>NC_135740.1:15049282-15692199 GCF_041903045.1 Epinephelus lanceolatus
TCTAGCGCCATGCTGCAAGCTGCCTCGCAAGGTAGATTACAATTCTGCTGCTCCCGATCCTGATTCCGGCGCCGAGCCAACAAATCAAACAGAGAGCCTATCTTTATGGCATTGAAGTTGACATAAAAACAACAACACTAAAAATACATGAACAGGAATACAAGCAGATTACTACCTTCCAATCATTCCGCTGAGCTTGTTTCATCTCTCCCCACTGTGTCATCAGTTTATATCAAAACAAGCAGAAACTGATAACCATCCTCCAATCAGTCTCCTCGGCTATCTTTATGCTCCCACTGTTATGTTGTTACTTGTGTTTACTGCAGCGCATCAAGAATAAAATCATTTATTCAATAAGAAAAAAAGAACATTTTGCTGCTTTGTTTCTCTGTTGTGTAGACAAAAGTCATGAAAATGGCTAAGAAGTTGTTTAATGAAAATTATATTTTAATGTGAGCGATTATCTAGCTTGTGCCACTTTTATGATTGATATCTCCACCATCCTTCAAGTAGATTGGTGTAGATCCATCAATCATTCTCGTCTCCTCCCATCACTCTCACTCTTCTCTCTCCCTACCGTGTCGTGTTTTTTTTATCATTTCCATTTCCCGCAGCCTCCTCTCACCATCCTTCGCTGTGTAATCTAGGGGATTGTGTGGTCTCTTGGTGTGAGAGGTGATGGGTACAGCAGGATGAGCGTGATAATCTGCCACACTGGATTACAGCCTAATCTCTAATCTCTCTGGCCCTCCCCTGCCCGGGGACCACCTCCACCGTGCCAATTTTATTAATCTCAGCCCCCTGCATCAACAGCTTAGCTTTGCCCATTTTGATTTCCCAGCTTTCATCAAGCATATAAAGCAATAGGACGTGAAACAATAGATTGTTGTGATGCAACACTCGGAAGTGAATTCCATGACCCCTGTGCGCTCTATCGGAGGATTTAGCTACTGATGAGAGTGTTAATCCTCAGAATGTGAGGATTCATCAAGAATAGTTGCTTTAGGGATGTCCCAGGTTGCCTAAATTGCAGTGGGTTGCAGTTTGGCTCGCACGGTCTCTGTATAAGTGCTGAACATGGGCTCCAACAGCATCCAATGTAATATCCATCAGAGTCTGTCTAAGCGTGAAGGTTGCTGTGTCCTGCCTGACTTCATGACCTGGAATACTCACAATTAATGTCCCATGTCATGGGGTTAAATTGGTGTTAGTAATTCCTCTGGCTAGTTGAGAGAAGGCCGATTGGAGAAAGGCTATTCCAGTCACGTAGTGGCTAAGAGGGAACATGATTAACCAATTACCTTGCCTTTCTAATAAATGAGTAATCAGTTCAAGGCTGATCACTGGACTGATGTCTCTCTATCGTATTGGAACATTCATTGTGCCGAGTGTGCTATGTATGCAAGCCAGAGTCCTAATGCAATAGAGACTGATTGGAATTCATGCCAATGGATATATAGTCAGTCTCAACATGTCCCAATCATAATGTTTAAATGCTTGTATTTACATTTCAAGAGGATTTTCAAGTCTTCCTTTTATTCTAATTATTGTGTTTCCATTAAATCCTGTAGAGGAAATGTTTGAGTGCCCTTGAAGGATTTCTATTTCATTAAGTGTGCAGACAGAAAAAACACAAGTAATATTAGATTACTGTCTAAGGATGGTATAGAAATTAAAATAGTCCGTGACCTGTCTCCACTTGTATGTATTTGAGCTGACCTTTCTAAGTGTGTGAGAGTTGTTGCACAACAATGTTTAATAAAGATGGCCCAGAAAATGGGAGCTTATTGTAAAAAGCCTGTTTCATAAAGCCTATTTGCAGCTGATGTGAGCAGACTAAGTCACGTCTTCTTTATTTCATGACTTTGGAAAGTAGACCTTTGACATCAATCACATCAATTCACAGTGAAGAAAATCACAGCCATTGTTCGCGAGCTACAGAACAGCACATATAATATGGAGACTAACAAATTACAACAAAAACAAAGCACAGCAAAAGAGAACTTTTGGCAGCATGTTGTCATTCAGCTCAGACAAAAGAAGAGATGAACTCAATACCACTAAATCCACTGTTAGCTCAAAATATTGCACTGATTCACTGGCAAACATTCCTCTTGAGTTGGATTCACACCTTACTAATGTAAACTTCCTTTATATATTTAATGAAAATGATGTGTATATGTTTAATGTGGAACATAATATTTAAAAACTTTGACATATCAGATAGGACCAGAGCCAGGTAATTCAATTTATTGAAAGAAAACAACTAATTAGCAATTAAAACCATTAGTTGGAACGTGCTGTACAAGTAACATAACAGCTTCCATAAAGATGGAAATGTTGTTTAATGACTGACTGGCTGTCTGCCCCTTTTGTATTTTTAATAGACTGATGTCTGGGTGTCTGTTAATTTCCTTTAGGGGATTTTAAAAAGGAAAGAAATAATGGAAAATGTTGGCTACAGTGGGGTGACAGGTTTATTAAATACCATTTTAGATGGACATAAAAAAAGGAGCCAGTGTTCTTTATACTTGGATAAACTAAAGAGGAAATAGACGCCAAAACCACACATATTTGCTTGCAACGATGATTACAGTGTTACTGAGATGTGTAAAGCCACCTACTGTCCAACGATGGAGGCAAAGATTGAAAAGTATATATTTGATGGAAAGAATAACAGCCAAACTCCAACTAAGGACAGATGTTTTTAGCATTAAGTTGACACCGGTAATACTACAGTTGCAAAGAGTGATCAAGGACACAACTTCTCCATAACTCAAGTGGAGACAGGGAGTTCAAATGGTACCTTATCAGTTTACATGTAATTGGAGCCATGTATGCAGATGTGTCTGTTATTGTGTATAAGCACATGTATAGCTGTGGTACAGTGAAAAACTACTTGAGATTGTCCCTGACCTTCCCTTTCTTTATCCTTCAGAGTTTTCCAACTGGCATACAAGTGTCTGCTTAAACATATGGGTGAATGCTCATTAGTTAGAATGTGGTTACTTGGGTTCCTGTTTTCTGTGTTGCCTCTGTGAACATGCGAAGCTTACATATGTTATGTTATGTATCATGTTTGTTCACAGCTATATGATTACATCTGACTGAATCTGAATGTGTTATGCTATCAGTTGCTAATTTTGCCTTGAGCCACTATTTCAAACAGAGATGAGAAGCCAGCTACTGGCAAGCTTACCTCTTTCTGACTCAACACCACCAGATTTTTATTTTCAGTTTTTATTTTAAACCTGTAGTAATGAGTCCCAACATCACTTAAAGCAATTTGTCAAATTCTGCGCAGCACCGAAAAGCTTTATAAAACTTTTTCCACGTATGTAGTAGTACTCCTCATGATCTGTAAACACACTTTGATGTGTAAAATAAGTGTAGATCTCCTTTAAATGATATGACCTCAGATTTTAATTAGACTGTAAAGGCAGCCCATGTCAAAAGGTGGTAAATCTGACCTGTACTTCAAAAAGGCTGACGTGAAGCTAAGCCTATAAACTAGCCTGGGATAAGTTTCCATAACATACTGGAGGTCGGACTTATTTAAATCTCCTTTATGATGCAGAATTTCCTGAAAATAACCCTGTCTCACTGACATTAGCCTAGTTTTACTGTTTTTAAAACACCCTGCTGGTTTAACTGCACACTTACCTTAATGCTTTTAAAATGTCACATAAATACAAAATAAAAGCAGCCAAGCACAGTTGTGTGAAATGCTTTAAGCCAGTGTTCATTCGATGCATTTAATATTTACGAATCTGCAAATTACTGTATTACATTTGCTGTGTTGTTACTGATAGGCAAATCCTGTCAATAGCTGAGTGCAGAACATCTGTTATTATGGTGTACACTGTATGTGTGTCAGCTCACCTCTGTCACCGGCGTGTGTGTTTTCAGGGTTGAGTGTGTCCAGCAGGTGGATGGAGCTGGTAGGTCTGGCTTTGCTGCGGTCCTCCTGTTGATGGTCTGCCGAGCTCAGACCGTTCTCGTACAGCTGGCTCTCGCCGTGCCGCAGATGCCAGGTCAGACCTAGCAGGTGGACCGCTACGCACACACACACACGCACACGCACACGCACACGCACGCACACACACACACACACACACACACACGCGCAGACACACAAAGACACACACACAGTGACAGCCAAAGGGAGAGGAAAAGCAGATAGAAAAGATCATTATTCAAGGCATGCAGAGAGGTGTGTCTGAATCTTCTTTTAATGCCCATCTTAGAGTTCTCACTCAGTTTATGTGCTTATTAGTGCCTGGCAAGTTAGTGGACAATGAGCAAATACCCACACACACACACACACACACACACACACACAAAAAACATGCACATAAATGCTCACACACACACACACACACACACACACACACACACACACGTCCAGTATGTGCACGTACATATGCGTATATGAACACAGAACGTGGCAGAGGTGGGCAATTAAGGCAGATCTTCAGAGCCTGAGCCCAGGGCTGGTATTAAAGCGCTAACACAGTCTTTTATGCATGACTAATGATGCTTTGAAAGCTGCTGCCGATTCACAATCCATATGGGCCTTTTAAACAACAAAGGGTATGGGAGGATGGGAGGATACTGGATTCCCCCTCCCACTCATAAAACTGTTTACTAGGACAACAATCCAGCATGCTGTTAAATAAAAACAACTAACACCTGGCCATTAAGGAAATTAATTAGCGTCTTGCAAGGCTGTCAATAAAATGTTCAGTAAAACATTCACCTTCCTCTGACCAATCATCAGGTCCCATTCATGTGAGATTGTACTGCAACACTGCTTTAGTTTTTTACTTTAATGAATCTAAAAAGGCAATGTCCCTTTGCTGACGTGAAGAACAAAGCAAATGAAATAAATCATTGCAGGTTTTTTCTCCTTTGACACATTGGGAACATCAAACAAAAGCAAAGACTCAAATCACAAAGTTACTATGCGCTGGTGGCAGCCAGAGGATGGCTGCTGAATGCAGATCAAGGTAAGGAACTTCTAACGACTTCAAACATCTTCGCTGTCTGTCTTCTGTCTGCTGATTGCCGACACCCAGAAAAAGCACTTGACACGCGCTTGCAAGCGCTCACACAAAATGGCTGCTTAGCAAAACGAATCCACAATTATACGGCATGACCAACACAATCACACAGGTACGGTGCGTTCACACAAGTGCATAGATGTACCTGCTAGTTTCATGCATGCAGGCATGCACACACCTACACGCTCTCCCCACACTTGATCCCCAGCTGATTAAGAATACCTAATTAAAACTCCAGATAGTTCAAAGCCATTTGCAGTCACTTTATGTTGCAGAAGCACAGAGAAAAAAGCACTATTTTCTCTGCAAAGCAAATCTGTGATGAGCTCTGAGAGTTGAAGCCAATTTGGTCCCATGCTCCACTCTGGCATCTATGGGGATCAGCAAAATCATACATTTCGACTTCTGACTAGCTCTAGCCACTGTTGGTTTAGCTATCTACTCATGCACAATATGAGCTCTCCTAAGCAGAACACTGACGATTACTAGGGCCATGAGGGAGACGTCATGCATCATTTAGTTCAGACTAATTGAACTGTCAGCCTGTGACGAGACCAGACATGGACACGCACAGATTCTTCACATCAGTGTGGCTGCGAGTCACTCATTTTAAAATATCTTTTTTTTTTTTTCACCCCCCCTTCACTGTAGTTTTCTTATTTTCATTTTATAAAGAAGAAGTGTGGGGGATTTTCTCAATAACACATTGCTGTGAAATTACTTGTGATGACTCATTCTGATGATGGGAGGAAAAAAAAAATATGACAAACAGTAACCCAAGTGATCTGCCATGTACATTCAATTTCATGGGTTTAGTCTCCAGCAAAATCCCCTCTGGTTGTCTGGTACTGTAAGTGCTCTATCTTTAGCAGACAGGTGGGAGAGAAAACAGGCAGGTAGAGAGAAACGCACAGAAAAACATGTTAATGATAGTCTGAATCACATTTCATTTAACAATGATGGATCTGGAGACGATCCCGCAGAGATTTCCTTTAAACTACGGCTCATTATCAACTCTCTTCTATTAGAATTAAACATGAAATATAGTGTTGCACCTACAAATGCAGGTTTGTATGCATCACCACTGTTTGTACTGCATTATATTACGCAGTGGAGTGGAACAACCTATCATAGTTTCATAAATTAGTCTGTAAGAGTGCTCAGTGAGGGATGACAAGTTATTCCCAAACTGATACATTTAGCATTTCCACCATTCAGTCTCTCATGCTCCATTCTCTCCTCAGTTCCTCTCATCTGAATTGCTTTTCTTTCCCTCCTTGTTCTCCGGTGCCCCCACACCTCCAATAGGCAAGTGTTACCCACTCCAGTAATGACTCTGCAGCGACAGTCCTCACCGGCTCTCCTATCTTCTCCTCCTCACCACTCCATTCCTCCTTAAAAGCCCCTCAGACCCTACTTCTCCTGCTCCTGCTCATCAGCCTCTCTCTCTCTCCGTCTCTCTCACTCTCTTGTTTTATGGCTGTTGACCTTTTGCTAGAACACTTAGCATCTAGGGCCACAGAGTGCGTGCACACATACAAACACACATTGAAGCGAGGAGGGATAAGGACCTGAGAACGTGATGAAGAGAGGATGGCGGTGGAGAGTGTAAGTTGGTGTGTATGCTCTTGTACTTTGGAGGACCTGATGTCCTCACGGCAATATTAAGAGTAGTGATGACATGTTTGGTGTTCTTCACTTGAACCAAGTTGAATCTGGGTATTTAAAAATTGAGTGCTTGTGGAGCCACAGGCAAGGACAGGACTAGGGCTTAAATTTAGGGATGCGGTTAAAGTGGGAGTGTTTTTTGACATCTAGGATTCTGCAACCCTGAGCCTTATTCATTTGCTGGAGGTGGCTGGCTGTTGGCACTCTTCCAAGGCTAAGAGGGGCATGAAACTCTCCTGGTTGAATCAGTGTAAAAGATGAGCAAACGCTGAGTGTGAAGGTTCATTCATGACCTTAGAAATAAAATTTAAACAATAAAAAAAGATCCTAACTCAAGGTCCACTTCATAGCTTCCACATGGACAGATAGAGTTAGCTTAGTTGTCATGGAGATAACTGTTATGTCATAAGCTCCAGAAAAAGCTCATAAATTTGGATTAGCATGTAAAACGAGTAACTGCATTAGTATATACTGTAAATGATTTGATAATAGGCCAAATGTAAATGCCTGTGTACATAAAAACAGAGACTATGTGCAGAGAGAGCGTAAAGAAGTCAATTACAACTCCCAAACAGGGTCAGATAATCCCACCGGGGGCTCCTTGGGAAAAGTTTTATATGAGCCCTATAGAGCCCACACACAAGCACATTTGCCCAACCCATTTTGCGTAGAGCCCTTGAAACCAAGCACTATTTCTATGCTGGGATTCTGTCCTGCTTCAGGCTTGCAGTATGTCAGGTTGTGGCAATTTTCCTAAAATGTAATTTGTTTAAGAATATACAGCATGTAATCATAATAACAACTCAAAGGTATTGAAACTAGTTTCAACACAGAGCCCCTCTGTGAGACAATATTCATATTTCTCAAAATGTCAAACTATTCCTTTGGGTGAATTTGCTGTCACATTCTGGGTGAAAGTCAGATGAATTCAGCAACTATACCACGCAGTTTCGTTCTTAATTGCAAAAACATGTCCTGAATTGGCTACAGCTTTGACTCATGCCACTGATTGGTTTCTTTTTTCCCGGAGAGGAGCATAGAAAAAAAGAAGTAGCGTACAATGGTGAAAGACAGATAATTTTATTTATCCTGTTTTAATTGAGTCATGAATTTCATATATGATGTTTGTCAATTTATAAGATAATTTTGCAAGTCAACAAAGTTGCAGTTTGTTGTTAAAGCGTTGAAGTATAAAACCTTATTTGCATCGGACTGGTATTGCCAGGGGACCTTGTGTGATTTAGAAATTAGCCCCCAACGTCTGTGTTCTGTGTGGCGCATTCACACCAGATAAAGTCTATTTTTTACTTGAATTTACTGATATAACCCCTGGAATATGAAGCACACAGTCATTTGTAATTCCGCTCTACACACCACAGAAACACTACACAGCACCACTCACTGTGATGTACAAAGTAAACCTCCCTTTTTTCATTTTTTTTGTTTTTTTTGTTTTTAATGTGGGTTAAACAAACAGGACAAATTCTGCCACACGTTGTCATGTCATCCATCTCCTCATCTTTTGAGATTTTGCTCTTCTGATAGATTTGAGCGTGCTCTACCTGCGAATGGGTCTCCATGCTGTGTAGCGAGATGAGCTTCCAGCACCCAAAATAATGTCAAAACATTTATTTATGATTGCCAACGCAGACTCTGTGATTTTTGACTGACAAAGAGACAAAGAAGAGACACAGAGAAAATAAAAAACCTAAATACAACCCAAAATCACTGAGATAAAAATCACACTGGACTAGTATTATCACGACATCAAAAGCTTTTTTCTCTCCCTATTTTCCAAAAGCAATGATGACTGAAGATCATGGGTATCACAGTGTTTGGAGCCATCTGCTATTCCAAAAAAATGATTTCTCAAAATTAAAGGAGAAATAATTGAAGCTATGATGATAACAAACATATAGTAGCAGGGTATTATTTCATTTTCCAGGACACTCTGATGTTTCTATACTTTTCTTGTCCTTTTTTTTCTTGGTCAGCTGATTGTATTGAAACAGTCAGGGAACTAGAGCAAAAGGAGGGTATCACTAACAAGTCCCCACATGAAGTTAAACTGGGGACGTTGCAGTTATATGGCTTGTGTCTTAACCATTCAGCCACAAGTGCACCTAGTGTTTATATAATTAAGATAGCTCTAAAATGAGAAAATCTAAAATGAGGATGTACAGTAGTATAAAAATACCTCTGGAGCCAGCGGTTCCACTTACTTCTTAACTCTATTGCTTATAGGATTTGATACATTTTTGATCCTTCCTGTGGGCACACAAAATACATACACACTCACACAGACACACTTCGACACAGCGTGCAGTCAGTTATGCGAGCAGCATGTGCTCAGCATGAACCTTCACTCTCACTCTCTTTTCCACCTGTCTGTCTATCCATCTCCTTCTCAGTGTCCATCTTTCTCTCCCGCGCTCTCGCAAAAAAACGCACATAACCATCACGTTAGAGAGAGACTCCGAGTGAGTCCAGTCATTATAACGGGAGCGGCAGCAGCACAGTGGCGACAGCGAGCAGCGGTGCAGCAAGCTAACAGGCCGAGGCCCTCGCACACATGAATCATTGATCAGTGTGACAGTGAGATGACTGCCAGAGGTAATAGGACGGCACTGCTGTGAGGGGGTTCTGTACTGTACCCTCACTGTCGGCTACCCTGCCGAGATGTACGTGGAAGATGTGGCAGGCTGAAGAGAACAGCGCAGGGTATGGAGAGAGACTGAGACAGTTAAGTAGTAAGAGAAAGAAAGTCCTTGATGTGTTTCTTTTTTTCCCAGGCTTACTTAAACTACCATGGAGAGAAATAAGAGAACAGAGGAATCCAAGCTGGTGGAAATTTGTGGATAATGTTAGCAAGGCAGCTGAGATAACAACCACTCGATTACTGCTCTTGTACACGAACAGCTGGAATGCAAAGACATATCATGGCATATCTTTATTGTGATTGTAATAAATGGCAACCCCGAACCACTAAATTCTCTCCATTATTCTCTCCTGATAGGCAGGTTTAAAAAGCAGACCATTTGAGCTGGTAGAGGCTGAGATAATGCTAGCTTGCAGTTGCTGCAGCAGTTGTTGCTATTGTTGTTGTCAGGCATGTGTGTGCCTCCAGATTAGATAGAAATGATTGTGGGCTCCAGTGATGATTAGATTTCACACTCGTGGTGGGAGAAAGAGTAGGAGATAGAGAAAGAATATCGTGTGTGCGCGCATGCCTGTGTGCATTCCTGTTTAATGCCTGTGTTACACTACATGCAGTTATCTTGTGTTTGTAACAGTGCTGGGCTGGGCTGCAGGACACAATGGGTGAGATTGACTGTGAATATACTGTCTTATCGATAACCATTACAGCCAAGGTAGCACTGCAGTCAGTTAAAAATGATTTATCAATACTCTCGCACAAGCGGAAACACACCAAGGCTTGATTGCCAAGTTCTTTTGCGCTCATACACATAGCAAACCGCCGACTATATTCCATCTGACAACCAAAGACTACAGCTGGCTTTGCCCGGCAGCAAACACTTTCAAGAGCATCAGTCATTCGATTTAGTGTGTAGTTTAGCATGTACAGTAAAAGCAATTTCTCATCCAAGTTCTGCATGGCTGTGTCAGCCTCTAGCTAAGCCACAACTTCTGAGGGATGGGAGAAAGAAAGGCAGAGAGGAAAAGAAGGGCAGAGGGAGATAAAAGACATGGGGAGATGGAGAGAAGGGAGTAAGAAAGGAGGAGAGAGACAAATGGGGAAAAACAAGTGTGAAGGAGAGTGAAGGAGAGGGACTTCAGAGCCAATAAAACAAATCTGTGTCTAAGTCAATGTTGGAGTAGAGACTGAGAGCCTGGGGGTCTGCCTGCCCTCCCGCCTCTTCGCCTGTCGGCCCTCGCTCCACTCTGACAGACAAGAGGTGCTAAAGTGTTTTTCTTCCTCCCCTCCACCAACCCCTTGAAAGCTACTAATACCACTGTCATGACTGTTTAAGTGTGTATGTTTGTGTGCATGAGTGTGTGTCTGCTGACATTTGCTTGTGTGCAAGTGTGAGCGGCAGCAGAGCCTCACTCCGTATTGTCTTGTCTGGTAAACCTCGGGACTCATCATCAATGTGACCTTGCTAGTCTGGAATCGGAAGTCCTGTTTGGATAAAGGGATAAAATGACGGAAAAGAGGGATAAAGGAAGAGCGGAGGTGGTGACACACTTCTCACATCTTGAATGATGAGATTTGCTGTATATCCTGGTGTTTATTTACCAGTAAAACTCGCTGTCACTGTCATCTAGTTAGTCACGGTAGCGACAGTACACCAAGTCCAACAGATCAGAGCTTTCTGCTTCACGCGTTTCTCTGTTGTTCTTTCATTCCTAATCACGCCCCCTCTCCCTTTCTGTCAGAGTCCCCCACTCTGCCTGTCTGTCTCCCACTCGCTGTCTTACTGATCTGGTCCTTTTCTGAAAGCTGAGTCATGTTACAACAGACAGAATAGTGTTAAATGAGCAGGGGATCGGCGCCATGTTAGATTCCCCTCCGGCAGTCACCATCAACCAGCACGGAGAGCCAAAACACTGCAGACAAACAGCGACTCATAACTGCAGCTCAGTCACATACAGCTCAGTGCCCGTGTGTTTGTGCGTAGGTGTGAGACTGCATTCGTGTGTGAGTGTCATAGGATGAGAGAGAAAAAAGAGTGTGTGAGTGTGGGTTGCCCTGCGCATCTGAGTGCATGTGTGTGTGAGCATGTACTTGCCTGGTGAACTATTGGAGCTATTGAGGCTATTTCATTGCAGCCTCTCTGACCTTCTGGAGACATTTTACCAAAGGGCTCTCTTGCCATTCAGAGCTTTCTGACCAGAGTCTGTCTAGCCATTTAAAGCAATTTTACCAAAGGCTCCTGTAGCTGTTACGGCAGTTTTAGCAAAGGCCAGCGGGTTTCTTAGAGCTGCATCAGACGACCAAAATAGAGGGCTGAAAACAAAGAGAAACTGGACCAATCAATACAGACCCCAATGAGCCATGAAGAAGCTGGGGGTGAGGAGCGCACACACACAGATGCACACACAATCCCAAACACAAAGTCATTTCACCTACATGCACATGCTTACACACACATAGTGTACCTTTGGACTGAGATACACATGTATGTAAGGCTCAGTTTTTTTTTCTTTGGGGTTTTAGCAAGGTTTTGTAAAAGGAGCAGAATGGTTGAAATTGCTTTTCACCTTAAAGATATACTATCCAGGATTTTCCTGAAGACAGTACATAGACTCAATCGCTCTCTCAATCATCACTTTTCATCATATTTCAGCCTCTGCCTGTATTTTCTGATGTGTGTACCTCTAAAGCATTTAGGTGAGGTCGGAGTTTTGTAAAAACGTAGCGACACAGCCCCAAAAAGCAGGGCAAAACGCTAAACAAGAGTCAATCTGGGGTTGGCTTTTACTTTGACTTGTGTGTCTACAAAGAATAACCGACAATCCGGTAGGGCTGCTCGATTAATCGAATTTTAATCTAGATTACGATTTGGGCTTTCAACGATTATGAAAACAAAATAATCATCATAAAAGGATTATGCACTTCTTGTCAATTTACTCTCGTTGTCTTGTGTTGCAAATCAAACGCACCCGGAAGCCGCACATGTGCAATACTGCCCCCTCCCCTCCTCTCCTCTATTCACTCCACGAGCCAGTCAAGTAGGTGAAATCGAATAATGTGAGGGGCAGGTGATCACAGAAGATTTCATAAACAGCTTGCGGAAAATGGCAGAGGGAGAGCAAGAGAGGTTGGCCTGGGTGGGTACGTGTGTGACAGAATTGACATGCCGTCATGTAAATAAGTCATCACGTGTGCTGCATAATCGTTTGCATAATCGTGATTTCAATTTTGACCAAAATAATTGTGATTAGGATTTTTTCCATAATCGAGCAGCCCTACAATCCGGCATAGTATACCTTTAAATTTCTGTCCTCATGCACCCCAAATAGGTTGTTTTCTGCTGCAAGAGCACTGAACACCACCACAGTTTATAGTAAAGGCGATAAGAAAATGCTTCCATGAAAGAAAGTTTAGAGAAAAACAAGGAAACACAAATGCACCACTTAATCTAAGCATGCAAAAAACAAAACTTTTGAATTAGAAATTATCAGATTTTCTTTCTTTTTTTTGAAAACTAGAAACTATAAATAATAAGCCTTGATTATATACACACACCACAAACACACACATAAGCACAAATGCAGTTAACAGTCCTCTGAGGGTGAGCTATAATTATGGAACAGATTGAAAACATCTGTAGAGACAAAGAGAATAAAGCCAATACACAGTGCAGAACATGGCAGCATTGCTGTACTGTGATTGAGTCACTGTGTGTGACAGCGATTTTGTGTCCAACTGAACTGTGCTGAGCCAGTGCACTCCTAATAGAAAGGGTTCTAGTTTCCAGGCCCTACTGGAAACAAGTTGTAGCAGCCAATCTTACCCACTCAGCATTGCTGAGTAGATAATTGGTTGCCAGTTGCCCTCCTTGACAGAGCTGCACAATGAAGAGGATCGCCGCTGATCCCAGACAAACAGGCGACCACCTGTTCAAAAACCTTCCTTTGGGAGAAGGTAACATTTCATTAGGACCAGCCCGACGCAACACCTAAACAGCTTCATCCTGACAGCCATCACCGGATTCGGCTGCCCCTCTGACTTTACCTCTGTACGCAATCTATGGCCTTCTGCCCACCACCTGCTATCAGAACAGACTGCAATCCCCACTGATACTGTTTTCTCCACTGAGGTTATTATTATTATCTCAGTCTGTTAGTTTCCACAATTTTGTATTCATCATATTGCAGTCTATACCACCTAATTATTGCTTCAGGAGCTGATGTCACAAAATGTTGAAAATTTCGTAAAAGCATTTTTACCTACTCAGTAAGTACGGCAATCACAGAGTACAGTCCAGTATCTGTGCGATGGCCTGCAGATTGTGCTGTCTGATTGCATATGGGACTCAGCTCAGAGTGAATAAAAGTAGCAGATCTTCAGCAGAGTGAATCAGCACATTTGAGCTTTTCCAATTTAGTTTTAGACTATCCTTTTATTTTGGGCCTGTCTTTTTCTTCCACATGGATTTGTTCAAAGTCTTTGCTTCTTCGTCCTTTTTATAGGTACACTTAAAAAAACAGGCCAAGGAGATTTACACCCTGTCTTTCTTTGGGGACAGTTCCTTAATTACTTTGCAACTTACTTGTGAAAAATGAGTTCGACAGAATATCCAACACTACTGTACTATTTTTGATGCTACTTTCTCACCAAGATACTCTGTAATTGCATTGCCCACAACAGCTTTAGCACACAAGTCCTAATTTGCTGTTGATGCCTTTAGCTAAAAGGATAAAGGTAAAGCTGCCCCTCACTGGAAGCGGCAATATTCATGTTTTTTCACCTCTATTCCCAGGGACATTTTCCTGCTGTACTTAGTGTGTTTACTAAAACAGAATAATGACAGCCAGGAGCACTGGTGCTGAAGATGGTCAGAGCTAGCCGGCTATATGGTGAGTGAGAGGCAGAGCTGGAGCATCACCAGCCTGAGACCCAAATATGCTACTTCCCTTATGCCTGACAGTAGGGGTGAGGAAATATGACAACATATACAGTGAGCAAAATAAATTTGTCAGCTAGAAATTGAGTTAGCCCATGGAGGCTACCACTACGTAGCTACAATAGTTGCTTCATACATTTCAGTCCAACATACTGTATCTACAACAGCAACATTAGGGACCAAGAATGACCAAGAACATTATTTTTAATCAGCTCATCAAGGACACTGTTTGTGCTGCTTCATAAATTCCCAGAATCTGTGGTCACTTCTTACAGTACTGTCAACATGGCTAAACAATTGAATCTGTCAAGTGATGCATCGTCTTTGTTTGCTTGTCTCGAAGACAGTAGGCCTTTGTCAAAGCAGACATTTTAACTTGTCATAGCAAAAAAGAGTAGAGGTGTTTCTATTAACATTAACATTAATGATGGCTCCATTATATTTAAGTGTCCCAGCAAGCCATGACAAAGTGATAGTGAACTTGTATGCACAATAGCAGGACTCTGAAACTGAAGCAGCAAAATGGCCATCATTTATCATTAATTTCACTGGGTACAGCTGTGCTTTTCCTACTGTGACAAGTCAAAATAACTGCATTATATTGAATGATTTTGATTTTGAGTTTGAATCGGTTGTTAAAGTCTTCTTTTGACAGTTACTCAACTGTAGCTGAGACAGGATGTAGAGTTATTGTATTCCCTAATAAAAGGTCAACTACCTAGTCAAACAGTCATACATTTTATTTAACCTTTTGGAGCCACTAGTCGGTATCCTTCATGAGCTCACCTTGTCTCTTGTCTTCACCAGACTTCATCAAAAGGTGGGGGACCTGCTGCTGCCCTCTCTATGGTAATGTATCAGAGTCTCACATTATACACTTAGTCTAAAGTGCACATACTATCTTATATCATTACTATTTTTGTTAAAATATGTATACCATTATAAATTCAGCCTGAGCCTCTTCTCCATTGTGAAAACTTCACAATCGTCACTAGATTTAAAAACTTTTAGAATATTTCTTTGCAACAAATGTAGCATCTCTTTGAGTAGGCATCAGCTACTTCCCTCAGGTACTTTCATCAGCCAATAGCTCCCCTGTTCACCTAACAGCTGCTAGTTATGCAAGTTGAAATCCAGGCTCAGTGAACCGACCAGGCAGTATGTCTGAAACATAAATGAACTTCATTTGTGTGAGGCAGTGTGCTGAAACTCCAATTATTACGAGTCAATGTTTTCCTTCTTCACCCCCCACACACTAAAAATGAAGCACTTTATTAGCTAAATTTAGAAGTAATTAAAAGCTAATTGGCTCTTTTTGGCTCTCTAAAACTGCTTCTTGGGCTTCCTGTCTTGGTCTCAAAAATAGCCCAAATCCCGTTTTAAACACATTTCCAGTCAACAAAACGCACACACTGGAACTGCTAACTCAGAGCTAGCTTAAAGCAGTTAAAAATATTATGTAACCGAGGCTAACTCACCTTGCCTTTGGCAGAAACGTCCCCCTCCTTTGCTATTTGTTTCCCTCTTTGCTGTCGTGTTTGTCTGTTAATAACATAAAGGTTAATAACTAGCAGCACTAAATTTAGGATAACGGTACTGCGACGTCGATGCAGTTGACGCTAGCTAAATACGCACGGTAAAATTGGTCAAGTCAAAATGTGCGCAGGTGCGGACTGAACCATTCCAGTGTAATAGGGGGGTGCCAGCAGGTAGAGAGAAGACCTCTTTTTTTATTGGCTCTTAATTCGGTCTGTCATCTTTTATATTTTCAACTGATGTTACTTTATGTATTACATTAATTACTTAGAAACTTGAAACTATGAAACAAAAAAAATGTTTAGCATAGGTGTTTTGAGGGCCACCTGCAACTTTGGGGCAGCTCAAAAACTGTTCTAGAAAAAAAGCTATTGTGTCTACACTTGTTGCTCAAGTGTTGTTTGGACTACTGCATTTATTTTTACACTATTTTATTATTAAGACATATATTTTGTACAGCTTATATAATGAAAATCTGGATTATACATACTTCATGTGATGAATGTATTCAAAAAAGTTTAATAAAAAGTGTATGATACTTAAACACATTTGAAATTATGTTGTTCCTGCCACTGCTTTCTTAGTTGTAAGACAAGACCCTCTTTATTATTATAAATCATTTGTCCTCCTCACAAGGTTATCTAAAATCCATCAGTGTCAATAGCCGGTAGGTGCACTCTGTTTGGCTCACATTAGCACAGCAGTAGTGACAGCAGGCTGTAGCAAACGTGGAAACCAAACGTGGAAACGTACACCATAACCTCTTGTGCGACTTCCAGCAGATGCAGCCACTAAAATAGTGATGAAGGTTTCGTTTTCCATCGTGTTACAACTGTGATGTCTGTGGTCACTAGGGCTGTCCTGATTACCATTTTTTAACATTCGGACCTTCGGCAGAATTTATAACGGGGGGGGGGGGGGTGGGCGGGGGGCGGGGGTGTGCGCGGCGGGCTCCGGGGTTTTTCCAGACCTAATTGTATTGTGGAGTTTTGCACAGCGGCGACCGGATCTTTGCTCTCAAACTACAAAAAAATGTGATGGCACAACAGTCTCCTTCAGTACATTATTCTATGCTTTCTTTTGATTTTCACATTGGCTAGTCATCCTGTTTAATTTGTCTTCTGATTAAATCGGAACCGTTGAAACAAGTTGTAGGAAGCCTCTGCAAGTAATTGGTTGCTGGCAGACACTCTGTGCTGCAATAAAATGGTTAATCAGCAGTGCCGTGCACTGTAGAGCTGATGCACTACTGGTTCTGCCGGCCTGAATAGAATATAATGTCTATAGCCTTACTGTTGTGTACAGCCTTTATAGACTGAGCTGAGTAGTGATGCACGGGTCAACCCGTGACACGCGGGACCCGCAAATGGAACTGCGGGTCGGGCAGCAGTGATTGTCTGTTAAATCGGCCTGTAAATGATATTTTGACATTATTATAATCTATCAATCTATAATCTATTACTGTCATGGCATCCGAAGGTACTGATGCGTTGAGCAGGTGACAGTCCGCGGTCGTTTTCAAAACACACTTGTGTCACGCACTCCAAAAAAAACCTTGTTGAAACTTTAAACAATAATTTATTGTACAAAACAGGGGAAACAAACGTTGACAAAAACGGTTCCATAATTCATATTACATTCAAAAGATAATGAAAAAACAGTTACAAGTTAGAGGGAATAGTGATAAAGTGGTAAAACTCGGCATTGATCTACAGCCTCAGACGGATGCGCTCAAGCGTGCCGTGCGTACAAGCTCAGTTGGTAGGCGATACTATATTTTCACATTTTTAACAATGCAATTTAAAAGTTTTGATTTTTATTGATAACCTACATTTACCAACAACAAAAGACTACATTTAGCACCAAAAAAAGTAAATAAAAAAACGAATATCGAATACCAAATTTTCATAACGAATACCTACCCATAGAAACAAATATTTGAATATCCAAATATTTGGGTACAGCCCTAGTGGTCACACATTTTGAATCCCACAAAAATGACACGACTGCGTGTGGCTTGATATATGTTAGCTTTGTAGCTAACCTTAGCTTTGGCATCTCATAGCATGTTGTGGATGATTGTTTATGAGCAGAGAATGAGACAAGGTCGTATGTAGGTCCTTGTTTTTTTTGTCTTGCAGTGCTCCTATTGTCGTTCCTGTTGTGTACTGTGTTCCTGACAGGAAATGGAGGGCTAATAATAAATAAAAGAAATAATCTTTTCTAATAACGATGCTCCAAGGTCTCCACAGATCTTCTAGGCATAATGTATGGTCGGCAGTGCATAATGTGCTTTTCAACTTGTTGGCCAGGGTGGTCAACGCCATAGAATAGAACAAGCACTTAATTCATGATAAGCTATAATCAGCCTGGTGCTTTGAGACAGACCAGGCCAGCTAGGACGTCTGGAGGAGAAATCCAGATCAAGAGGGAGCACATTAAGTACTCTTATTCAGTTCTATCCACCAAGCACATATGTCATCATTTGGTAAGTAGGGTTAGAATTAAAGTTTACTTTCATAATCTGTTTGTTGCTTAACTGATTAATCAAATATAGTCTCTAAAGTATAAAAGTGTCTTCAAATATATTCAAATTAGGTTTTGTCTGACCAATAGACCAAAAACAAAAGATAATTGATTTACAATGATATAAAACAGTAAATTATCACATTTAAGAATTTAAGAGCAGAAAATGTTTGACATTTTTGCTTTATAAATTACTCACAAGATTTAGTAATTAAAATCATTCATCAATAGTTCAGTAATCAATTCATTTGTGACAAATCATTAATTAACAAAATCATTTCATTTCGGCTACCCATTATACAAACAATAAAGCAAAACAACAAGCTGATTCACCAATTTAATGGATCGACATGAAAATAAATACAATTATCATCAATTCATTTCATCTGCCAAATGCCAAATCTTATACTCCCGTAGACTTAATATCTTTGGGTTTGTTGGACATAAAACATTCGAAGGCATCACCTCAGGCTCTGGGAAACCAAATCAAGAAAATAATCTGCAGATTTACTCTAATTAACACGCAGACACACCCAATCTTTTTGTCTTGTGAGTTCAGATGGAGACTGTACTGAGTTTGACCCCTATGAATAATGGCTAACTTTTAAGGCAGATGCTTTGAATTGCCATCAAACTGTGAAAGCAGATTTACCGAAAGAAATAGTGTGAAAGTAATGAACTTAAAGCCGCTAACGACTCATTTGGTTCTTTATGGAACCGCCAGGTCCCCTGAAGCGGCACGTATTGCACAACAGAACTATAAAGAAGATCTTAGCTTAAAGTGCACACTGTTTGCGTCCCTGTGTGTGCCAGTGACTGAAATGTGATTTGGAGGTGATTATTTGATTGCAGGGTGCTTCTGACTTGCTCATTTCACTTGCATCAGAAGCTTCTCCCTGTTGCCATAGAGATGATTATCTCTCATAACTGACACATCCCACCCTCTGCTCAAATTTGATTCAACAACCAAGGATTGTAACTGTTTAAAACAGCAAGACATTCATTAATGCAGAAAATACACTAATTAGCTTTTTTTGACAGCATGATAGAGCAATAGTAGGTAGGTTTTTTTTTCGGAGGCAGAACTTAAATGAGGCTTAGAATAGAAAATGAGTTACTGGAAGCGTTGTCAGTAGCAATATTCTTCAAGATTACAGATGCAATCTTAATCTGTCCTCTATCTCCCCTTAAATGCCCCGTTCGCTATCATAATGCCTGCTCCTCATATCTGATGGCCGTGTTGTGCTTAATAACAAGCTACGACTGCAGGAGGGAGGGGTACGTTGGGAGATAAACAAATTAACAAAGCTATTCGCAGCCCCTGCAACACCGGGGGGTATGGGAGGAGAGGAAAGAGGGCAGTAAAGAAAGAGAGGAGGACTGCCTTAGCTAATCACAACAGGGGGGATACAGTACGCTGCAATCACTTAGGCACAGCATTATCTCTGCAATCATGCATCCTCCTATTGTTGTGCTAATTGGAAACCTTAATTTGAGACATAATATTATTGCCTCATTATTTGCTAGGTTACTTTTTTTTCCCAAATTAATAAACAAGTCACATAACTTGCACAAAGAGCTTTAAGGACCGGCAGTGATTTGAGGTGGGTATTAAGAACCGCTTCCAAATTGTCAACAAAAAAAAGAGGATTTGCTGCGAATCATCAATGTCAGATGTATTTATTGAAGTATAAGACCTACATCAAGCGTTCAACATCTGCTTCAAGGACCTTGCTGTTACACTACCGGTCACACTGCACCTCCACAGAGCATCTGAGATCAGTAACTAACTCCATTACAGACCGAGCCATGGATGACTGCGGCAAGGAGTGCAAAGTCTGGCTGAGCGTCATGAGAAGAGACGAAGATTGAGCCAAATGTAACAGCTGCGTTAAGATGATTTTCACCAAGGAAGGGGAGCATCTCCAGCATTCTGAAGTGTTGGGCTCCAGCTTGGCAAGACTGTAAAGGGATATGTCATATTTTTTTTAATGTTGCAAATGTCTTGATTCAGTTAGAAGTGTCTGTGGTATCACGCTGACAGACAGCGGATACACACTGACATGTAGTTACACACCAAGTTACCTATTTACAAGATGAGGCTATGAATGTATCTACTAAGTTATATATCAGTTTTTGCTTGATCCATTAATCATTTGATTTATAAAGTTTTAGAAAATAAAAAATGTGGCTCTTTCGTCTGAGCAGCATTCCAAAACTTAAACATATTTACCTTATCCCTACAACTGAAAAACCACACAACAGCCATGTCCTATACAAACCCTGTGAGATACATTCATACAAATCACACTAAAAATACAGGACACCACAACACCCTGCTATCTCCCTCCAATAAATCATCCTCACTCTCCCCCTCCCCCCCAAAGAGAAGGAACACTTTTAAAAATGTAGATAAAAATAAAACCAAATACCATTAAAATTTAAGCATGGGGCATCATTACCTCCCCCCTCAACCCCAGCCAGGAAAACTTCACTCCTTTACCCCTTTTTATTTATTTATATTTTAATTTTCACTCCAATTTTTAAACCACTCCCTCCTATAGCTCCCTTGCACTCGCTTTGCTAGATTTTTTTTTAAACGAATAAATAAGATTTATATCCTAAAAACAAAAGAAAATCCTGTATTTTTGCTTAAAAATTAAAAAAAAAATGTACATATGGATTCAGTTCTACTTTCATGTGATGGGTCTTTTACATGAAAAATACATAAAATCTATGAATATTAAAATAAATTAAGAAGTCTATTGTTATGAACTGAATATGAAAATAATCATAAATATGATAATACAATGTAACAACTTCCCATCTAAGGACAGTAGAATACCCCACAGGAGCTGATTATATTTGCAATAAAGAATAATTCATTATCACGTTTCAAATATGATAATGAATTCGGTTTCTTATTATAATGTCTATGATAATAAGAATTAATATTCAATAAGAACCTGGTTTAATGAGAGACAAACTCAAAATCAATAAATATCAGCATGGCTATTATTTAAGAAGATGAAAAGGTGCAAAACTACTGAGGGAGGATCTTTTTTTTCTTTCTGTGAGTGGCTGTTAATTAATTCGTTAAAATTACTGAATCATTATGTAATGGGAGAACCTAATCATCTGGTGGCCTGTGTCTCAACCTCTCCCCCCCCTAGACAAAGACATTAAGTCCATGACCACTTTAATCTTGCTATTTGAATATCTTTGATTTACAGGCTGACATGTCATCTGTGCTTACATGCCATACGTCTTGGTGTGGTTGCCATGGTGATGTCAACATAGAGATCGATCATTGCCAAGCAGGAGTGGAGCATGACACCAATTAAAAGGTGATGTCGTCTCCAAGTCATCACTCACACTCCTCACTAATGCACTAATTACCGGGGCCGGGACATTAATGGAATAGCATGGTTCAGCCTGGGGATTAATCTGCATGGATTCGCCAGCGTGTGTGTGTGTGATGTCTGTCTGTGATGTGTGTGTCTGTGTGTGTGTGATTAATGCGAACCCCCGCCTGCTCCGCCGTGACCTTGAGTACCACCACAGGAGGGAAATGAACCGGCTGGGTGGAGGGTTGGGATATCTGCACTTGGGGCCATGGAGGGAAAACGATGTGCTGAGGTGGAGGGCCGGGCCAAGGTTGAGGATGAACAGGGAATTGGTGCAATCGGAGGGGATCGATGAATAAATTTGGTATTTGACTTTGCCAGACTCTGCTGATGATCTTCCAGACTGCAGAACAACTCCAGGAACTTTCTCGATTTTAAAGATGGTAATGATTTCCTAATTAGCATTACTCCTAAAAACTGGAGTCAATCTGCACTCATGAGCGCCTCAGAAATATGCTGTATTCATCCGCAGTTAAAATCAGCGGTGGAGGAAGTATTTAGATCCTTTACGCTCGATGTCCATATCATTTTGTTTTCTTTTTTAAAATTATTATTTTTAAAATTATTCCCATTGTGAGGAGAGCTTTTCCAGCCGCATGTGGCCACTTGCAGAAAAGCACTGCACTCAACTACTTCTTTGCTCCGACATTTTGTGCAGCCACTTTGAGCGCTTGTAGTTTAAAATCTCTGAACTTTTCAGAGAGGCACTTGTTTCCCCAGCGCCCTGCCAGCTTTTTTTTTTTTGCCAGAAAAAAAAATATGGACACTCAGCCTACTCAAATAAAAGTTGGTGTGATTCCAGGGTTCCTACAGCCTAAGGCAAGTTCGATTTTAATACTTTTAAATTTTTTTAATTGCTCTCTGAATGAAATTTTAGACCAATTTTACAATAACCAAAATTGGAGAAAAAAACATGAGCCAACATCAGTTATTTAGGATTTGAGAAAATTTTGGATAAATTGTTTGTTGTAAAATAAAACTAGACTTTCTTGGGAAATACCTAGCGTTTGTTTGGTGGTTTTCTTGGCGAGTTTGTGTTTTTCACTCTGCATGTGGGATTCCGCCGCTTTGATTTCCATCATAAAATACACCAAGCCTTGTAGGCATTGCTTTGTTTCAGCCATGCTGCTAAATCTTGGTTTAACAGATAATTTTTCTTGAATTTGCACTTCCCTTTGTCACCCAGGAATCAGTGACAGCTCGCTAGCCAGAAACCAAATAGGTGTTGATGGTTCCACTATCCTGATCTGTGTGATGTCCAAGGAACATTTGATCAATTCTTTAAAAAAAATAAAATAAAATAAAATGTTTCCAGTTATTTTAAGGTTTTACAATGCAACGTCAGGAAAAAAGGTTTTAATAAAATCCTGTTTTACATGTCATAGCATGTTTTACATTTTTGATTTATGACATTTTAATACCAGTTAGGGCCATATTTATAGCACAATGGATTCAATGCCTTTTGTGACTTTTTAAAAGTCCACAGCAGTCCTGGACTCACAGGATGTAGACTGCACATATAAGCTGGATATTGGCTGCCCATTTTAGAAGGAATTCTGTCTCCTGTCACTCACCTGCCTGTTGCCGTTTTTACACTAGTCCTGCACAGCCAGATCCATCCCCACACTTTAAGTGCTGTACGTACAAACAACCTCAGCAAGCCACGTGCTATAATGTATTTAATTGCTTTATGCGGCATTTTCTTTGACAGGATTTAACCACTTTAAGGGCTCGCCTCCCAGCATGCAAACTTTTCTATGTGTTTTTGTTTTTCTCTCTATCAAACATTGTGAACACACTGACATTAAGCAAGTCATGGACATTCTTACACACTGAAACATTCCAGTGTGTATAAAAGTAGATATCAAAGTAATAAAATATGGAAAAATAAATGAATAAATTAAATATAAAAAAATCAAGTGTCTAAAAATTACAACAAACGATAACATCAGTAAAGTCAATATACCTTAATCAGGGGCTGCCGAAAACAATTCTTTAAAATACAACGTGTGTGTATTTGTTTTGGTTGTCATAAGGGTCAATGCAATCTGAATTCAAACAAAAAAATTGTAAGGTTTGAGACTTAACATGCAAACCACAAAAAACTGCAATTTTGCTAAGGCAAAAGCACCATCAAGAAAATAAGGTCATAAGCGAAGGCGAACCTGGACAGATTAAAATAATACAGATAACATGGCTGAAAAAGGTAGAAAAATAATAAGGTGTGTGTGCATGTTTGTGTTGCTGTGGGTGTGTAAGTGAGAAAGAAAAACAGTGAGTGAGTTAGTACATACTGGATGCGTGTATTCATCATGGAATAATTACCAGCTCTGTGTGCTTTAGTCCAAGACAGCTAATTTACAATTTAGACTATC
This sequence comes from Epinephelus lanceolatus, assembly GCF_041903045.1. NCBI lineage: Eukaryota > Metazoa > Chordata > Actinopteri > Perciformes > Serranidae > Epinephelus > Epinephelus lanceolatus. The sequence continues at coordinate 15,073,450 of NC_135740.1, forward strand.
CTACAGAGGGTCACATTTGGAATACATTACCTGCTGTTTTTAAAGCCAACTCCTTCAAGTAAGAGGGTAACATTTTCAGCTGTCCTGCTTTGATCCACATCGATCTACTCTTCTTCTTCTTCTTTTTTTTTTTTTTTTGGTTCCTTTATTTTATTACCCTTTGAAGCCTGCAACATTGTGTGTGTGTAAAAACCTCTGTTGGAGTTTGTTTCTGTATTTTTTATTGATTCTGTTTTGAATTAATTAGGCAGTGTCTTGACAAGCCTCCCAATTTCCTGGCCCCTCGAGCGATCTGTTTTGAAAATGTTGAAATAAAATCAGAGCAAACAAAAGCAAATCTCCTTGTGCAGTTACGCGTGACGACAAACCCCGCGCGCTTGATGGCTGGTGTGTGCTGTAACTCACCGATGACGTATGTGAGCAGCAGGGCCAGGGTGAGAGTGAGGAGCGACGCCGACAGGGCCGTGCACTTCCAGTTGCAGCAGCGGTGAGGCTTGTTGAAGGTAAACAGTGGTCTGGTCACGCTGCTGCGAGGGAGAGGCCGAGGCGGAGGGGAGTACACAGTCCCAGAGGTCAGGGGGTAACCCTGCCCTGCCCCTGACAGTAGAGCCGATGAACCAGAGCCCTGCTTGAACAGGAAGTGTCTGTGGGAGAAACACAAAGACGAAATTTCATTCTAACCTACAACTGTTCGCTGAGCATCACCTCCTTAGTTTCTGTTGCTAGCTTCGCCTCTAAATCTTGTGCAGGGTGCAGCAGTTAACAATGTTTACACTTTTAAAACAATGGGTTTTTTATTTTAGACACAGACAGACAAAAGCAGACCTGATTTATACCAAGCAACTTGAAATGCCAACTGTGTCTGCCAGATTTTATCAGCAGTAGCTAGCTAGCCAATTAAGCTAATGCTAGCTCCAGGCTTTGGTTCAAACCGTATCTGGCTGACTGTTTACAGCTGACTAATTTTAAGACCTTGCAACAAGGCTCTTAAAGGGACAGTTCACCCCTAAAACAAAAATACATATTTTTCCTCTAAATTGTCGTGGTGTGAGTTGACGAGTGGTGGAGATATAAGGCATAGAGATGTCTGCCTTCTCTCCAATATAATGGAATTAGATGACACTCAGCTAGTGGTGCTCAATGCACCAAAAAATACATTTGAAAAACTCAACAACAATGTCTCTTTTCAGAAATCATGAGCTGCTTACTCAAGGTAATCCAAAGACCTTGTTTTGAGCAGTTTCATGTAGGAACTACTTTCTTTCAACCAACTGTATCATGACCCACACACTATGCATCTACTCTAGACAAAAGGCTCTTGCTTGTGACAGTGCAAAATGTAAACACTAATGGCATCCTCCTTGACTGAGCTCTAACGTTAGCTAGCTCAGTGGTGCTAGGTGAATGAGCAGTGCCATAGATTTTAATAATAACTAGGTACCAGATGCCAAGATGGTGCCTATTCTTTCCAATGAAGTTGCTCCCCTGGTGCATACACCAAAAAAGTTTTCTAGCTTCCGGGTTTACTTCTGTGGCATGTGGCCCACTCAGTATGCATAATAGTGTTTCTACCACTGACTCAGCCTTTAAGTTCCCACTTGGCTCATAGACTTGACATTGTGATAATATCACAGATTTTTAAATTGCTTTTCTCAGCTTGAGAAAAGTTTACAAATTTAAAACCATCATGGCTCCAAAATTAAGAATGAAAGATTCAGAAATGACCTTGTCTACTGCTCCACGTGTCCTGTCAACAATTTTACAGATGTCTCTTTTATAATGGTGCATATGAGGAAAATGCTTTTGGGCTGCAGGGGATTTTTTTGTTTGCTGCAATACCGTAAGTGGCCACTGGGAAAAATTTACTCCAAGGCTGAGCAGCTTTGCTGGAGGCCTGAGCAGTACATGCACACTTCCTTCTGTACTGTGATAGCGCTGGCGGATGTAGTTCAGTAGAGAGAAAATAGTTCCTGCATGAAACTACTCACATCAAGGTCTGTGGATTATCTTAAGAAACTGGGTCATGATTTCTGGAAAAAGACATTGTATTTTGTATTTTGGGGTGAACTGTCCCTTTAAATATGCACCTGCTGGCTGCATACTTTAACATTATATTGCGCTAAAAGCATCCTCACATGATGAATGTACGTATGAATGAATGTATGCAGAAGATGTGACAAAAATAAGAAGACTTTTGAGAGTGAAGCTACTTTGTCCTAATAAAATTATAGATATAAGGAAACGTGTAAGATTTTTATCTTGTTCCCTGTTTGCCTTACTTGTTCAAAAAGGATGCTTTCACTTTAACGTTACAAGATACAGGCTGTTCTCATGCACTCTTGAACTTATACCTATGAAAAGTGATGCATTATAATACTTATATAACCCACGTAATTGTGAGCCAGCAGGCTGTGATCACGTAACCTATGCGCTGCAGGCTGTCCTCCCTCATATGATGAGAACAAAGGAGAAAGTCAGGTGACAGAGCATAAAGAGCAATAAAGTAAGCGCTATAAGGAGGTCAGGCTGGACAGTCAGTTTCAAACCAACACAGGACTTTGACCCTTGAGACCGGGACTGACATCCTATGTGAAATGATTCTGTAGGGGTGCTCGCAAGATATCACACAAACCATGGTCTAAGGATAGGCTGCAAGAGAAATGGCTCAGGTGATGATGTGTGTTGCAAATGTAATGCTAGTGCTAGTGCCAGTTGGACTTACTGGAGTGTAAACTTCCCCAAATCCAATAAATGTTACCCTAAACTCACTAACTAATGCAGTTATTTAATAATGTGCTCCTCGGCTTTGGGACTCTGTTACTACTGTGGGTCATAAAATGGTTAGCTGGACATGCTAATGATTGCAGATAAACACACTGTTTAATCCATCCCGCACACTTCTCCTCCTCTGTGTTGGGATCTGGAAACACTAAAAAAACATGCAGAGTATGACTCTTTTTTTCAGCTCTGTGCACATCACTTTGGCATGTGGAGATTTAGAATTGCTGAGCTACAATTGTACAATCGCTATCTGGGGGAGGAGTTTACCGTAAGGACAATTAATTGCTGTCCTAATCTTATGAGCAGGGAGCCACTCTGCATTGTGTGTCCCACAAACTACCTGCCACCTCTGGGACCACTGTTTTTGTCCCTTTAAGTAGATTATAGTGTGAATTTGGGAACAATCTAGGACAGTGGTTCAATCCTTCGCCAATTAGCTTAGCGCAGCACGTACATCATCCTTTCTTAGGTATCTAGTATCTTATTCTGATTCTATTTATAATAATCTGCACTCAGTGGAATTCAGCCTTACTCTCAAGTACGCCTGACTGAAACTCATTTAACGGGCCCCCAAGGTGGCAGATTTTAAAGGAGACCCCTCTCCTGCTATTTTCTAAATGACGTGTTTCTGCTTTGCCACTGCATGAACATAGAGCCCTCCAATGAACCTCACCTGTTGATAAAAGCTCTCAGTACTGTTGAGAACTGTGTAATTCAGTTAAACCCTTAATATCCCACAGCATTTGTGTGCTTTTAATTTAAGTGGTCTCTTAAAATTGCAAGTAATGCATCATCAAAGATTAATCCAGAAAGCTAAAATCAAGGAAGAAAAGCAGTGCAACAAAAAATCCCTAAGCGTTACGACTCCACTCACAATTTATATTATGTTCCACCATTAATTCTTCTTCGAGGTGAGCAATATATGTGACAAATGTAAAACACGGGCATTATTCACAGTTAGTGCACTATAACCAGTTAACAATAGAAAAGCCAAAACTGCTATGCGGTGTAACCCACAGCACAGTATAGATTATGTATAAACCACAGAATATGAAATGATAAGCTCTTATCCAGTCCAAGTCTCTCATCAGAGAAAAAGCCCGAATTTGACAAAGTGCCTCTCTGGTGCAACATCACGAGCAGCTTCTGTAATGCAGAGCAGTGCCGATATGAAAGAGAATAAAAAAGCCCTGGCAGCCAAGGATCAATGACTTACCTATTCCTTTTTTTGACTCATCAAAGCAGCTACTTAAGTTATACGGCTATATTAGTTAAACGGAGATGAGGTTCATTTTCATTATGAAAACGAGCACGTTAGATGGCAGATGATGATAGGAAAGTAAGCTGAAGGGCAATTAATCTAGGTAGCATTTCATCTATATTGTGTTTGGATAATGGAGGGCGAGGGTTGGAGGGCTTCAGATGAGGAAGCAGAAATACGAGGGTAAGGAAATCATGTAATTTGGAAAAGTGGATCTGGCCAGGCAATTATGAGCAGTTCCAGCTTCTTCTGACCATATTGACTTCCATCAAAAAAATGAACAAAGACAGCTGGTGAGGGGAAACAAAGAAAAGGCTGTTTCGGAGAAAAAAAATCTAAAGCAAAAAGCAGCTATGACTCATTTTTTATCTGCAGTGTGTGAGTGTATTCTCCATAAAAAAAATATCCTGGAGCTCCTGGAATTCTCAGACAAGCAATGATTGCCCCAGGTTACCGTGTGCTCTCTGAGGGTTAATACCGGCTGCGAGTGCGATATGTCGGGGGCAGACACGCAGCTTGCCAGAGTGTTATTCTATCCGTGCAGCGAAGGGTGTGAGGTCACAGGCTTCTGGTAGGACCGCGGTCTCTGAAGGGCCCTCAGAGGACAGGCCATTAAAGTGGGGCCAGACAGCAGACTGACAGCGTCGCTGGACACCAGACTGCATCCGCCCCGTACCTCGTCCATTTGCCCTCATACACGGAGAAAACACATCCATCTTCTCATGTCATTTAGTCTCATATTCAGCCTTGAAGATGGATTTTACTTAAAAACAAGAACAATGTTCTGCCGGTGGGGTCAGAGGATCAAGAATATTTTAGAAATGAGTTTCGCCACCTACTGCATGACAGAATAAAGCTGATCATAGCTCTTGTATCACTCAGATTGCAAGAAATTATTGAAAGATAATGATTTGCATAGAAACTGGTGAAATTACTTCAGTGCAAGGCCAGACAAGATTATTTCTATAGGACCTTTCAAACATACCGGCACTTTAAAGAGCATTACATAAGGCGAAACTTGCATTAGAGCAAACACACAGAAGAAGAAAAATAACATCAATTAAAGCTGAGTTAAATACAATAAAAACAGACAGAAACGGAGGACATGAGGACAGTTTCAGTATATTAAAAAAATCCTCCCACATAGACAGATTGTTTTAATCCAAATCTTTCTTTTTTAGGTCTCAATTATGGACTTAATTTGGGGTAAGATGGATATTTTCATTCCCTTACTTAACTTAAAAGATCTCTTTTTCATTTATGCCAGACATCTTTGGTCTCTTCATTTCTGTGTGTGTGTTCTCTCTTTCCCTCTGTCTATAATGTGGCCCTATGGCTGAGTTTAACATAAGAGACAGATGACATCCATCCCTCACTGCCTGCCTCCCCTCCTCTCTCCATCCACCCATCCAGCGTCTACTGAAAAGCAGTGAGTCAGATGAGGGGACACAGGAGGCTGCACATAGAGCAACCACACACCTAAGGGTCAATGGTAGTTCAAATCTGAAAGGCCAGAGATAAACTTAGGACAAACACACACACACACATAGAGAAAGAAACATAGCTCGGCTCAGAGTTGCCCACACAAGACAAGCATACACAAAAAGATGTCAAATACGGGTGAGCATTTTCACATTTTTGAGGCCAGTACACAGGTCATGTCCTCGGTGGTGTTTTTATTGCTCTGCTGAAGGTGGATCAGAGCAAAAGGGATCAGAATCCAGCTGAAGAAATTGCATTTGTCAACGCGTGTGGAACTCTATTCTTCTTGTGTGGTGCTTTTAAAAATGCTTCACTGTTCTTCCTGGCTGCCTGCCTTTGATCTTCTCAGACAATATCCAGGGGCGACGCCCAGGAAGCTCTGAATTCATATCAGAGGGCAGATTTCCCCCGAGACAGGAAGAAAATGAGAGTTCCCTCTCTCCAGGAGGTTGGAGTCTACGGCCCAAGGGCTGTCTGTACCTGGATATGTGCGAATGACTGTGCATGTGTGTGGGTGGGTGGGGGCCTTTGTGCACAGGCTACAGGTACATGCAGATATATCATATGTGTGTATGTGTAGAAATATTCATTTCAGTATGTAGCTGCACATGCACAATGGTGCCCCTGGAAATCTTTCAAAGGGGTGGAGAAATGGGGCCACTGAAAATCTTGGGGTGGCACACCAAAACCTAAAGCCATAACTGAATTTCAGGGATTTTATTATGCTGTTGAAGTATGTAGGCTAGTTGAAAAGTATGTGCATATGGAGAGTTAAGGAATCACATACTGATATACCTCTTATTTTACAGTTAATAGTACCGATTATCTGATGTGTACAGACTAATAATCTTGTTTTGTTCCGTGTAAATAAATGTGTTAGGTGATATTGTTCTTTAAATAGGCTGGTTGTTCTTTTCCTTAGAAATACAGATAAACAGCTTTAATTTAAAGGAGTACATCGATTATAAGCAATAAAACATTTACTGGGAACAAGGCTTCACAGAGACCGTGGCTACCCATAGATCCTATTTTCATCTTGAGGGAAGAGCTCAAGGGAAGCTCAAAAATTACCAAGCCAGTTGTTTCCTCATGAATATTTTTGGCACCCTACAGATGCCTTAGGTTGCCCAGTTTCACAAGATACCAACACCTTCCCTAGTTAAAAAACATAAGCCTGCGATAGCCTCTTAAAGACAGTAATATCAGCCTCCAATTATTTTTGCCAGAATGGTCCAGTGTTACGGGGGCAGCGATTTTATTAGAAGGCCGTGGCCCCCTCTGACGCCACTGCACATGCACAGCATGTGTTTCAAGTCTCACTTCTCAGTGATAAGAGGAAGGAGAGAAGGCAGGGCACCAGTCAATTTATTACAGTCCCAACATTTGTTATGCCTCTTAACACACCCAGTGTGAAACCCAGTCAGATATATTGAACATCCATATCTGCATCCTTCCACTTACACAAGCCGGCCTCTCCAGAAATATAACGGATATGCCGCTGAAAAGGAAATCTATGCACACTTCAAACAATCTTAATCTCTGCTGACGCAACGTCAATACATTTCAATACAGATTCATCAAATGCACGTTGAGGAAAGTGGAAGTGTACTTGACAACAAGAGATGTTATACAATTTTTTTAAGGTCATAGCATCACTTATAATTCCATCGGCATGAAACCCCCGTGTCAAGTTTGGTGATAAATCTTTAATCTCACGTCTGAGATTGAGCTGATAGCAGCAGCGGCATCAGGGTGAGAGCAGAAATATGAAATCATTAGTTTAGTAGTGTATCTGGGAATGTGACAGAGGAGAGAGAGGAGGGAGCTTTTGATTATTAAATCCAACCCAAAACGGTTAAGCAGTGAAGACTTTGTCATTTTTTTGTCTCCCCCTCCACCAAAAGCTAGATCGAAGAGAGCCAATAATATCTGAATTATGTTATGAAGGGACACTATTCTATTGACTATGAATATGATTACATTTTATGGTTCAGAACTAATAGCGCACTATCAAATGAAACTTATTTGACTATAAAGTCCCAAATGCAAAAATGTATTACTACAAAAAGGCACCATCCAATATACTGAGCCACTGCGGAAATTGTGTTTTATAATCACATCTCTCTTTGGGAGCGACTTCTTTATGTTCAGCAAATATCATTTGAACGATTCGTAACGCAAAACAAAAAAAAGGAAAGCTTGAATTTTATTTACGGTGGATTTTCATTTAAAATAAACACACACAGATCCGTAGTGTAATTACAATGCACTTTTGACAAGTCTTTTACATTGATAGTCATGTCTGGCCAATGATTAATTTAAATTGTCACTGAATCTAATTTTATTCTTCCCTTCCTTTAAATGAGGTAAGATCTAATTATGGCCTAATGCATAACTTATTAAAACCCTCTTCTTCTGGTGTGGCAGCCTGCCAATCTCATCCTCACTCATAATACCAGAATTCAGCTGCTGCACCGAGCTCTCATTAAACATGCAAACATATTCTTTTGCACCTTGCTGCTTCTTCACGAAAGCAGCCTCACAAATGAGGATCTCCTAAATAATTCTCTGATCAATTATTACTTATGCAGCAAGCAAATGCTTAATTCTGTTTGATGGGATGAAATTCCAGCAGCCCATCTCCAAGCATTTGGAAAAATCTTACCCAGGTACTACAATTGGAAGCGGCATCACATTGTGTTCCTGAAAAGAGGATTTCTACAAGATACTGACTTACACTTTTATTTTACGTAGTCGAAACTCAGATACCAGTCCCCTCATGAATGCGCCTGCAGTGGGGGGTAAGAAAATGAAAAGAATCCAAAAAACCTGAGAGATTCGTTATGACTTTGATGGTGTGCAAAGTCCTGCAATAATACCCCAGAGGCCTGCGTGGTGTTCCACTTACTGCTCTCTACATGTGCAAAACATGTCCATCCTAACAAATCCTTTAGTCCGACATTCATTCTTAATCATTCCACTCTGATTTCTCTAAGAAAAACTGTAAAAGTGTGCCAACTCACACTCCTGACGAAATAATTTCCTTTAATCTAATGAGCCTCATTTGTGAGATTAAAGCAATGTCTTTAATCAAGTGACATTATGTTGAAGTAGGGCGGCTTGCCTTGAAGATATTTTCATTTGAAGGCTTTCCTTACAAAATGACATATCCACCGTTTTGGACTGAAAGCCTTTTGGAACGAAGCTTTCCATTTGTTCCAAATTCTTTAAATCATCTTAAGTCTTTTTGTTCATTTGTTTGGGAAAAAAAACCCATTCTGAAACATAACCTCTACTGTGAAGGACTTGTTTTTCCTCCATGTGTTGCATTCTCTTACCTGGTCTCTAGGGGAATGTTGCTGTTGAGCACCCAGCTGTTGTGAAGCTGTGCCTGGTCTGTGCTCGAGCTTGTGTCTGCCCCCTGGCTGCCCTGACTGGCCTGGCACCGCGTCGGCATGGTCTTCCTCTGCAGGCTGACTTGAGTGTAGGGCGCTGGGCGGGCACAAGTGCAGGCATGGGGTGGAGGGGGAGGCGGAGGCAGCGGGCGAAACGTGAACTGACCACCTGGACTGCTGGGCAGCTCTGCGAAGGGAGACAGAGGGAAGCAGAGGAGGAGGCGGAAGGGAGGGACAGGGGAGAAATAAACATAGCTTTATTAGGAGCGCAGTACCATAAATTACAAATAAAAGTGGCATGTTAGTTGACAGTTTATTGTTATTACACTGATTGAGGGACATAAATCAGCTTGAAAACTGTGCCTGTCCAGTGCCTTCCCTTCCTACCTGCTTTGATGCACTTCCAGCCGCCCTATAAATAGGTTCTTGGCTGGCTGCAACATTGAGCAGTCTTTAAAGAGCTAACAGCTCTGGCTTAATCTGCAGCCGCCAGCCCAAACTACCCATGTGATGTTTATTATGAGATCTGTAGCTCGACGGAATGAGCTAGCCAGCTGTAACTCCCTCACACTGGTAACCTCGGGGTCTAGCTAGAGCTCTCTCAATCCATCATTTATCATTCCCCCTCCCTATAACTCTCCCTCGCCCCGTCTCTTCCTCCCTGCTGCTTTTTTCTCTCTATTCACTATGTCTTCTAAAAGTGAGCGCTGGCTAATTACAGTTTTGCCAAATGAAAATGTGTGTGCATATGTTTGTTTAATGTGTGTCTATGTGTGTGACTGCAGATGCAGCTGGTTTATTTCCATGTGTGCATGCACCTGCGCGCATGTGTCAGTACGTATTCATGAGTGTACATCAAGCATCCTGGGACATTAGTTATCAGTGTTTAGGGGGACAGCTCATGCCATATGGTTGCAGCACGGTTCCACGAGCACGGCAAATCCCCTCATCCCAAAAGACAGACTCTGTCCACCTGTATTGACAATGAATGTAACATTAGCCTCAGACCCGTTGTAAGGGAGAGAGGAGTCCAGAATCTGGTAGACAGACAGTATTGGCCCACAACTCTATTTGCTGCCAAAATGTCAGCAATAATTTAGTATGTAGAAATTTACCCCACATGGGAGATTACCACAGTCTTCCCGATTCAAGCGTAAGTATTACACAGACGACACCAGACAACGCATTTTTGATTCTTGCCAGATGAAAACTGAGAAAAGTCAAGAATTAAATAATCTTGTTTTAGTTCTCTACAGTTTCTATTGCCAGCGTAAACACCTGCGTGTTACCAGAGTGTGCACTTCAGCCCCCATTATGTCTAAAATTGAGGCAGCATCTTTTTCAAATATTGCAGGGAAACAGTTATGGAAACGTGTTATCGTCAACATTTCCATAATACTAAATCTGCAGCACATGCCATGACATTTTAAGCAATGTTAAAAATCATATTGCTTTGATCTCTTCACACCACATTATTGTCGCCTTTCGCACAGACATGTAAGCCAATGCACTGTGTCACATCCGCCAATGTTCATTGACATACCACACAGTACGTCAGGTTTTATGGCTCTCAGTTGTTGGAAATTCACATTTACAAGATGTATATTGTGGCAGCGTTGGTAGGAGTGCAATGGCAGGACAGGAACAGTTCTGTAAATAGGACTATAAACATTTCCACAGTAATATTTCCATGATGCCATCTGTCCAGCTGAAATGGCATTTTGAACAATGTTAAAGTAGCAGTTATGACGTTTCCTCTGCTCGTGTCTCGGTGAATATATCTGCACATTTGACAGTAGTGTTCCCAGAATTACTGTGTAAATTCTGTCAAAATGCTCTTTGAGCAAACGACAAGTTCTTCATCTTCCAAAAACACATTGCTGCTTATTGATCTCCCAACATGGCTGAATTGTCTTTGTCACATCTCAAAAGCATGCAATAAAATATTTGTCTGTCGTTCTCAGCGTGCTGACACAATGGAATTATCTCTTCTTTACTCATGACAAGCCATTACTCACATCACATATTTATTTCATGATTTCATGGAAACTTGCAGGGGGTTCTAAGCAAACATCGTCCTCCCTTCATTGTTGTTCATTGCTCCAGGCCATCTGCGATGATGCACATTTCACACTCACACATACAATTTGATATTTTTAGCATGTTTTACATGTTTCTGTTGAATAACAACAGCTGAAGCGTGTAGTTTGTGAATGTTCATAACTGATGGATGTGTCATATTTCTTCACTGCAATACACACCGGCCTGTATGAACTTTAATAACTGGTTTCCTCGTGAGAAATATATTATATTGCATTGTACTATATAGAAACACGACCTGCTTGTCACCACACTACATCAAACGATTTCAACAGCTAATCAGAGTGTGCTTAAGCTGACTCCATATGAGACCTGGTAAAGTGACAGGAAATGTATTTGTGTCATCACCTGGAGGTGTTGTTTAGCCTAAACTAATGGATGTGGGAAATGGAAGTTATTTTTGTCTGCACCACCTCTGAGTATTAAAAATTACATGCTTAGGGAAAACTGACAGAACATTTTTAGAGCACCACTGCATCGTGTGTCATTGTAATGCACCAGGAGCTTTAAAGTGGTGCTTCAGTTTTTAGCAGTCTATCTGATTCATCAGTAACTGTAAGTCCTTTGAGTCCAGCCAGAAATCCCTTGCTTACCGTTTTTCCTCTTGAAACTGCAGGTAGATGTTTTTAGCATTTGTTACACCATATACAACATGTATTTTTTCATCTTTTTTTAACAACAACACACACACACACACACACACACACACACACACATCCAGTGCATTCCCAGAGCTGGGCACTCGAGTTGGGTACTTGCACTTAGGTTGCGCTTGAGGCACTAAATCAACTTTAGGCTTGTCTTGAAAGCAACTTTGTTGACTTCAGACTTGACTTGGACTACTTGACTCAGAAATTGCAAAGCTGCTGTGAACACTTCTGCCAAAACAAAGTTTTGATTTTCACAATGCTGACAAATTCTCTGACACATCACGGTGTGTACCTGTCAGCCTCAGGTGTGTCACCAAATCAAAACACATCAACAGTTTTGCCAACACTGCTTAATACAAATGCTAATGCTTGTTCTAAATGCTTCTGGCACCAGTAGAAGATGCACTCAGAACCTTTGCTTATGTGAAAGTAGCTGTACCAAAGTGTGAAAATACTTCATCACCGGTAAAAGTTCTGCATTGAAAGTGTTTTCAGCAAAATGCACTTCAAGTAAAAGTAAAACAAAGTACTCATTATACAGAACGGCCTTTTTTTAAGGGGTACTGCATCAATTGTAAATTGTATTCCCATAGAATTGGGAGAATCAAAGCAGCAGAGGCTGAGATATCCGACGACTGGATCCGACACTTCCCATGATGCCACTCAATCTCTCATTAGACTATTAGACCCCTGGCTGATACGATAAATAGGCCTTTTTCACTGCAGATTTATAAACTTGTCACAGTAGGAAAAGCACAGGTGCAAAAAATGAAATTACTCATGGCTGAATTCCATTTAGCTGCTTTGATTTCAGGTTCTTGGTATCATGCATGTTGGCTCACTGTCACTCTCACTGAAACGTTCGAATACAACAGAGCCATTGTTAGTGTTATCAGTAGCACCTGTGCCTCTCCTACTGGGACAAATCAAACTGTCTGCTGAAGGGGTGGGAATCTCTGGCACCTCGTGATTTCATTCAGTCCTGATTCAGAGAGCTATGATGCGATTATAATACGATGCCTCTTGATGCATGAAAACTATTGATTTCTATACATGATTTATTTATTTATTTATTAAAATTTGTTACTACTTTCTAACATTGCATATTTATAAAGATCCTTGATAAGGTCCAGGTCCCTTCTCCCCTCAACTTCATAGAAATCAAAATGCTTCCATCTGCAATTGCTTTTGCTCAGCCCCCTCACCAAACCTCAAGTAGTAGATTAGCTTAGAACGTATGATGTACATGACTTACATCTGTTACCTTTCACTATCCAATAGGTTCAGCCATGTAACATAGCCATGGAACATATAGCCCTGTCTTACAAAACTGTTACAGGCTATCATAATGTCAAGAATTGTGTCATAAATTTTCCTGTAATTGACTTTTCTTCAACGAGACAGTCTTTCAAGAGATATTTGTGGTGCACCCCAAGGAGCACCCTCCAGGGCTGACAAATGAAACCGACAAAGAAGTGCAAAAAGCCGCAGTTCTAGTCAATCCCCATAGACCTCCATGTTAAAATGTCCACCTAAACAACAGAAATAAACATCTTAAAAAATACAGTTTTGGACTCTATATGTAATTTCCCCGTTAATGACAACTATACAGGGGTGAATTTTTATTAAACTCATTTATTTAAATTTTGTTATAGTGTAGAGTTACACATAATTAAGAGCATAGCTGCTTTTTAATGACAAGTGAGTGCCGTCAGGTAACAAGACGCTACCACAGCTACTATGGTTGGGTAACATGACCATGGCATGATCCAAGATTCACAGACTATAGCTGTAGCTGTCACTATTTCAGTGTGATTTGGATTCATGAAAGTTAACTGTAAAATTTTGATCACTTAAAAAAAGTCCTGATCTGCATTTGGTTGTACTACAAGACCGTCTAAGGAGTTCGGTGTTCAGTTTTTCCAGTAAGTACATTTTGTTTAATGGTCTTAAGCCTGTTTTTTGCTGGCGAAAAGTAGCATAAGCATTATCACAGTTAATCATAGACTGCAAGTACATGTCAGTAACCAAACTAGCAGATATAGTTGGGGTTATTACCACCCACTCATCCAAAAATGGTCACGTCTGGCTCCAAAAACTCGATGACGATGACGACCAAAATGCAAGACCCAAGGCTTTAAAACAGGAGTCCGCAAACCAAAGGGTGATACCATGGTGGCCATGACTATTATTTAATACAGTCTATGGTTTTCCCACCCTTAGTCTGCTGTGAAAAAGGCCTGTGCCCATATTTCCATGTCACAGTTCGTAATGGAGGCTCCAAGCCCATGTGGAGCTAACCCATGATGACATTATTCGGGTTATTTGCTCAGACGTAAAAGACATTATATAACTGTTATCACAGCAACATGTTCAAAATTGTTGTAAATTACATATATACATATATATAAACATATATATCAACATCTCTGTGCATACAGGAAATGGAAAATGGAGGGAAAGAAGAAAGTGTTTTAACCCACATGGCTTGCAATTGTTGTAAAACCAAAACAATAAATCCAAATTATTTCTGCCTCTTATGTCTCAAATGACTTCTAGTTCATTATTAATTTACAATTTTTAGCAAACCTGAGTTATAACAGCTCTGGGAATACAGTCGCCACAACTTCACTTTACTACGTATGTGTATGCTGGTGAGGTGGAAGAGTGCAAAGTGGACAGTAAGGGAGGAGAAAGGACAGGGATGGAGGGCCAGGGGAGAATGTAATCTTAGTGAGTAGGGTGACACAGGAGGCCCAGCCTGCCAGATGGTGCTTTAGAAGGCTTAGCTAAGGCAGCTTTGGGTCTCTGCTCCCAAAGATCCACAAACTGACTCAATTCCTTTCTTCTCACACAAACACACAAATGGCAGAGAAACACTTGCTATAACTCCCTCTTCTGCTCTCACCAGTTCGTCCACACAAAGTCACATCAAACGCGCAAGCTGTGATGTTGTGTTAAATAGTAGATGTAACCTAAATAGGCCTGGCAATGTAGGGCAAGGGCCGTGAAATATTTGGCGGGCTAGCCAGGAGTTCAAAAACATCAAATCAACTCTGTGGGGAGTAGATGGAGGCCAGAGGAGGGGCCATTACAGCTCTAGATGACAGTCGTGACAGTGTAGTACATCCTCTGCCCTGGGGTTCCTGTGGGACTTAGCCCTCCAGAAAAGACACATTTGGAAAGTCGCTTATGAGATATTTTTCCTGGAATCATCAGCTTTTGGTTACATAAGCGAGATATGAGGGAAAGCGTTTTATAGCCAGCAGAAGGGAGATCTGGGGGGATTAACTGGGAAATGTAACAGGTAACAGGTATTTGGGCCAGGTATTAAAAATGCATTACTGTAGGTGAGATGGACCTAAAATAGCACAGACATTAAGTATTTATGACAATTTAGGCATTTAAAGCCAAGTCACACTAATGCAATGAGAAGAGAGAACGTAGTAAAATATGACTCAGTCATACACACCCAGCAATGCTTGTGTGTGTAATGAGTTAGCAGTTGTGATGGTGCAATGCTCTAACAAGTAGGTTTTAAACAGTTTGAATGAATTTGAATCATGTGAGCAAAATAATTGTGTTCATGAATGCCCTTCATGCTCGTCATTAAAATGTTCCACTTTTAGTCTGGATGTGAACTGCCAGATGTTCAGCGGTACCTGAACACGGTGTTCTTCTAATTGAGCAGGGAAATTTGAGAAGCTACACTTAAGGATGAAATTCTAGTAATTGTGGACAATAAGGGATTGTGTGAAAATAAGTGGAGGGGATAGCAGGGCAGACAAGGGGGAAAGTTATGTAGTTGTTCTTTTTGCTGAAAAGAGGGTAGTCTATCTTTTTCTTTTTCAGAAGAGTAAGGTCAGAGTCTAATTTTTTCTCATTCCAGATTTAAATTCTATTTAAACATCCTCTGCATGTGAAAGTTTATTTTATACATAAGGTTTTTTTAAATAAAGTGACACGCTACTGGTAATAAAGATGTCCTTTGGCCACATGCAGAAGACAGAGGTCCTCTCTCTGATTTGGGGCTCGTCAACATCACCAGCCTGTTCTTCTGTTCACTCAGTTCATGGCTATCACTACTGTTTTCAGCAGCAAGAGAGGCTCTTTATGAACTGAAGAAATACTGCTCACTGCAACACATATTACGCCATGTGTAGAAATTAAACACAGTCATTCCTTCATTTATAAAGGATTGTAAGCATGTAGCTACATGTAGCGATGTATGTATTGCAAACACTTGCAATAGCATGCCTGAAGCAGATGACCATACAAAGAAATCATTATGGTGTAGCCAGAGTAGAAAACCCATTGAAAAAATTTAAAACAGTCTGAAGCCTGAGGTTTCGCTCCCAGGGATTACTATTACAAACATTAACCTCATTATTAAACCCAGTCTCATTCCGAAGTCGTCAAAATCTGGTGCTTCCGGCATGAGACACTGATGAAAAAAGCCATCCTTTAACGTTGGCATGATATGCAGTCACTTGCTGTTATAGGTAAATGGCAGCAGGCAGCTTAAGTGAGAAACATGGCAGGACAAGAACAAAAGTTGAGGTGGCAAAAATCTGAGTAGGGTGGGTGGGATGGTGGTGGATGGGTCCAACAAACACCGACTTTCGCCTAGGAAAGCGGTGTTCATATCCCAAGATTATAAAGCCAAATCCAGTTCTTTTTGTCCTTAACCTAACCACATGCTTTTGTTGCCTAAACTAAACTAAACCATACACATTAGCTGTTGAAGGAAAAAAATGTCAATTTGCAGTGTTGTACTGACGTAGTGCGTTTATTTTGAAAGATGTAAACGATAAACATAAGGGTATTTTTTAAAAAGAAAATACATGTAACATTCAGAACTTCACATGGCGTCCCAGAACGGCAACAACCAACGCACCCATGGTATCTTGTAAGTCATATCTGGACGTAGAGTCCATGACCCAATGTCAATATCTGACAAGGTCAGAGTTGCATTATTTTAACTTTGACCACGTTTTAAATGAACATAAATCATCCAGCATTATATATAAGACACAAAATAAGAAAAGCATAGTGGGTGCCATTTAAGTTTAATATATTGCCTGCCACCTGAAACTGTTATTTGTGATACAGCTCCAGATGCTACAGTGACCTTCTGTTTTCTGATGATTGCTTTTGATTTACATATTTCTACAGTTTTTACTTGCTAAAGTTATTTCTGGATTCCAGTTTTAATGGTGCAAAATGATTTCTGGTTTAAAGGTGGTGAGTAGTTTCTGAGATGCCAGGAACTGTTGCAACTTCACAAGCAATACATACTACAGAGAGGTCAAATGGTGGAATGTAACTGAGTACATTTACTCAAGTACTGTAGCCTACCTAAAGTCACCCTCCAATAAAAAATGTGTTTTGCTTATGTTTATGTCCTCTCCTCTTATGTTTATGTATGTGAATGACCTTGACTGCAGTGACTTGTATCTATGCTAAGTTTGTGACCAGAGAAGTGTTTCTACATTTCTCTACTCTGCGCATTTCCCTAAAATTTGAGATTCAAACGTGCACTGGTCAAGCTAGATTAGGTATGTCACATATTGACAGGGGCTAACAACAGCAAATAAACCTGAAACCTCCAGCGCAGAACTTGTCAGTACCCTGGAGCTTCCTTCCACTATCTACCAAAAACCCCATCATAGCTAATATTTCTGTATGTTTTGGAACCATTAACCATGTGTCAGCCACCGCCAGGTGGCACACAAGCTAACAAGCTAGCAAACATCATAAACAAATGAAAGATGCTAACTACCTTAAAACTTCAATTAGTAGCCCAGGCTATTATTTGCTTAAATCACTGAACACAACAGGCCTATATTTGGGACAGGTGTCTATATGAGACAGGCCTTTAATTCCTTTCACACAAAAATGTTGCTCAGTAAAGTGAGAAAAGACAATAAAAATGTTAATTGAACTAGTATGAATATTACTTTTGTAAATTAGGCTTTGAATAACATATCAATTATGTATCATTCATTTGATCTAGCTCCAACAGACGGGCTTTATTCCACTCGTTTTACGGCACTCCAGGATTACGGCACCCGTCATACTGACACAACACCACTTCATCCTGTTAAAACAACATTCCCAACTTCAATTAATTGAATGAAAAATCCCTTTTGATCAGTGGACCCTTATGGACTAAAGGAAAATGAATAACTAACAGGGTAATCAAGGAATGGACATTCGTATATTCTGACTTTATAACAGCTTCTGAGGTAGAAAGTCCCCACTTTTATTTCTATCTCTCTCGTCTGGCACCGTGTAGTTCCTAGAACACCACCCCTTTCTGCATTCTTAGTATGGGATGGAAATAAATAAATAAAAAATAAAGTAGCCTTGGTTGGCATGGTAACGTTAGATACACGGAAGAGGAGAGCGAATGCAATGATTGGTCGAATTTTTCTTAGAACCATATGAGAATGGTATAATTCTGAGTTTTTATCTCTGGTGGAATTCACTTACATTTAGTGTGCCATCAGCTTATTAATAGCATTTTAACCTAAACAAAGAAAAGCGTAAAATTTCCAGAAAGGTAGGCTAAGTGTCGCTTTAATCTCTACGATGTTTCCTGAAATGCTAATGATGACCATCTTGATAGGCACTGATCTTTCACTTGTCAACCTGACACAAGCAGCGCTGGTGGACGCTGTAAGTCGCTGATGTTGGTGCACAACAGACTCGTCTGAGTCAGTGTCTGAAACTCTGACATGTATGGCATAATCTCTCTGACGTGTCCTCTAAACACTAGCCATCTTGATGTGCACTGCTCTTTCACCAGTCAAACTAGCGCAAGCCGTGCTGGAGAAAACGGAAAGAGAAACTTACCCTAAGCAAATTTCTCAATGTAGGAGAGAGAGTATATCTGCTTCAAGCCCCTTTTCAGAATTTAAACTATTATATGTGGGAAAACCATATTAAACAAAATAGTAGCATTTGTATTTTTACTTTAAAATGTGTCTGGAGAGGAACTTTGATTATAATTCTGACTGGTAATTTATTTGAGTGTTTACATTTCATGCTGATTTATAAATTGACTCCAGTGACTTCTGAATACTTGAGCTCCTGATTTTAACACAAATCACTCCACTATTATACACTTTGTTTACTGTTTTATAAGCTGTTTACACCTCTGTGTATATACATTTATTACCTCTAATTGTGCATTCATTTTCATTATTTTGTTATATTTGTCATAAATCATGTATTGTTTTGAGATATTTATATGCAGGTGCTGCATGTTTTTCCACATCAGAAGTAAGGATTGAACGCAAGTATTAATAATGCTGTGAAAGGTTTGGGTTTTTTTATGACATAAAATATAAGACTCAAGTCTCCTGCCCGCCCCAATAATTTTTGTGCAGTCCCTTAAGTGTGGAAGCTGCAACAACAGAATGTGTAGCTTTTTTAATAAGAAGAGACGATTCAGTTTGGTGTGTAGCCGACCATAAAAACATGAGCAACAATAATATTAAAGCCTAATATTTAACCAGGTTTCCTCCTCTTCTCCACTCTGTGTGTTTGCTCATGCCCCCTTCCTCTCCCTTCCCCTCTCTTCATTATTGTGCCCAGCGCTCTAGTGCAGAGTTAATTTCTTATTACAGGAAAGCCGTATAAAATCCATAGAGCCTGACCTCAACAATATCAACCCTGCCTGTCTAACAGAGGAATGTGATCGTTTTAGAGAACATTTAACACTATTGTTGGACCAAGCCCAGTAAAAAAAAACACATCATCCACCCCACTCTAAAAATAAAAGCTTAATAATTTCCCCCAGGATAGCTTTTCATCTATCTCGCTTCTTAATTGACTTGCATTAAATTGCCACAAAGTTTATTCCACTGCTGTGCTTCGATGAAATAAATAATTAACCCCATAAAAAGGTCAGACAACTGAAATTAGAACTCACTGGTTTTTGTTCTTCCTTTTTTTGCGGTAATGAGATGGGATCCTGCCCTAGCTGACCATCTGACTCCCTGTAATAATTTGTCTTTGTCTTAACAGAGTTCCTGGCTAGAGATAACACATTATCTCCATCAGACATTATAAGTTTCAAAATGACTTCTTTCATTGGCTGCCCGCTGATGAAGTTGGTGTGAAGGATGGTAATACCGATAATAACAATATGTATGATAACGGGGACTAATATTGCTAATGATCGCTGCGATGACGATGACACGGAAATAATGTCACTGATAATAGCGCCGGTGGTGATGAAAATAATGACGATAGCATCGGTAATAACAGTGGTAACAATGATGATGAAAATAGCAGTGATAGCAGCAGAAACACTGATAATTACGTTGATGACAGTGGGCTCTGAGACAGCAATTAGAATAAAAACAGCCATTGATTCATCTCTGCAGACACGGGGATAAACGGTGGGATCGCCATTTAACAAAGTGACACAATCATGTTGTCCAATTAAAGCAAGAAAATACAAATGAAGAAACCGAGGGCTCTAAGAGCTTTTCTCTCTCATACGGAACCCAGTCGATTTTCATACAGAGCCTGATAATTAGCAGCCATGCATCATCTGGCTTTTTCATACCGGAGGACTCACTCAATGTGCGTGCAGCTGCACGTGTGTATCGAGCATGCGCGTGCATGTGTCTGCGCGAAGGTGTATATCTGTGTGCATATTTGTGTAATTGCTTGTTTGTACCCCCATCTTCAAAAACAACTCCGAAGCAACTCCACAATCATGTTTAGGCTGCAGGTGATTCTGAAAGTAGCATTTCCCTGGAGAGGGCGTGAAGCCTCCTGAGTCTAGCTCCTCAGCTCTACAGCAAGAGGCTTACCATCACTCAAACACTTCACTGCAGGGGCCCGCGCTCAAATTACATTTTCAGGAGAGCACCCTCCTTCGGTCCTGCGCTATTTAAATGATCTCTTTAAAACTTGTAATTAATCAGCCGATGTTTCGCAGACATGAACTACCCAACCAAAACTTTTTTTTGATGTTAATGAATTTTGGCTGCTTTGCAGTGGAGGCCAGCAGGTTTGCCTGGATGTAGCCTATAGTTGGAATAGCAGCTAGCTGAGCTCAGCTCATCCCTCCTGAGAACACAGCAGTGTCCTGATCCTTCCTGACCTTGTCACTGCTGGAGGGTGTCCGGTCATTGCCACCTGCCATGGAGCTATGCAGGTGTTTGTGTGTGCTTTGGTGCATGTCATACGCCCATGTGCGTGCATGCATCCATGCATAAGTATGCACATGAGTGCTCTGTCAGAGCTCTTGAGCATGCTCGGTAGTGGTGTGATGTCATGTGAGTTATTAGCCTTGGTAGAAATTTGCATCGCCAGGAAGAGGGCGTGACAAGGTGTTTGAGACTCAGGAGGTGAAACGACACAATGGCCATTACGGTGATTAGTGCGCACATTCATCTTTTACAAGCCTCATGATTCTTCTCCTCCTTCTCTCCTCACTCTCTCTCCTATATATGAACACACACTGCATCTCCCTCAACCCCAAAACAATCACAACAAGCACACACAGAGTATGGAGGAGTTTCGCTTGCACACACATGCATACACTATATTTCCTCTGACTCCGACACTAAAACAGGAGAAAGTGCCTGGGCTTGACAGCAAACAAACCAACATGAAGAGATTCCTGGCAGGCTAAAGAGAGAGTAGTATCAAAGCTACAGGAATGCACCACCAGCAGCCCATTTTTTCACTGAGGGAGAGAGAGTATGCGCAGTGTTGTAGCAGACCTGAGCTGCTGGTAATTAGAATGGGCTCTGAGGAGAGACAGGCAGTGGAATGAATGCAAATGAATTCACTGGCTCCGGCACTGGGCTCCTCAACCTCACTTTTCATATAGCATGCCTTACAGACATAGAGCTACTGACACAAACAGAGCAGGGCTACACAGTAAACACTGAATGACATGACTGTGAAAACGCACGTGCCAACATGTCCATAACACACACACACACACGCGCGAGTGTGCAAATAAAATCCGCGTGCCTGAGACAAATACGAACCCCACAGTGCACGAGGAAGCTTGTGCAGATAAACACACAACCCCATAACACACACTCACATTATACTAATCCCTGCAAATGCCACAGTGTTGCTTGTGAAAAGAGAAAGGGGGTGAAGCTGCTTGTTCCAAGCGAACATCCACAGCATGTCCCACAGCGGAATAAACAAACCCTTCTTAATTGGTGTCGATTTGGAATGGAGTGATGATTCATCATGCAGAACTCCCCAGTAGAGTATTGGAAACCCAATCATTTCTAATCCATATGACCTTGACAGAAGGCCAGAGTTAGACTCTAACTCCTTCCACATGCATTGTCCGACAGACAAAGTCAAGGCATTGTAACTGACTTTACAACTCGTTGGAACTGTAATCCACCAAAGTCAGATCACTTCACTGATTACTCCATCCCAGCCAGCGGCAAATCTTTATGAAGCACTCAATTCTCCACAGCAGTCATAAATCAGGGTACTATAAGCTTTCCGTCTCAGTGATGGCACACCAGAGACACTATTTCCATACCACACTGCTCCAGTCAATAATTCCTATTCCCATTACATCTACCAGCGCTGCTCTCGACTTAAAGAAGTCCATCGGTAGCACCTCACCTCACCTCCAGATCCCCTGGTGGTTTGCCATGTGAAACTTTGATCAGCAACTCTGTGGCTCTTCTCAAGGAGAAGCAGGTCATCTGTGAAGGGGTCCTGCTCTTTACTAGCTGGTGCTGTAAATGAGTCTAATTAACACAACTCCCTTCCTATCTTAACCAGGCATCCGGGGCCAACTAGAGCCTTATTATAAAGTAGATTATGCATGTAATGTCCCCACTGAGATTACTGTATGGAAAGCGAAGCATTCAGAGAGACGCACATATATATGCACTGTGCACAAGAGGACAGGACTGTGCGAACACGGGGAGACGGGGGGAAATAGCAGAAAAGATGAGGGGCTGCTTGGTATTCCGACAGGAACGTATAATAGATGGTGGAGGGAGATACTGTAGAGATACAAAAAGAGCGCAGGAGGGAGAGAGGGGGAGAGAATAAGAGGAAAGAGATGTGTCTCCAGCACCACCTGCAGACTCGACTAGCGGCCATCTTGCGGTCAATGAGGTGAGTGCAGCCACCGCCCTGGGTCAGCATTAACACAGACCAATGACAAGTCGGCACTTGCCCTCTATTGCAACAACACCTTGCCGTTCCACTCCACCGACCGCACCTATCACACCGATCACATCGCGCACATGCGTGCTCTGCTAGCACTCTCCGTCTGTCTCTCTTCTTCTTCTCTCTCTCTTAAAATCGCGCACACACACCAGGAGAAGCTGAACAAATGTGGGAACAGATGCCCCACATCAGACTGCAGTTGCCCTCTGCTCCCCGCGTGCCTCCAGAGAGACAGAGGGATACCGTTAACGAAGATAAGACCTCTGCTGTCTCAAGGCATGCCTACGGTGAACACACACACACACACACACACACACACACACACACATTTATGAGCCATTTGTTAATGTCCGTATCAGTATAAAGCTGTAGAGATGCAATCAGAATATCAGCTTGATAGCTACAGTATGTGCTCTCCCCTCCTTCCA
This sequence comes from Epinephelus lanceolatus, assembly GCF_041903045.1. Lineage (NCBI taxonomy): Eukaryota > Metazoa > Chordata > Actinopteri > Perciformes > Serranidae > Epinephelus > Epinephelus lanceolatus. The sequence continues at coordinate 15,096,734 of NC_135740.1, forward strand.
ATCACCTCTCCTTCCTTCAAGAAAAACACTTGCACCAACTTCTTTTGGGGACATGATTTCCCTTCATCCAGGCTGCCATTGCCCTCTACTCACTTATTGAACTCAAGTAGCTTCTTTGATAGGTGAAGAGGAAAACAAGACATTTCATGACCCTCTTGTTCTGAGACATTCAGCTGAGGCAGAAACACATTATTTTGCTGAAAGCCTTTTCTTTAAAGTATGGGTGTGCATCTTTCCTTTCAGATTATTCTACACAAAAATGGTACAGATAACTGTGAAAGGCTGCCATGCAAAGCTAATCAATACGACTCGATTTATCTGTGTTTTATCATTGATTTGTCTCGGATTCAGGATTTGATAATGTAATAATTTTGAGTAACTAAATTAAAAAGAAATCAATATTTCCTCATTTTCATGTCAAGTGCAGAATTAGAAATCATGTCACACTAACATAGTAATCGTGGTAACTATTTAGCTAGTCCCAATCAGGATGGATTTTTCATTTAAATGCTGTCGAATGGGTGTTGTTTACCTCTGCTTCCAGATCAGATCCAGATCGGTTACACTTACTTTTAGGAGAGGCAGATCGTTAATATTGATACACAACTGATTGGGCTGCAATTTAATTTAAAGCTTCATAGGTGCGTGATTCAGTACACGAGGAGGTAAGCGTGGTTTAAAAGTCAGTGACATTTAAGGGAATGCAGTCTATTGAGGAACACTGGCCGGCCGCAGGGTCAGCCAGGAGATCAGACTGAATAAACATCAGCGAGGAAGAGGGAGACACACACACACACACATACATACACAGGCGAATAAACAGGAAGTAGTAACTCCATGAGGTGATGTTTTTGGCCACAAATTAAGCTGCAGCTTTTCATCTGATCGTTGGTGGATCAGACATGTAATCACTTAGCTCTCCAGACACACTCAGATGAGGGACCGAGGCTGAGGATATGGAGATGGATCAAGGGTTTAGGGCTGACACTTTCTGTGTTCATCTGACTGGCATCAATCTATCATCCCTTATGGTGTCTACTCTCTGTCTGACATGGCCTGGTTTCCCCCGGTTTCCCTGAATTACATGATTAAAGATCTGTCAGCACATAAAAACTGGACCCTCAGGCCGACAGGCCAGCAGTAGCCCGCTGACCACAGATCCCGTGACTACGTCCTCATTCTTAAAATACCTCACCGGACCGTGTGGCGCACAAATACCTACCTCTGCAGACTTGTCAAGAATATGCAGACGTGTTACAACGTAATAAATGCAAGATGAAACCTTGCATAGCAATCTCAAAATTAGGAGAGACGTCAATATGCTATTACAGAGAGACAGCTAAGTGTGCACTTAAACATAGCCAGGTAGAGGGATGTTTAGATAGCCATTAGCTAACAACACTTTATGACTATTCAGAAGCCACTTACAGGACACACACTTTCAGACACTTATAGCTATTAGCAGCCATTAACATTTGTGTATAATCATGCGGAATGATGTGCGAGGGAGCCTCATCTGCAGCAGCAACAGCAAGCGCAGAGAAAATTGAAATCCATCCAGAAGATGATGACGGCAGTGGAGCAGGGGGCGCAATGCAGGTGTGAGCGTGACGCACACACATTGGAACGCCTATGGATCTCATCAACAGCAACGAAAACCAACAATGCACAGCAGGGTGAGACATAAAAAGCCCACATTTTTTGGTTCAGCCCTCCGTTTTCATGCCGACCACTGACAGTGAAAATGTGACACCACTGCCCTCCACCGCACCAATCTCCTTTTCTATCCACAACTGTGACTAAAAGGGCCACTAACCTCTGACATGAAAACATAAAAAAAAAAGCCACAACAACGAGAAAAGACTGTCAGTGACCTCTTCTAAGAGGGTCAGTTTCTCCAGGCTATAAAATCTTAAAAAGCAAAAGATAATATTCTGCCTTAGCTATGACCACCGAGACAGCGACGAATGGCGAGAGGGGGAGCTGAGACAGGACCCCGGCCTTAATGTAGTTTGTAATTGTAAGTGTTGGTCTTTAATAAAAGCCCAGAGTATTTGGTCAGGCTAATAGACTGGGCTCTCTAAATCCTGCCTGCCATGCATTATTCAACAGCCATTAGCTATCGCCTCATCTGGGAGGCTTTATGAGTCCCATCATCGGCTGGGACCCAGGCTAGGCACACCAGAGGTGTGTGGGGAGGGGGTGAGGAGGGGATTAGCTCTAGGAGAGGAAGAGAAAAAAGGAGGAGATGCAAATACAGGTATGGGGATGGAAAAAAGGGGAAGTTAAAGAGGATTCAGAAGAGAAGAATCAAAGAAGCAGAGCTGACGAAAGATGGGAGTGATGCGGTGAGGGCCTGTGATATGGAAATGACTACAGAGAGACGAAGAAATGGCTGGATGAAAGCCAGGGGTCATGTGGTAGACGTATGAAAATCGGGAAGAGGTTGATGCAGGGGAGAGGTGGCCGATGGGAGGTGGCGGGAATGTAGCGAGATGCATAGAGGTATAGGTGTGGGAGGCGAGTCACAGGGTCAGAGGGAGGCTGGAGAGAGCAACAGAGAATGAAAGAGAGATGCCAGCCTGAAGTGGCATTTTCTGTTGGCCAGGAACATAAATGTCAGATGCTTCCTCCCTCTACCCTCTCAACCTTTTCTTCTTTCAATTCCCCTCACCTCCCTCTCAACCTCCCCCTGCTCCTTCCACTCTACCTCCTGCTGCCCTTCTCAATCTGCCCACCTCTCCCTTGCCTCTCTCCATCTCCCAAGAGTAGTGCCAGTGGTAATTTTGCTTTCAGAGACGAGAGAAGGCCATGGAACACATGGAGATGCAGGCTGCTCAGTTACCATGGTATCACTGGCCAACAGGAATGGCGCCAAGACCAGGACGTGTATGTGCGTTCGCGTGTGCATGGGTGTCTATGGGCGTGGGTGTGAGCGTGCGCTCTTGAGTGCATCTACACGTCTGGGTAATGGGTGTTTAGCAGGCCTGCCAGACTTGTCCCAGCCACTGCTCTCCCAGACTACCAGGTTCTCCTGACCCTCTGCGGCAGCCCAAGGACACACTCCTGTCTCTCTAATTAAAACACAACCCTGACACGCACACCGCACACTCACACGCGCCGCACACACCCTGCAGGTCTGCGGCTTAAAATAACCTTAAAAGGAACAAGCAGAGCCATCATCCCCTGCACTCAACACCTCTTCAAAATCCACTCAGTGTTTTCTCACCAGGCAGCTCCCAGGCAGACTCTGCCTCAATCTGCAGGAAGATTCGCAACAACAAACGGCGTCTTCAAATGCAGCGCTTGTTTATTATTGGGGTCGTCAAAGGAGCTGCATTTATTATTGCAATGGCCTTCATGGAACAATAGCACCGCTGCACGGCATACTGTAGCTCTGTGCTTGAAAATAATTGTCTGCATTTACAACAATCAGAAAACCACAAAGAGGCTTCTGGAAAACTGTCAGTGCGGCTGTGGTCTAGGAAACAGGCAGTTTCTTTCCAAAGCTCAATGCTTAGTGTCCAATGCATAAAATATTACTGCACATACACGAGTCCTTCTATTTCAAATTGTCAAGTGGTTAGTATCTTGCCTTACTTCGAGAATTGGCAGCTTCTAACCATTCTAACCACAATTAAGCCTTCTGTATGTGTTTGGAAATGCATCATTATGCACAGCTCGCATATCTGAGTCTATTCTCTTTTTGTTGGCAGCATACAACATTAACATTAATGTTGTGTATTCTCATAAACTGGCGCTACAGTAAGGCACGATTTCTCTATTTAAGGAACAAAGATGGCTCTTAGCGGTGCATACTCACTGCGTTATGCACATCGCTTCAAGTGAGGAAACCAAGATGTGTGGACATCACACGTGACACGCAGCATCCAGACAGCCTCTTCACTTCATCTCCAACAGACAATTTAGCATGTTTACTTCCTCGTTAAGCGCATGAGAGACCCTGATGAAGGAAACCCAGGGAGGCAATGGCGTCCTGTCACTGTGGGTTACCACTGCAGCATGATTTAATGGAACTGTCTGTCAGAAGGCCGAACAACAGCCTGTCAACCAACAAGCAGAGGTAACATACACACACGCACGCTCACAAGTGCATGCCCACAGTAAGAAAACACAATGCAGACGGATTGTCAAGAACTCTTCCCTTACTCTCTCTCCCTCATTTGCACATACAGGCACACAAAAATCAAAAAGCAAAAGCACATATGTCCAAAAAGGTTCTGGCAAGAACTGAGACAGGCGGAGATGAACACAGAAGTGCTCAGAGCACATTCGGAGAAATCAACGGTTAGAAAAACACACATCACCGGCAGCCCCCCCACCAAGACAGGAGATGAGTGCCAGGAATACGCTCGCTGCATCAAGCGGCACAGGTGTTATCAGAGCAGTGTGCAGGAGACCCCGCCAAACAAAGTACTACTGTCATCTCTACAGAAGTAGCAGCGTGGAAATCAACCCAAACAAATGTAATGAATGGTTCACAAAGTATTTAGCAGATTAGGCGGAAAAGTCTATGCATGATGGGGGCCCAAATCCAAAGCTCATTACATGTGGCATTGCATTAGGAGCTCACACAAGCCAGTATACAGCCCTATCCCCTAGCTCAAGGCTGATTTCTATCCCCTGCTACCCCTGTGAATGAGGTAGAGAGCAATCACATCAGCCAGGCATTGGGCATCCGCTATAAAACCTTTTCTCTATTGTATATTTCCACCATCATCCCAAACTGGCAGGACAGAGAGCTCTGATTAGCATCAAAGCCTTTGATTGCCCCACTCAACAATCAGTGCTGCTCTCCTGTATGATGCGTGTGCACATTTGTGTGTGCGAGACCAGTGGGAGAGAGAGAGGAGAAATCATCAAAAATTATACTAGGCGTATCAAAATGACTCAGAACATATGTGCAGTTGCTTGTGTAAGCCCACGCACGCACGTTAGGCCTTAATGTTTCGAGATGAACCTAAATGGTCTTCTAATACGCCGGCCTCTGAAGCTCACCTTTTGATGTTGCACACTGCAGCACCATCCTCTGGTTTGGACAATTCACTCTGGCCCTGAAAATAGGCTGCTTCTTTAAAGATACCTCTCTCAGTGGGTAAATATGATTAGCTGCAGAGGACATTGTAGCTCTCTCCACAGCTAATACATTTAGTATGGATTGTCTGAGGGGTAAGGATACAGCTAGCAGAGAGATCAATATTCTAAGTCAGAGTCTGTCTGGAGAAGAGGAACCATGCTGAGAGATGGTTAACTGTTCTGAAGGAGCAAATGCTGTCTGGAAGCGCAGAATGCCAGGAATCCCACAATACTGAACACTTCTTCAAAAGGTAATGCTTAATGCTCAAGCTGGGCGACGGTTGCGCTAAACTGTGTCTGCATCAGCCAAGGAGCTTGTTGAAGATTTGTTGTGGATATGTCTCAGGATGGGAGATTATATAAATCAAATCTGGATCATTCCTTATTGTCCATTGGTCGTTTTCAATACATGTGTGCTGGATTGGCTTGACTTGGTTTGACTCAGCATGTCAGCCAAGCGTGGCAGGGATTTGCATCTACATAAAACAGGGCTACGCGCTACGCGGTTTACTCAGCAAGAGTTGTCGTACTACCAGTGAAAGTGCAAGTTATTGCATTTGTTTAAGTCTACACATCATTTTCTAGGAAAATCTGGCATAATATATCTTTAAAGAAACAATGTGTGGGATTTAGTTGCATCTAGTGGCGAGGATTGCAGATTGCAACCAACTGAAACTCTCCCAGGGGCAAATCTTGAACTCCTAGTTAGGATTCCTTCAGTTCTGATTATTCAGGAAGTTTTTCAAGACCCAAATTAATGGTAGAGCACTCTCCCTCTCCAAAACAAATGGACTTGGTGATTCAAACCGATAAAAACACTGAATAAAGCAATTTCACTTGACAAATTGGTGTTTCTCCGATGCTGTGGCTCATCAGAGACGGGCCGCTAGCCTAGCACCTGCTAGGTACTCACCTTTATTCTCTGGTAAGATCAAGACATTTAAAAGGTTTTCACTGGTCCAATGTGAAATTGCAAATGGCCCTCTCTCGAGCCAGTGTTTGGTTTGTCTGTTCTGAGCTACTGTAGAAACGTGCAAGATGGTAGACTTCATGGGCAAGACTTGCTTCCTATGCGGACAAAAATGGCTCATGCTAAGGTACAAAAATCACAGTTCTTATTTCCAGGTGATAAAACACTAAAGAAAAAATTATCATATTCCCTTTCTGCCAAATTATTCCCCTAATTCCTACACACTGGACCTTTGCTGATGACATTTAAAAGTAGCAGCCTGTGCAACGGATGTTAGTAGCCAGCTACTTGTCACCATGGATTTTCAGGCTGTTGTTACGATATTGCTTGGCATGTGCTGCTAATTGTCTAAAAACAGAGACAGGGTGATGAAATGGATCTAGGATGGTCACTGAATGTTGACACTGATTCATCCCTGAATGATAAATAAGCCCATCTAACTTCACTGCAAACTGCTCAGAGGCTGTCCACCGCTTTTCACCTGACTGCGAAGATGGCCTATCTCGGGCGTGACTCGACAAGACTTGGTACGTTTAAAATTTAAATGGGAGCGCAAATCAACGCATGGTGTGACCCTTCCCGGTCAAAAGTGCCAATGGAAAAGCCCTACATAGTGCACCACTTAAGACCAAACCCCATAGGACCTTGCTTCCATAGGGCTGATGTCAAAGTGATGCTCTAAATAGAGAATAGGGTGTCCTTTGAGATAGAGGGGGAAAAGGACCCAGATTTAAGTGGCTTCATTTGCATGCGTGAATCCCTCACTTAAGCCCATTTGAATCGCACACACCAGCAGCCACAGACACAAACGCACATATGCACGCCCTCGCACAAAGTCCCCAGCACACAAATACACACACTTAGCCCAGACACATTCTTCCCCCTTTTTTCCTAGAGTCAGAGGACATTAGCACTGCATCTATTTCTGGAGGCCCATTAAGGCCGTAAAACATTTAAGATCCACACAGAGTGATTCCGACTGTCAGAATGACCCGTTCTTTCCCCATTTCTCCTGCTCATGTAAAAAAGCTGACACGAAGCTTGTGACAGAAACATGTATTTGGTGCCGTTCCGGATTCGGCTGAGTGGGCTGGCACGCTGGCTGGATGGGAGGAAGTGGGGTTGAGAAGAGTTAGGTGGAGGGGGGTGGGGTGGATGGGGTGGGGGACGCAGTTGTTCGCCCGCCAAATGGGTCCATTTTGCTGGAATGTGAAGCCTGCACTTTCCTGACACGCTATAATAAATCTATCAATTGTGTGTGGGTGTGTGTTATATGTGTGTGCACCATGCATGAAGAGGAAATTGGTGGCATCTAAACAGGAAATATCCCCTTCCTTTCCCCTCTATAGATGTGACAGTCACAGTAACAGCTAACAGCTCAGTTCACCATAACACAGGGTGGCATATGCCTTATAATGGAAATGCTTTGTACCAGTGAGGGACAAACAAGGTCTCACAAGTACGCATACACACACATGCATATTACGCACACACACTCGTAGAAGCTAATGTGGGATGGGTGAACAACCTTGTCTGCCTCCCATCTCAAATCTATACATAAATATATCATTTGCTGTCCAGTGAGGACTAAATCCATGAAAGCAGCAATGCTAGGCTACTTTAATGTGAAATGACAGGCTTCTAGGCAGCTCTTAGAAGCCTAACAAGCCTGAATAGTCTCTATTTCCAGAGGGGGAGTGTAGAATGCTAGCAGAATGTTAGCTTTACTATATATATAGATCATTATTGCACACAACCCTGAACACCCCCTCAGCCTCTGTTTCTTCCACCTCCCATCCGGTCGCACATACAGAACGTGTGGAAAGAAGCATTTCCTTGGCAGATGCTTTGTGTCTTTGCTAAGCAATTACTTGTTGCTTTAATGTATTTGTATAGTTGCAATGCATTTACATGTCTGTGTAAAAGCCATGAAATTCTAAATTATTTGTCATAAGCGTTGGCTGAATCCTTAGTTTCAGCTCCAACATGACGAAAAATTACTCCCACACTGTGTGACAAATCCACAACTTGCAATTTACAAATTTTGGAGAAGAGATTCAAAAACTTAGCCAAGGTTCATGAAGTTCATGAAATGAGTTTTGCTGGTGAAGGACTGGCTTTAATGATGAAGTTGTGGACTGTATGTCATAGAGGGCGATGGTGCCTCAATAAATGAATGTTAATTAATGTTAAATATCACAAATTATAGGAGATATGTATGATCTGTGCTCTGTGCATTAATTAGAAGATGTGTTACTCTGACCCAGGGACGTGCACAAGAACTTGTAAAGTTCTGTTTTAAAGTTTTGAAAAAGAAATCGAGGTGGGGTGAGTCTTTTTAAGTTGTGGAAGTAACGATGAACGCTTCAAAGTAATGCACAGCTTATCAATATTGCCCCATATTATGCTTTCACATGACCCAATCTTAGCTAGCTAGCTTATATATATATGGGTAGCGAGATTCTGACAATCAGCAGCTGAGGTATTATGTTAGAAATGTCAAGCAAACATTTACATAATTCATTTAGTATTAAGCAATAACATAACTAACATAATGTTAAAAAAAGTGCTGTTCTGCAGGGGGCTATCCCAAAAAGCCACAGTTGAGAGAGCTTTGGAGCACCTGATGAGCAAGTAAAATACTTCAAATAGCTATACTGAAATAAGAGATGGTAAGGCCAGGAAATGCTACACAACATGTTTTAATTCTCTTGTATTCTATTACTGAGTCACTGTAAAGTAAGGCAAGTGCAATATTTGCATAAGTTTGCTGTTCTTTGAATAATTTATTCAGATGTGAATACTTGACAGACCATTTTCCAAAAAAAGCCCCACATTTGCAGAGGGCACGGCGCTCCATGTAGACAGATGGCATAAAAGCTGTAAAAAAAAATTAACCCAGTTTACTCTGAAAATGGACTTAATGTTAACTCACAGTGACAGTGTGCAGTTGTATTTCACTATTCTTCAAAATTTGAAACAATTTACAAATGTAAAATTGATTTGTGGTTCATTGAATGACCATGTTTACACCATTCAGGCACATCCTGAATGGTGTAAACATGGTCATTAAACACCTAAAACTGGGAAGGGGGGATTGCCCTTTTTTTTAGGTTAGAGCCCCTGAAATATCTGTGCATGTCCCTGCTCTGACCAGAATAACTTGTTAATGGGATTATTTTTTTAAAAGACTACCGATGACAGCTTAATTAATGGTTGTGGTTAAAAGGAAAATTAAAACTTTTTTTTTTTTTGCTATGTCAAAACCTAACCCGATAATAGCATTTTAATGACTTTACACAGGCACTTAGTTTAATGGGCAAACTATAAAATAATACAGAATACAGTAATTACAAAGACTTGTCTTGATCTCACCTATAGATGCTGGTGTGGATTGCTGGAAATTATGTTTTCTGCGAGGCCAACATTTAACAGTTTGAACAACAATAAAAATTTCTGAGCCTATTATGGAACATGAATGTAACCAAATTAAACACACAATTAAATACATAGAGATAACACATCTGGTTTAAGGCAGAACTGTCGCTGTATCTCCGTGTTCCTGACATGCTCCATTGGTGAACATTTCAGAGCGAGTCATCGGCCAGACAGTTAAACTCCAGTTAGACAGTTAGAGAATCCTGAAATTAATTTTTAAGATTTATAGCAGCATTAAGAGTTAAATAATCCAGGTGATAAAGCTTTTCGTTAATGCTTGATTTGGCTGAACTTTGGATGCCCTTAGTGTCACCTTCTTCATTCTGCCTGCACTTTTATTCACTATAATTACCTTCTCAAGGCACGCAAGAGTAAAACAGCCTTTACCAAGCCACGCCATGATATTTATCTATTATATATGAGTTAATATTCCCCAAGTTAACTTTTTTATCCCCTGTTTATGAGGTATTTTCTGCTACGGACAAGATATATCTCCGAGGTTTGGCCTACACTTTGGCCAGCATTGATCCACACCTTGGTTTTTCCTCCTATCTCCCTATGACTTCTCTTTACACTCAGAAAAAAGAATCGGAGCACAAAAGCTTTTCCCTGGGGCACTAACCTATACAGTTACAAGACAGAACTATTTCTTGTAAGTCATTTTTGTGCCTTCAAAGGTACAAATGTGAACCCAAGTGACTGAAATGAACTTTTCAGGGAAAAAAAAAAACATGTCACAAAGTTGAGAAAACAGTGTGATATCCTTTCTCCAATTTCCAGTGGACTTCCTCTACACTCCTGTCTGCCACGGCTGACCTGAGGAGGGAGCAGACAAGCCGTGCCAATGCTTTTCATTGACAAGCTGCTTCTTTTAATCAGGGCAACGATAACACCGTCCTCTCCAGACACCAACCGCACCACACAGGTGACCCGATAGCCAGTACGAGCAAAGGTCGCGTTGACCAAATACTTTCTGTCTTTGACTGAATTTTTTTAACACTGTTGGAAAAAGGCTGTCTCAAGGCTGTCCATGACAGATTAGAACACTGAGGGCGATCTACCTTAACTTTAAGTCATTTACACCCCTGTACAGATGGTGGCATGTGCATAATAATTAGCTATTGGCTCATCTTGTCTTTGATCTCAAATGCATGGCCTCGTTGTCTAGCAGGCTTTAGCCATTGCATTGGGAGGCTAAATCCCTACATGAAATGGCAAAATGTCACAGCAGCTATGTACCCCATGTTTCTCTGCATAGTCGGTGTCTCTATTCATATTTAGGATTCATAGTGAGGAAATAGAAATACAGTTTGCATAATCCAGTTGAAATTCATGAGCACATTTTAAGCGCTTGAAGATCCAGTCATCACTAAAATGTATGTCATGCAAAAGAAACATTAAAAACAAACTGAATGGTCAGAGTTGCCATATTGACATTTAAGGTGTGTTGACTGACTCATGACTCAAGTGCTGAATAACAATAATAAGGAGAGAATGCAATAAAATGTTCCACCTTGAAAGTTGCCAGAAGCTGCCAGCAGCAGCGTATGAGTGGCACAGTGAATTAAATTATTTTCTCTCAGTCTACAGCCAGCTAAATGTTAACAAGTAAAGTTGAAGGGGCAGCAAAACTTTATTTCATTTATAGTTATGGTTGAATAATGTATGTACACTTGCAGCAACAGCGGTTACATAACCTTCAAAACGAGCCACAACTTAACCCTGTGCATGCAGGTAGTTAAACGAATAGCACAGTTACACAACTGCTTATGAATAAATCAATAGGCTTTTTCTGTATATCATTAGAAAATGTTAATGACTGAATGACAATCATATGCTATTAAACGCCTTATCATTAAAAAAGAAAATTAAAATGTCAGGTAATAATAGATTATGCAGAATTATTATGACACTGTCCATCAAAATGACAGACAAAGAGAGAGTTTTAAGCAACCTCCGTGTAGGAGTTGTTGACAAGAACATGATCCCACACAGGCTTCCCAGCAGCAAACACTGTCAACTGATGTTGTGTTCAGCCAAGCCAGAAGCCCTGCAGCAGCCTCTACAGACAAGTGCTTTGTCCCTCTGTGCCACCCCATATAGAGTGTGGCACCTTAACCCAGTGACTATTGATTTCTGTAGGCAATACTATTAAAACTGTGATTATAACATCGACACATTAGGAAATCGAATGTGATCACACTCTACAGGGTAGCAACAGGTCTAGATGGCAGCAAAATACCCTGTGAGATGTCACGCCCCATGTGTCGTGATCATTTTAACTAACAAGTATCTTTCCCTTACCTTAACAAAGTGTTTTTTGTGCCTAAACCTAACCCGACTGTAACTATAGTGTTGTTATACCATTAAAATGCAAGACAAGAATGTTTTGAAGCGGCTTGCGAGACTTTCGCAAATCTAAGTTGCCATTTATCCATGGCCCAACGAACACCAGCAATACTCCAATAATTTTAATTTGAGAGAAATTCAGTGAGACCTTTTGCATCAGATTCCTACACTGCCACACATTGTAAAATAGTAATGGGTAATAATTAGATCTCTACTCTACCTGGTGCATGCTGAACAACTGCTGCTCATATTTAGGCTGAATCGGGACCATATTTTTGCCTTCGACTATGAGAAAAGTCTTATGGCAGATCAAAAGGTATGTATCAAGTCTCATGTGGGCCTATTATGGTACACCTGTAAAAAAATGTTCTTCTCGGTACAAACATGAAACCCCTGCTGTAAACCTCCATCTGAGTGTGCTCAGTGTTTTCATGTATCGACTGTGAAAACAAATTTCCTCTCTGAGGATAATAAAGTATCTGTCCACTTTACTGAGGTGCAGGCTTGTTCTGCCTTTGTCAATAATATTCGTGTAGATGTGTTTTCTCAACGCGCCTACTGCTGCACCGGGGACTAGTCAATATCCCACAATGCACCTCTGACCTGTGGGCAAACCTGCCTCACTCTTCCTTTCAACTTCCGATGGACATTGATTTTCTAGCACCTCCCACTCATATATAAATGTGGCAATTGAGGAGATGTGAACAGGGATGTATTTTAAGTACAGATCGGGGGCTTTGAGTAGATAAGAAGATAGAGAGGAATATTTTCTTCAGATGCAGCAAATTCACAAACATGAAAAAAGCCTTGTAGCATCCAAAAGTAAGCCAAGAGAAAGAATCTGTTGCCGATGTTATTGTTCTTCTGATCACAAAGTACAGTGTGTAAGTGTGAAGAGTGTTACACCATGGATGTATGATATGTGAGGCGCTATTCTAGGGTGAAAATGTGTGTGTGTATAAGTGAGAGAAGGCGGTATCTAGGTCTTTGTGATGAATCTGTTTCAGTGGCAAGCAAGGTGCTGCGAGCAGCATGCCGTCTGTTAATTCACATTCGCCGCGGGTGGTTAGAGTCTGTGGCTGATGATACTGGGAGGTGTTGAGAAATGGAGGGACAGAGGAAAGGGAGGCTTGAAAAAATGAACAAAAACTGTGTGCAGGGATGATACCTGTTGTCAGCCGTCGGCAAAAAAAAATTAAGGCATAACTATTACTCACTGGCATTCACTTAACAAACCAGTTCCCTGGTGGCTGCACCCAGTAAATAATTGCATTTTAGAAAAACGCTTCAAAATTGCAAAGTATACACTACAGCATGAAGAGACGCAGCTTTATAAAAGAAATATTTCAGCTCAGTGTGCTGGAGTTTAAAGCCACTCTGTGCTTGTATAAGTAAAATTAGCTGGAGCAGCAATCTCAGCTGGAAAGGTTTTGATCTCTGAGCCATCATGTCTTCATTAAAGTATTAACCGATGATTGCAGCAACACCGACCCGCCGTGTTTAGTTCAGCTGCAATTATAACTCGTGTTACATCCATGCAATCATAACCTTCATCTGTGATAAACCTTCCCACACAGAGCTGCCTCTCATGGCCGCACATCGGTCACGGAGTGCATTAATCTATAGATTTCTCGCTCTCCTTGTTTTCCCTCTCAGCCTCTGGCCAAACATTACCAGCGATTGTGCATCACCCTGCATTCATTCCACTAATGTAGCACACAACTGCAGATATACATTTGATACATTGCACTTCTCACCCGCTGTACCCCCCCCCAGCTCCTTCTTTTCTTTACCTCCCCCTGCCTGAGATATCAGGGGAAATCCATTCAGCTAAGACGGTCCAAATGTAAATAGCTCTTGCATAAGCCCTGCCCACTCAAGATCACACCACAGGAAAAAAGAAGTAGCAGTGCCCTGGGCTGTGAGGACAAGAGGATGCAGCAAGTCCAAACCAAGATGATTTATATTTAGTTGCTATTTGGCTGACTTTGTGTTGTACAGGTTGAAATACAGCTCCAGATCTGGTTTATAGTGGTTGAAACCCCTCTGTTTCCTGTCTTGTAAAGCAGAAAGAAAAGATACTGCTACATCACCCGCATCACATAAATCAGGCATGAAAGCATAATGGTGAGGATTTGACTGAGGGCAACCGAGGGCAAGGACAGACATATGAGATATTACTCTCATTCATTCTTCTTCCCTCTGTTTCCTCCGCTCCGTCTGTGAGCTGACCCATCTCTGGTGCTGACCCAAAAAGACTGGAAAAGAAGAACCACATCCGCCTATTGCCAGCCGCATACCCCATTATCCCTGTCTCGCTCTGCAGCTATGATGGGGCACAGCTCATGCTTCCCCGAGGTGATCATCTCTCAACACATTTCGCAGGCTAGACTCATTTCTGCTCGTTCCCAAATCGTACAGGGATCCTCCCCGCTCAGGCAGGGCTGCAGTCATTCCCTTTTTTCCACCACAAAACAATAGATGAATGTACCTTGAATGTAACACCAGTTTCTCCAGGGAGGGAGGGAGACCTTAAGAACTGGTGGAGCATATCCACTCGGTCTAAAAACTACGGATCTGTAGTTCCTTGAACAGAATAGAATACAGCCTGAGGTTCAAGATGGACAAAAGGGGAATCGGCTTACAGGGTCAGCCGCTGTTACTCACATTCATGCTTCATCATGTATGCTGCTTATTATTTTTACTCAAACTGAACTAATTAAATCAAACAACTGACCATTCGCTTAACCCCTGCCATGGTCAGCAATTGCCCAATCATAGCTTAGAAACCATAACTAGGCACGCCAGGCCTAGGGCTGTAGCCTTTCCAAAACCAAAAACACAGGAGTATTTCTGCTCCAACAGCCAGTTTTTATTCCTAGGCCATCAAATACTGAAGCTTTGTCAGAGGCAGTCGGTGTCTGATTCTGATGCACAAGGCACCCTTTAGCATCTGTATGAGATGTACAGAGCTTTCAACTAATTTCAATGTAAACCCATGTCTGGCAATGACATAGCATAAAGAGACAGAACGTCTGAGTAGGGCGGGAGGGTGTGGAGGTGGATGGGTCAAACAAGCATAACATTTTCATCCAGGAGATCGTTTGTGTCCTGTGTAAAACATTGTGTTTTTTAAAATTACGTTACGTGCTCAATGTCCCATGACATACATGTCCAACAACATGCGTCACACATATTAACTTTAAATAATAAACTGACTTTTTCAAACCAAACCAATATTTTTTTTTAAAAAAAACTAACCAAGTAGTTTTGTTGCCTGAAATTAGTTTTGGTGACAAAACCTATGTCTCCTGTGAACATGGAAGTTCATTTTGTAAAGATATAAAAAAGTTAAAAAAGATAAATAAAGACTTGTAAAGATTATACTGTCATTTGAGTTGACTTTTCCTTTAAACTTCTCAAAAACTGTACAGTAAAATCACATGAAAGTTTTCATGAACAAAGTCACAGTCACCCTGAACAGGAATCCTTTTAAAACTTCATATAACCGATTAAGGATTTTTTTTCAATGAAATGTAAAAAAGAAGGAAATAATTACTGTGTTATAATGTATTTTGAGGTGACGTGACCTTTATATTTATCAAAAACTGCACAGTAAAACCAAATGAACCTTTGTATGGTCAAAGTCAAGGTCATTCTTTCAGCTGACTCAAGAGGGAAAGGTTTTTATTACAGGTCAAAGATGATCAGGCTATTTGATGGTGTTTTAACTCTGGAGCTCCCTTTTTTTTAAATAAAAAAACAGTACAGCAGTATAACCTTTTTATTACTAGATTTTATATAAGTTGCAATTTAATGTTGATTTACTTGGTGTATCAAATTGCTGAAATATGGATCTTGCTTCATGCTTTTGGGTGCTTCAAGCACCCGTACAATAAACCGACAGCTAACTTGACTTGCAGTAAGAACCAGCAGTCAAGACCACTATTAAACTATTAAACATGATTTTAAGGTTTCGCCGTTTAACGGTAAACCTGTAAATATAGCGCGATAATCAATCACACAAATGAAACTCATCATCTAAACATCGCTGTGGCTTTCTGCAGCATCCTGGGTTGCAATGGAGGGCCTATAACGGGTGATTTTTCACCTGCTGCAGGTGAAAGGTCATCATGTGACATAAACTGACTGATGGCAGCAAGGTCATTTTATTTAGAGCTAAATTATTATTTGTTGTTTAATGATCTCCTTGATAAGGGCCACTGGCAGGCCTTCACAAAAAAGAGCCTTGACAAAAGGGCACTTTGGACATCAAAGGGCAAAAGGGCAGGCACTCAAGCACCCTCAGTCTCTCCTTCACCATGTGTCTGTAACCCAGTGTTACCAGGGCCAACGAGCCTTTCATTAGCAAACTTTACCCTGTAAGGTTATGTGCAGGTAACTTTAGAAAAAGGATGTTCTGTCTCACACTACTAGACTCAATGGCTAATATTCTAATCACCTGCACACATTCACTGAGCCTGTGTGTGACAGAGCAAAGGTTATGATAATGTAACCCTGGTTCTATTGGCACAGGTGGAGCCCTCTACCTCTGGTCTCTGTCACTCCGAGGCTGCTCGCTGAAAGGGGTGTAGGATGGCGGACAGATTTGTGGTACAGCCTTGTATACTGTGGGGTCCACACGTAGAAATTTTAGTAGTCGAATGCCCATAGAGTCCAGTAGAGGGCTCCACATGTGTTACTACTACCTATGATGCTGGGAGATACTTTATCAGATTTACTACTACTATTACTACTACTAGTACTAATACTTTATCAGGTTAATGTTAGAGGCTCAGTCCCGATCTTTATTTCAGGAAGTTTACACTCAAACAACTCGTCGCATCCACACGTTATCCAAGACAGCGTAATGCTCACAAAACCCATTGTTTAGTTGTAATTCGAAAAACTAACCTCCGTCTTACTTATCCAAATATGAAAGCTAACTAGGATTATGTTCTTATTACAAAACTAACTACAGGAACAATTGTGCTCCTTTATTCCTGTGTCTTCTACATTGATTATCAACTGGTGAGGATGCTAACTTTTTGCCTGGTATATGTAGCTTTAGTTCCAGACTTTTGGCCAACATGGCCACCAAGTTGGCTATGTGAGTGTTAAGGGTTCTCATTTCAAAACAAGTCAGCCAGTGAGTGCGTTTTTAACCAACTCAGAAAGCTAGTGTTACCATAATTAGCTCACTAACTACTCTTGATAAAATGTGCCTGTGACAGTTGTCATTTAAGCCTGAAAAAAATAGGGTTAGAAAATGTCTACCACAGTCTGAAGTCATTCATTTTCACAAAATGACTACAAATTTTGCTTGTAGACCTGTCTCTGTTATTATTATAAACTGCTACACTTTCTGCACAAATTAAAAGCTTGACATGCATATGACAGGGGGATGGGGTTTTTCCTCCTGGAGCAAAAGTGCAGCATTACTTCAACAAGCGCACGTTAAAAGAAGGCTATTACAAAAGTTACAGTCCATAAACACAGCCCCCCCTTGAGTGATATTAAGTCCATTCATTCATGATATATAGCGCACAACCATTTCCACCACCTCCTCATTTACTCGGATTTGATAATGCTTTCTGTTTCCTTTTCTTAATGATTGCTTGCAATCACGATGCCTCATGTTGAGTTAATCTGCTGTTTGCTCTTATTCCATGGAGTCAGCTTAAAATGTTAAGTTTAATGTAAAGGTTTGCCTGCATGTGCTCTTTCTACATCTTGCTCTACCTAGTCTCTTCAATGTTATGTGTGTGTGTGTGTGTGTGTGTCAGTGTATGTAGTATTGGCCACAGTGTGCACTGAATATTATCCACCTTGGCCAGACTCACTGCACCGGCTGGTGTTGATCTGATTCAGCTAGTACACACACATTGGAAGAAAAAACATCTGTTTGGAACAAAACACACTCACACACAGACATGAACACAAAGCGCACGCTCGCTTGGAAGCACATGGACACACACAAACACGCTGTGCACATCCATTCACACACTCACCCCACCCCACCGCAGATGCACGCATATAGACACTATCTGGAAATGGCAATGAGCATCTGCTTGGACAACGCTAGGCTTTCAGTTTTTGTGAAACACTGGCAAGAGCCCTGCATTGGCCATGAGAAGCTTTTCTACTGCAGCATGGTGACCGGGTGACCGAGCAGCCGTCCAATTGTCTGCTCGCCTCATCCAGACACACATGCACACACACACACACACGCTTTCAACCGCAGACACTGCAATGCAAATTCAGTACCACCCTTCTCCCCTTGACACTACCACTCTCTTTTCCCAAGTCACCCATAAAAATGCTCATGCTTTTAGCGGCATTCGGAAGCATTTTAAGAAGCTATTTATTTAACAGCATGATTATCTATCTGGTGTTAGGGTGATCTATCTAGCAAAGTGATTGGGTGTGCTATTAACGCCCTCTCCTCTGGCACAGGTGGCAGCTGTTCAGAGGACATGTTAAAAAAAAGGGAAAAAGACTCTGCTATTTGATGTATTTGTGATATTTTCCATATGTACACATTGCAATCCGTGCCACAGCTTGACAGCATATAAATGAATCTCTAACGCAGGGAGAGAGTGGTCAATCAAACATGCTATGATGAGCACCAGTGGGCACAAACATATCAGCATCCCACATCCTCTTTCAAAAATAAAATGCTATAAATAAACACAGCCTGCTTGAATGTTGAGGGCCTTGGGATAATTCCATGTATTGTAAATATGAGGGTGATGTCTTATGCCAATCTGTCATGTCTCATCTTAACAAATGTATCTCTTCAGGGAGCGCCGGTTTAGCGTTTAGCATGTACATACATCACATCAATGTCACTTGACAAAAGCACCCCATTTGTATCGCCGACAGCTCAGTTGGGGCCAAGGTGTGTGAATCTGTGGTGTGTTTTCGTGTGTGCATGGGTGTGTGCAGAGAAAAATGAGAGGGAGACAGAGAGACAGTGACAGAAACAGAGGAAAATAAACAGAAACAAAAAAAGAGAGAGAGAGAGAGAGAGAGAGATAACTTGAAGGCAGAGAGAGTAAAGCCGAGGCCTGGAGGAGTTTTCAGTTATTTACATATGCAGATTCTGGTCACCCCAGATCCCTACCCTCATCAAGAGAAACCAATTAAAACTCTCTTCATTTAATGTTTACCTTAATTAACCGTAACAATTAATGGCTTTCCAAAGTCCTGTTGTGGCTTTTTCAATTAAACGCTGCCTGTGACAAAGGTTGCAATCCAATCCTATAAATCATACAGACAATTCTCCAGTGAGTAGAAGAAGTCCATCCCAGGGCAAAGTGAATGAGTGAAATAGGCTCATATATCACCTTTTTTCATTTTCACTTAAAGTAGGGATGATATGAGGAATGCTTTTTAACCCTTTTAGATCACATCTGTAGTATGTTGTGTACCTATTAAACAATATATGCCACACGCACATAAAAAATGTCTTCATATTCTTATATCAAAATCCAAAAATCTTTTCTTCCAAAACAAAATATTTGGTGATCTTACGTAAGCTAGTACCAACCAATTTCAGCCATTAATATCAGGACATCAACCCATCAATCAATCTGCAACATTTTGCCGCATGCAGCAAGGGTTGCTATGGTATGAGATTTTCACAGTACGATAACCATCTCAAAAATATTGCAGTTTCACTGTATTACTGAATTGGTCGAAATGACCATTGACAGAATGAAAAACAGAGGGTTATTTTTAGCTAAACAAACGTTTCATTTTCTTAAATGGATGTGTTAAAAGTCTCCCTTTTGAAAGTAACTAAAGTAAATATTCTCCCTCCAGCTACATTTCTTTTAATATTGTAGATAAGCAACAGATAGCTTTCAATTCTAATACTTTAAAACGGGTATACAGCTGCAACCCTACATGGAGCTAGTTAGCTAGTAAGCTTGGGCAGTATCAAGGTACTGAAACCTCCCATCTACAACAGGCTTGAGACGTGCCCTCGTTGAGGACTTGGCTCAGATTCTGGAGTTACTCCTTAAGGAATGTGATCCCGTTTGATAGTATCAAGGTATGACAGTATACCAGGGTATTTAGAAATCCTGAAGGTGTGATTTTAATACCATTTAAGTGTTATTAAACTGACACGGAGATGCTGTACTGAGGTGATGTAGTGCATAGCACATGCCACCAGAGGTCAGTCTCTACTGTTGGAACAAGCAGATGAGCCGAAAAAGACGGCAACTTCGAGTAACGTTACAGGACCAGTAAGAAAGAAATATGCCTTTGCCCCTGTTTAGGAGTAATGTCACACATCAGTTTATACTGAAATGACTTCTTCCAACTGGAAATACAGTTTAATAGCCAAATAATTTTATTCAACAAATTATTTTTTTAAGCCCACTGATGTGTCAGTATTCACCTCAGCAATAAAGGTCATCGGGGCCTCCAGCAAGAAGGGCACTAATTCCTGTTTATTATTCTATAGACAAGGAGTATTTAAAGCAGCAAGACTTGTCTAGGTGGGCTAATTGCATATTAGAAACACAGCATTGCGACAATGTCATGCGTGCTACGATGATTTCTATTATCAGCAACAAAGGTTTTTTTGTTAGCATTTTTTTTTTTTGTAACACAAATACCATCATATATTGTATACCTTGGTTAAATGTCAGGAAGGTATGAAAAATAGATACCACCAAAGTCCATTAACTAGCTAGCAACAACATGCAGTGTGGTTATCTGCAGCCAGCTATAATTTATTCAGCTGAGGAAGGGGTATCTATGACAACCCCAGATCGGAGCTGCCTCAGCATCTAACATTACATTGAGGATGGGCTTCATCTCGCTCTATCCTGTATGCTCACATCGTCGGGGTCTCACGGTTGTGACGCACCCACTTTTCAACAATTACACCGTTATCTCCATTACCATAACAATGTGGCTGAGGCCTAATTCATTTATTTATTAATCTAATTCATTCATTCATTTATTCATCTCAACCTCGTCCTCCCCTGATCTAACTACGGGAGAGGTGTGTGGAGCCAGCACTCTGCTGTACCTCCACTGAACTTTAAACCCGCCCATTTTTAGCAGTTCAATCAGATGCGGAGGATTTGATTTAAATCCCTCTTGTAACCGTACTTAGATCAAATATTCTGTTTCACTGGGAAATGCCTCACATAACTTCATTTCACTGGGACTTTATAAAGTACTTTTTTTTTTATTTTTTAGATGTGAACACTTTGTACTGGGCAAAAGTCTGTGCACACCTGGGCACTTGCACGCATGTGTGTTCACGTCTGTGCATGCGCACACATGGGCATGTGTATGCGTAGGTGTCCAGCCGTCCAACCAGCAGCACTCATACTGGTCAGCAGATTGTTGGGTGAGACCCAGTGGACCATTAGCTGTCCGTAGCTGCCAGGGCTGAGAGCTGATAATGACAGGTGGTGTACACACCCTGGAGGTCTGACAGGCTCAGGGCACGGTGCCATGTAACAACAGCCTTTACTACTGGCACCACGGCTGTGAAGGCAGCCTTTAACACTGGCACCGACGCAGCCATGGCAGGAGTATCCCTGGCAGTATCACGACGGCTGCGTCGGAGGAGCAGCTATTACTACAAGCAGTTAAACTAAAATGGCAGCAACTGTTAATGGCGGGGAAACCACTACGCTGCCATTACTACCACTGACATCCTCTTGGCAAATGCATTCTAATCCCAGTGCAGGCTCAGATGACAATTCTGATTATCAGAATAACAATGAACCTGTAGGTTCGCTATTCAGACAGGCTTTTTAGCAGCAGAAGCCTGCTTCGCGACAGGTCCCATTCATCCACACAGAGGATGGTATTGTGCAGGATAGAAAGGTCCTGATTTGCTTACTTTTCTGTTTCTTTCTCCGTCATTGTTCAACTAGGCTTTCTAGGTGCCCATTCACAGAAGCCAACATCTTTTCTCTATGCCTGCACTTCAGGTAAACAAAAAAAGGGGGAAATTTAGAAAAAAATTAATTTCCTCCTCCTCTCCATGGCAACCATTTCCTTGTCAATCCAGCTGTGTTGTGGCTACCTTTTCTATCACCCCTCCAAAATAAAATACCCCACTGACCCCCTCAAACACACACAGAGCACAAAACAGCAGGAGCATGTGTGGGCATCTGAGTGTGTGTGTGTGTGTCCATACAGTACAGGCACCTTTGTGTCCTCCGCCCCCTCTCAGCCTCTCTCCCCCAGTGCAGAACACTCTGATTTGCACTAATCTCTCAGTACACTCTCGGGGCTATTGTTCCTTTCTGCTGTGAGCTTATTCATGTGCCACTCACCATGCTCTCCTCTCATTTTAATACTCCACAGCGCTGGGAGCTAAAAACAGTTTTAAGCCAGCTTATTCGACTGTTTATTAAAAAAAAAAAAAAAAATCTGTTCGCCTCTCACCTCTTCTACTGTGTAGGTGATCGTGGAGTTGTGCGGGACGTGGCCGCTTATTAAAATGGCAAGTAGCGGTTGGACTCTGTGATGTTTCCATCACGCAGTTTATGTATACAGACAGCCTGTAGGCAGCCGGTGGACAACGTGAGATGAAAGCCACGGTTGATGTTCGGATTTGATGACTGTTGCCATGGCAGCGAGATGAGGATGGAGGAGGGGTGTAAGCATCCACAGAGAGAGACAGAACAGAAAATTATCCCTCACACTCTCTCTCTCTCTCTCTCTCTCTCTCTCTCTCACACACACACACACACACACATATACACACGGACACAGAGGCGCAACCCCCCATCAACCAGCAGTACAGTCCAGTAGGTCTCCCTTTGGATCAGTGAGCTGTAAAGGTCCATCATTAGGCCAACAGGGTGGGGTCCAACATTCTGACAGCTTGTCATGAACAGAGGCCTGCATGGCTAACTATGTGATGAGACTGCTATTAAAGGGAGAAAAACCACACGGCTGCACCGTTGCTACAATAAGGCACCTGGCGGATTCATGGTAGCTCTTCAGCCTCTCCTGGATGGCTGAACGGGCAGTTCAATAAAAACGGTTTCTGGCTTCAGCGGACGTGTTTATAGCGTTTCCTCTGGCCAAGCGCGGCACCAGGGTTAAGTTGATCATCTCTCACTCTGGTAAAATAGCCAGGGGAGTCTGTGTACCACTAGATCAACTCTACAACTTAAAGACCCTAAACGTTACAGCTCAGATGATCGATATGGCACTGAGCAATGTTCTTTACGAGCTAATAGACAAATCCATTCCTGCAAAACCCCTTGGGCCTTGGGAAGGCAAGGGGGAAGTTAGAGTACGCGGCTGTTTGCCTGGTGTTGCCACTTAGACCTGGGCTTGCACGCACACACACAAACACGGCAGGGAAGTTGGAGGAGACACTAGGATGCAGCTTGTGTGTCTGTGCGTGTCCATATGTGTGGTTGTATTGGCACATCTGCAGATGTCTCCATCTCTCAGGGTATTGTAGTTTCCTGATTCCGTTGAGGTTATCACGGCTGCAGAGCTGCCAAGAGGAGATTTGTGTCTTCTGACATCAGAAGGAGGAAAAACACATAAAACCCATTTTCATTCACATTGCTTAAATGCTCTTATCTGACACTTTTGGATAAGGGAGCTTACATGAAACATTTGTAATTCCCTCACTATCTAATTAAAAGTCCAGATTGCCTAATAAATGTCAGAATTGCATCATACAGTCGAGAAATCCTGAAAATCTGATTCCCATCTGAGATCTAATTCTGTGTAACACCTGTTGCTATTTCACCAGATTCCATCAGTTCATCTAAATCGTATTCCAAACCTGGCTTTAACACGCATCAAATGACTGCTAGCTAAAATTAAAATCAGTATAAAAGCTAAACCTTGCCAGGATTTTCTGATGATGGCTCTCTAATATCCTGTGCAATGTCTTTAGTTGCCAGCGAGCCTCTCTGTCTTCCTATCTTCTCTGTGCCCTCCCTTTGTCTTTCTCTGTGCCGTATGCTTGCTCATTAAACCGTAAGGTCAGTTTTTCACTCCACTCTCCCACCCTTTGTCTCGACACCCTTGCTAACCTCCTGCAACACTTACTTGAACACAGCTTGGCCAAACTTGACTGCAAAACTTTGGCACATCATTATAAAAATAATGGACCATGTTTATAAAAGATATGAGGGCCCTCTATGACATTGTGCATTCCCCCAGGCCCCCCAACTACCTAGTTTATAGCCGGTATGTAACATTTATGTTTAAGGTAACATTCATGCTTGTCTTATTTCAAGGCAAGGACAACAGCTACACTGTGAAAAAAATATTCTAAATGACTTTATTTGAAGGTCTAATGGCGGCAATCTATTTTTGGGCAATATGCCTCATTTAGTGTTGGTAAGTATGGACCTGGCAGGCATCTACTGCACTCTTTCAACCCTCATTCAAGG
Source organism: Epinephelus lanceolatus (assembly GCF_041903045.1). NCBI lineage: Eukaryota > Metazoa > Chordata > Actinopteri > Perciformes > Serranidae > Epinephelus > Epinephelus lanceolatus. Next base: position 15,120,998 of record NC_135740.1, read on the forward strand.
CAGAGAACATTTAATTTGCTTATCCTTCATTTATTAGACAAGCATATTATAAGAAATGGAAATTAGTGGGTAAAGATATGATTATAGTACATTTTGAAATTCTAACAAATGAGGATTGGTGAACTAGACTTCTCGTGTATATTTGATTTTAGTTTTTATACTGTCAAAAAAAGCCATAAATGTGTATTAGAGTTTCCCAGAATCATTTTTGCAGTGTCTTCAGATTACTTGTTTTGTCCAACCAAGTCCAAATCCCAAATTTTTCCAAATGACAAAGATATGACAGAGTGCAACGAGTAGCACAAACTAGAAAACTGTCGGCAGATCTGCCACCCATCTTGGACAACTGCACTGTTGAAAAATGCATGTTTTACACATGAACAAAGGGAATTAGAATTTGGAAGAAAATTCGCTCGTGAAATGAGTGTGCTCAAATTGAATTCAAGAGGCACAAGCTGTCAAGTGTAAATAAATTCATGTCTGATTACAATTAACAGGGAAGGGAGTTGCATTTCTGTTCAAATTACTTTGTCTCTATTGAGTGTTAGATCACATCATAGCATTTTAATATTCATTTTGCAACATCCTGCTTTGAAATATTCATCTGCTATCAGCCTGCTTAACAGACAAGATAAAAACCAAATAAAAGTTGAATACTAATGCACATGTTTTTATTTATTTATTTATATTTTAATGCTGTTTTATGTCATCGTGTCCTGTTATGTTGTGTGATTGCACCGGGATTAACGCAGTGTCAATTCCCGGTCAGATCAACAGATGTGGACTAACATGTCTTGATGCAATGGGATTACATCCGTACAAAACTATGTTTTCAGCACCACTACTTTGAAAGGGCTTGATTGCTAACTCGGGAACTATAAATGTTTGAGGCAATTTGAAAACCCATTTTCCTCTAACCATTATCTGCACTGTATGGCGGAAATGGAACACTCAAACCTTTCTAGTGTATTAATTTAGCACTGTGATCAGACAGTTATAAGGGAGTTGTCAAGTTTTTAAAAAATAATGGACGTCCTGCGGCCAATCAGAATCAAGTGCTTACTCAGGCCGTGGTAATTACACAGATATTTTCATTTTAGCACAGAAAGTTATCTACCATAATGAGTGATAGAGCCTTTCATTGGACTGCTGTTTGCAGTTGCCTTAGAACCCGTTCAGCTCAGAGGAAGATGTATGAAAAGTGCAGTCATGTAAAACCAGGAGTCTGTCTGCTACATGCCAATGTGTCAATCCCAAAAGTGGAGAGGGAAAAAAGATAAGCTAAAAAGATAGATGAAAGCCTAGAGTAAATCTGCAACTGATTGAACTAATGAAAAAGTGGCCAATTAATTAGCATCTCATTATAGGACAGTGTTGTAACCCAGATAATAAAGCTAATGTAGTTTTTTAAAATTATTCCACACTGCAGCAATTCAGAGGACTGACACCAAATCTATCTGCTCTCTCTCTCTCTCTCATCAGCCCTCCTCCTTTCTTTCCCTCAGCATTTATTTCAGCAATCAATTTTGCAATTCAATCAATGTCATTGCACATGAAAAAATTGATAGGAATAGATTGATTTCATGGGAATATTTTGACAGTTTTAGACTTGTGCTTATTTGCTTTCTTTGTGCGAGCTATTCAATACCACTCTCATGTCTGTATGTTAAAAATGTAGTTAGAGCCTGGGGATAATTAGCATAGCTTAGCTCAAAAATCAAAAGCAGGAGGAAATAGCTTGCTTGGCTCTTTCTTTAATTCATAAATACGACTACCAACACCTCTAAAGTTCACTAATTTGCACATTTCATTTGTTTAATTCATACACAAACAGTTTCTGTACAGAATAAATATGATACAACTAGCTACTGAGACTAGCTAGTTTCTGGCTTCCTCCTGTCTTATGCTAATAAGCTAATTGCCTCCTAGCTGTAACATTAGCTCCACATGTAACTGACAGACAAGAGAGTTGTATAGATCCTCTTATCTAATTCTCACCAAAGTGACTAAGTATATTTGAGATGTAAAAGATGTAAAACTAGGCCTAGCTTAGCATAAAGCCTTGGAAGCAAGGAGAAACAGCTAGCCTGGCTCTCTTCATAGTTAAAAAACAATGGCTACCAACACCTCTAAAGCTCACTAATTTGCACAATGCATTTTGCTTGTTTAATCTGTAAAGTAAAAAATGTTAGATGCAGAAACTAATACCCCTAATCCCCTAATCCACCAAAATTAGCTTGTGTACGCAGGTTTTTTTAAACATGGGAAAGCCCACCATTGCCAGTAGACTAGAGCCGTGTACATGGGTCTGCAGCACATGAATATATATCTTTTTTTCTTTTTTTTTTAACTGATGTGTTTGAGTCACATTCAAAGTCACCAACAGGCTTGGAAAATAGGTTAGTAAACAACAGGAAGCAACATGGAGGCCAGTGAAAATGTTATAGTGGTAGCTTTTTTGTAAATATCTGTCACTTCAGTCTCAAACTCGGTGCAGTCTAATTTGGAACAATGTCTGAGCAATGCTTGGGCGAAGATGGATGGTATTTTTTGGTGGCATGTCATTGGATCTCTCTAGTAAGGGGACTAAAATTAGCGCATTCACCTGGGTGCTGTTCTTCCGTCACTGCCGATCAGATCTAGCCTGGAAATCGAGACTCAAATCTAGAAAGATTTTGAGTCTGGCCCTCACTGATACACCCTTCCTACCCAAGGGGCGGCACTAACTGAGGCATTTCAAATGCCGCCACACACAATTGGATAGCACGATAGCCAATCAGAGCAAAAAACAAGGTGACGTATTCATTGCACTAAGCCCCACTTGTTTGCCAAACAGTGGGGCTAACTGATATTATGTTTTTGCTGTATCCCGTCTGCAAAACGGCAAAAACGTCCTGCCTGGAAGCGAAGGCTTCTAGGGCAGTCTTCTGTTCCTCTCTCAAAGAGGAAGCAGCTGTCATCTTGGCTGTTTACTTTTCAACTCCTATGGCGCAGCTCTGTCCTCATCATGTTACGCCCGCCCAGAGCCCGCCTCTGTCAGATAGACTGATCTGATTGGTTCGATGGTGATTCAGTGGGCTCTGCTCGTCGGGGCCAGATCCCCGTGCAGAGCAAATTTGAATTTGCTGGGGGCGGGGCCTCTGAATTTTCAGGTTAGATCAGAGCAGGACCCAATAAATATCTGTGACTACTGCAGAGTAATTTGACCTGGGTGTGAATACCAATTGTAACCTTTCCATTACATACAAAAGCCAGATGTTAGTGGGTGTTAGTGGGTTTTTTGTTTAGGGGGAAAGGGTCTTTATATACACTGTATGGCAAAAGTACTTTTATGTACTTTTTTGTGGGGAGACTAATTTGTATGATCTGGGCTAGGCCCCTTAGTCCCAGTCAGGTCTTGCATAAAATAAAAGTGTGCTTCCAACTGTGTGGCAACAGTTAAACAGAAGAATGATCTATGGTTTGTAAATATGATTAATTATTACGCATATGATTGTCCACATACTTCTGGCCATATAGTGTATGTGTGTGTGCATATGCGTGTGTCAACATTAAACTCCAGCTGAACTAAACTTTGTCTTTCTACTGCCAATCTCCTCTGTTCTAACGTTGTTCCGTCGTCAGTTTAGGGTGTTGATGTTTCCCTCAGTTTGTCAGCAGGTCTGACTGCTGCTCAAGAACACCTACAGCCTTCCTCAAGGGAGGTGTCACAGTTGGACACGCACCCCTCCCTGCCAGCCCATCACACAGGCACGCACACACATGCACACATGAAAGAGATTAAGACAACCAAACGTGGCTTCACACACAAGCTGAATCTCTTACTCCTTTACTCTTTCTTAATCTGTCGCTCCCTCTCGCTATTTTTCTCACACTCAAATCCACACATACACACACACATACACAAACACACACTGACTAAATTGACTTGTCAGCTTCAATCAGACCAGGAACAAAAGGATTCCTGCCAGTTTGAAGCTGACATCATTAATGGGTTTGGGAGGGGGCGCGCTCTGAAGACAAAGGGAGTGCAAGGTCGGGCCGACTTAAAATGCACTTTCATTTTGGCAGGGACGTTAGCTTTTTGATTTCAGCCCCTTTACGCCAACATCTTTTTGCGAGAGGCTCTAACTTTCATTATCACTGGGAACAGAGGGGCGTGTGAGACTTTGTTGTGCTGATGGAGAGAAATGTGACATCCATAATGCATTTCCTATTAGAGGATGCCACGCATGGACACACCTGGCCACGTGTCAGACGGAGATGGACAGGAAGAGGATGAGTACAAATGGGGTGTTGGTGATGGAGAGGAAAGAAAAAAGGATGCCAAGTTAAGACACCAATGCAAGAGAAAACACGCCGAGAGGGGTGAAGCTTGAGTGAAAGGAAGAACATGTTCTCGAGAGATTGTGTCAGGGTTTGGAGAGCCATAGGAAGTGCTGTACAGCTCTTCACGTGACATATGAAATCCACACATAAACCAGCTTTCCTGGTGCATTGTAGCGGTAAAGCCAAATGCTTTGAACATTTAAATCCTCTCCTCTCACTTCTGTGACTTCATCCGTCCTCATTTGCTTCTGTTTCCTCTGCCGCATGCCCATCTGCCTCCCCCCTTTCGCAGCTTTCATTCTGACCCTGGATAAAGAGTCCCTCATCTCAAATGGTAATAACTTTGGTCCATATGCACACAGCCATCACAAATTGATTACTGTGTAATGCTGCAAGCACTGCCACTCTCTCACTCGCTCACTCGCTCCTCTTCCATCTTGTGATTTTGCACGAGGCTGACTCCATGTCCAATCCTGCTGCCATTAAACAGCACCCCTGGGTGCATCCCAAACATAAACAAGCACATCCTAAACTCTCTGATTCCCTCTGGCTCACTGATCCTCCTCTCTTCCTGTCTCAGTCCTCTCCCTTTCCCACCATCTTTGTCTAACACTCACTCGAAACCAGCTTCTCCTTCACCTGTTTTACCCTCAACCACTCATTCCCTTTTATTCTCATTCTAATTATACCATTACATTACCATTTCTATTCTCTCATTAGCATTTTTTGCTCTCCCTGTCTCTTATTCTTCCCCTCTCTAATTCTCTTTTTTCCCCCTCTCTGTCTTTCTCTATCACTCTTCCTTTTTCTCAGCCGCTGAATACGTTCCACCTTTTCTGCGGCACATAAACAGACAGTGCCCTTGGGGATGGGTTGGAGAGCTCTGTCTTTGTTTGTGTGCACCTCTAACTAACTCTCCATCTGCGGGGAGCCAAGCCAAGCCCAGCAGTGCAAGACAGATAGCTGGCACCATCCCAGACTCTTCTCTCGTTGGCCCCATATCTTCACCCCCGCCTCTCAACTTCTCCTTCCTTCCAGGCTATAGTCTTCCCACAGAGTTGGTTGTCAGCTGCCCTCAGGCAGCCAGTCAGGTACTGTAGACGCCCGACCCCTACAATTCCTTTTCCTCCAAGCCTTAAACCAAAATCTGCCTCAGCTTCCAAAGGATATTCAATCCTTTCCGAGCCATATGCCGCGGCTGTTCGTCACCGGCCTTTCTTCAGGCTCATTCCCCCGCCAACCTCAGGTTCACCTCCAATACGAGCTCACTTCAGAGACTAAATAACCAATAGCACATTTTCTGTATTTAGCCACATCAAAGAGCTTTCAAAGGGAGAGGAACTTTAGCATTAGCATTAGTTCAAAAACGGAGAGTTTCAATCACGCAATTGCCTGAGGCTCTGACTCAAACCTTGAAGAGTTTTAATGTTATATGTTGTTTTTCTTTGCACTACTTTGTGAGAAATTTCTTCTCTTATTAATATAAGACTGTAAGGATACAATGTGAAATACTGTCAGCAGCCTGACTTCAGCACACACCGCATGCCACTTACATACACAAAAATGAATCATCAAAGGTGCTCTACATTATCTGCTCAGCTTAAATCTCCCCCGGGCATTTTGCATAGTGATGGACAATCCCCTTGAGGAGTAAGAAGAAAAATATTTCGCTCACCATTGTCAGGCTCAGACTTCCTGTCATGCTCAGTGTCAGTGAGAGACAGTGCGGAGTTGGCGCGGCTCGTCAGGCATGAGCTCTGCTCGGACTTCAGGCCACGCATCCACATGTGCTGCAGGCCGTGAGCAGGAGAGGGGTCCACCTCCGGCTCCGTGTCCACGTCGGAGCCCACGCCCAGGGAGTAGCGACTGTGGACATGAGCAGCCGGTCCAGAGCACAGTGCTTCCTCCTCCTCCTCCTGATGCTGCTGCTGCTGTTGCTGCTGTTGGTGGATGTGGTAGTCGGGGCTCCTCATCTGCCCAGCCTTACAGAAGTCTAAATCTAGAGGGAGGAGGAGAGACAGGCAGATTGAGATCACACAGACGTAGAGCTGCAAAGCCTCTAATACCTACATGTGTTTTTATTTGCTTAAGCAACTAAGCTGACCAGGTGTTTGTCAGAGGTAGGCATTTACAAGACAAACACCAAACACCTCCCAAATTATGTCAAGAGACAGGCTGTTATTTGAGCAAGCATTTATTACAAGTTTTGCAGCAGAAGTCCAAATCAAAATGCCACCCTCGATTTTTCTTAACCATTTGCAGCGAAGCTATATCCTGTTCGGGCTGCCTGATGTGTGTTATCGAGCTGGAGATGTATTGAACTGCTGCTCAAACAGAGCACTGATCTCATCTATATTCTCCTTGGTGGGGTGAAGAGATCAGATAAAGATCAAACCTTATTAATATTGACTCAGACTGAGAGAAAAATTGAGCCTCATATGCTTTCAGGTATTAGAACGCCCTCCAATCCCAAGCATCAACCTGTTATCTGAGAACATCAGATATACTGTGTTAGTCCTCTGGTTACACTTCAATTCAATTCAATTCAATTGAGCTCCACTTTTTTTTTTCTCCTGCAGAGGCAGTTGAGTAAATTTTCTTTCTCGCCACCTCGGTTTTCTGTTTAGAATATATAAGTGGAAGTGATGGAACTGATGGAATTTAAAAAAACATGGCGTAAATTGAAATCTATACAGATATTACTGCAGCCTGGTACCATATAGACTCCACTGAGAGCTCAGGAAAGAAAGACTTCCTCTCCTTCTCACTTAGTGCAGTTAATATGTGTGTGTTAGGTCGGGTCCTTTGAACACAAACCGCAGTGTTTCAATAAGAGCCACAGTCCTGTTGACCACTCCATTGACCAGCGATATGTCCTGCTGTGCCTGTTTGATGGGGTCAAGACCAACTGTGGCTCACACACTGTTGCTGGAATTAAACCGCCGCAAGATTGGTCACCACCACACACTACTGTTTCGCTCAAATTGGCTGCAAGAGGGCAATTCAGGAGCAAATAGGCTATTTCCACCGTAGCTAGAAACATGGATTGACTGTAAACTGAAAACTTGACCATTTTGTTTTGAAAGCAAATTTATAATTCAAGAGATTTTAGCAGGTGATTAGAAGGAAAATCATTTTTTGAATAACTTCCCATTTCCTGCCATTACAGTCAGCCACTTGCAACTCACTTCGGAGAAATATTGGCTATTCATACACTTTCACCCAATGTTGTAAGCACTTGTTGTATGCAAAAATCAGCTGCCAAAGCTGTCTGGGTCATAATGTCACTGTTTTGCGGTCCTGGGTGTTGTGAAAGACAAACACCTCTAAATTACCCAATAGTACTGTATAATTTCCGCTACAGATGTGGTAGGGCAGCACGTCCCCTTGCCAAGGCTTGATTACCAATTGAGCAAAGTAGGTGACTGGCCCTAGGGCCTCCAACTTAACGGGGCCCCCAAAATTGTGCGCCAAATGGCTTGTGCTAATTTAACTGCAAAATCTGGGGGTCAGGTAGTTTTCCTACATAGATAAATAGGACAAATGTGGGGGAGAAGTGGGGGTTAATGAGGCCCAGCAGCTTATTTTTGCCCTTATTATTATCATGCACTCTTAGCAATACACTTTATGAACAGCATTATTTCCGCTTAGACTTTCCTCTGTGTCTAGGCTGCCATGTGATTGGCTGAAGGACTAGTGATTGGTCAAGAGACGTTCAGCCTGTGAGGAAGAACAGACATGTTTGACTTCAACTCCCTCTGCATATTTTTTAGGTAAAATGGTCATTTAAAAAACCTTGATATACAGCTAACATTCTCCTAAATAATATCCTAGACACTGAACATCAATAAGCAAAGGCAATTATCTATACAGGGTTATTTTCGGTGGCATGACGATCAGTTTCACCATAAGGTGTTATTTGCCAAATTTGTATAAAAAGCATTCACACAATTGCAATTCTTCCCTGCTCTGATGCGTCTCCACCACATTTAGAACCAAACCTCTTGCTCACCAACATGTTAATATCAATGCAGATTTATTGACTGTCATTTTATTTTATGCATTACATGGTAAACGGTCCATTCATACTAAAATGATTAAGTTCTTGTAAGGCTGTTACTGCTACATAATTCAAAATTCCCCTCCAGACACGTTTTAAACCACGTAAAAAACACTCTGCCATCATTAATATGTTGTTTAACATGATTTTTTTTTTTTTTCCAAATAAAAAAGTAAAAATAACCTGAAAAATTTTAGGTTTGACCTCACACCCCACCACCACTGCTGCTTACGGTAGCTGACCAGTGAAAGAGCAGTGTGCATCAAGATGGTTAACGTTAGTAGTGGAGGAAACATCGAAGAGATCCAGAGCCTCAGTCAGACCCAGACTCAGATGAAAAATCTGTTGTGCACAGAAAGTGGTGACTAACAGATGTATCAGAATGTAAGTGTAGTTAGCATCTTTTATTTATGTATTATTTGTCTAATAATATCTGCTACAATATTACAGTGTGCTCACATACTCATATTGCTATTACGTTATGATAAACCAGAGCTCTAATCAAAGTTTCCGGAAAGATATATTCTGTCTGGCTGAGATGTTTATATTATGTGTTATTAGTCTTCTCTCTAAAGGAGGTTTCAGGTTTCTTTTTCGGCATTTGTGTACTAGACAGCAACTGGCTTTCAGATTTCAGGGACGGGCACAGGAATGTGAAAACACCTCTGTATTGACAAACTTTGCACAAACACGACAGTACAGACAAGGTCAGATATTTGGGGGACATAAGCATAAAAAAACACATTCTTGAGTGAAGGGGATCTTGAAACATTTATTCAGCTACTCATTACTAGTTTTGTAAACAAAATGTTGAGTGTGAATTAATTAATTTGACTTAATTAATAGGCAAACAAGAACCGATTATTGTGGTTAGCTCTCTTATGCACTGGAGAATCATCGTGAATCTATCTATCTATCTATCTATCTACAAAGTGTCTTTGTAGAATATAGAAAAGAACAAAGAAGCAATGCGGGATTAAATAGACAGAGAGTAATGCGTAATATTAGGGAAAATTAACAGATGGGGGAAGAAAAGGAAGGAAAGAGAGGGAGGAGCGGGCCCAATGTGGCGGTTTAAAAGATGAAGGAAAATATGAAGAACATGGGTGGGGAATTAGAGGAGAAACAAATTGGCTGATCTTTGTCAGGAACACCGTAATCCATTAAAAATGTCACTGGAGGCGATGTCCCCTCTTAACAGTTGGTTACTTAGGTAGGGTATGCTATATATAACTCTGATGCCCAAAGATGAACAGATGTGCTTCGCAGAACCGGCTGCCATTGACATTTCAAAGGCTGCTTTGGGGGGTCTTTTGCACCTTACCATATGACACTGATGGCGGGGGATGTTGTTTGTTATAAAAACAGAAAGGTTCTAACTGTTGAAAAAGGCAAGTGCTCTTTGACACCACAATGCTGCGGAGGACATGATGATGACTAATGGCCATTGATGGGTTGCTGCGTGGCAAACTATACGACAAAATCCATAGAAGGTGGCATTCAAACCACGAAATCCCCGGAGCGGCCTGCTTGTCAGGAGTTGTAACTGTTGTGAATGGCTAATGTTGCTTGTTAGCATGGTGGGTAGGTCTTGCTGAGTAGCGGGAGGTTGGGGTAGCGGAAAGAGTAGCTATTGATCACTATGAACCCTGCACAGCGGCATTGTCCTGATGAGGTGCGGCTTCTCTCTTAACGCCACACATGACCTGCATAAAGGCCATCCATCACAGCACGCGCTGGCCCATTTCTCCTCCTGTCACCGGCAGGGAAGAATTTTTCGGTGTGTATGTGTCAAACGTGCGTATGTATGTGTGCCTATGTCCGACCGTGTCTGTATCTGTGAGTGTGTGTGTAATGAAGGGTGGTGTTCCACCCCAGGTGAGGCCAGAGAGGTTTGGGGTTGACCTAGTTTAGCTGTGGGAGAGAAATATCACCTCCGTGGAGAAGAGGTAATTGGCTGCCTCCGACTGTCCTTCTGGCTCATTGTGGACTGTAATAGGTAATTCACATAGGCCCTTTTAAAGACCTCTGTGTGTGCGTCTTTGTGTGTGTCTACCATATGTGTGCCAGTATCCATTTGTGTGCACATATAGTTTCTGTACAACTGCGGACATATATTTCCAGGTAAACACATCCTGCCTGAGCGTGCCCTGAGTGTGGTACCTGGCTGGGGTTGGCTGTAGTTGCTCTGTCTTTCCCGGTGTGATCCGAGGGTGAGGCGTAGCTCATGTGTGTAGTCGGGCAGGGTTTCGCGTGAGGTGTAGGAGCGGTGGTGGGCGCGGCCGTCTTCGCTCTCGTCAGACGAGCTGGTGTAGGACATCTCCATTTCATGGCGCCCCTTAGACAACGGCTGGTAGGGTTTACTGTCCATCTCCTCCATGGCTTGTATGGCTCCGCTTAGTCACTCAGCACAGCCACAGCAGAGAGCACAGAGTCTGGAGGTGAGAGGGATGGAGGGAGGGGAAGGTATAGCGAGGGAGGCAGGAAAGGACAGCAGGAAGAAGGATGGGCCAGCAGAGGAAAATGAAGGGAAACAGGGGATTGAACAGAGGAGAAAAATAGCACAAGAAGTCTGTTATTGAACACAGTGGAGCAATATTGCAACGTCTGCTCATTCCAATTACAGCGGACATTCATAAACAGTATTTGGCTTCTTTCATATTTCACACCAAAGGTTAGTTCCAAATCAATACGCTCAGAAGGGACCACGATGGTGGGCCATTATGTCCGGATGTGTTTGAAGAGAAATTGGCCAAAATCAAGCGCAGCTCTCCGTTCTGTCTGTTGTGGTTCCTTATTTTTTTCCGGCTACTGTAGGCTTTATCTCCCTTTTACAGACAACCATTGACAAGTGAAGGATTAAATCAACAAATTTGTAGCCGAGCCCCACGTCTGTCACTCTCATTAAAACACGGTGACTCACCAGATTCCAAAGTAGTGATGAAACACTATTAGACACCAGTCTTTGCAGTGTCATTGCCCTTCCGAATAGAGCAATGATAAATCGGCTCCATTCAACTCAGATTCCCTTGTTCTTCCCTCAACCACATCAAAATCTATTTCTGATAACGTCTGGCACAATATGCTTATACCGCCATAACTAATGATTGATAGGGACAACGATTAGAGCACAGAAGAAGTGATTAGAAAATACTTCATTCATATTAGTTCTCTTTCACCATGCCCTGCCTGAGGCCTTTCCAGCCTATTTCCTGCAGATATAAAGCTTCTAAATGGAGCTTGAGAGGGTCATTGCTCATAGAGACAAAGTGCTATGGTATTGACCTCTTCAGGGAGTCCTGTAGTCCATATATCAAAGCCATTAGAGCGTGCCTGCTCAATACCTCAGAGATCTGCAGCACAGGGTGATCACCACTAGTCTGATACAAGTTTACAGCTGACCTTTCTACCACTGCAGTAATGCTTTTATTCCACCTGAAAGACTCCTCTCCCTGGCCTCGTGCTCACCCTCCTCATTCCCCACATGCATGCACACGCTCGGACCTGTTTGCATGCGCGCACACACAAGGACCGCTCGCTGACCCCTGACAGCAAACAGTCAAAAAATGGGCCAAGCCGCTCACACGTTCATCCCACACACCCCCTCACCCCCTGCAGACATTATCATAGCGCAGATGATCTGTAAAAAGCTCCACACTCATCTCATCTCCCTTTTATCCATCTCTTGTGTTTCCTCTTTAATGATATCACAAAGCTCAACAATGCCTTTAAAACCACATTTTGCAATTACCTGAGCAGTACTGTAGCATACTGTAAGCTCCCGCCGTCTCACACACATGCACACACTTGTGGTTCCCTGCAATCATGATGCCTTTCATTTTGATTGGCAGGAGTTATTGCAAGGAATCAAAGCCCGCTATTATCCCAGCTGCCCTGTCAGAATGGGATTGACTGGTGTCACCTTCTCTCTGGTACGCGAGGAGCGAGTATACATTACCCTGTGAGCTCTCGGCTTGCTGCAGGCACTGACTGCTGTCTGTCTCTACAGAGGCTCTCTGTCCCGTTTTATGTCTGTCACACGCTTACACGCAAGAATGAAAGCATGCAATCCTGCACACGGGTGCACACCGTCTTGTTCCCCCGTCGTGTGTGCACGTACACAGACCAGTCTGGTGAACATTTTGCTTAGCGCATGTAGTCCTGCTTGTATATTGACATGTACAATGTGAAAAACTGGCGTGGTTCCCTTGAAAACACACCTCTCTCCCGGTTTATCCCTTCCCCTCTTTCAGTCCTCTTTCACTCCTCTTTCACCATCTTCCTTGTACCAGTCCACCTCTGCTCTCCCTCCTCCTTCCAACCCTTCCTTGATTTTCCTCCTTTTACCTTATACGCTTTCCACCCTCCATCTCGTCCTCCGAGGCCCCTGCATTTAGAGAAGTAAGCCTGCTGGCGGGGGTTATTCTCGCTAATTCTAGCCCACAGTGGGGTGCCCATTAGGGGGTTTGATTCTTGGTTTTGATGTCAAAACCTGGAGGTTGTTTCCTAGAGCCAAGCTCACATCAAACAAGACACATGGGCGTTCTGTAGGACAAGTTAGCATGTGCCACCTGAGCACAACACTAGCCTAGATTTGCAGTCGAGGAATAACCACCTTGGGGCGAATCGGGCACCATAGGCTCGCTATGGGTTACTATTCATAGAAAACACACAAGGACGGCCCTGGAAAGGTTTGGTGATGTCGGAATAATTACCATCATGCTAGGGTTAAATTTTTAATACTGGAATCTTCAAAACCTTCACTACAAGATTTGTATCATCCCTCTCATCATTTTTTTATGTAGCCTACATGTAGAGAAGGGGACCACACAGTGCAGTGAGGGATCCCTTAGTGAAGCTAACTAAGTGCTTGACTGATTGCATCACTATACTGCCGGTGACTAACAACTGATCTTAATCATCTCCATGCAAGACTTAAGTATGTAAAATTCATAGACTTCAATGATTCATGCATTTCAACCTACTGCATTAACCACAATACAGTACTGCATGTGGACTCTGTGGAATACTTTTATTATCTACTGTCACTAAAAACAGCAAATAAAAAAAAAAAACTGTTGGATACAGTTGAAATCTGAGATGCATCTCATGCGAGTTTGTTTGCACTACAAGTGGATTAACAGCGCACAGTTGTATGCTGTGACATTGTATGTATACGTTATTGTGTGATTTTATTTCTAATTTAATTCTAATCTATAATTCATCAGTGTGTAATGGACTATTCACCGCTCGGTTTAAAATTAATACAAAGTGACAACAGTGAGTGAAACATATGCATCGCATTACACTGTCACCCCCCTCCTCCCCTGCTAACCATTTTCTTTCTGTCTCTTATCACGTTCTCTCTCTCTCTCTCTCTCTCTCTCTCTCTCTCTCTCTCTCTCACACACACACACACACACACACATACAACCACACGGGAGTGATAATCCACAGCTACACAGTTGCAATAATATCTAATGGGACTCTTCACCCACTTGATCCCTCCTATCTGTCCATTTGCTCAAACAGTGCAACCATAGACCAGTGGGCTGTTTTTTTTTTTTGCAAATCTGCTTAGAGGAGTGATAGAAGCTCTCACACACACACGCATACACACACAGTTGCTTTTAAACAGGATTTACGCTCCAAGTCATCTCCAGAGGGGCGGGGTCCCTAAGATGTCAGACAACAACAACAATAACAGCGTGGTGGCAATGGTCATGTGTAAAGGCAAGGACCATGAGGACGAGTCAAAACCGATTTACACTTTCCAATCTCAAATGAATGCGCTGAAATCATGACGAACAGGAAGAGAGAGCATGCAGAATGGGAAATAGAGAGGCAGAGAGAGTGGATTGGGGCCAGGCAGCGGCAGAGAAATTGAGTTTCACATTGGTAAATAAACAAGGAGGAAGGTGAGAGTGGAGTTCCATCCAACAATATTAACTCCTCTGATTATTGATACAGTATAGTTCCAGGATTACAAATACATTTCCGACATGCAGAGGAGGTCTTATTTTCATAACAGCCTGGAGACCCCCAGTGAGTAGGGAGCTACCATCTTTGTTAGCTCTGGCCTTTATACATTTCCAAGAAGCTTGTTTGCACAGAGGCGAGCTAATCCCGCTCACTAAACAGGCCTCGCGAGCTGCGGGAATGACGATGAGGAACAAAAAAAAAAAAGACCTCGCGAAATATATTCATGCTAAAACTGTCGCTGCTGCAGATGCTCCGAAGTGAAGTCATGACAAGCCCGGTGTTGTTTTGCAGGTTTGCATTTTGTCTACCATTATGATGGCTTAATCATCAGAAGGAATCGAGGCGCAGTCTGTAGCTGCAAATGCAGATCCAGGCTACAGGTCCTGCGGGAGTAAACAGTGAGCTGCCAGAGAGAGATGCCTCTCTCCGAGTGTGTGTGTGTGTGTGTGTGTGTGTGTGTGTGTGTGTGTGTGTGTGTGTGAGAAAAGATGGGGGGGACAGGACTTAAAAAGCTATCTGTTTTATTCGTTAGCACCGCCATAGCTCCTCAGGCATATGACAGGGACACCTCAGACAAGAGGCCCTGAAGGACCCACAGGACCCTGTTCTACCTAAACCACCCGAAACACAACAAAACAGCACATCGCCCACTGGGAGTCCTCAGCGGATGCCGAGAGGAGGGAGGGAGGGATGAATGGAGAATGAGGATAAAGAGAGTGATGGATAGATAATGAGAGATGGAGAGATTTCACAGTGAAAATGGAGGGAATTGAAGGATAGAGAGATTGCCAAGTGAGACATGGAGTGATAGAGGGTTTTAATTAGTGGATAAGGGCTAGCTATCTATGGGCAGCGGCAGCACTCTCGTCACGTAGTCGTGCTTTCATAGCTGACCAAGCCTGAAATCTCTTCCTGCTAATGCCGAGTTTACCAGCAGAACACAGTGTATACACATACAGCCAAACAAACACACACACACACACACACACACACACACAGGCCTGGACCTCTCTATATATGTACAGTATCCCTGATAAGATTCAAAGATGAAACACATACTGACAATCAGCAACAGACGGACACACACTCAGTGCACCCTGTGCCCACACACACTTATAGCATTTCACACTAACCGGCAAACACACTTGAACACCCACACGCCACAGAGAATCAACACAGTCTATACTGGCCTTTTCAGAAAAGACTGTTCTGAAAAACCTTGCTCGCTTCTTTCTATGCGCCGTCGCAGTGTCTTTACCATTCAGCCGCCAGTGCGCTGCCTACCTCCATTATTCCTCACACCGCAGCACCCAAGGTTAATGCCTGTATGTACAAAGCAAGTCATATAGGTGACACAACAGCCCAGGCGAGTCTGAGCATGTGCCCACCGGTGTCGGAATGAGAGCGTGACCAAGAAGCGAAAGAAAAAGCAAGCGCTTGTCCACTCGCAGAGCAGATCGGTTCTTGTCAGGAGCTGTCAGGAGCTGGGAAACCATCCTGGACCATTTGACTATTTATAGCGGACTTGGGTCAAATCCCACATCGCCACTGCATGCCTGAGCAGTGTGGAGAAATCCATAAGGTCCTACACTATTCATGCCCTCTGAATGTGGCCTGGAGCGAGGGAGTAGCTGAGTTTTAACTTTTCAAAGGCCGTTTTCATATCTTGACTACAGTTAAAACTTTTCTTCTTTCTTTCAAATCTCATCTAAGGTATGGCTTTTTTCCCCTCCACTGCTTCTCACCAGACTACCACATTCTTTTCATGATATCCACTTCGACTCCTTCTCTCTGATCTAAAAGCCCTCTGTTGATTCCCCACAAGGCCGAGGAGCAAACAAAAAAACAAAAAAGGCTGAGAAAATGCAATGGTAAACATGCCCCACGTAAGCATTCATATACACAACTAGAGTTGCATAATTCTCAGAATACTCGAGGTGAAAACCTTTCATGGGAATTAACAGGAAATAACATGGGAAATGGGAGTTATTTTCAGGCTGTATTTACTATGGATGAGCGAATATACTGTCATCTGTATCCGTGTCTGTTTAAAATGAAATAAAATAAAATGAAAGTAGGTGTGACTTAATCCCAAAATGGGTTGGGACCAAACCAGATGTTGTTATTTGAGGCCTGAAATTGATATGGATTGCTCAAGAGCTGCTATATTTATTATTTGATAAAAAAGCTATTTACAGAGCATCCTCAGAGTTGAGCTTCAGATCATTTTTGATCATAAGAGTGAGAGACAGAACACAGTTAAAGTACACTAACAATGTTCCTTACAGATGACCTTTTTTGCAGAAAGCTGAATAAGTACTAGTGTGTCATCCTGAGTTCCCCCTCTTTCATTCTCAATCAAACACGAAACCTCCATATCATTTGTTCCTGTGAGATTTCAGTAAGCTTGCCAGATGTGCCCACAGTGCTTGACTATAGAGGGATTGAAGGCTCCTGTCTCGAGAGTAGCTTGAGAGGGGCGATGATTAGAGCAACGAAAGTGTACATTTCAACTTAATTTAGACTTCTCACAGGACTGTAGTCTATATGAAATGACTATTATCTTATCACAAGTTCTTAGAAGTACTTACCTTTTGTTGTATGCTTTAAAGTGGGCCTTTTTAAAACCAATGTTTTGTTTTGTTGGGGTTTTTTTTAATGAAATTTTTTGAAGTAATTATACAATCAGATAATATTTTATGCATTTTGTGACATTTTTTCACCATTGAAACCTTAAGTGCTCTGAACACAGACCACCGTTGAGCCTCTGATCTCTTGAATCAAAGGTGGAAGCGTTACTTTCCAGCACTTTATCAAAAACTGTTGGTCCAAAAGACATCAGTCAAAAGTGTAGACTGTCCTGTGAATAAATCCAAGGAGAATAAGCACAAAACCATGCTTGTCTGGAGAAGAGCGCTTGCTAACGTGCACTAAAGGACAAAAAGTGTACGGAACACTGTTAGCCTGGGTTACCCAAATGAGGTTTTCCCTTCATTACAAGAACAGACAGTAACACATTGTACTCATGTGAGCATTCGGCTCAACCCTCATATATACCATGCAATATGCAGATAGAAGCAAACCCTTGAGCATATCATAAGCATATCATAATCCATGACTTTGCCAAATAAATCGATTAAATTGCCGTGTGGTGAGCTAGCAACTTCCCCATTTGTTGCTAACGGGGAGGTTGCTAGCTTGGGAGGGAGAATGAAGTGGGGAAGTCTACAACTTTGTGTCAGCTGTGGGGCTGTGTCCAAACTTAGTGTTTAAAATGAACAACTTGTATATAAAAGCAATATTTTCCAATAAAGACTGAATGGAAACAGATGAAAGCTCTTTCATTAGCATGCTCAGCCACGCTACGTCCCACATGGTACCAACTAGCTAGCCAAAACTAGTAGAGATGTAAAACAAGTTAGAGACTGTGTACTTTGCTTCAGGCCACAATCTGCTGGTTAACTGAAATGTCATGAAAAATACAAAATATATTCACTCCAGTAATATAATCAAAACTTACATGAAAGCATGTAGTCCTCTGGCTCAGACAGTGCAGTCGTGTTGGCAGTATGTGGGCTGCAGATGTGATGGGAGAATGTACTGTGCATGCAGAGGATTGTAATTTTACTGAATTCCTCGTTAATGAGATGCTGGCAAATTATCTGTGTGATGGAAGAGTGAGCCGCTGAATGCTGTGCATGTAACAACTCAATTGAACTGACATATTTTTAACCAAAACATGCCATAAGACCAGTGCTGGGGAGTAGGGAATGTACATGCTTGCTGGTAGTTCAATTACGTTGATATTTACATAGTGATTAAAGTCATTATGTCTCTTTTTTTGCCATCATTTCATGTAGTTAACTACTGAATCTGCACTTTGTACAGAGTCTAAGAGGGGACATGGAGGGGGAAAATCTAAGGTTAAAAAAAAAAAAAGATGTAACTACTTTGTTGCGCAAACTTTTGCTGATATTTGTTGCACTTTCTAATGAATAGTAGGGTATTTCACTTTGTTGGTTTGACCTGGTAACAAGAGGGCACCTTTTAAAATAAACTCAAATAAATGGGATTTTATTTTGCTGGTAAGTGACTTTTCAGTATTATATTTTGTTATAATTTCATATCACATGTACGTAGTCAATTTGATCAAAATATTTTGAACTAGTTTTTCTAAGTAACTCTAATTACCCATTACTTGTTGACATACCCATGGCAACTACAAGCGTGGCTGAAAGCCAAATTTTTACAGACTCTGCGGTGATTCTAAAAAGAGGCGGCACCTGGGCATCCTGATTGTTTTATGAACAACCCCGGACTTCTCAGTCTCTTTCAGCAATTTACTGCTCAGAGGGAACTCATTCAGCAGCTCCTCTGGCAGCAGCACAGCATCTCTTTCTATCCTTTCTTGCCAGTGTCGTCAAGTGATTTTGTCATAAACCTTTGGTAATGTAAACCTATGTGATGCTCACAGCTGGACAAAAGACTACATATATTTGAATGTGTGATAGTTCTGGTTTCAAAACAGCCTGTCACAGGTTACAGTGTGATGATTAGAGGAGAAATGGCAGAGCATAAAGGTCCAGGTGGAGAAAAAAAACCCAACTCAGTCATTTAGGAGTTTGCTAAAAGAGAAGGAAGTCACCTGTTGATTTAAGGGTACGATTTTCTTCTTTATTTTCTATTCAGGAGCTGTTTAAATGAGTAACATTTACTTTGTTGCAATTCTATGTTCTTAAATACATAATCATTTATTTATTTATTTTACTAATTTGTCATATTGTCAAGAATATCATTATCGCAAAAAATACCCTGAAATATTCTAATACTTTTACAGGGCCATATGGCCCACCTCTAAAGCCTGGTATTGCCTTTTATGCGTATCCCCCCCCTAAGAAAGATGAATATTTAAAGGTATAATTTTTATATTGAAACTGCGCTAAAATTCCCAAATTCTCGAGCTTAACTTCCCAGGAAAATTTTCCAGAAATGTAGTGGAAATGATCCAACCCATTGCAGCTCTAATCTTATGAAAGGTATAGCTTCCCTCCCCCCACTGCTTCTTACCAGACTACCACTTTCTTTTCATGATATCCACTTCTACTCCCTCTCTCTGATCTTGAGCCCTCTACTGATTCCCCACAAGGCCGAGGAGCAAACAAAAAACACAAAAGGATGGGAATATGCGATGGCACACATGCCTCATGTGCACATTCACAACACCACATTCACATGCAGGGGCACACGCATTTGACCACAGATACACAGACTCACACACGGAGCAGGAGACACCACCCAAAACCACTTAATCAATATTCCTGACAAGGCAAAGCCTTATTCAACACATTTGATATTCCTCCTCTCTCGCAAGATAAATACATGTCACTGTCCTCCTAGCAGGACTAAAAGGCTGTTCACACTAACTCGCTTTGCAAATAAAGCTTTACATCAAGACTGACAACCTCCTAAGCTCTCTGCATCAGCCACTGCTTGGTAAAAAGCCTCTTTCAATAATGCATTTGACCGCTAAAACCTCCAACACCCAAAGCAAGGCGAAGTGGCAGCATTACAGATGCAGAATTAATTGATAAATCATTTGCATTGATTCCAAAAATTGGATTTGGCGATTAGCGATTTAGACAGTATTTCCTGCGCATCTCCTTTATTAAGTTGTTGATTAGAGAGAAATGAGTGAGTAAAGAGCATTAGCCCTGCAGAGGAGTAGCTGAAAAGATCTAGTAGCTGTTGAGCAGCATTGCAGATTGATTTGTGAATGCTAAGTGGGCTAATCTTCCATCTACACTGTTATAATGTGACGATTGTCATCTGGAGGAACCCAGGATTGCATGAGAGACAGGGTTTCTTTGGTGATGTTCCCACTCCAAAAGTCCTGAGTGCTTCCCTCGGCTCCCTCTGCTCCTCAGATCTGTTCTCAGCCCTAACCTCCTCTCTGGTTCTTTCGGTCTCACAGATGCTAAGGACACGGCAGTATTCATCAGCCTTGCACAGGAAAAAAACTGTTCTCAACAAAGAGATGGAGCAACTCCTCAAAGGCCACAAGACTGAGTCGGGCACACACTGCAGTCTTGGTGGTGCTCTTTTGTGAGCTGATGAGACAGACATGTGTGGGCTGAATGCATTCCCTCCATATGTCTGTTCGCTGCATAGAAACACATAAATGCCTCTCAAGGATATGCCATCCAGTTTGGTTAACCTCGTGAAATAAAAGGAATTCAAACATTCACCAAGTTTTATGGATGTTAGAAATCGAAGCGACGTTTTTGGCCCTGAAGGTCTTCCCTGATGCATGTGTGAGATGCATATTAGTGCAAAGAGGAGTCACAGTTTTCTAGACAACAAATAAACAAAGCTTGAAATGAATAGCACATACTGTAAAATGTGTTTGCAGTTAGGAAATGGCAGGGGGTCACTTTAAGCAGTTTTCTCTTCAATATCATATACCGTGCTTTGTTTTTCATTTAACCTGTATCATTTTTGCTATCGCAGCCTTCTTCCTTTCTTATTTTTAAATTTGCTCAGCAAAACAGCACCGAACATGTTCCTTAACTGTTTCTCATTTCGTTGCTTGTCAGATGAATCATTGTGTCGTCTGAGAACATTTTATAGAGCGAAATGTGAATTTTCCAAACAATTCCTCTTCAAGGCACATCGGGTCAGGATGACATGCAGTGCGCACTGTAAAATTTAGGATTTCAGGATTGTTACATCTGGAGACAACATGTATTAGGTCTGCTATACTTGAGAAAAAAATGGCTGCACGCTGCTGCCATGATTTTCTTGGAGTAGATATTGGGTATTTCTTTGCTCGGATCACTTTTCTTTGTGCAGCTTGGCTTGGCGTTTTGGCTTGCAATCAGCGGAGAATATGTGTCTCTGCAATTCAGAGTCAATTCGGGGCGATGATACACATACTTGAAGCACATCCCAGAGTTCACGGTGGATCAAGACTCATTCTCAAATTAAACCTTGACGACAAAACAACTCCCCTGCAACACGTAGAAGAACATATTGAACTGTACCGTACTGTATTGTATAAAGCATGGCTTCCAGCAGAGACGCATCAAGCACCGTTTTGGAGCTATTCATCTTTTCTATGAGTTAATAATTCATGATCATCTAGAAAGTAGAGCTATGAATATTACTGATGATACACACGAGGCTATTTACCAGTCAGCAGGAAATAGATGAACTCGTTTAGAGGAGAGATGTACAGTATACCGTCACTGTGTTTTATGTTGCTAAATAAATCACTTCTTAGGCATGCAACAAAGCTGCAGATGCAACTTATTCATATTGAGGTATTAATCATGAACTTGAAGTGCAGATGTTGGTGTGTAGTGTGTTGTTGGTGTTTCATTGTGGGCTAATATGTAGCAGGTGTGTGGTCAACTCCCTTCCAGATCAATCACTCCGCTACAATGACTACTACAATCTAATTAACAGTTGCCTTGATATTTGATGATGCGCAACAAGTTTTTCTAAATATTTGATAGATCCTGACAGAATCCTTCCCTAATAATTGTCCTGTATTGATCTGAGTGAAGGTGAAATACTGCGGTACATCTTGTCAGTGTCAAAGCCGGCCAGCGGCGACTCCCTTTTTGTCCCCCCGTGTCAACAAAAGCAGGATAAAGTCAACGCAAATATAATGGATTTCAACTTAATTATTTTGACACTGACGCCAAGACGTGCACTGTGAAGTGAAGGACAATTTATGTGGTAATAAATTGGGGAAGAAACAAAAATTGATTTTTCTTCTTCTAAAGTTGTCCACTGACTTGATTAATAAAAATTTCACGGTGAGAAATGTGTCCCTGTAGGTGTGCATGCATCGGCTTTCTGTGTGTGTGTGTGTGTGTGTGTGTGTGTGTGTGATAATAGTGCACACAGTTTTGGTGTATATACTGTATACACAAGGGGTGGACAAAATAAAATGAACACCAGCACAGTGCCACAGTCCAACAGAATAAAAAGAACACCTATGAAGTTCACAGAG
Source organism: Epinephelus lanceolatus (assembly GCF_041903045.1). Lineage (NCBI taxonomy): Eukaryota > Metazoa > Chordata > Actinopteri > Perciformes > Serranidae > Epinephelus > Epinephelus lanceolatus. The sequence goes on from NC_135740.1 coordinate 15,143,386, forward strand.
GAGGTGGGGAAAAAAAGAAACACCCTGCAATATACCTAATTAAAGCTGTAGCCATTGGTCGATTGACAGAAAATTAATTGCAGAAAAAATTGGGAATTTAATATAATTTTCAAGCAAAAATAGTATTATTCCATCTTTTCATGTGGACTTTGGTGTTGGATCTCAAACTGCAGGTAGGGCATGGATGACCAGGGCAAAAATATGTAGTGAAAGACAGTTAAATCAACATGATTTATGTAGAAAAAATAAACAAAAAAGAGTTTTCTGATGCTATCATGCACCTTTTTTAAATAAAATTCAAAATGGATGCTATTTTATTAGTTGCTTCCCCAGTTATTGCTAAAGATTGATTAAAAAAATTGCAGGGTTGGGGGCATGAACTTTTTTTCGGCTCCTAAAGAGGGGCATGACAGAAAAGGTTTGAGAACCACTGGACTATTGTAACTAAAAAATGAATAAGTATATTCAGAAAATAATCAGGAGATTAGTTGATGATAAAAATCATTGTTAGTTGCAGCCTTTTATATAAGACAATACAACAACACGCAAATGAAGTCCTAAAAATGACCACACACTAAAATCAGATCCACTGGCTCAGCCCTCTAGCTAGGTGCGTTCCATTAGCACTTCTCTTCAAACACACACACACACGCACACACACACACACACACACACACACACACACACACACACTCCTCTTGACAAATTAATCTCATATTTTGAAGAGAAGTAGAGTGGGCTTGACCAGTAAGCCTCTCGTGGCTCTGATCCTTCTGTCTTCTGACTAGAATTTGAAAGAAGGGGGAGGTGTTGGGTGGGGGGGGGGGGGGTTGCAGTGGAGTTTGAAGCTAGGGGAGAGTGAAGGGAAGCTGTGATTGCATTTTCACAATACAAATCTCACATAACACCCTGCTCCTTATCTAACTGTATATAGTTCCTGACTCTTGCCCATAGCCCGATGGAAGAAGACAAGAGAGAATAGAGAGCTGGAGATGCCAGTTGAGACATAGCCAAATACTTTAAAGGAGAACGCCTCGGGCATATACTCTATGTGTGTGTGTGTGCGTGTGTGTGTGTGTGTGTGTGTGTGTGTGTGTGTGTGTGTGTATATGTGTTTGTTTGCAACATTGGTGACTGAAGGTGATTTCGGTTTTGATACTATTTCTGTCCCTTTCCTTGTTGCTGCTGTTGGTCCCGCTTTTGGTTTCAACACTAAAATAAACTATTTCATTTGGATACTTTATCATATGGAGGGGAGAAAAACAAAGGAGACAAAAAGCTTGCTGATGGGAGAAATATTTTTATCATAGTGGGGAAAGGTGCCAGAAATAAGAGAAAGCAAACCGGAGACATCGTGGTTGCACTACTGAAGATATAAATGTATTGATACATATTCATAATGAATATTTGAAAGAGTTTCAATACTCATTATCTGCGGGATCGATACACCGGTACCAGCTGAGCTTTCTCTGTTTTTTGTTAATGTTTATTACAGTCATTCTGCTGCTCTCTGCTACTAACCAAGAAAGGGAAAGTCATTGTTATATTAATCTGTTTATAAAAACTTTAAAGTGCGTGTCCTCAATGCCAATTGTCCCTGTGGTATCCAAAGCAGTATAGAACATTGATATTTTCAAGGTATTGTATCAAAGTTAGAAATCCCAGTGTTGGTGAGAAGTCCTCTTTATTATGAAACACACATAATGTGTAAAAAATGAACGGGTATTATGGCTGTGAAGAGTTAATTATTTTTAAAAAATGCTAATCATATACCGGACCAAAGCTTTTCATATTCATTGCATATTATCAGTAAACAAGCTACGCTGTCAGGAATGCTTTACTGTGCTAAGTGCATTAATTGTAAACACAACTGTAAACACTGGGCCCATACTACCATATGAGATTTTTATAGGGTAATTTGGTGATATTATATTGCTTTTGTGTTTCACTTTTTTTTTTTTAATCGCAGCACTGGCAATTTCCTTACTGCAGAGGAAACCCTAATTAGCACTGCAGGATTTGTTAAACAATTCCTCTTGAGGATGGAGCAGTATTGCAGCAAGAAGGTAAATATTTGAACTTGTACAATGGTTACATCTCTAAGTGTCTCGGCGTGCGTGTGTGTGTGTGTGTGCGTGGAAGTCTAGTGGTCCAGCAGTCTGATTACCCGGCTGGCATGGGTTCTTTTACTTTGAAATTATCAGCAGGGTGGCGAACACTGTGACACATTTTATGCTTTTCCAGCAATTACATTCTTACCATATGATGGACATGCAGTGGGAGAGCAGGGGGGGCAGGGGGATAAAAACTCCCACTGGGCCTCACATCGCCTGCGAGCCTCAACTCTGTCTGCAGCACTAAGTGTTGTACTCAATATTATAAACAACCTCTGAAGCATTTCACATTGTCTTCTCACTAATTCATGACCCCAATTTTATTAAGGAAATGTAGTTTTGCAGCAAACTTGTGGGGCAGAAGGGAAGTGTGCGAGCGATTCCATGGGAGAAAGGAGCATTACAGTGCCAGGGGCAACTGCATTCCTGGAATGAAAATTCATAAATAATGCAGGGCTGGATAACAAAAAGAACTCCCCCGCTGTCTCGCACAGCACTGCGCTAACCAAAGACCATGCAATATCACTCAAATCTCAGAAAAACACAACTTATTAGACACAAGCGAAGAATTTATTTGTTAGTGGTTTCTTGACTCAGGACAATGGGATCTGCTGACAGTAAAAACGCCAGTATCCTAACAATCGCCACTCCGGGGCCTGGATTGTCAGGAAGTTGCACTGAAATTATAATGGGGCTCCAAGCCAAGGAGCTGAGTAGCTCCTCTGGATTTCCAAAAAAAGAAAAAAACAAAACTGCCATATGCACAACAACAACAAGTCTGAAAATTAAAAAGTGAGTGTGCAACAGCTGAAAGAGATAATTACTGTAGAGAAGACCGCTGACCACTAACTGCTGCTGAGGGGAAACCAGAGTGTGTTGGCACAAGCTGAAGTGTAAAACTCTGAATATCTGACTGATTGATTAGTCATGTGGTTAGCTGGTTGACTGACAGAAATGCCAATTCCTTATCAGTGGCATGTGCGCAGCATATAATTGGTGGAGTGACATTTCAATTCAAAGACTTGTCCTCTAATTGTGAAAGGCGTTGCCATAATGGGGGTGCCATTTAAAATATGCACTTAATCACTGTTCATCAGCACCTCCGATGCAGCAGACCTGCAGGGCCTTAAAAGTCCACGTGGACGTCGACAAGCTGACACACACATATACACACACACACACTTCACCAGACAATAGCACGAGCAGCCGCCAGCTATGACACACAGCTCATCAACGCTACAGTACAGTACAGTGGGAGAAAAGACTGCTGAATTACAATTATCAGCCTCCCCAGCAGCACCCCATACATCTACATCATCTTCTCCAGTGTGCACTGTAAGTGTGTATGTTTGCGTGTGAGAAAGACACAGAAGGAGTGCGTGTGTGTTATCTAACCTCCATGCACAGATGCTCTCTATTAATCACAAAGAGCAAAGACAGGCTGCCTCATTTTTATCATCACTATCAATATCGTGCAGGCCGAGGAGGAATTAAACACGGTGCCTGCATCATCGTGAGCAGCGTCAGGTAGGGCAGTGACACGCAATGCAACACTGACAGAACATACTGCATCCAAGTCTATAGCCTTGTAACTAAAGCTGGTTTTGGGTCTTATAATAATATGGTGGGACACAGGTATGCCAGATGGGTGAAACAATCCAAACATCAATACAGAAAGACGTGCACACTGGCTGGAGGAGTAGTGCATTAGATCCATGTATTAGACATATTGATAAATTGTAGTTTCTGATTACAATGCATTTGCATTTTCAAATGCAAAGATATCCTTCCCATTGCCGTGGTCCAGTCAAGCAAGATTAACAAACCATGCAGGGGGAGAGCATGGGATGATTTCTGAGACTTTCTCGTTAATGGAAGAATATATTTAGACAATTACTCAGGATTTTTTGTTATTTATTTATTTGTTTTTCCCGATATAATTATTTATTTATTGGAAATATGCCTTCAGTGGTTTACTCCGAGCAATTATTTATAATCTGCTGTGAAGGAGAGGAGTGAGGAGGTCTAATTTAAATCTACCGGAGCATATCCATCCTGGTGCAATTTTCCCTGCCTTCACAATAATTATGATTTATCAAAATGCATTTGCTGCCTGTTAATTATTTACCCTTGCACAATTTAAACACAGCCAATGTGGGGGGAAAAAATAAATATCATGCAGTTCAATAATTTAGTCAGGGAATGGCTTCAGCAGCTTGGAGAAGGGTAGAAGTTCAGGTGTAAGGGGAGACATTTATCTGCAGAATAAAGCAGGTCACAGTGTTGAAATGTGTCCTGACGTGCCGGTTGGACCTGTGGTGGTGGTGGTGGTGGTGGTGTCTGAAGCCCGGGCCCGGTAGGCTGCGTTGATGTTGGAAGACAGAAGGCACGCGTCAGAGAGATCTATACCCCCTGGATCTCCAGTGGCCCTGTTGGCATCATTAGGCTACCTTAGTGCTGATGGAGATGGAGTGGACGAGCCAGAACTGGAGCAAAACAACTCGAGGCTGCAAACGTTGCTGAACCAAAACGACTACGACACTTTGCACACATGAAGCAAAGGCTGTCTGCTGCTCCGCACCTGAACTGTCATTATTTAGACTGGTTGCCAAGCAGACAGGTTTTGTATGCACAAAGTCTGCATCCCTACACTTCAAAGGAGGCGCACTGCTTTTCATAAAAACCGCACCATACACACACACACACACACACATACCTCTTTACCTCTGTCTGCCTCCTCTCTTCTTCAACACACATGCACACACACACACACAGCACATCTGAACAGCTGATAATAACCATTTCCTGTGAACTCACGTTGTCTCAGCACCCAAGCCTCGTTTAGCCAAGCAACATTGTAGCCGATCTCCCCTCCAATGAGCCCACTAAAAGGCCAGAACTGAACGTGGCGCTTACCTTTCCGACGTAAAGCCATTCCTTTAGTCCGATTCCATGCTTATAAGGAGCCTGCAAATGCTGAAGACTGCGCAATCCCCTCCGGTAGAAAATGACTTGAGACGCGGTGCTCCTTGCTATAAGGGGGAAAAAAAGGAAAAAGATGTGGGTGAGACACCTCTCTGTGTGCCTGCTGGTCTGGTTTCGAGGCGGCGGTGCTGATGCTGATGATGCTCGCGCTCTCAAATGCCGATAGAGGACGACGAAACGATTTGTGCGGGGAGCAGGAAGGGATCTCCTTGCAGGGGCTGTACGCGAGCCAGCTCCGCTGTGCTGTGTGACAGGGAGCCCGGCGCGGTGCGTTTAGCCGCAGTTGAACCCGAGGAAGCTGACGGGCGATGCTGTTGCTGCTGAGGCTCGGTGCCGCTATAACAGCGTTCCCCCGGATCATACCACCGCACCGAAGAGAAGGGGGTGTGGCACAGACCGGCCACAGACACAAACACGCACAGGCTCTCTCTCGTCAGGAGGTCGTCTGGATCGCTAGTTAGACTCATTCAGGTGATGCCATATGGCTGCACTGTTGTCCTGTGCTGGAATGCTGACTCATTAATAAATCCATGGTGCAAGTTTGGTATTTTCTGCCAGGGCTTCTGCTTTGGTAACCTTTCAGCAGTATATCCCCAAATATCAAAAACAATTTATTCCAATGAGCAACAGGCCTGAGAGCAAAAATTGTTTCCATATGATATAATTAAGTACAGAAGCAAAGCAAAAACTGCACGTACAGTGATACAGGAAATGAAATGTGACAGTAATTTATTGCTGCAGTGGGCCTGGTTTGTGATAACACCTGCAGATCATCACATAATATATGTTTTCCTTTCCTAAATTATCCACCTAATGATTCTGACCTGTGCTCTGTATGTGTGATGCATTGGGTATTTACAGCCAGTCGGTAGCTGGTACAAACAACTTGTGAATGACAGGGGTTCTAATGATGCAGTTTATTATTTCCCCAAAGCACAGTACGCGCGGGGCTACAAACAACCATTTTGACAGCTGCTTCAGTCTATCTGCCTTTCTGCCTGTCTCGCTCTATCCCCAACACAACACAGCAGTATGCATCTTTTATCAACAATAGGTTTTGGCACTTTCCATCAGTTTCATCACTGGCTCTCTGTAAATGGAGGTCCAGCAGTAGAGTGAATGATCCAAGGGAGCACAGAGAGAGAAAAGAGCTCCGGGTCCAAGTGTGTTTGTGTTTCTTTGACGTAGAGATCACCAGTGTGTTTGTCATCTGGACGTGGGTTGTCAATATGTGGCTGCCAGGCCGCAGCAAGAGACTGTTTCTTGGAACAATGGCTGCAGAAGATTGTAATGGATTTTGATCAGCAGTCCGAGGACCTCCAGAGTTTCCGAGCCCCACGTTGGAGAGCTGTGTGTTTTTGGAGATTCCGTGTTTGCCCGCGGAGTCCTAATGGCAGGCACACTACACCTCCAGCAGCTGGGTAAATGCTCTTTTAAAAGAGCAGTTCCTCTCCTGGTCGACACATCTCACTGAGACATCTCCTTGACAACCAGCTCAATGCAGAGATTTGAAATGTCACAGATTTTACTGTGATTCTTTTTCATTATTACGGTCTATAGAGGAGAGATAATGGATGGTGGAGACGGGAAGAGGATTGGCCTTGCTAGAAGAGAGACACAGCCCTCACTTATTATTCAGGAAAACATGGCAATAGAAACTGAGAGTAACACTTTGTATCACGAAAGTGTGGTTTGGAGATGATTGATATGTATCTATGATATTATAGTGTAAGGGCACTGACACACCAAGCCAACAGTTGGCTGTTGGTCAATGTCAGGTGTCAGTCCAATTGGCGCATTGTGAGATAATGGGCCCCTTGGCACAGACATGCAAAAGGCCCCGCCGCCTCTCCTACATGGGAGCACACACAAACACACACACTTTGTGGTGCTTTTGCTTCTTGTGTTGTGTTCTTTGCAGTGCCTTTGCTTTTCTTTGTGCTCATTTTAATTTGACTGACTTTTGGCAGGTAAAGGCTAGGGGGCGTCTGTCACTTTGGGCCCCTAGGCCTGTGCCCGGTAGGCTCATTCAGTAATTCATTGTTTGACACCCAAGTTTTTTTGGTGTGTCCCACATTGTTGGCATTCGTCGACCCTTGTTGGCTTTTTTTCGGTTGATTCAGTATAATGAATCAACATCAAAGGTGACCCCTTGGTGAGAGAAATCACTCTGGTTAGAAGTTCAGCTCAGTGCACGAGAGGAGAAACAGAAGTGAGGAAAGCAAACAAATGGCTAAAGTCAACAGGAAGTGAGCTCAAAACAAACTTGTTAAATTGGTTAAGATTATGTTTTGTAGCCTTTCGGCTCTTTAGCAGCAATGGTTTCTAATTGTTTGTGTTACTGTTTGCTAGGGCATGGTAAATATAATTTGTTCTTTCAACATCAGGTTGTGTTGTCAATGTGCTAACTGGCTAACTAGCGTCTTGAATCCGTCCTGTTGGTCTTCCGGCTTCCCTTTTTGAATGACGATTACAGATTACCGCCGTCTGCTGGAGGGGAGAGTTATTTCCTCTCATGCAGGCACAGAATGTACGCTCACGTTGGTCATTAACTGTCTTTGTGATGTGTTCAGGTGCAACTTTTTGGCTGAGACAAGGCAAAGCAAGTCGGCCTTTGTCGCCACTTGTTCTTTGATGTTGGTTTGGTGTGTCTGGGCCTTAACGCATGGGGCTTTCATGGTAAGGAAAGTTTGCAGTGTAGACCCAGTCTACATTTTATCGGATCATAAGCATCATTAGAGCCACAGATGCTCTATAATGCTGGTTAGAGTGCATTTCAGACATAATGCCAGTTGCATAATGTCATCAGATTATAATGTAAATTGCATTAAAATGATATAACCTAATTAAAGAGTATCTCATCCAGAGAAAAAAAAATGTCAGTGGAAACAAATAGGAGAGCCCCATCTCCATAAGACCATGTTTGCTGATCCAATTATTCCTGCCCTATTTGGACGACATGGAAGCTCAGCTGAGCGTACAGGGAGTGAAGGGGAGCACAGAGGTGGATTTAGAGCTGATACTCCATAAAAGAGAGTGGAAAAAGAAAGCTACTACTGTTGCTGGTCGTGAATGCTAAAATGGAGTCTGGCGAGAATAACTTTGATGGGAAGCTGTCCATAGCCCTTCTTTTCCCCTAATTATAAGCAGCATGCGTGCACTCCGTGTGACACATCTGTTTTAAACCTGAACGGCTGGGATATATTACACTTTACATAGTGTCATGGGACAGGGGATACATCCGTAATGCATCTGCGCCTTAATGCTACTTCAAGCCCTGGCAGTAATATCGGATTTTAAGTATCCCTGCACTACTTCACTTCACAGCTGGAGGCAGTTTCAATGAGCATTATTTAGTCTCGTACATGCAAACTGCAAAGCCAAGACAGTTTTTCTCCTTGGAACTCTGTGTTCCTCTCGTAGGCTGTGATCGATTGGCCACTGATCAATCCCTCCACTTTTGAACACAAGGTGAACGTTGCTTGCTGTAACTAGAAACTAACAATTATCCTCCTCATTTCTTTTTCTGCAATTCTGGCTGCTGATTTTCTTCCTTTATTTTCCCCTCCGTCCCTTGCCTCCTCCTACCCATGTTTTCTTCTAAAGTGCTCTCTCTATCTTTTCCCATCTCTCTTCTGTTTTCCACTTTTCTCTTCGTTACTCCCCCCCCCCCCCTCTCCATCTCAATCCCCCTGCCTGGTTCCATCCCTCTCCAGGGTGACGTTGCTGAAGGGGTTTCTCTCATTCTGTAATGAGGGATCTTGGATCAATGCTGTCAACAATGCTCACCAGCTGCACCAGCGATACAGTATTATTCTGGCCTTGCGGTGGATGCCTGATCTCCAGGGGTGTTAAGAGTTAACTAGGGTATTCTTTCTCCGGAAGGGTGTTTGGGACGTGCTCCATCACTCTCTCTCCCTCTGTTCTCCACCAGCGCACCAGCTCCACCCAGCCAGCCATACAGTTTGAGTGTCTCACAGGAGACAGAGCCAACCATTTATTGAAATCTTTTTTTGAAATGACAGAGCTATGACCTTTTCCGATGCATGCGCTCCACAACCATAAATTCTCACAGATTTCATTTTACATTTCCTCCAAGCATTCACAACCACATTACACCTGCACAGCCTTCAACCTACGGGCAAGGAGCCAGCATTTTCATCTTCAATTATGACTTTTTTACTTTCAGATGGTCCTTTAGCACTTTTGGAGGCAGATAAGTGTTTTGGAAGTTCTGAAAAGGGTGGCATAATCCGTCCCGAAGAAACACACACATTTTGACAGAGTTTTCAAAGGCTGTCCTTTTCTAAGCCTGTCATCAATTTCCCATCTGAAAAAGGAAAGGGGAGAACAGAGGCGAGCATGGAGAGGTATCTATTGATTAATCACCAACAGTAAGAGCCCTGATGTGCGAGCAATGTGAACCAGTTTCAAAGTGTTGACAGATGAAACAGCTATATAACCTCACCTCTGTGACACATTCTCCTTCAAGCCTTTCTCTCATAATTAGGCACATCCCTGAAAGGGCATGACATTAATAAATTCTACATTAAATCCACATGTATAAACTGAGAGGGATTTGAAAGAAAGCAATATTTTTAACCAGCGGTGCTGTGACATTCAATAGCTAGTGAAGAGCCGCTGGAGATTGCACTACAGAGGACACAGAACGATACAGGGGGAGGACATCACTGCACCAAAGACAGGCACCGAGCACGTGATACAGGAATTATTGATTTATAAGGCATATCTTTATCCTTACAGTATGCATGAAAGTGAAGAGAACATCAAGAGCATCTCTCGATCACCTTGAACAATGGAATCAGGTCTTTGTTCTGGGCTTAAACAAAGCACCAACACACACCCGTGCACACACCCTTTGGTCCCCAAACCAGGGCTAAAAAAAATGCTTTTTACTTTGGACCCCTAAAATCTAAGGATTGTTCCCTAAGGATCAAAGTGTATGTGTATGTTTCAGGGGCTTTTGTATTTAAGTGTGTGTACCATTGAGTGCTTTCCTCAGCCTGTGCAAAAAGCCCTCAGATACCGAATGCCACCCTAAAGCATGGGCACTTCTCCTCTTCTCCTTTTATCACCGTACACTCCTTGCTCTCGCAAACCCTGCTTACCTGTGACAGGAGCGCCTTTCAAACGCACCTCATTGCATTTCAAACGCCAGCGACTCCCACTCCCCATTTCCAAGACTCCCACACAGACGTACACGCACGCAGCTGTCAGCTGCCCAAATATTGTATATCCCCTGGCCTTCTCTCCCACCCCTTCCTGAACTAACTCCTCCACAACCTCGAGTTGTTGAGAAAATAATATTTTATGCATGCCACAGCAGCCCACACACAGATACAGCTTATGAAAGACATGCCGAACTGACTTTCCTGCCAACATTTGTGGCATGTCGTGCATGTCTCTCTCTCTGTTCGTGTATATTTGTGCGCAGCTTGTTTTTATATGCTAAATTAAGACATACTTAAATAATGCTCTTGTGTTCTAATGCAAGAACACAAAGCACATGGCTTGTTTTGTACTGTCTCAGGGATCAATATGCATTATGTAAATACTGTCTTTGTAAAAATAAGGGGTGCAAAAGGCCATGAGAGTCTAGTTTTGGCATAGGCATCCCGTTCTCAAGAGAATTAATCACAGCAACTGATCCGGATGGAGTCTGCCTACATACCTAAGCATTTGTCAGAGCAGGAGAGGACACAGTACAATGAATTTGCATCTGTTTGAAGTGGTATTATTAATTCATGCCAATGAGACTTTGCATAAGGGAGACTGGGTAAAATTTGAAAGGGGGAGAAAAAAAATGTCCCAGTAAGCACAGGGACTGTTTGATCTTATGTCTCCTTGTTCTTGTTCTGCTCGTGGAAACTATATTGTTGTCCAAGTATCTTTATGTTTAGGTATTGACTGAGCCCGTCTGGAACAACAGGCTGCTATAAGCGTGGGCCTATCTTATTTAATCAGCATGTGTTGAGCTAAATGACGAGCTATTATCGCCGGCCACCCATCGAGTGCTGCTCAGCTTCTCAAACAGCCAAAGCAAAAGGTCAAACACTGATAATGAGTAGACAGAAAGAGCTATTCCTAATTAGACATGAATGTAAAATTTGAATGGGAAATTAGGCTGGCATGCACAAGCAAGATACAGCACGTCCATCTGGCAATTTATTCCAGCTGTACTCAATATTTACTCCTCTCTCTTGTTTTTTGGTTTCTCAACAGGTGCTCGCGAGTGTGTGTGTGTGTGCATTGTGCAAGCGAGTGTGTCTACATTCATATTTCAGCATCCACTGGGTGTACTTGTTGATGTACCTGCATGTGTATAAGGTTGCAACTGCATGTGATATCCCACATGTGTGTGTGCGCGTGTGTGTGTTGTGCCGGTGCCATGGGTAGACTGTGTATATGCTGGCACAGCTATTTCCCCTCGGACTAGGGACGCGGGGGGTGTTGGCGGGTGACAAATATACTAGTGGCACATTATCAGCAGCAACACAAACACAGGCTGGCAGTATCCCAGCTGTTAAAAGGGGGTCTTTATTTGTGTATGTGTGCGACTCTATGCGTTTGAATCAAGGGAAGAGGAGCACAGAAGGGTACTGCCAAGTAGGGAGGTTTTGCCTTCAAGGAGAAGGGTAATTACATGAGAGCACATAGAAGATAAAACATATTAATAGTATTACTGGTCAGCGGGGTGCTGTCCTTGGGGTGTCCCGGAGACACATATCAAGCATGTTCTGGTAATACTGTTGATTTAAATCTGTCCTACAACAAATACTGTAATTCCGCAGCCAATTTTCTTCCTGTTTCTACATGATCTAATAAAGCAGTCATCGCGCACTGAGTAAAGTAACCATCTTTCAGCCAGAGTGCCTAAGCTCAGGCCCCGGTGACAGCAAGCATTTACCTTGCTTAAGTGTCCTTGAGCATTTTAGTTAATCCCCACCTGCTCTGGGGGTGCTGTTGTGGTGCTAACCTGTGCTCTCTGTGGATGCTCGGGAACATGGATTTACCCCTCAGGACCAACAGCTTCAACAGGAGCAGCGCCGCTCTGATAGCTCTGTCCGTGGTGCTGAAATCCAGCAGTAAAACTGCAAACATATGCTGCATCCCACTTCCATACTACATACTAATTGCAACTGGTTTTCAGTATGCAGAGCATTCCTGCCGCAAAAGTGCTGAAATTAAGCATACTCAAAGATAACAGTATGCATATGAAATTCACTTGTATTCAAGTGTGCTGTTGATGGACACTATTATCCCACAATGCAATGCACAAATGAAATAGGGGAGCAGTTTGCAGCTGGAAAAAATTAAAACAATTTGTGGTATGGCTCCAAGAGGATCCTCCAGGAGGAAGCTTTTGAAAAATGTCATCAGAATTATCTCAGCTTGGGCCTGAGCTGTAACACTTTTAACATTATTAAGTTGTAGGCATGTAGGAGGCCGGGAGGGTCTAATGAAAGACACTATTGAGTTGTGCAATGGGATATGTATTACCTGATGTTTTTTTGAAGCTTGACTCATACTAGGGGCTAAAAGTCAGAATATCTCAGCCTTTGCTTCTTACATTTTTACTGTTCTTTTTCAAAATCTGTCACTCACAGGTGGCCCAACTCTGTGGAAGTGACATAATAACTCACTGGGTGCCCTTTATAAAGTATAAAACCATTGAAAACACAGTTAGCTTTCTTTTATGAAATTTATTCCCCTGTAACATTTCAAATACTCAGTTTCATTGATGTCTGTCAGCGTAGGTATCATTTCCTGTTGGCTCAAACTACTAAACCCCATTATTTTCTTGTATGCCCTTCAGAAAACACCGTATAGTATCAGTATTTAGTATGGAATTAGGACAAAGTAATAAAGTACATGATGCTGCACGATTTAAGCAGTCATTCCCTGCTGTGACTTGACACTCCATACTTTATCCATTGTGATCATTACTGTAGAAGATGGATACAGTGAAGAATCTAATCTTGGCCCAGTCTCATATTTTGTAAATGCATTTCATATTTATAGTCAAGCCAATTCATTTAAACAGCACATTTTAAGAGAAATGCTGACAAACATCTGGCACAATGGAGATAGAATTACAGTTACATTAAAAACAAAAGGCAATATTTAAGATATTAAGAAGCCCTATATTCAGATCACATTCAATTATAAATACATTGTATATGCATACACAATTAAAAGAGCACATATAGAATACTAAACTAAAATGCAAAAAAGTTCTTGAAGAAACAGTGTGCAGGTTTTAGTGGCATCTGCAGATTGCAACCTGCTGAAACCTCTCCCATGTGCCAAGCTCGAACTCCACTTAGGTGCTCATTGTTCAGGAGGTTTCAAGTGCTAAGTTGAAACATCTGCAGAGGTCTCTTCCTCCACAAAAGAAATACACCAGATGATTAAAACTGGTAAAAAAAACAATACTGAATTAAGCAGTTTTTAATGTTACAAATCAGTGTTTCTCCGATTCTGCTTGGCTCATTGCAGACAGGCTGCTAGCCCGATAATTGCAAATGTGTGCTTATCTTCTTCCCTGATAACTTAAGATCCAGATGTTCACAGGTTTTTCACAGGAGTCAAATCATCCACAGCTCTCTTCCTCTCCAGAACAAATGGATGTGTTTTTTTAAAACCAGATAAAACACTGAATAAAGCAGTTTTACATTAAAATTCAGTCTTTTTGCGACCCTGTTTGGCTCATTGTTGAGGGACTGTTAAGTGAACTACTAATGACCCTATCTAGAGCCCGTGTTTGGTTTGTCCTTTCTGGGCTACTGTAGAAACATGGCGGTGCAAGATGCGACACTATGTACAAGGACCCTCTCCCTATGTGTATGGAAATGGCTCATTCTGAGGTAATGAAAACATGACATTTCTTTTTTTCAGGGGATTTAAACTAAAGAAAACATACTTACATGCTTGAGTTCATTGTTTTGGAGGTTTTTAGTGAAAGCTGAAACATTCGCAGAGGTCTCCTCCTCCCAAATAGAAACAGACCAGAGTATTTTTTTTCAAATAAACACAAGAAATTTGTGCTCTAGAGAAAGGATCAGCACTCAGTGAATAACCTCCTAAGCCCTATGATAAGCTATTATGGTAAGGCTTAACTATACAGACCACTGAGCAGTGATAACTAACATGTCTTTGGGGTCATCAGGTGGGAACCTCCTTTCACCAGTGTTTTGTCTAGTTGGCCCACGACACCTTCAGGAGGCTAGACAGTGATCTCTGGCGTCCCAGAGACACTCCCCTAATGCCAGCTCTCACTGCTCCCCACACCGACCCAACAACCTCCTTTACCTTACTTACACATGGCTTTCTCAGCCCAAACAGCACCGCCACCTTCAACAAACCCTAGGCTCCATTTATGCGAGCTCCAGGTAGCGACCATGCCAATACTACCTTTCCTAGCACATTCACCATACTCTGTTTCACACGCTACATATCATAACTCCAATATAAGCTAAAGTTAAGGGAGATAGAGAAGATTAACTCAGAATCTACAAACACACTCACCTTGCAGCATGGTCACAAACAAAAGTGATTAAAATAGTATATAGTAGTCAAATAGTATAAATAATTAAAACTAGTGAAAACACTGAATAAAGCAGTTTTACATTTAAAATCAATGTTTTTGCGACCCTGTTTGGCTCAACTATGGGGGAAATGCAAATGGCTCTATCCAGAGCCAGTGTTTGGTTTGTCTGTTCTGGGCTACTCTATAAACATGGCGCCGCAACATGAGCCTCTGCGAATCAGGATCCACTCCCTATGTAGATGTAAACTGCTCATTCTGAGGTAACAAAAACATGACAATTGATTTATTGTCAGGTGATTATACACCAAAGAAAACATTGATTATATGATATTCCATTTCTGCCAATATATCCCTCTAAATCACACACACTGGACCTTGAAGACTTCAAGATTTAAAACTGTGAATAGAAAAGGAAAACCTGATAGTGACTGGTAATGTTATCATCAACCCTTTACCTCCTTCAAAAATGTGTCATATCTGTGAGGTTAAAGTTTAGGCCTGACAATTTCATGTAAATTGGATTTTCGGTGATATCAGATGAGCCACTGCTTCTTAAAGGAAGCTCTATGAATCAAACTGAAATCTGTTCTTGGATCCTCTCTCCAAGGGATCAACATTATTTAAGCAGATTAATAATGTATTGACCAAAAAGTCCCTATTTATGTGGCTTCACAAAATTCCAGCTATGCTTTGGTCCCCTGGCCTGAAACCCACGAATACAACCAGACTCTTGATAAGTTCTTTTTGCACCCGTTTTGTATTTCAATGTATCACAATGAGAATTCAGCTGTGACTGCCCTTGGCTCCAAATTACTCCGAGGCAGTCTGCAGTACGTGGATGGGTTAGAGAACAACAATAGTGTGACTTATCAATCTGGCTCTGAATGATCGTGTTCCTGCTCCTTACAAAGCAAAGAGACGGAAGATTTTTTTTTCCCTCTTTCTGTTTAAATTTCTCCATATTATTATATTAAAGATAAACACTTGCCACACTAGCATGAGTCTCCTCAAATGGTTTCATCCCTTTGACAAATAAGGCTATGAGCCAAAACAGTTTGATTACCTAACTTAAAGGCCTTGAAAACATATTCTCTCAGGCAGCTTTGTGTATGAGTGATGGAGTCTTTCATGAGCACATGATTGTCTGCCAAAGTTGGAACAGATTAGGTTATTTAAATTGAGAGATTTCTGTATTTGTGGTTTTGTTTGTGCTCTTATCTCTGGTTTGGAGTGGACTCATTTGGTAAAATGTGATGTCAGGCACTTTCTATGCACCATTCACAATTGGGCGACATTGGAATCAGACTCTGATGACAGTTGTGGGGTTGTTTGCTGTTGTTGCCAAGCAACTGGCAAACAAATCTGATCAAACGACACCCAATAGATTTTTTTAGTGTTAAACTCTTAATAAACAAGGATTTTTTTTCTCCCCATGAACCTTAGCTTTGGAATGTTGCTCATGCATATCTGATGAAATGGAGGATACTTAAAGGATAGATCCACAGTTTTTCAAGTCCTTGCCCATATGAACAGGGAGACAGGTTTTGCTCATTGATCATTCCTTCTGTTCATTGCTTGGGTCAAGGCCTTTGATTCCGATCACTCGACTGAGTTGACTAATTTATCTTGCATCATGACATGAAACAGCAGTTTCTCAGTTGAAAATAAATCAATCCAATGAGTGACTAACGTTGTCAAGCTGTGTGCCGGAACCAATGAGAACTAATAACAACAACAGCTACCGCCATAGATGCTGCTATCGAGGCTGTTCCAAATCGACATCCTTTGTCAATATTGCCCAACATAGTAGTTTGTTTCTGCTCCCTGACAATATATCAGAAAATTTGCATGGCTATCCATCATTGTGCACTTAAAATGACTTAAGGTTCAGATGAGTACAAAAACTGAATACCCCTCCCCCACAGTTCGGTCAGATATCAGGAAGTTCTAGTGTGCTGGCCATTAAAGGCATAGAGTGTAGGATTTATTAGCATCCAACGGTGAGGTTGCAGAAATGAAACTTCTCCTATGTGCCAAACATGTAGGAGAACTATGGTTGCCGACTATAGACTGTTGTCGTT
Organism: Epinephelus lanceolatus; assembly: GCF_041903045.1. Lineage (NCBI taxonomy): Eukaryota > Metazoa > Chordata > Actinopteri > Perciformes > Serranidae > Epinephelus > Epinephelus lanceolatus. The sequence continues at coordinate 15,160,137 of NC_135740.1, forward strand.
GGTTTGTGGACTCACTCGTTTTGAAGTCTCGAGTTTGGCATTGCAGCTGTCGCAGTCAGATATGACCATATTTGGGCGAGAGGCTGGAGTGGAGGGATGGATCTGACTGAGAAGCTGAGGACACTATTGGCAGACTGCCTGACATTCAAAGCGGCATTCCCTTAATTATATGTGCTTTTAAGCCTGCATAACATTTAAATGGGTGAGTTTTATAAGAATAGAGACCAAAACTGTTTTGTACCAGGTTGTAAACTTGTTTATTTCTGCTGTAAAGCTAAGCACTTTGCATGGGTGTCTATGGGGATTGCTTCCAGAGCCAGCCTCAAGTGGTCATTCAAAGAATTGCAGTTTTTGGCACTTAAGGTTGGCTTCACTTTTCAGCCTCAGAGGTTGCCACTTGATGCAGTTATACCCCTCTAAATCCAACACACTTGATCTTGAAACAAATATGAGAGTGGTACTTCTCAACTCTCAGTGAGAAGGTCAAGAATGGTGCATGCTGCCACCCAAATACAATGGAGGAGAATTAGATGTTACATGTGTATTCATAGCATTGAAAAATTTCATTTAAAAAAACTATTCTTATTTTCAGGTGATTATAATCTAACAAAAATTTCTGCTAATAGTTGGCCCTTAATCCTACACACCTTTACCTTTAAGAGATCCCTCCATAACGTGCTTCCATTGTAAGTGATGAGAGACAAAATTCGCAGTCCTTATTCCATAGGAACATTTATTCAGAAACTTTATCTGAAGTTAATATAACACTTAGCTGTCTGAGTTAGACAAATCAACATGATATGTTCCACACTGAAAGTCTTTCTGGTACAAAATTCTCCCTTTGTGTGTCCCTGGACAGCGTTTCCTTGTTGGGCTGCAGTGAAGAGATAATAACACAAAAGAGAGAATGCTGTACTAAAAAGACTGTGACTTTGGAAAAAACTTGATTTGATTAACTCCGGCTGCTGCAGCCTCATATTATCTTTGGTTAACCTTTACAATGTATTCTTGCACAGCACAAGGACCGTGGATTTGTCCCCCCATTACTTACAGTGGAAGTGCATTAAGAAGGAATCCCTTAATGGTCATTAAGAAGAGGAGGAATGATTGCAGCCTATAACAGCGTCCATGTGGACACCTGACTTTTGTTTTAAGACAGACTGAACCTATCCTTTACAGACACAGTGAGATAAAAAAGACATTTTTAATTCTGTGCCACTGTGTTAATTGTCCTGTTATCTCTCGTGTAATATGTCAAAAACATTTTTTGGAGCCTGCTATATCCAAATGTGTCTTTTCAGTTCTTTTAAAATCTTGAAATATTTTGAATGACTCATCTTGGACTCAGGAGCATATGTGTAAATCTATCCAATCAAATGCTAATTCCGCCTACAGTATAAAGTAGCACTTGACCGTTAGCTCGGGGGTCACAGTAGCTAGCAGAGTGGTGTCATGGGTCATGTGTGTTTGAATGTTGGTTGGAAAAAACTTCCGCCTCTTGATCTAACATCATGTGTGAGGGAGCTGTGGGGGGGAGGCCAACTGCTGCACATGTCAGGGTAAGCCATGCTCACTTCTGAGTAATAAAAAATCTGATTTTCATGCTTACATATAAATAAATATATCCTGTTTGCCAAAGGATTTACGAAACAGTATTGAAGCTAAAGACACTCTAACTTCTGTTTCACTCTTTATTTAAAGGGGACCTATTATGCTTTTCTTCATTTTTGGTAATATTATAAGGATGGATTCAATGTATGTATGTTAAAGTAATCCGTGTGGGCAAAAACCTCAGGCTTTACACTATTGTGAACACTCTGTTTCCAACATTTATTATACTTTTGCTACAAGCTAAAGTAAGCTCGTGGTGGATTTATTTATATGGTTATCTGCTTCAGGGATGTTTCTGTGAGTGCTTACATTACATACACTGCTACATGTAGCTACATGCTAACAACAGGGAAACATGTCATCTTGGCTGTTGTTCATTTCTCCCCAATTCCAGATCATACAGAAGCTTTCTGGCTGCAAACAGGCCTACGCTGCTACATGTAGCCACATGCTAACATCAGGGGAACCTATAATCTTGGTTGTAAAAGCTGTTCACTTCTGCCTGATTTTGGATCATATTCGCACCATAGACATATAAAGAGATCAGGATACAGCGTTGGAGGCGGGACTCCCTGTTTATTCCTGTGAAAGTTGCTCAGTGGCGCATGAAGCCAAAAACGACAACTACCGTGTATAAAATTACCCAGATGATCTGCGCTGTTTCCGCATCATTGGGCCCATAGAGCAGGTGCACAAGAGACTTCTGCCAGCTGAGCCAGTTATTTCTAGTTTAGTGCTCTGCTAAGTTAAAGGGGGATAAAATGATTTAATCTTGCGGCTCTCTTAGACTTTCAAAATGTTATCAGACTGAATGGATCAAATCCTGATAAGGCTCGTTTCCACCGCAGGAACTTCGGGGTAATTTTACGGGGCCGGGGCCGTTGGTGCGTGTCTCCACCGCAGGAACCACCCCCGAAGGACAGAGTTCCGGAACTTTTACAGAGGCTAAACAAGTCCCTGCCTTGGGGTAGGTACTCAGAACAGCCCTGAAAGACTCCTGGCTGGGGCTTGGGGATTACTTGGTGCTGATTGGATATACTCAAGGAGGGATGTGACGTCAACAGAAAGCAACAAAATAGCCGGCATTTTTAAAACTCAGCAGACGAGGATTAGCTCGTTCATATAGCTTTCGCCGCTATGTAAAAAAAACTCAATAAATGGCCCATGAAATAATTATTCTTTCCAGCTGATATCTTAGTTACAACATGACTGAGCTAGCAAAGCAGTTTCGTGTTGCTATGTGTGGTATTTATTCAGTTTTGGGAATTCACGATGTCTAGAAAGCATCAGCTGACAGGGACAGCTAACAGCAGCAGTAAAGCTAAAATCAGGACGTCATCTGTTAAAAGCCTCCCGTTGTCGGATACGACATGAAACTACTCCAGTTAGCTCAATCATGTTGTAACTAAGACATCCGCTGGAAAAAATATTTTTTTCACGGGCCATTTAGTGAGTTATTACAGACACCGCTATCGGCTAACGGTGTCCCTACGTCGCCCTGGTCAAAATGGTCGCGCAACGATTACGTCACATCCAGAGGCAGCCCGTAACTTTACAGGAACCTTCCTCGTATTCCGCTCTCTCAGTGGAGACGCGGCGGTTGAGAGGGCCGAGCGAGAGGACGTTCCTGTAGTAGTTCCTGCCCCCCAAATAGTACCAGGAACTTCTTCAGTGGAAACGGGCCTATAGTGAAACAAGACATTTTTAGGGGGTTGTGACCAGAGTTGGGTATGACACGTTACAAAGTAACGTGTTAGAGTACTTTGATTACTTTTTGCAGTAACGAGTAACCTAACGCGTTAGTTTGCTGTTTGAGTAATCAAATACTTAAGTACATTTTCAAACAAGACATCAGTTACTTCCATTACTTTTAGAACGCTGGTCCTTCAGCTCCGAAACAGCAACGGCTGTCGTTTGGTTCTAATAACGGAGATAACGTTAAACCTATCAGTCTGAAAGAAGCCACGGAACTTGTGGCTCGCTACGTGGTCGGAGAAATGCTGCCGTTGTCTACGGTGGAGTCTAAATAGGTGGAGTAGGACTCGCTGACAGACATATTTCAGACTCAGGACTTGCATTATGCCTGGTACACGCTACACGCTGGTACTCACCAATTATCCCTGGTCGTCTTTCACGGCATGTGTGATGTCATCGGGTTATTCTTGTCCTATTTTTATCACTTTTACTATTATTCGAGTCACTGTGTCTGTTCATGTGCCAGCCGACATGTTGTTGTAGTCACTTGAAAGTGTCAGCAGATGGCAGGAGCTACATTTGAAGCGCCACACGTAAACTGTTAGCTACTGTATCTTCCACAGGAAGTTCTGACAAATGTTTCAGAATAAAAGCCTATTTAGAAAATGGAGGGATTCTCTCAGCCGAGGTTATAAGGGGCTTTTAATTTGAAACAAGTGTTGAGTTTGAAATGACGGTGCGATATGTTAACTTTACAAAGACAACGGAGTGGATAAAAAGTAAGTATATAAACACACAGAGGGATTAATGAATAATGGACCATCTATAATGTAGTTTGTTTCAAATGAAGCTGGGAGCCTCTGCAGTTGTGGTGAGTAAAAGCCCCGCTGCTATTTGTTAATGTTATTACTTTATGTCCGACTGTGAGGATGTAACATTGTTTGCTAGCTTGATGCTAATGACAGTAACGTTAACTCGACAAAGTGCCTCTGCTGTTTCACACCATCATTTCCCCCTTTTACTCTGTGTGGTAACATCCCTAGAGGAAATATTAAAAAGGCTGGGGTGTTGTTGTCATACAGTTGTCTACGGCAGCAGATCGTTCTGTGTTTCTACTGGTCAAAGTGACGGCTGTGATGGGAGAATTGGATCTCAGTGAAGGGCAAGTGGTCCATACCTTTAATTTTGAAGACAAAAAAAGTGTAACGTTAGGCTTAGCGCCCTGTGGTCCATTGCCCAATAGGAAATGTAGAATACTCAAAAGTACTTTAAAAGTGCTTGAGTTACTTTTCTCAAGGAGTAACGTTGGAAGTACTTTTAAAGTAATTGAGTTACTTTACTCAGGGAGTTACGCAGTAAAGTAACTGGTTACTTTTTTAAAAAGTAACGCAGTAATGTACTTTGATTACTTTTAAAGTAACCCTTACCCAACACTGGTTGTGACGCTGAAAAAAAAAAAGTATCCACTGATTTCCAAACATCTCCTTCACAATGTAAGTGTTCAGGAAAAAGTCGGAAGTTGTAATTCCATTGTTGGGCCACTAAAAAAAATTGGCTTCATAGCCTGGCACACTTCCTGGGGGCCTGATTCCTGCTGAAATATGTCCAGTTGTGTTTAGAGGCTTTTAATGGCTGATTTTCACAGTCCAAAGTGACGGTAAACTTTGATTCCTTCATTGCTGCAATGACAGTAAAGAGACATCAAAAAGTGGAAGACCCACAAATACTGACCGACCAAAACAGACTGGGCTTTTTTGGGAGGGGGGCTAAAAGAGACAGGCGCTGAGACAGAGCGTTTCAGACAGAAGGTGAATACAGGCGTTCCAGCACAGACAGTATGAGGAAAATAAAGTGGGTTTTTTTATCCAGTAAAGCATGCAAACATGTTCAAGTAAAAACCCAAAATACAAGTATGAACCTAAAAATGAGCATACTAAGTCATGAATCAAGTTTTCAGCGACTTTTAAAAAAAGTAAATGTTTGCATTTATTGTTTGTGTCATATTTAAAATAGCATGAGTGGTGTTTTATTTATGGAGCGGTCTGTGTCCTCTCAACCGAAATATGTGTGGCATAAAAACCCTGCAGCCTTATGCCAAGCTTGATGGGAACAAGAGGTGAAGGGGCAAGTCCAGTCTGCAAGTCTTGGGTATTGAGTTGAATTCACATTTGTGTATATGTGTGTGTGGATGGTAACTTCAAAACACACCGATCGATAATGCTGTGGACTGGATTTGAATGTTATGCGTCAATGTAGGAGCCGTCAGGTTGATCCAGAAGGCATCAATGGTCCCAGCAGGGTGAGAGAGTACAGTGCTGTAGATCTGTGGCGGGGCATCTGATGGCAAGGTGTGAAACACTTCTCCGTTAACACTTTCACACACAGCCTGTCAGTGTAATGAAAGCCTACAACCCTAGGCAGAGACACACACACACACACACACACACACACACACTGTAAAGTCGGTCTGTCACTTTGATTTAACCTTGTTAAATAGTTTCACAGATATTTTTCCGAGTGGAGGCAGATTTTCTGCCTGGCATGTGATGGGTGAGTTAATTAAGACGGTGACATTATTAAAGCCAAGAGTGACTGTGGCTTGTTTTTATTAATTCACCATCTGACCTTTCTTCAGGATTCAACACCTGATACCTTTACAGTTACCATATCACAGCTCCAATACATTCAGAGGAAAAGAAGAAAACATCCATTCATCTGTTAAATATCTCGCAGCAAAGCTGCATTGAGTTTTCCGTTTTGTTTCTGTGTCCTTTTCTTGCTGTGAGCAGCGGGTGTGCTTTTAAAAAAAGGGCAATTTAAACTCTGCGCGCGCACACACACACACACACACACAGATTTTCTCTGTGTATGTATGGTATGCGAGGGGTCTGTAATAAAGCAATTGTGTAAGATTTAAAAAACAACATTTTGTTTGAATATTACTTCTCAGAAATGGTCGCGACTTTAAATAGGAGGAATATGACATTTACAAAAATACAAAAAGTAATTTCCAAAACCAATTTCCCACATGTACAGCTCGGCTTGAAGAGCTCACAGCCTGTATTATTAGGCAGATGAAATTATTCATTGATTAAAAAAAAAAAAAAAGCACCACACCGTTACACAATACAAGGCCTCAAGCTATAAACTTATGAACCAATGAGACTCAAAGGGCAATGATGACAAACAATGCTGCTGGGATCACTCTCTCTAGTCAATCTCATGACTTTGCCTTGAGCCAAAAGTCATGAAATTACAGTTTGTTATCAGGTGTAGGGGAGCCAACATTTAGACAGCTTATCCCATGAGCAGAAACATTACTATTTTTATCAAACTGTATTTGTTTAAAACCCTGAAATTTGTCATATTTGACCGCAGGTTAAAGTTTGAAAATTGGTGAGTTTTAAAAGTGTTGTTGGAATATAAAAGCCTTGGAGCTAAGATTTTTGGTTTACAATCCCCTCGATGAAGCATAAAAATCTGATTATTTGCTTTTATATGTAAACCTGCATTTATTCAACAACAGCAGAGATGTGTAATAGTATAGCGTGCACATGCAAAAGAATTAATGAGTGGACACATAAAAAATGTTGATGTATCCTACCATACTGGTGTACAGCATTCTGATAGTGTGCTCACTGTGAGCCTGTTTAGACCTGATATTAACATGCATTTTGGGTGATCTGATCAGAAGTAGACAGCACTAAATACAAATCTAAACGACCACCAAGACGCACTGTGATCCGATCACTCAAACCACTTGCTGAGGTGGTCTGGAGTGCATTTAATCACATATCTACTGTAGTATGAGGTCCCAACAAGGACTATGTCATCAGTGCAGGACATGGTGGTTGTTTTGGTAACAGTGCGCTAAAAGCTCTCTAACTTACCCATTTTATGTCAAGTCTTGCGTGACTATCCCTTGTTTTGCCGTATGGAAGGAGACATTGAATTCTGCTGACAGCGATATCTCTAGCTGTATTGACAAAACCAGTAATATGACAAGCAAGCGTGCTACAGAGCAATTAGCAAAAGTGTGGCTGTAATAACTGTGCACAGGGCAGCAACGAAATCTGAACACAAGTGGTCAGCTGGAGACGCATGATTGCCACAGGTGTGAACATCGATGTGTCTTGGCTGTCAACTTGCGTTCAGATCATCGAAACACATGTTAATACAAAGTCTAAACAGGGCCTGCCACGCTGTCATGGCTTAGTGGGACTCTTGAATAGAACAGAGCCATCATTAGTGTTACTAGTTCCCCCTGTGCTTTTCCTCTTGTGATGAGACAAAACGTTTGCTATAAAAAAGGCCAATGTTGTGCCTACACTCTGATGGAAGAAGTACACAATCTTTTACTAAGTAAAAGTAACACTACCATAATTTAAAACACTGACACACAAGTACAAACTTCAAAATTGTACTGAAAGCTGCAAAATTCAATATTTTCATTATAACAATGGATCAAATTACTATGCACATGTAAAAGGTGTCACTCATGGTGACAAGCCGACAGTAAATAATAGCCCACCTCTGCAGTTCTCCTTGGCACTGCAGAGTGTTTTAGAATCTTTTACCTCACTGGGCCTCATGCAGAAACATTCTCTGAAATTTATCCAATATTTTCTCTTAATTTTCTATTAACATAAAAAATAAGGTGTCAGAAAAATAGAAATCAGCTCCAGATGCAATAAATGTTCTTAACTATCTAAATGTGCTCTCATTTAGAATTCCCCTTGGTCACATGTAACCTTTTAGCATAGGTAATGCCCCCTATAAGGGCAGGTGTTGTGCCGTGTGCAAAGGGCTCTGGCACATGCCCAAGATTGAAGAGATGCCACCAAAAAAAGGCTTAAAGAAAAAGAACTTATGCTGCAGTAAAATCGACATGCTGTTAAATAAACTTAAAGAAAATTAAAGTGGCACTGGTGAAGACGAATTCAGCTCATTTAATTAAGTACCACAATATAAAAATATTAAAATATAAAAAGTATTAAAAGTGAAAGTACTCATGCAAAAAATTAAAATCAATTTAATTAACCAAATTATTTTAGAGGAAAAGAAGCAAGTCTTCACATTTGTTTAGCTGGAGCCATGAAATATTTTTGCATGACCTTATCAAAATAGTTGCCAATTAATTTTCTAATCAATCAACTAATCGTTTCAGCTGCACTTGTGTATGCACAAAAATCTTAATTTGTAAAGTAACTAGTAACTAAAGTTAGTAAATAATAGCAATGGAGTAGAAAGTAAAACAATTCCCTCTGAAGTGTAGTGGAATAGAAGTGACACGTGGCATGAGATTAAAATACTCATGTTAAATAAAAGTACCTCAAATAAGTACTCTATTACAATACCTGAGTAAATGTACTTAGTAACATTCCACCACTGGTCAGCTGGGGGATGCACAGTAACTGAAATTACATTAACTGGGACCAATGGACCAACTATAGTAGTTTTTCTCTAGCCCACAAATTTCATAACCAAATCATTATAATTACTATAAAACATAATGGTCTAAATTAGATATGGTATTCATGCATTGTTTATGTTTAACAAATTCAAACCTTGTGTTTCCTCACGTTGGATGACAATTTGTGGACTCTCAAGACAAGATGTTTTTTCTTATTTTGGTAAGAGTGCTCTGGGTCAATTTTCTCTCACCTAACAGTAGAGCAAAAATAAGACAACATTGGTGAATCCCATAAATCAGTGGGTTCTTGCAAAATAAGAACAAATTGTGGATACAAACAAAAACTAGAGAAAATTTGTTCGTATATCGCTTCTCGCGTGAGGCCCATTGTTACAGCCTATAACCTCACTTTTTTCGTCACTCCCATCAGCATCATTTTAAGCAACAGCAGACAGTGGTTTTTACCAAACAAACTCAAATAACCCCACTGTACAATACCTGCTGAGCACCACATAGCAGACAGACAAATGTGACCTGCAGGTGAGCATAGCGGAGCATTTAGCAGTTAAAGAGCCACATGTTTCTCTCAGGGGCTGGTGGAGACCCAAACAGAGCTCAGAGGAGAGTTCATATTGGACTCACATTCATCAGGTGGACAGAAACAAACACAACAAATGCATGCAAATGGTGATTTGTCAGTGTTGTGTTTAGAGCTCGTTACTACTGTCCCCAAGTGGCTGAAAATCAGTTTATTCAGGTTTTAATAAAAGTACAGAAGTATTGATTAAATGAGTTTTAGTATGCAAAAAGGGTCAGAGTCCGAGTGTTATCCATAGATTATACTGAAATAATAGATGTAGCCACTGTGAACTACCATTTTAAAAGCTTAAGTCTGGTATTCTGACCATCACTACTTCGATTTTTGGAGCCAGACGTGATGGGAGATGACCATATTTGGAGGAGAGGGTGGATCCAACCATAACGCTAGATGCTAGCTTGGTTAGCACAGTGCATATACAGCAGGCCATCATGGACGGCACTAAGCCTTGTTCCAATTTTATCCAGTGGCCACTTGCAGTATTGCAGTGAAAAATGTAAAGAGACATAATGTTGGCAGGACAGCTCTAACTGCAAACAAGGTGAGTTATGACTGCTTGTATTAACTTTCCACAAGCCATAAGTCTCAATGTAAAGTCTATTGGCCAGGCACCAACTGGCAGGTGGGGCCAGTGGGAAAACATTCAATGGGCCACATACCCCCAAAGTAAACACAGAGGCCAGTAAATTTTTTGGCACATGCACCAGGCAAGAAATTTACACCGGACTGAATAGGTATAATATTCGGGTCTGGTATCCCGATTCAATAATACAGTTACAGTTTACACTCTTTAGTTAACTGTGCTAATGCTAATGCTGATTTTCACAAGCCAAAAACAGGCTTAAAACCATTGAAACAAAATGTACTTATGGGAAAAACTGAGCATTCCTTAGAGAGTCGGACCAAAATGTTCCAATTAAACTTAATTTCATGAACTGAAAACACACTGAAATAGTGACAGCAACAGCTACGCCTATACTCCTGCACTCAGTGGCTACTCCATTAATTATGCTTCAGTTTTAGCTTTAATAACATAAAGTGGTGACACACACACTTTGGACCCCTAACCCCAACCCTACCCCAGTTCAGTTGGTATGAATGGGCTAATTTGCTACAGACACCAAAACTGATTTTTGTACCAAGCTGTTAACATGTTCTGTTGTAAAGTTTTGAATTAAACTTGGGTGTAGATATACTCACTTTTGGAGCCTCACATGGCCATATGAGCAGCTGCAGTTTTTGGCACCTCTGCTTCATTTTTCAGCCCACTTGGTGTTATTGTGAGCTTATTATATTATTGATGCATTACTGATGCTACTCAGCAGCATTTAACATTGTAGCTGGCTGAGGTGAAGCTAATTCCGATTATATACAGTTGGGTAGTTTCAGCTATTACACAAAATCACATTTTGTAAACTGATAGCATTTGATATATTCAAAATCTTAATCTACAGAGCAACAAGCTATGGTTTTCACATAACAGTAGAGGAGTAGAAAGTACAATATGTCTCTCTAATATTGTGAAAGGAAGTATGAAGTTGTACTAAATGGACATACATGGACATCAAAATTGTAATGCATCATAAATGCATTTAGTTATGGGAGACCTTGGAGTGAAATGTCAGACAGAGGTGATGTATTTCGGAAGAATGGTGATCATCCCCGCAGCAGAGCTCAGAGATTTAGAGAATCTAAGCCGGGGAGTAAAGATTAGTGGCTCTACACCTGACAAAGACACTTAATGATGCTTTTACCTTCAATTTGTCACCCATCTGCATTTCCTTATCGATGGCGGCTGATTGGATGAGCAGTCCCTGTAAAAGTAAAGCACTAACCACATTTCTCATCCACTTTTAATTAACGATTGGGATGCAAGTTAAGGAAAAAGCAGAGATCAAGATTGGGCGACACACTGTGCGCACACTGGACCCCGAGGGCCAGTCTGGCTGGATGAGACAGACTGATGATGGCATTACTGATTCATTCTTTAAGCAAGGTGGGGAAAGCTGAAAGAGGTTTTGTTGATGTTTCATTTTGGAGAAGGACCTAACCAGTCAGTATCAACAATGGCACAACATTACACAGTATCTGTGCGCAGCTACAGTGAAAATAGCAGGTTATGAAACACACTGAATCACTTGGCAAAACAACAAAAATAGCACAGCATGACTGTTTGACACGACTATTTTTTTCCCTAGTTTCTTTAGACATGCTGAATAAAGGATAAAAGCAAGAGAACGAATTGATTCATGACAGCAATAGCCATGTTACAAATTTAACAAGCAGAATTGTTTATTTGTTGATGCTTTTTTTTCTGATTCTATGGGAGGGAGATTGCAGGCAGACAGACAAATACATAGACTACACACATACATACAGACACACAGACATACACAGGCAGTAATTTGCAACATTTCTGAAAGTTGAACTACATGCTTCTGAAAAAGACAAACACACACAGACACACAATGTTCTCATGCATATATGAGATACAGTTCAGCAGCTGGTTCAGTCTGAAAGGTCTGCCCTGATGATATGTAGCAGAAAACTCATGGAGCACAGAGCACCAGAGGTCCCTGAACCGCAGAGACTGCTTTGCAGGCAACCAAAGGCATATCTGCAGGCAGCTACATCACACACTGGTTTTTGTCTGGGGCTGGTGTACATCATCGTGAGCTCTGTAACACTGGGTACTGAAACATCCAAACGCCGAGATTCCCAGCGGAGCACCGCTTTCTCTTCCACAAAGCTCGAACATATTGCATTACAGTACTGGGAATATGAAACAGTACTGTATCTGTTGGAGGTTTGTGTTGTGCCTCAAAGATAAGTTGAATATGTTCTACCAAAGTGCAGTAGAAGGTGGTCTTTGGTTGTCTAAGCTCGGGGGTTATCTCCACCACAGTGCACAGTGAAAGCAGGGGGGGATCTGTAAACAGTGTTAATCACCAGAACAGAATAATGTGATTTGCTCATAATGAGAAAGGGCGTAGCACATCACACTTAGAGCTGTGATTACTGTCATCTCACTGAGTCCCGATGTAGCAGAACTAATTCATACATACAAATGTATGTCTAAAAAAACGATGAATTCACTTCAGGCAAATTAATAATCAAACAAGCCAATGAGCAGTGAAACACCCAGATGATGCGATGAGTCCGACTACGCTAGGCTCCTTATGATCATAATGCAGCACCGTCGATATCGCCAGGAGCTGTGTTGTACATGTCTTCATTTGTACAGAATTGCCTTTGATTTCTTTAACATTCGCACCAGGCTGTGGCAAATTCAGAAATTCAGCTATATCCTAGAGGGATGTCAACATTAAAGTGAGAACAAAAGGTAAGAGACAGATTATGCAAAGGAGCGAGATCTTTATCCCTGTTCAAGTAAGGCCATCAAGAAGGCTGGGTTTTCTCTGTTTCCTTTGGTAATGACATTTGCAAACTTAACAAGTGAGGTCAAACTATGTGAGACAGCCATGTTGATTTTATACTACGGTCTTGAAGAGAGACAGAGCTTAAACTGAATTTACCTATGGACATGACATGTTGACTTTAATTAATGAACAGTTCAAGCCAGAATTCATTCACATTTTCAGCACGTTTGCATCCAGAGCAAATTACAATTAGTGTAAGCTCATTGTAAGCTTAAATTCCCTGCGTGTCAATATTGTAGATGACTGTGGGAGGAAAAGAGTGCTAGGGTCACAACTGCTGCACACAGACAATGAATACAGTGTGGTGAGTGTGTCTGCACTCTATCTATCTATCTATCTATCTATCTATGTAGTAGAAGTTGGGAAGTACACTGAGAGTGAATGGTGAGTATGGAAATGACAGTAACTTGAAAACTACAGTAGAATATCAAAAATCTGTATGATATCTTTAAAGTGCTAACAGTATCTCTTATAGGTAACAGCATATAATAAAGTATAGCTTAGAGTGTGTAGTTTAAACATTGTAAAATGAGATTCATTTTGAAATCTTGAGCTCCATAGGGATTAGTGTATTTTTTAAAAATTTTTTTGCATACTTTGTTACATATTAACATGAAATATGCATTTTACCCCAAACTTAACATATTTTGCGTTATTGTCCCATCTTTATTGAATGCAAAATTTCTTAACGTACCACTAGCTTTGTTTTAAAAAGTTGTCTGTGCTAAATTTTGGCCTATAACAATGTATTTAAAATCCTATTTTTATGCTCTAGTTTTATGCTCTAGTTTAATAATTATTCATATTTTGACCTTCATAATACTTTGTAGTGTAGGGTAGATATCAGGGCAGATATTAGTGCAATTTCAACTAAATGAAACCAAGAGTTGAAAAATTACATGAGATTAAGGACCAACCTAACTTCTTATTTTCACCCCTTCCTCTGGTTTTCAAGGGCCCCTTTGAACAGTTACAAGGAGCACATGACATTTGCCATTTATCCGATGGAGGCTGAAAGCATGGATGCTCATAATGTGTTCACAACTTAAGTTCACAATATCAACTGATCAAACAGGTCATCAAATAAAAAAGAACAGGACATCATTACCTGGACACCAGCAGTGCTTTTTAGGCTAGCATTAGCAACCCATGCTCCTATGTAGGCCAGTCTGCTGTGATAAACTAATATTAGAGTCGTAAAATGTGCAGCCACTTCGCTGCTGGAGTTGAGTAAAATTTTCGGTATCATATGCTCTGGGGCGCTGAAAAGGGGGGAAAAAGGAGAAGGATTCTAGGGGCCCATGATTAAGAGGGGCCCAGAGAGGCCCCTAATAAAATTATAATACTGACAAAAAAATAATATGACACTAAGTTATTAACTAACTTATGATCACAAATATATTTTATTTACAATGTACTGGTAACAGTTTACATAAAATGGTTCAGTCCGACTGGATTAGCTGCAGTGCCCCGTAATTTGTCACAGACAGCGGGTAAGGAGGCGGAGACGGCAATATGCCTCAAAAATCAGGTAGCCAAAAACGGAAAGAAAGGAAGCTAAGAGAGGAGAAAGAAGCAACAGTATGTCACCCAGTATTTCAAAAAGCAAGGTGGGTTTGTTAGTGGTTCATGTGGTGGAAAGTTATGGAATATTAACTTTGTCCCTGGTCTATAAGCAGCTTATAGACCAGGGACAAAGTTAATATTCAGAAGAAGGTGATCATTTTAGTTAGGGATGAGCAAGCAAACAACTTAGTCGTCTGTGTTCAAGCAGGATAATAGATCTCCATTCATTGCACGTCGGGCTTTCTATTTTCTTTTCAGAGATGGTGTTGCGTTCATGGTCCCCCCAAAAAATGGGAGAAAAAAAAGGCCAAATATTCGATCCCATGCCATCGAATGAAGCTTCGAAGCTTCGAAGCTTCGAATTTTTTGGGTCAGCCCTATAACGTACACTCTAGAGAGCCAGGTCCAGGATCCTCTTCAAGTTTGTCAGGGAGGAATGTGGAAGTGGAGGAAGAGATTGTTCTTTTTTCACAAATGTGGGAATGATAGTCAAAAATACCATCAAAATGCATAGTTTTATGTAAAATAGCATCAAAAATTTGCGGCGGCCTCCCGGCCAGCTGTGTATAGGGCCCAGTAAAAATTATTTTCATGGGGCCCAAAATCCCCAGCGGCGCCCCTGCATATGCTACTGGGGGGATGCAGCATGGAAATACGTCAAAAACTGGGACTGTCATGCACAATGCAAGCAAACACAATGTAACGTTAGCTAGCCAGCTAGTTAACTAGTGAAACACAAGCATAGCCGACCATAATACCTTGACACAGAATTAAATTAAAATGATGATGATGGTTTGATCACAATTTTTAAATCTTTATTTACAAAGAAAATACATTTGTGGATTTCTTTTGTTGCTTCTGAAGCCATCTTGCCAACAATTTCTCACAACACTTGATTGTGAGAGTGCCTCTAGTCACCTCTGTTTGAGGGCCATGTAGCCCTGACACTTCGCCCTACCCTTTCATCACAACAAGAATCAGTACACCCTACCCCCTGGGTGTGAACACGCAAAACAGAGGGATATGGGCTACGCGGTAGGGCCAAAGGGTGTACTGGGGTTGAGCCAATGGATGTATAAAGAAAACTGGATACAGCATTGGAGGCGAGGCCTTGTTCATTCCTATGAAAGTTGCTCAGTGGTACATTTACTCAAAAAAGTTGAACTACCATGTATAAAATAACTGGGTGATTGAACTGCTTCTGCACTATGTGGCCCATAGAGCAGGCATGCTAGAGAATTTTATCCGCAGAACCGGCTACTTCCAGTTTAGCCCTCCACCAATTTCACCATGTGATGGTTTGATTACTCTAATTACTCCTCTAAGCCCAGCACACTTCCTGTGGGCCTGATTAAGCTTAGGAAGGCACCCCACCGTCTCCAGAGTGGTCTCATGCTGCGCTTTTTAACCTGTGGGGTAAGCCAATATATTGATCAATTTCATCACTTCTGGCTGTATAAAATATTTTGGTGACAATGATCCATTTTATTCACGTCAGTTTTGCTCTACCTCCATTAGGGGTATCTGAAAAACGAAAGCCCTTTTGCAGATTTGTGCCTGTACTGTGCCCCCTGCAACCTTTGATATCAAAATTCCACCCCTGACTCCATGAATATTTAGGTCTAATAGAGAAGTGCTTTGGTAGCACTTCTGTGTTAAGGAAACAAAAAGGGGGAATTAGGGCAGTGCATTGTTGTCACAGTTTACAATATAACCAAACAATTAGCAGTGCTACTTGCTCTCCCCAGTGTCCAGTGTGTTAATAGTCTTGGGCAGGTTCCAGTATTCCATTACTGAATAATTGGACAGCATAGTGGGCCATCACTGAGCCCCTTGCTCTTGCCAAGGGAGAGGTGAAAGCCTTATTGATCCTGTGTCTGAATCTCTGATCAATCACCCCAAATCAGCCCCAAGGGATGAGGGAGGGAAAACAGGTGACAAAGGATATCTCTATGACTATGTATATATTAATCACAACAGGGGGAAGAGACGCACGCAGCATCACAAGCAAAATCTGGCTCGAGTTTTCTCACTGAATTCTCAAGTGAGCAGGAAAGTTACATCAGATGTGTGCGTGTGTGTGTGTGTGTGTGTGTGTGTGTTTGTGTGTGTGTGAGG
This sequence comes from Epinephelus lanceolatus, assembly GCF_041903045.1. Taxonomy (NCBI): domain Eukaryota; kingdom Metazoa; phylum Chordata; class Actinopteri; order Perciformes; family Serranidae; genus Epinephelus; species Epinephelus lanceolatus. The sequence goes on from NC_135740.1 coordinate 15,176,578, forward strand.
ACAGTTTGGTCAGTTTGCTCTTGCTTGCTCGGTAGAGCCGCCCCAGCTCTCCAGGTGACTTCAGTGGCAGAGGAGCCTGCTGTGGCTTCCTGTAATTGAGTTAAATAAATGATTGCATTTCCAGTGGCGGTTGCCGCGGCCTTCAGCTTTATGCCTGGCTAGAGCCACAGCCGATTTAATTAATTTTTAATTAGGAGGGAAAATTGCAGGCCTATTCCACCGGGACCTTTAAGACATCTGTGCATTAGAGATAACATTCTTAAATACCTTGAGCCTCCCAACAGTGGGAGCTCTGAGGGCAGTGTGGCTCGCATAGTCCAGGGCCACGGGAGGTAGGCGGCATGCTGTAAAAGTTTGCTGAGCGCATGTCAGTTGGACTCGACGTGATCGGGGTTTGTTGATCGTTAGTGTGAATGTCACCAAGCCGGAGTGAGCTTTAAACCTCAGACTTGAGAAGATTTGGTCCATCCATCAGTCACACAGTTTCATGTCACTGTCACGCGCAGCTTTAATTGAGTGATTGATTGAGCTTCCCCTCCTCCTGTCACACACACAGACACTTACTGTATATATGTGCAGGCAGCATACCATCAATTTGCACACTCACATGCAGCCCCACTCTCCCCTGATGAATATGTAGTGGTGTCCTATTTTGCTTCTCTCATGTAATCCCTCACACACTTAGCCTTTGCATGCTGTTGCCCGGGCTTGATGTATGGTAGTCATGGTTTGTAAGGATGTAGCGGGGTGGATGTTCAACAGCCTGTTGGAAGATGTTTTACAGCCCTGGCAAGCAGTATGTTGTCACAATGTGTTCAATATCACAACGCATCAAAATTTACTGCAGGCTTCCAGCACTTTCCATTCATTGTACTTTATTGCTATGGCGACACACATTGATCTTGGCAAATAATACTTTTTATTATTGAACATTACCCCACGCACTCCATAATCAGATTTATTTCCTGTCCGGCATGTCTGCGCCGAGGCATATGAACAGATATCAGAGCACATATAAAAGAGAGAATTCTTCCCTATACTTGACGCGATAATATCCATGAAGAACACTTTATCTGAGAAGGCGATGGTATCTACGTTTGTTATGCCTGAGAAAAACACCTGACCTTCTCTTGGTGATACAGACTGACAAGTTCTTAGTGAAATATGGGAGCTGATAGCAAAAACCTCGTCGCATTTGATCGTGCGCGGTGGCACAGGCCACCTGATCATTCGCTTTCTCGCATTCTGAAGGCAGGTGAAGATAAATAAAAAAAAGATAATACAACAACAGTGCTGTTAAAATGCGAAATATTGCAAAATCAATCTGCTATTAATGAATTTCAAAGAGCTGATGGGACTATTATCAGCGGTAGATATCCATCTCTCCTCTGCAGAGCAGCACTGTATTGCAGTGGTCCATTTTGTTACATTAACAAATGTGTTTTTGGAGGGAGCATTTGGTTGGAAGAGCTGATGGCAGAGCATGGAAGTGGCTAATTAGGCTGCTGTCCAGGAGGCTGTAGTGTGTGTGAGAAACGCCCCATCTCTGGCATTTAATCTAAGCCTGTCACATCCACTTTGCCTCCCCCTCAGCCCTGAGAAGCACTCTGAACACATTGGCTGGGGGGACACCTGAATGCATCGCTGTAATTTTCTCTTTGCGGGATGCACGGTGATATGCCTCTCGCATGACACCGGCTGACGGTCCTCCGGGCTGAACTCTGCTTTGCTCGTGTAATAATGAATGAAGCGCCACAGTACGTTGGGACCAGTGTGTTGGGGTGTGTTCATAGAAACAGAAGTGGATATGAAGACACTATGACAGGTAGAGAATTACATGTAATTGGACAAAGCAAACATTGACTGTGACCCAATTATTATTTTTTACACAGTTTTGTTTTGCCAAGTGACAGACTTGTAAATTAAATTGTCTTCTATTGATCGCAACATATCAATGAGACATGGAATGAAGACGACACAAAACTGCAAAGACAAACACTGTGTCAAACGGGGGTGTGGCTGACAGGCAGGGAAAAACAATGTGCAGCCTGATGAGACAACAAGAGATGCTTGAAACGTATTATTTGTCAAATCATCTGCATGTGACTGTTTGTTTTTCAGCAGTACGATGAACAACACAAAGGGTAATGGCTCAGTGCAGGTTTTAAAGGGTTGATTCAACCAGATTACAACAAACAAACAAACAAACTACATCTGCCATCACCCCAAAACAATGGATGAAATTGTGGCTCTTGCAGCACTGAAAAATTAGCACCGACATCCTTTTACAGGATTACTGTTCACATTACTGTGGATGATCTGCAGCTGGCTGTGAACACTTTTCACTGGAACCCATTTCTACTAAATAAATGCTATGGAAACTGTCGACAGTATGTTAAAGATGCTGTATACAATATACACAGAACATTACTATAGCAGAGAACAACTATTAGCTATGTAGAGATATAGTGGAGTAATGGTGTCACACTCCCTCTGAATCCAAGATTTTCGGTTCTTTGTTTTGGTAGCTGGTCTAGCTGCAGGTACGTGTTAGTGCATATGAGTCTCTGTGTGTATATCCCACTGGCTAGCTAAATGCTGCTGCTCTGCACTGTGCTCAGTGATTAGGCCTGGTAACTGTTGATAACGGCCAATTTTCCCTTGGTTAACAGCGCTAGCTCTGTCAGCAATGTTGCCTTATTAGCACCATAGGCTGCTAGCTGCCAGCTCAGCCACCTCCATGTTGAGAGCCATGTGGAGACAATCCAGCTCAGACTCTTAATCATAGATATGCTCTGAATGTAAGTGTTTTACCCAGAGTATGGGTACACATATGACATCATATTCTCCTCTATTGTATTGGGGTGTAAGCACAGACCATTCTTGACCTTATCTCTGAGAGCTGGGAAGATTGATGCCACTCTCACATTTGTTTGTTTAATGTTAAACTGGAGCCAGCAGGCAATTAAGTTACCCTAGCTTAGCATAAAGACTGACACCAGGGGGAAACAACTAGCCTTAGACTGTCCAGACTTTTTTAAAAAAATGCCTACACCAACATCTCTAACACTATTTAACATGCTAGCTGACGGGTAATCTGACATTACCATAAAGTAGTTATGGCAACCCCAGTCTCACACCTAGTTTGTCTATGCTTGGTCAGTGGCACTTGATGTCAGATACCGACGCACCTAGGCATCATGTAGTGATGGTATGAAATGCACCAGGCCTTGCTGCCTTGATGCTCTTAGCAACTTCTGCACAAGACTACAAAAGTAAGCACAGGGCAGGTGGGGAATGTGGTATATGGGTCAAACAACCTCCAGACATTCACCTAGAACACTCCTGCACCAACCTAGCCTGTTATGAGAACCAATCTGCCCCACCCAACCTGTAAACATATACATTAATCAATGACCTGAACCTGGCCTGCAGACTGGAGTTGAACGTTTCTGTTAATGACCATCACTAATAACACCCTACTTGCTGTTGTAAATATCACAATAGCATGTGTATTATCTGTTTGAAAAGACAGCAAGTACTCACACATCTTTTTTTAAGTGGTTACATCTTAACTATGATCTCACGCATTCAGCTGATATCCTATGTGGTTTGTTGACATGACGCTACAGAAGTGCATATTTAACAGATTCAGTGCGGACAGAGACGTTTGCTGTTAGGACACAGTGTGAGGCCTACGTATTGTATTTGCAGAGGGAAATATTTTCACTGGATATTATGACCAAAGAGATTTAAATATGTCAGACTTCAACAGATTTTTCAGGCCAGAAGTTGAATAACAGACAGCCTGAGTGCAGCAGCGCCGATGATAAAGCTGCTCGCTGTGAGAGAGAGATGGACAGAGAGACAGAGAGAAGGGAAGAGAAGGAAGTTGAACTATTGCACATTTCTGAATGTCATTAATAACTCAGTTAGAACGCTGCTTTTTCCCTTTGTGACCAGCCCCCCTGAAACACACTATATTTTCTAACAAGCTTTCTTGAAATGCCTGACCTGTGGGTCAACTGCAGGCCCTGCAGGCTGTGGATTGATCAGCAAAGCAGTATGGTAGTATCTGTAGCATACATACATACATACATACATGTATGTGATGGATGTACTTTCACTGCCTAAATGTGACATGCTGTCCAAAACTGACTCCAGAGGGGTACCCAGAGTGTCATATTTTGGTGTGTAGGGCCACTGTCCAAACGTCAACCTTTGGTGAGTTGGGAGTGAGACTGTGTGGTTACAGCATGTGACTCCTGGTGCAACCACAACTTGTCATTTTTACTTTTTAAAGAGATTAAAGAAATTGAGATATAACATGTTAATAAGTGAGCTTTACAGGTGCTGGAAGGCTGATAATTAAACTTTAATTAGATTGGTTGTTTCCTACTGCCTCCAGACTTTCTGCAAAACTAAGATAATCATCGCCTGGCTGTAGCCTCATTCAGAACGGACAGATATGAGAGTGGTATCAATCCTCTCATCTAACTCTCATAAGAATGTGAATAAGCGTATTTCCTAAAATGTCAAACTATGCCTTGGAGATATCCATCTGTCAGATTTCAACCACAGATCCAACGCAGTGGAGATGAATATGAATTTTATTATGTCACTTTGTGGTCAAGGTATTGAAAATTACTTTTATTATAACTGATAAATGAGCACAACATGTGGCTTTATTTACAATGATGTTAATTGTGCAGCTTTATAGTAAACAGTGAGTAAAACTGGAAGATTAACAAAAAAATTACATAAGGAAATGTTAGCAGCAGCATTTCTTTGCAATGATCCAGGAACTCACACTGAATGGTTTTCATTATCATGTTTTACTTCAAAAGAAATAGGTAAACATGTTGTTGTTTACTTTAAATGTCATTTTTTTCAGTGCTGTGAAATTCTTTTAATCACCTTTGTATTAGAGTGTCTCTCAGATTTTTTTTGGTGTGGGTGAGCTAACCCCTTTAAAAAGCCAAACCACACTGATCTTAAATATTTTGTATGCAACTGGTGTTACCTCCCTGACAGGAGTTGTTAAAATCTGTATTTACTGAATCCAGCCTCATCATCTGTATTCCCCGTGTTCAAGTCCGGGGAGACTGCTGCAAACATAAAGCAAAACGCTTTGCAGTGTCAGTGCAGGTTTCCATGTGTTTCCCCGAGGGATCCCGTTGGTGTCTCTCACGCTTGCTCCATGCCCACTGACCGCATTAATGCCTGCAGGTGCAACCTATAGCAACCCCCGTTAAGCTTGTCAGCCTTTACAGTGAATGCCGTCTCAGTGGTGCTGGGCTTTAATAGATGATAATCATAGTAGGACGTAGGAGGGCAGGCCAACGTGATTTTAATAGCTTCAGATGGATGCGTCTGTGTGTACAGTAGGATGAGGAAAAGAGGCAGCGACATCAGCACCTACTCACACTGACTCCGAGGTGACCTTCTCCATAGAAACAGAGGAAATTTCTTCTCAATTAGGCCCATCACATGCTCTGTCTCTGTCACGGCCGGCCAAAGGGACGCACTGAGGAGTTTTGACAGCTGGATGCTAAGAGCTCAAATTGCTCCATTAGCAACAATTTGATTTGGAATCTAAATGAATCCAAAGCTGATTCATACCATCTACGGTTAAATGCACTGGTGGAATAAGTGGCTCGCTGCAATGCACTCCCATTCGTCCTTTTTATAGTCTGTCACATTTATTTGTGTTTGCAAGGAGAGTTTAAATGAGAAGATTAAAAATAAACTGACAGTCTTATGGTTTAAGTTTAAATGTGGTTGAAATAAAACACTTGCAGCTGATTTAGTCTTTATTTGTGACACCAACCTGCTGTTAACCCCAAAAGACACTTCCATTTAAATCATTCAGGTGCCCTGTCAAGGCATTTCTAATTTTAGTTTTAATCACAGAGCTGATATATCTGCATTGTTAAATCAGAAACCTCATATACCTGTTAAGCCGGATCGTTAATCAACTGGTAATCATTCCAATATTCATTTTCACCCTGGCATGAAAAGCCTCCCAGATACTTAGATATGCACGCATGAGCACACAAGCACGCACCGGCACACACGCACGTGCACACACTTTTCCTGCCTCATCCTCTCTCAAACACACAAACATACACAGACTCGCACTTGTTCAAATCAGAGCTTTGCACCCTCGCATGCCTATTAACAACAGAAAATGGTGACCTTGGTTTCACACAGAATATGAAATAAGCTGGGCCATTATTTCGTTAATGCAGAGTACGTGTAGCCCTTCAAGCACTTTAGTTTCTGCCTTAACATTTAACCATTCTTTATTGCTTGCTGACTAGGCTCAAGACAGCAAGGTCAATTACCAAGGGTTCCCCTCAGAAGGTACTTTACCTAGCTCATCATTTTGCATAAAGTCTTCAAAAGTAACCATAATGACCCTTGTAAACGCCAGGTGGAGGGATTAAAGACGATTCCCTTTGTTTTGATACACTACTGTTTTGCGATTTTAGCCGAAGCCGGGGAATAAAATACAGAGGCAGAGCGCTGTAAAAACGGTTTAAGATCTCACCATATTAAAATATTCAACATGCTGCCTTGAAAAGAGGGTCACTACATGAAAAATGTTATAGACCACATTATTTAAGGCTTTGGGAAAAGAATAGCCGTCTCCCTCCGGCTACATTTGGAGGAGAATATGAGATATGTCTGCAATTCGTGCTGCAGTTTAAGTCCGGACAGAACGGAAGATTGTAAACAGCAAATACCCATGAAATTATTTGTGTATGCCCCTGACTTAATGACATCAGGTAACACAACACTAATCCCCGCCATCACCCCGTCGCCTTACACCCCCTCCCTCCCTCCCTCCACAAACTCTCAAAATCTGCCTCATAAATGTATGCATGTGCGCACAAAATTACACACACATTTGGCTCATAAATTTCAAACCTTGCACTACCTGCAGTAATCACACCTCCCATGCATGATGTGCTCTACCCCCCACTGACAAGACCGTAATCAAAGGTCACACATGAGAGGGAGAAAAAATGCACCACTGTAATTGTTACATGCCTAATTTAGTAGAACATTGCATAAGCTTTGGGCTGTTGTCTGCCATTGATTTATGTTATTGCAGCCCTATTGACTTTCATAACAGTACTCAGTGAGCTATTCCCCTCTAATGTTTACCACACTGGATATGCGTGTTACATCATATACAATGAGTGAAATGTACTGTACCTACATGATAGGAGCTGTTGCCACTCATTGCCTAAGATAAAAAATGTTTGTCTTACAGAGGGCTGAATTGGCAGAGACCCTTTTGCCACGGCAGCTGTAATGTAATGCTTTAGAGGAGGAATGATATTAGAGGAATTTTTCATCTATTGTCCTCTGACAACTGCATCTGGCCTCCCCCCCCCGAAAGGCATTCGCTACATGAGTTTTGAAAAGCAGACTCAGCTGACGTTATTTCGCCTCCTATTTGCCCGACACCCCTGCACACTGGAAACTAATTAACTGGACATTTAGTTCTGTCGGAAGCCGGCAACTAAATGCCCAAAGTTCAGCTTCTCACAACTCGAAAAGAAATCATTCTTAAGCTGCGGTTAACAAAAATGTCATTTGTGAAAAGGAAGGGTTTAATATGCGTTTCTGCTCACATTTAAATTTGTGGCATTCACAGCTCGCTACAACTTAATGGACTTTTAAGTGAAGACAGCTTTAGAAGAAGGGAAAAAAAGCAGCGTACAATCCTTGAATTTTGATTTTTGTTTTCAGACAGGGATCCTGAAATGCACTAAAGAAATATGTCTGCTTTTGCTTTGATGGAAACTGTATTATTTTGCACATTTTATACAGTATTAACAAGGTTAGAAATGAATGTATGCCTGATGACACTGGTCAGAGATAGAGGAGAGGATGAATGATGTGGGATATTGACTAAGATGCAACTTCTGGGATAAAAAATGCAGCACTATTGATTTACTATTTAAGTTTCCCATCGAACTTAATGCTCCCTACCTTGACACTAAAAGGGTGAGGACTAGGAGAATAGATGGGAATCCACTCAGGCTGAGGTCTGCCTGGTAGAAGCACTATTGAATCCAACATCTCAAACACAAATAGCTGCTTTGACACTGCTAAACATAACCCTCTCGTGTTCCACATCATATTGACAAACATCACTGGAGTCGGGCTCATTGGCCCTGGCTTCCCCTGCTTCTGTTCTGAGTGTGTTTGATGAGGCCACCGTGTTAGCTCAGCCTCTGAGGATGGGTGCTATCCTGCCTCACAGGGTGTAAAAGCACATCTCTGTGCCATTCTACTCTTGCACCGCGCACCACATTTGTATGACAAACAAATATCCTTTTCAAAAACCTTCACACGGATTGTAAAAGCAGAGAGACAGCGGATCTGCAGAACTGAGCCTCTGCCCCGGTAATTTGCCTCAGGCTCCGTGTGGTTTCAATCATTGTCAATCATTTAGTTTAATGCACTTCGGAAGACCGGGGAGGACCTGTGTCACCGCTCTGAGCTGCACAGCCTCCTGCCTCTGCTCTGCACAGGAAGACAAAAACAACAAACTCTAAATCACAGGCTCCTCTGAATATAATTACTACTCTCTGGGTAATTCCCCAAACCCTTTTGTTCCTCTGCCTTTCGCTCTCTTTAGATGTGCTCATTTGAATAGGAAGCAAAAATCATGTTCCTTTAATATATGATGTGTTTTCTTCCATGGACGTTATTATGGAGCCCTTACAGAATGGTTGTAGGAATAAAAACGTCATTGAACATAAAGCTCCGACATACCGTAGGGCTGCAGACACTGACTATGCTAATGAATGCTCCATGCAGCCTCATTATGAGCCGTGGAGAGGGGTCGTTTTTCTTGGCTATTTTCCCCGATGAAGTATTGCTCGAGGTGGGGAAGTGGGTTGAGGTCCGTTGGTGTGCTTCTTCAGAGGATTGTAAAGGAAAAAAAAATTGAATGAATGAAGAGAGTGCTATCATCAATCCATGTGATTTATATATATTAAAGGCCTTGGCGTGTGTCTCCTGCAGGGTGTTTGTGTTCACCATTTCGGTTTACAAGTTGCTGACAAATGAAGAGCAAATTAGTTTAAGATTAAAACTTTGTGGCCATTTTATGGATATAATTATGGCTTGAGTTTCCCTGCCACTCCGGGGACCTTGTGTGGTTTGAACATAATTCCCATCCAGTACAGAAGGCAAAAAAAGGACATCCTGTTTTTCTTTCCTTTTTTTCCCAATGTGATCCACATGGCCTACAAATTAGATGAGTGAGTGTACCATCTATAATTTTATGCACAAGTTATCCATATTTTTACGTAATAAGCTCAGGGTCCTGAGACAAAAACTGAGCACGCCAATTAAGACACTCACTCCAATCTTCTCCCTTTCTTTCTCTCTCAGTCTCTCTTTTTTTAAATTCCTACAACCTCTTCTTCTCTGCTGATTATTTCTGATGCTGCAATCTTCCCGTCCTACCCCCCCACCCCAACCCCACCCACCCCCGGTTCCCTGTCAGCATCTCAACCTCATAATTAGCCGGCATTAATTAGATGCACTGGCATAATTGTTAATCATTGGTTACGCTGGAAACATCTTGGAGAATGAACAGAATGCCAAGCAAGGCAGGAGGAAAAACAACGACTCCGTAGCTGAGACAGAAAGCAGGAGACGCGCAGAGAGAACTGTGTGTAGATGTGGAGGAATATGCAACACAGTTTGAACGACTCCCCGAGACCTCAGCTTTGCAACTTTGCACAAGGAGTCGGCACACATGCAGCGCTGAGATCAGCCTGGTAGGTAATTCATTAATGACTCCGACTTCCTCTTTTATCACCTTACATTATTACTGCTCGCACTCCAGAGGACGGTTGTGAGAATTAAAAACAAACCCTGAAACACAGCCTGGATCTGGGAACGTGGATTACAAACACACTTAACGGATGCCACGATGAATGGCGTGGAATGGAAAGTCATGGCGATAGTTTACTTATGGAGTCCCTTTTGGCTGGCTGGCGCTGACAGCACCGCTGCCTGTCCATCTCCGATTACTGTCTAATCGAATTCAGCCTCATGTCTGGCTGCTCCCGCGGGTCTGCTCTGGCGGTCGACTCCTGTGATAAAACATAAAAACAAGACACCGCCATTTCATTGTGGAACGAATCAAAGGGGACATCAAAGAACACTGCATCGCCTCTCTTTAGCGATCACTCTCTCTACCTGTCTGTCTTTGCTTCTGTTTATGAACTTGTTTGCATTCTCTCTCCGCCCTCGCTCTTTCTTGCTTCGTCTCTCGCCATGTTGATGATAATAGTCGGGGCTCGGAGTGAGTCGACTGAGCGTCGGCTGTGTCATCAGGAGTCAGGCAGCATCCTGCAGAGGTTACATGGCTCATTCTTTATTCTCCATGTCAACTGCCCGTAAATGTTTATAGCTTTGTGGTAAGACCTCGGCTATTCAAATTATCTTGTCACAATGCATCCCTGAGCAGGAATAAAGCCCTCCTTTATGGGGAACTGTAAACAGTCGCTGTGTGCTTCATGGGGAACAATACCCATTTATAAGAGTCCAGCAGAGGCCATGTCCAAAGGGGACAGTAAACTTTTTTCCTTTAGCTTTCCCGTTTCTTCTTCTCCCCTGTCTGTTCTTCCCACCTCTGTTTTTTTTTCTTGCCTTCCTCACCCCTCCTTTCCCAGGGCTTGGTTGAGATCAGGCCTGGGTTTTAATGAGAGCTGTAGCCTCAGTCTGAGCCCTCCTCTCTATGCAGCTCCATGAGCCTCGTAATCCGTCATCGATCCTTCCATGAGTTGTTGCTGTCAGCTTTCAGAAATAACAGAAAGAAAAACAAAGCGCCATTCCAATTAGTCCAGGTTATAATTGGGTATTATTACAGTGTCGGAGCAGGGACTCGGTGGAGCATGACGCATGTCATCGTTCCCCTCACAGCGAAGCCCCTCCGAGAGGTCGGGAGTGACACAGTGCCCTTCTTGCCAACCCACATCCTGCCCTTCTTGCCAGCTCATATCCACATGCAGAAAGCTCTCGCTGTCACAGCTCACAACACAGAGCCAAGTAAAAACTCCATTTGAATGCCACCATAATCCTAATTACATACAGACAGCCGTTTGGTAAGAGCTCGCCCACTTGCTGTGTATATTTAAGTGTATATCTACAGAAATGGACTTCTGCACAAATGTCCGCTGACTTGCTTGAAAACGCTCAAGGACAGGCGAGGGAGATAACCTTTCTGAGGAGCAGCAGTGCTACAATATGCCTTTCAAAGCTTTTGTCCCATCAGTCTGTCTCACCTTTGAGTAATTCACTGGACAACTTTTGATTCTTTGTGCTGCCTTCATGGTGCTGAGGTTGTACAATGGGAGGAATTTGAATAACAAAGAGAATCGTTTAAGGAATGAACCACACACTCATTTTCTGCGGATAATAGCCACACAGTCTGATACAGCAACTATCATTCATTTATTATTAATTTTTTTCTACTATAAATATTCTTAAGTCTAGCTTTTTAGAAGTACACACATTTCAGTGTTTAGATAGTATCCATTTACATACAAAAGGCTATTGTTTATCATTGAAAACTATCGATAAAAAGAAACCTCTTCGGGGACAGATGGGACAATTTAGAGAAATTGTTCCAGCAATAAATTATATTTCTTTTTGCTAATTTCACTACAGGACTGAGTTTGTACTTTTCTTTGCTTGAATTCCATTTCTGATTCCAGGAAAAATAATCTTCAGAATATTTGGATTACTGGGCAAAGTCAGAAAAAAACAAATATAAGACTTCCAGGACTCAAAGCCAAAGAAAATAAGTAACATTTGGTACAAAAACTCACAAGTGTTAGGGAGGCTTAAATGAGTCTTCACACTCCTCCTCCCTTAAGTGTATTCAGAGAATTGAATTACACCCCTCTGGAGAGAGACACAGAAGAGAGAACAGAGTGAAAAAAAAGGAGACACAGAGACAGAGACGGATAGAAAAATGGAGTTTGCTTTGCCTTGTGTGGCTAGCAATGTGGAAATACAGCTTTCTGGCACTGCAAAGAGCAAACATCAGGACTATCAACTCAGATGGAGCCGAGGCTGGCACCTATGCAGGAGTTACTGTACCGTATGTTGCCATGGCAACAGCTAAACCAACTGATGATGTGAGCTAGCCTGATTGTCACAAACACGGTCACCGAGACCTGGCTGTCAAGCTTCTTGGGGAAAAGCACTCAGAGCACTTACAGGCCTGTTCTTTTTCCTTGGTTTACTGTACCCTTATCCGTCCAACTGCCAAACTCGGCTTCATGAAGGACAGGCAAGTACGCCGTACTTTTATGCCCCGTTTGAAGCACCCTGTGTAAATCTGTGTGGGCTGTTTGAAGCAGCTCTGATTTGTAGCATCAAGTCTTCCAAGCCTTTGATGTGAGAGAAAGCAAAAGCAAGTACACTGTGGCTGTACCATTAAAAATTGTTTTCCAGACTTTTATGTGCTGATTAGGTATTCTGTATGAAATGCCTCTCTGTTTTCTCGTCTGTAGCCACGGAGCTGCAGACCATGAAGGTGTTTAATAAAAAAAGAGCAAAGCAACGGATGATCTTTGCCTCTGCCGTCCCGGGGGAGACAGGCGATGGGCAGCCACCACCTGCCACTGGGAGCCCTGTACTTTACTGGTGCCATGAAACGACAGAGGCAGCTCTCCGCAGGCCAATCAAACTATACCAACAGCTGGCTGGCTGCCCTCCTCAGCCTTGCTCACTCTCCATCTCCCTCTCTGTGTCTCTCCGCCTCAATCTGTCCCCCTCTCTGTGCATCTTTCACTCAAACACACAATCCCCCCCTCCACACACTCAGTCCTTTCACGTCATCCGGCGGGCACCGTGGCACTACAGAGAGCGCCTCCGTCCCCTTACTCCCTCCCCGGCGACAAATATTTACTGTGCTGCCCTGATTTATTCTGGGTTAATTAGTGAAAGTTAAATAGCTATCATAGGCTTGATTCCACAAACACACGTGTGCATGTGTGCGCGCACACACACACAATCGTACTGACAACTGGCTGTCTCACACACACTGAATGCCAGCTCCTGACCTGCCCTCTAGCCCCAAAGGCATAATGTGGTTTATTATAGACATGTGAAGACTTAATTAGATGTGTATAATGCATGCTGTCCAGGGACTGCTTGCTGTACTGCTGTCTAAACCAGGCCGTGTATAAAACTGGCTGTGTTAACAGGCTGCATTAGTAAATCTCTTTGTGTGTTATGTTTGCGATGAGAGGCAGCTCGGTGATAAAGCACTGCTTGCTCCCTCATTATGACATACTGTATATGCTGTATGTTGCTTTGCTAGCCATGTGGAGAGCGTAAGATTTCTCCCACACTTCTTCCTCAGCTTTTTTTGAATAATTGGCTCGCTATACAGTAAGGAAAACGGAACAGTGTGAGAAGTTATAAGTAATGAGCATCATCATTAAACAAATACAACCTGACACACCTTTTGGCTCCCAATTTGACAACTGCGGTAGTGACAGCTGGCGCATCTGAATACGTGTGGAAACTTCTCCCTTCAAACTCAACTCACAAAGAACTTCTGAGACTCCAGAGAGTTTCTACATCTCTGGCAAATCATTCAGCTAGGGCTCAGTGCCCTGCCCTGGAGAAAGCCATAAAGATTAGCAGTTAGATTACAATCTTTACTACAAACAGTCTTTCCAAGAGTGGGAGGGTGAAAGAGCAGGCCAAAGCTGTGCCGATGAGGGAGATTAGCCTGGGCTGAAACAAGAGGGACAAAACAAATCCAGTCAAAGGAAGCAGCCAGTCGCACAAAAGAAGAGGTGAGAGACGGTGTAAAAAACGAAAGGATGCTGCTGACTCCAGGAAATATTTATGACTCACAGTGGGCATAAAACTTGAGTGAGAGCTTCACAGAACCAAACGGAAACAAAAAGAGGAGGAATCAATAAATCTATACAAGTCCGCAGTAACACCAGGTACTCTGACATTTGTCACATACATTATTGGCCTTTTGGACAGGACAGTGACCCCGGGTGACTCCGCTGACCCTGTGTTCATGTCTGTCTTTAGAAATGTGCACAACCCACACAAGGTACAGAAGGACGATGATAGAAGGCAATGACTTATTATATAAACTCACCAATCCTTTTGAAAGGATAAGGGTGGTGTTATTCTATGTTTTATAGATTGTCAACAAATCCAGTGAAAAGACCAAAACAAACACGGTGTCAGTCCATCTCTCAACACATTCAGAGCGCCATATACAGTCTGCTGCACTTTGAAGCCCATTTCTTTCCCACTGCAGAGGTAAATCTATAGAAAACAGATCACAATTGCCAAGTTAAATCTGTTAAAAAGGCTCAACAATTTCCTCAAACAGCTGGGTACTGTATTTTTTTAGCATACATTATTCAAACAGGAGCAAATAATTCATTCCTTGGGGACTAATTTCAGCGGTGGATTAATACACAAACGCGCAGTGAATATTTGCAGCACCAGTACAGGGTATGTGGATTGACTCAAAATAAACTACAGTGCCCTTGTTCTTCCTACGGATGCAACATGGTTTCCAGTGCAGCAGTGTGGCTCATTGAGGAACAGAAACAAGCAATATCACACATTTGGCTTCAGTGATAATACTTGTAAATTGGATCAGCGCCTTTGTTTGTTTGTTTGTCTTTTCTTGTGATTTTGGGACAATAAAAATATAGAATATCACCATACTTATCCTTTCTAAATGTTTCTTCTAGATATATTATCAGCAAATTGGAAATGTGAGGCATCTCTGTGAATTATTTCTCTCAGTTGCTATACCAGAAAAAATTATATTCATATATGCAGCAAGTTAATTAGGTTCAGCTGTACAGCTGTGCCCTTACAATGCACACAGTAGTTACACATCCCACTCATATCCTGTGCTGCTGTACTCTATGTACTGTGTGAAAAGCTTTGCAAACATCTCTTGCTGCAAATAAGCAATAGTACATGGGTAATATATATATAGCTAGTATCACTTTACGCCATTAGCAACTCTGCATTGCCAAAAGCTGTTTCCGAAATTCTTAATCTTATCTCATGCTCTCCGTAGTTTTGTATTTATATTTCTACAGCATGCTATACTGAAATTTTCTTTTTGAAATAATTTCCCTCTTCTTCCTCATCCAATCTTCTGTCCTTGTCTCCTTCGTCAGTGGCAAAGCTATTAATTGTTACATTAAGCCGTGGATGTGCTTGTTTCTAAGGTGACTACAAAGATGCTTTAATTTGATTCTTTTAACTTAGCAAGAAATATTTGATTGCCAGAGTGAAATTGATTCTTCTAATCATTTTCTGCTCCTCTTAAATTGATATGTATTGCATTTCTAATTATTTGATGGAAATCTATTTTGTAATGCAGCAAAACTCACAGTAATCTAAATCAAAGCACAGCCCCTATGTTTTTTTTTCCACCTCACAACCCATTTCAAATCAAACACAATTTTCCTTCAGTGCTCACAAAACTCATCTTTGTGGAAAATTTGCACACTATTCACTAAACAAACTACTTAATTAGGTAAAAGTAAACACAGTTGTGGAGTTGGAGCAAACAAATCCCCATGAACAGAGTGTCTAACAACAACTAACATTTAATTTGTTGTCATTTTGTTATTTAATTTCAGACACTGAACAGCTCATACACCTAATCCAAACTTGTCCGACTGTATGTTCCGCTCTCAAATGTGTTTACATACAGTTTCTATCATCACAACAATAGTGGCTAAATGAGACAAACATGAACCCTGTGAGACAAACAGGCAAACTGTGATCATTACTTTCACAGGTGTGTGGCTATGATTACAACAGTGTCCGTGTGCCATATTTGTTTGAGCTTGGCCTGGATGTGACTGTTGGCTGTTTTTGTGTGTGAGCATGCGAAAGAGAGAGCTGCACCCATTCATTATCCTGTAAATACAGCCTGAGCCAGAGCCATTATTTAGTTGTGGGATAAAACAGTGAGAGCAGCTGGTGAATTTACTGAACAGTAGAGCAAGCTGACAGAAAGTTAGTGTCCTCATTTTAATATATGATCGCAAGAACGCCCATGGAAACAACAAGTGCAACTGTATAGTTTTGGAAGTTATAATGCTGTATTATAATCAGATAAACAAATAAAACTGTCATCATGGATTTGGAATAGCATAAAGTCATCTGCAGAAAGCTCTAATTCAAAAACCAAAACTTTCCAATTTTACTGTTGGACTGAAACAATCTGTTCCGAGTGCATGAAGCCCAGTCTTACTACCTGCCATTTTAAGCATGGCGCTACACTTGCCTTAGACATACCAAAATGCTACCCACTCATCAGTCACCACCTTCAGTTTTGGACCCAGTTTAGAATATAAAAAAATTGGATATCAGGTCCCTTTACTTCGTAGTCCAACTTCAGTCAGTTATTTCCCTCTTGGTGCTTCTTTACAAACTTGGCATAAGTGCTTACAATGTTTGAAAAACATTTCAATTAGTAACTGCTTTGTATCTTTTGCCTAACTGACTGACTGATATTTGGTATACCCAGGAACCATTTTTTAACATACTTAGCCTATTGGCATATTTCTGTATTTTAACCCCACTGCTTAAGTATGTTCAGTGCCAGCATATATTATTTTAAACTCAAACATAAGTTGCACCTCTACTGTATGTCAACTGTCAAAACTATATGAGAACTGGACCTTGATTTTAATTTCCCAGGCATGGCCCCCGAAATTACTCATCTTTTATATGCACTCACCATGCCCTTAGACAGTTTTTTACCATTATGACTTAATAATGTATATGTAGCCTAATTTAAAAAATACGACTCTTTTTTGCTTTTTTCAGTTTAATGTCACTGTAAACTGAATATCTTAAATGACTAACAATTGAAAATCATTAAAACAATCATATATCCAGTAACAACATTTGCTAAAATCCTGATCATGTTACAGATACTCCCAACTCGTCAAATACTGATCTTTGGTCAGTAGCCCAGTTCAGACCAAAGATCTGCAAGGAGACAAGTTCTTGGAATACGTCTTTCTGCAATGTTCTAAAAACCTGCTGGTTCACACCAATGCAACTAGATTAGACGCTGCATCATCTCTATTCAACAACTCGTCGTACTCCCGTTCTGATTTCCAGCTTTTCAGGCTTATTTTGTGGCTGAATATAATTTGTAGTTTCTTAAATTATGGATGAGATTAGTGATAGTGAGATACGGGCTACAGCTGCATTTGTATTGATGAAACTACCAAAAACATAAACAAAACCAGCATCAGATGGACTGTATTCATAATAAATATGCCGTAATAATATATAAAAAACACAATCAGCCAGTGAGAATGTATGTGTTTGTGTGTGGGAGCAGGGCATAAGCACGTACAGAGAGCAGCAGCAGCAACCCACCGTCCGACACCGGCACACCATGAGGACAGAAACAGAGCACTCAGCAGGGATGGAGTACCTGCCACAGCAAGCAAACACACCATTTGTGGTCATTTTGACTTGACCAGCAGACTCCCCTACAAGCCAATTGGCTGTGGAAACAGGTGATGTGCTTTAGGTTCTAAAACCAGGCACTGGTGATTTGACCAGCTGAGTTGAAGGTGATACCATCAGGTGGCTTGAGTCGAGCTCAGACCAGCCAGTTCACACTGTTGGAACTTTTTTCTGCAGCGTTGTTTTGTCTCGTTGCGAATCATTGGTCCTAACTGGGCTTTATATGATGCACAGTACATTGGCACCCTCTAGCATCTGTATGAGACACATCGGGCCACGTCATTATTAAACACTCAGAGCAACCAATGTGGTATAAAAAAAGGAAAGTCTGCATAAGGAGGAGATTTGGATGGATGGATGGGTGAAAAAAACACAGGACTTTTAGCCAGGAGGGCGCTGTTGGTGTCTCTTGGGAAATCAAAAGTCAGCGTACAGTTTGAGTCGATTATGACTTCCTATACCTAACCAGAAGATTATTTTGTAAAGACTCTGCTCATTGAAGGGCATAAACTATGTGTTTCCTTTGAACACGGAAGTTTAGTTCAAAGGATCTCTAAGTCTTCCTAAACTTGAAAAGTTTTTGTCACATACAGCAAACATCTTCTCACTATCCGCTAGCTACATATCCTCTGAATATGCTGTGGAAAAGTTCGGTCTCTGTAGGCAGCCCAGGCTCCGGACATGTAGCTAGTGGATCATGAGGAAATGTTTGCTGTATGTGACAAAAACTTTTCAAGCTTAGGAAGACTTAGATAGCCTTTAAAACACTGTATGCATGTCACTGACATGTGAAAAAAACACTAGACTCGACACTAGAGGGGTACCTAGAGCTTCATAGTTTAAAGCATAGGGCTACTGAACCAGCCAGGGACGTAAATATAGACAGTGCAGGCGGTGTGGTTGCGCTGGGCCTCATGGGATGGGGGGTGCCTGAGTGAGAGTGGTTGGAAGGTCCCCTCTTCTAAAATGATATGTTCATTTAACATTGATGAGATAAACTATTTTAAGAAACCATGTAATGAATCATTTCTGATTTTATTTGCTATTTCTATCATATAAAGATTTGCAGTGATGATTGATATTTTGTATGTTGATGTTGTCCAATGTCAAATCTGCAATTGATCGTAAAATATATGGTTTAAAATACATGGTAGCTGTTTCAACACAATCTGGCACTAGGGCCCATCATAATAGTGTGTACTGGGGCCCATCCATCGCCACTGGAACCAACATTGTTGGTATTTGATGAATTGAGAACTGAATGAAATATTGTGACTGTTTCCCTGCCTTACTCCTCCTTAGGTTCTCAGGAGAAGGTTCGGCTTGGATATTTAGCCAAGTTTTGGAAATTAGTCTTCCAAATTTAATCTTTTTTACAGTGTAACACTGAGCCCAACCCTTTGCTGACTTTCCAATGAAATAATTGTTCTTCCCCAAAGCAAATCAAGGCATGCTAACCTTCGCCTCTTCACTGGCTTGATGAGCGATTCTACTTCAATAGAGAGATGCAGCTTCTTCCTTTCATCCCCACTGGATTAAGGGCGCTATGCTTTGTTTGAAATTTGAAAAAAAAAAAAGATGTTTTTGTAAAATTAGAAATTTGATGCTGTTGTTGCCTAGTAACTTACCCTAACTATTATCACATTGACATATTTTTTTAGTTCATTTATTTAATTGTTAATCAGCTAGTTTGTTTTTTTTCTTACTTTCTTCTTCTGCCTTTCTGCCTTTTCTATCACAACTACTCCCTTTCAAACACCCTGCCTGCGTTTATATGTAGTGTGTTTACATGTGAGATGTAAGTGTGTGTGTGTGTGTGTGTGTGTGTGTGTGTGCGTGTGTCAGCAAGATTTTAGGACTTTGGTTAACAAGAACACGATAACTCTTAAAAAATGTTTATTTGTTCTGTATTTCAATGATAACCACTAAAATACCTTAGAAAGAAATAAACTGATCAAATTAATCAATCAGGGATTAAATCAGTACTTAATCAATATGAATTATTCTTGTTGATTAAAGAGCAGATGCATACATGTCATATTTGTTCTTTGTGTTCAGTAAGTGCGGCATCAAAACTGAGCTGAGAGAAGCTGTTCAAGGTCTCGCCGCAGCATTGTTTGTCTTGACGAAAATATGAGGTGATGGATATTGGCAAACAACCACTACCTTCCGTATTTAATCTCATAAAACATGTTTTCACAGAAGCAGAGCTGACTTTCTAAATCCCTCACATCACTGTTTTACACTTTAATTGGAAATGGAAGTCGTCCTCAAAACAGTTTTCAGTGGACCAGACTGTCATTGTCTGTTTTGGTTTCTCTGCCGTGCCGTGATGGCTGTCTCTGTGGAGCATCGAATGAGCCGTTGATTAGATTAATAAGGCAACAGATTGAATGCGGTGATGTGTTTGGTTTACAGGTCATTCCCAGAGCCCCTCTCTCTCTGTGGTCTCTATACGGGTCCAGGCAGTAAAGCCATTTGTTGCCCGGTGAAGATGCTGATAGGTCCCCTGGGAGCCAGTGTGGTTGGCTTACTGCTCCAACAGGCGGGCGGTCATGTTGCAATGAGATACCCCCCTCGGCTTCTTTCCCTCCTTTCCACATGCAATGCATGTGGAAAGGAGGGAAAGAAGCATCTTATTAAGTCTCCACAAAACATATAAAACCTTGCAGGACAATCTTGAATTTACTGGCGACACCGACTGAGCATTGGCTTACCTTGATATTTCGCCACAAGAATTGAAGCGCAGAAACTTTTAACATGGATTTCTAATATCCTGGTGTTGATATTGCCTCGCTGTTATCAAGGTCCACTGAGGCTGTGCAAAACAGTATTCTATGAGATAATGGAATAATGTCTCACAGTAGCCTCCGTTCCTCATTTCTTTTCCTGTATAATCACTGATATGACATGATATAATGTGACAAATGAAAAATATCACATTTCAAAGCAACCAACACCTCGCATTTATCATCGTTTCAGGAAATGCCCAAAGGGTGAAGCCACAGTGCTTACCTGAGACTGTAGCCTATTGATCTCAGCTGGCAACACTAACTGTGCTCTATTCATCCTGTTCTGGCTGAGGTCTCGCACAAACAGAGCCGTCAATCACCACCTCAGCAGCATTGGCACCACCCTTGACATTAAGCTAACAATATCATTTGTCTCTTAAGTCACTTTTCCGCAGAATTATAGAGGCATTGGCAGGGGAATCCTCTTTCATTTAGCCTCTAAAGATGCAGAATTAAATTTAAAGTTTAATTAAGTCGTAATGAAACTTGAAGGGAAAGCCGTATAACTCTTCTTAAGCTCTAGTTTTGCTAACAACAGCCATTTAAGATACAACCATCTGCAGCTACTAATGTATGCTGCTGCCACGGTATGTAACACACTGCAATCCTGTGTTACTGTGTAAACATGGCTGCCTGCTGGCATGTGGTTGAATGGCATCAATGAATATGTATTGATGCGTGCCGGGTTAAGTATCTGGCTCAAGGTCAGACCGGCTATGTCACCATGTCAGGAATCCTGATCAGCGCTTCTCTCTACCGGAGCAATATCTGGAAAATAATATTGACACCTTAAACAACTGATGAATTCATTGGGAGCTCAAAAAAATCCATTTCAAATGATTTCCCCATCAGTAAAAAACAGAATGTGGGCATTAATAATTCATCTGGATTCAGAGGGAATTGATCCACAGAGATGGCAGAGTCTTGACGGTTGGGAGGGTTGGAAATTGCTCCTACACATACGCAGTGTGGGCGCTTGTGCACGCTTTTACATATAGACACGCACGTCTGTGCACATACGCAGTATAAAGATTCACTGTTGATAAAACACTCCAGCTCTGAAATATGTGGGTTACATAAAATAAGTGGAAGAAAATTATATGCATACGTCTCCCGTAGAGCTTTTAAAACTGGGGTAGGCAGAAATCTGGAAAAGGCAAAGAAAAAAAAAGTCAGAATTTGAAAATACACCCTCCTCCTGCAGCTCTCTCCTCAGTCTTAAGCCCCTCCCAAAAGACAACCATGAACATATGCATATGTGTTATACAGTAACCCAGTGTTTCCTATACACTGATAATCTTATTTCATCGTGGAGTTGCAAACAGCTCATTCTCTCAGCCCCTCCTTGCCAGGCTCTTTCTCTCTCTGTTTATCACAGCACATATGAGACAAGAATTAACTAGCTAGCCACCCCATGGTCTCTCCGCCTCGTGCCCTGCCACTGTGAATGGGAGGAGGGCAGGCAGCGGCTCGGTTGGCGGCTGTAGCAGCTTGAATTAAGCTGGCGAAAAACCCGGAATGGCAGGGGTCACAGCAGGCCGATGGACAGGTCTAACCTGTGTAATAGCAGCAGAAAGTTTGCTGATCCGGCAGCGAGTCCTGCTTGTTTGGTCTCTTGGCGCTGGGGTTTGGGCTGGATGTATTCGTCTTGCTGCGACTGCTGCCGAATGCCGAAAGCTGCTGCCCACTCTCCTCACATGGAGATGGTCTGTAGCAGCAGTAAGTTAGGCGGAGGCACACTGTGATTTGCTAGCAAACGTTAGCTATGGAGATAGATTTGTTTCATAATTATGTGTGTGACCAGATCGACAATCTGTGTGTAAATGTGTAATCTGTAAATATAAAACACCTTCCACAAATACAAAAAAAGATTTGTAAACTCACAAAAATATTTTGCAAGTATAAAACAGATCTGCAAATATACAAACACATTCCACAAATAAAAAAATATATATCTGTGACTACATTAAATTAATTTGCAAATAAATAAAAAGCATTTGTGAATATCTTCCTAACATTTACAACTTTCGAACAGGCATTTGTGAACTCAGTTTTTATTTGTGAATCGAAAAAACATTTGTGGATCTCAGTTCTATGCATGTGGATTTGGTTTTCACACACACAGAGTTTTGAAACAAACTTTCCGCCGGTCTGAATGAAAATGCACTCATATCACTCAGCCATCTTCGGATAGCACGTGATCACCCAGCTGATGACATCATGTCCACATGTCAGCTGAGCTGTCATATGAGCTGTTATATAGTTGCATCGTTTCAGAAATGTTGTATTGTAGTTTTATTGTTCACTGTTAATATGTAGATTGCGCTAAGCTAACGTTAGCTACTGAAACAGCATCTGCTGCCATGGCAACAGTAAACATTTATGTTGCGGGCTGGGTGGATGAAAGCAGGGTGCAGCATTTTATACATTGTAAATAGACCAGAAGTCAGTACCATCCAACCTGTAAAAGATAACTTGTGTCATGTTTCACTTACCATTGCATTTATTGTAATCATGCACCCCATTTGTTGTTTTTAGCATAATTGCTATTTTCTATATGTATAATCAGTTGGCAGTTGTCTTTGTTTGGCCAGCCAACCTGCTACCGCCATCTACTGGTCATAGTGTTTTTGTGTCATCATGACTTATTGCTCTGTTGAAAGTAGAAAACTCAGCAGTTAGAACAGACTGCACGGGTTAGATCTAGTCTGGGGCCATTTAGTGGCCGTTTTGGTAAGGAACTGGAACCAGGGCGAGAGAGACAGGATCTGGAATTCGATGGATGTGCCTTTCCGTCAAAATAAAAGCACCAAGCTAATAAAAATGCGGTGAAACTTTTTAATTTAAAGAATATAATTTACAAGAAAAGCCCCAAGCCATTAAGTTAAACGTTTTCTTTTATTGTAAATCGATGGTGCACCAGAGTTTGAAGTTTTACTTTGGTGAACACTTTTACTTTGGTGAATATGGTGAATTCCGGATCTGCTCTCTAGACCGGAACCAGAATCCAGACGAAATTTAGAGTGAATGGAAACCAGGCTCTTCGCCGTACGTGAAGAGCCTGGTGACGCGAGGCTAGGTTAGATCAGATGTAGGTACACTTAGGCCTATATTTTGCATTATTATTAATTCTTATGAATACAAATATATTTTATGAATAGCTGTGTTTATTTTCTAGTATAAAATGCTGCACCCTGCTTTTGTCCACCCAGCCCGCAACATGAATGTTTACTGTTGCCATGGTAACAGATGCGGTTTCAGTAGCTAACGTTAGCTTAGCGCAATCTATATATTAATAATGAACATTAAAACTACAATATGACATTTCTAAACAAAAACAGCTACCAACACCAACAGCTGTTCTATCAAAGACCTTAACCACGGTGTTGCCACTTGTCATATCTTACAACAGTTAACGTAACCTCACTGAAACAATAAACATGGTACAATTCACTGCGTGCTCTTACTTTGACATGTGGAGATGACATCATTAGCTGGGTGATCACGTGCTATCCAAAGATGGCCAAGTGATACGAGTGCATTTTTGTTCAGACCGGCTGAGATCCACAAATGTTTTTTCGATTCACAAAAAACTGAGTTCACAAATGCCTGTTCGAAAGTTGTAAATGTTAGGAAGATATTCACAAATGCTTTTCATTTATTTGCAAATTAATTTAATGTATTCATAGATATTTTTTTTATTTGTGGAATGTGCTTGTGTACTTCATCATCATTTCGTCATAGATTTTCTAAAGCCTAAAATCACAGGAGGTGCAGAGGGCTAGTGTTCCCTCATGCCACCTGAATTACAATATACTCAAAGGTTACTATTGGATTTTTGCCTAATGATGCCACAATAAAACTGCCTACCCCAGCTTTAAAGGCTAAACAACCACACAATAATGTCACGAAAAATTGTCTCATTACATAATGATGATGCTTTATTTTAAAAATCTCCAGTTCACAAGAGGTATCAGGTTAGCATTCACATTTCTTTTCCCTGAATGTATTCAGCATTGCCCCATTTCTGCAGTAGTTAAATGGTGCCTCACTGTCTTGGTATCCATGAGCTTTTTGCTTTGAATTGAGTTTATCCAATTATCTTGCAGGTGTGACATCACTGGAGCTGAAGAAAGCCTCGGAGGCAGAGAAAGTGCTGCCGGTTGAATGAAGAGATAAGCAAATGAAAAAGATGCAAATGGAGAAAAGTTATTTTGAAAATTTTTTGAATGTCTAAGCTAATTGGTCGCTAGAGAAAAGATGCTGATGCAGAGGTTTCGCAGCCTGCTGCAAAGCCACCCACTCTACAACTCGCACAAAAGCTCCGAGGCGAGCATGTGCGCATACAATACACACAAGCACGCACACTAGAATGCATCTGCCACAGCTCCAGTAACACCCTACCGCGCTTGCTTAACAATACTCTGTTCTGCCAGTTCACTATGCATTAGACGCATTAGATGTCATTGTGCTCTTGTCTTCCATATCATTTCTCCTGCCAGCCGTCTTTTGTTCGGTATATGTTAAAAGCTGACATTAGCACACCGGAGTGTCCTGCTTTTGTCCTTTTCATGAAGCATTTCAATCTCTCACCTGCCATTAGCCAACATGGTCTGTCTGCCTGAGTCACATTTTACAGAGAGGAGATGTAGAACTGTTCTCTCCACACCCCATTAGAGACCAGGAAAGAGCTCCAATAAGCCTGGGACTTTGTGCAGAACATATGCGCACTCTCACACACAGGTGCACAAATACACACACACATACATTACACAGTTAGTCACAAAGCAGGCGTGTTGTTCTTTCAAAATATTCACCGTATAGTTGATAAAGATGCAATAAAATAAACCCAAACAAAATGAGCAGTGTTATAATGAGCTGCAGAGGGAGTGGAGGACACCTGTTTGTTTATACAATCTTTCACAAACACTGTTCGGTTAATCACCTGAGGTGCTGCCGGGGTGACGCTTATCTACATCACAATGGAGGGGTCGGCCTGCATTAAACACAGAGGACAGATGCCGTTCCATTTTGCTTTGGCTTTTCAGTTTTAATGCCTGCTTTTTTCCCCAACCGAGACACAGATGCAGATGTTCTGTATTGTGCTGCACCTGCAGTTCCAGCCCAGCTTCTGCTCGCCAGGCATCAGAAAACAGCCAGACTGTGTGCACTCACAATGAGCTGGGTAAAAAAAACACCCCCACCATCAAAGATGGGAAAGAAAGACATCAAAAACCATTTCAATCTCGCCCTCAATTTTCTCTCAATAGTTGTCTGTAAAGTAGTTCTCCTCTATCAGGAATAAAGAGAATCCTATTACATATTTCTTATTTTTACTAGCTCTGTTGCCTCTGACGGCCTTTCAACAGCTGTAGTTACCACTTTATTTGCTGCCTCCATAAAGGTGACTTATAAGCTGTTATCACAAGGCCTGCAAAAAACGTCAATACAAGATTAAAAGGTGTGAGCAGAGAAAGGGACAGACTTCATTAAAGTTGATGTAGAGCTACAAACACCTATTGATATGTGTGAGACATCCAGGGTAGTTGAGAGGCTCAATTGAGTTTTGGCCCCTCATTGACACCTATTGACTCCCATTGATTTGTCAAATGTAGCTGGCCTACGGGGAAATATTATTTAGCTTGACAGTCACTTTCCAACAATGGTAAATATCGGTGATGCTTCTAGTCGACTGAGATGAATGCTACGGAGAAGATGGACTTCACTGGTGAGATACATTGATCAAGAGTGCAATTTTCAAATGCAAGCCATACTATTTTTGAATGCATTTCTTCCAGGGACAAGTTGTTTTCCATTTATCTCATTATCATATAAATTCAATGAGCAGATTCCTGTAACTTCCTTGAGTTGTGTGGTGAAACAGAACATGCACAGACTCAAGCATAAAACGCATGAAAAAAAAAAAAAAGTAAAACCCACCACAAGAGCTCCAGAAACTCAGCATGCAGAGGTGACAAAAGCTGGAGAGCATCCAGCCGTCATCATCCAGTCCAATCATCAGCAGTTAAATAACATCACCATTGTCACTCACCAGTTTTATAATCATCCTCTGACTCATGAGCATGTAACAGTTTGATGGCATAAGAGACAAAATAATTTTGCATTGAATTACCCCGACATGATAAATAACTTTGAAAAAAAAAAACTAAACAGAAAAAAATACTTATGTTCAATTTGATGCATCACACAACTTCAGCAAGTTTCAAGAGCCTGCCAACAGATTTTCATCACACGCAGAAATAAATGGAAAACAATAGATGGCTGGAACAAAAAAACAACAACAGCATAGTTTGCCAAATGGTTAGCTGTAATATAAAGTGGATTTCATTTGTGCTTCAAGAGCTGAAATATGCAAAACCACTAGTACGGTCCTTTAAAAGATAAGAGTGTTTATATTCTATATTTCTGTTATTGTCAGCACAATACATGAAAGGACCAGAAACCAACGATGAGTTCATCCTACTAACAACCACTGTCTGTGTATCCAAAGCCTGATGTACTGCTGCTAATTCTTCTCTGCCACAGAATGCCACTGTTGTCCAAAATCTGCTAAAAACACATAAATGAGCCACATTGTTGCACTGCGTGACATGTTCCCTCATTACACAGAATGTGGGCACTGTAGTTTATTTTCAGCCAGTCCCGCCTACGTCGCCCTGCTGCCATAAATACTCAATAGAGCATCAAATCCGCACCTGGAAATAGTTCCAATTAAATGCATAATTTGCTTCTATTTAAGTAGCATTTACTAAAAACTACATTATTTAGTCTTAAGAAACATAAATCAATCAATCAATAGATCATTTATTTGTCATATGAAATCATACAAGGTACAACTGCATCCCATCAGCCTCTTTAACCTGTGTATTGTAATTTAGTCATTTTTATCTCTTCTTACACTGAAGGCGGCTGCTTTATAATTGTCCATATTTCCAGACAGACTGCAGCGTGTGTGTTTATGGCATCCCGGATGGTTTTGGTAATCCATGGTTTCTGGTTGTGGAATGATTTAACTGTAGTTTTGGGTACAGTTGCCTTTGTCGTCTTACAAATTTAATCCGCCAATCCGACTCAGTGAATTCACTGATGTCATCGGTGATGTCGACAGTGTAATCCTGGAACATGCTCCAGACTCTGATTTGATGTTGTAGCATACATGTTTGTGGCCTAGCTTTAAAGATTTATATTTTACAGTAGGAACGCAGGAGCATAAATATAGACTGTACAGGCATTGAAGTTACACTGGGGCTGATGAGGTGTGTGTGTGTGTGTTGGGGGGGGGGGGGGGGGGGGGCAGCTGCCATTTGCTATATATGCCCTGGAAAAGACAATCCAATCTCCATCATAGTTTCCTTTTTTTCTACAACTAAATCATATGATTATTCCACATGAACTATACAAACTGTACATAAATTATATACAATAATTCAATTTATTGAATAATTTCACATTGTCTTTGGTATTTCTGTCATATAAATATGCAACGATGACTGCTGTCATTTATGTGTGTTGATGTTGTCCAATGTCAAGTTTGTATCTGACCATGTGAGGAGACACTACTATATACAGTACCTAGCTTAGTTGCAAAATGTCAAGACTGACAAGCTGAGCACATCTGCAAATACATTTACACCCAATTCTGTGTGTGTGTGTGTGTGTGTGTGTGTGTGTGTGTGTGTGTGTGTGTGTGCGCGCGCGCACATTAACTAGCCCTGGACTAGGGCCTGTCATAATAGCATGAACTGGTCGTGCCAGATCAAGCACATTAGGAGTCCTAAACAACCTTCCCCTGGTGCCCAGCCCCAAAATTATTATTATTAGAATTTTTATCTTCTCAAACAAGAACAAGAGCTAATGAGAAATACACACAAATAAGCAACATAGCTAACAAACAATAATAAATTAATTGATTTACATTTGGATTTTTTCTTTTTTTTTACTCTAGATGTAAATAATGTGCCAGAGAGCATAAAATGGATCTTGATTATTTTAAGAAAAAAAAAGTGCCTGGCCTGTGTGGTGCTGCTGCAGCTGGATTCACCTTGTTTACTATCTTATTGTATAGTTACTACTAATGTTTGCTTATTAAGTGGCTCCTGGCCTGCTGTCATTTTGCAAAAGTGGCCCCTGGGCAAAGCATGTTGAGTATCCCTGCACTAGCACACTCTGGCTGTGATGATCACTCACTGATGAACACGATAAGGTGCACTGCATTGCCAGGACCACTACGACTGACTGACTGTCAAGAATCTAAATAGGTGGTTACCTATGTCACCTATAAGATTGTAACCATTGTAACTGCCTGACACCACTGTAGGCAGGACTAGAGGTTGCTACTGAGTATACTGAGCATTTGTTGACAGTAAATAAAAATATATAATATTGCTGGCCTTATCTTTTAACGTAAGTTTGGGAAAGTAAAACTACTTTGTTAAGGGTAGGGAGACATTGTGGTCATCCTTAAGGTTAGGGAAGCATCTCCATGATTAAAAGAAACACTTGCTGATGTGAACACAGTGTCTAGTGTTGAAGTTTAGCACTTTGAACGCCCAAAAGCCACCGTGACCTCCTCCTGAAGAGAGTTTGTAGTTTTAAAACAACACCACACTACCTCCGCCTTTCCTACAGAGAGAGGACAATCATTATTCGCAAAACCGCAAGAGGCCGCTTGTCAGAAAAACATAAACACAGGTCATTCCAGGCGTTTGAACAAGCAGTTCTGTTGTTTTTCTGCCGAGGACAGTTACCATTTAAAAAAAAAAAAACATTGCACATCTGCGTTCTGTGGGTCATAACATGCGACAAAAATACATCACAGAAAAACAACGCTGCTGCTGCTGCTGCTGCCTCTGTGGCTGATTACTCACTTAATGCAGTTTTATACCACATCATGCTGTTCTGCTGTAGTTTGGCCCTCAGCTCCTGACAACAGAGTGAAGGCTGTAGCAGGTGAAAGAGTTCATTAGAGCAGCAAGCTGGGGTCCACAACAAGCAGCCTCTTCACATGGAATAGCAGAGCTTAGCCTTCAGCTGTGACCTCTCCCATCCAACATGCAGAGATAATACAGCAGCACAGAAACTCAAGGCAAACAGTGTTCGCACAGAGGAGCGCGCTTTAGCCCAGGCATAAAGTTTAACAAGTAGCACATAACAACCTTGCCTTGCAGCACACTGCCCCCAAACTTACTTTTGCCCAAACTCCTAAGCAACTCTCCGTGCCGTTCAAATATTTTATTTTATTTATGAATATTTACAAAGGTCAAAGCTTCAAAAGTTTTGAAATTGTTGAAAGAAATATAAAGAGTTAAGGTCAAGGTTAGAGGTGTAATGAAGGCAGAAAACAAAATCTCGGCACACATATTTTACACTCTTTGCATGCTGATGATTTTCGTGCCCTCCACCAACCCTTCAAACGGAGACAAACATGTTCTCTATCTCTCCTTCACATGGGCACAGAAAACAAACGTCTAACTGTGTAACAGATGTAGAGCAGAACCTAGCCACAACTACCATAGTATTTCACTTAGAAACTTCATGAGCACAAATATATGACAGTCTATTAAAAATTAACCTAAATTGCCATCTGCTCTGCGTGGGAATAATTTTATTTCATTTATGCATTGTTTGCTATTTTGCCAATAGAATGAATTGCCTCGGATGTAAACATTATTCTTTAATCTCTTAGAAAAGTTAAATTTGCTTCTCTAAAAGGGGGTTTCATGCCGTGAAATGAGGTTGAGAAAAGCCAGAAAAGACTGAATCTTTTACCACCGCCAGATGTTCCATGTGGGTTGCATCACATGTGCATTGATGTTTTCTCTCCATTTATTCATCTAACACTAACACTAATACAAAAAATATTAACCACTATTTACAAACCTTTAATGCACTTTGCAATTACAGTAGAAATCTCTAATGGTGATCACATCTGTCGGGGTCAAATTGATCACTTTAGGCAGATGATTACTATAACCAGATGCTTTTCTTTTTCTTTATTTCTCATGCCGATTGCAATCTAATTGACATTTGTATGTAATGAAACAGACAGCTTCACCACATTATGTTAAGTACCAATGGATGCCACAGCCTCTTAAAGGTCCAGTGTGTAGGATTAAGGGGGGTATGTTGGCAGAAATGAAATATAATATGAAAAGTATATTTTCTTTAGTATATAATCACCTGCAAATAACAATCTTTGTGTTTTTGTCACCTTAGAACGAGCTGTTTTTATCTACGTCGTCCACGGAGATCGACATGTCGCATCATCATGTTTCTACAGTAGCCTGGACCGGACAAACCAAACACTGACTCTAAATAGTTTCATTTGCATTGTCACATCGGCCACCGTAGCTAGCAGCTCCTCAGCATTGAGAGGAAACACTTTTTTAATCTGAAACTTTTTTATTCTGTGTTTTTACCAGTTTAAATCACCAAGTTCGATTGTTTTGGAGAGGAGGAGACCTCTGCAGATAACTCTGCTCCCGGTAAAAACCTCCTGAAGATAGAGAAAATAAGTGAGCAAACATTTGCAGGTGCTGGACAAACGGGCTGTCTGTGATGTGCCTAACAGGGTAAGAGACACACTGATTTGTATTTGAAACTGGAGAGGAGGACATAATTCAGATCCCAGTGAAAACCTCTTGAACAATAAACACAGAAGGAATTTTAAACAGGAGAAGTTTCAGCTGGTTGCAATCTGCAATTCTCACCAGTAGATGCCACCAAATTCCCCTAGGTCTTACACACTGGACCTTTAAAGACAGTCATATTGGCCTCAAGTTATTTTCATCAGGGGTGGCCAGTGAGGGGACCAGTAATTGTATTAGGGTGGCCATGCCCGCCCCTGGCCCCCTCCCTTTGGGACGCCACTGCTACCAGGGGCCTGCTCAAGGGGACATTACATGACTGGGCATTATCAATCCACTTGGCAAGGGCAGCTTCAACTACAGGTGATTTCCTTGTGTGCATTTGTATTCTTTCTCCATCACTAGCAGACATGACTGTTTCTCACTGTTTGAGTAGACTACACAAGGTAGCCTGAGGAACACCAAGTTTTGCAGCCGAATCTTGTTGGCTCATTTTTGGCAGATTGGCACAGGCTTCAAGGAAACTATGTATTTCATGAGAAAGAGAAGAGAAAAGAAAATTACTTGCTTTTTCCCATCATGACCTCAATGTGCATGCAGCACCAGTTTCAGGTAGCAAACTGGAAGCAGACGGGTTACAGCAAGGCAAGGAATAAGGGAGTAAATAAAGAAGAAAAACAGAAATACCATAGGTTTCATTCTTCTTTATTCTGTATGTTGTCATGTATAAAAAGACCAAAAACAAGCACTGTAAGCAGCCCATTTGATTAGTATAGGCAAATCTTTTGCACAACATTTGTATAGGAGTGATTCTGTCCAAAGCTTTTTGATCTCGAAGTGGTTGAGTACTGGAACGTGATCACTATAAGCTGTTTCCGCTGTAGTTCTCCTGGGTGAAAGGCGTGTATTGCCTCAAAATATGTAGATCTCACTGAACATTTGTGCAGTTTTTTCTAAAATGCTCTAAAAGCATCTCCACTTTGGTCTGGTGAGAAACAGCAAATCAACAAACCCTTCAAAGGTTCTTCTCAAAGCCAGGGGTCAAACTGGCAGTTAAAAATACATAGCTTTTGGTTCTGTGTAATTCAGCAAGAAGCAGGGGTTCACCTCCCGCTGGGACTGACATGCTAAAAATGTTTGCATTCATACTGACTCTTAGTGTGAGTGTTCATTAAATGAAATGTGTTAGTTTTGCTCTCAGATTATGTGTCGTGCCTCAAATAACACAGCCTGTTTTAACTAGTTATGGCAAAAGCCTTGGGTGTCTGACTCATTCAAGCCTTCCTCCTGTCCTTGTTCTACTTGTCTGCCTCCACCAAATGGGTAATGGATTTTGAACAAAATACCAGCCAAGAAAACCAGCCAACCAATCAAAATGTTCTCCAACAGTACATCCACTCTCCGCTGATGACAGTAGAAGCAATTGAGCTCAAGTATGAAAGATCAAGGTTGGTGACTCTTCTTTTTGCCACTACTTATATTAACCATGTCGGCTAAGTGGCTTTTTTTTTTTTTTATCAGATGTCTACCTTATCGCCGAGAAAATGTGACTGTACTTTCGCACAAACACTCTTGATTATACCTCAATTCAACACACAATCTGGTAGGTACTGACATTCTGTATGAGCAATTGAATGCAATCCAGCAATGAAGAAAATGCTTTCGATCCACTTGTTTTCTTCCGTAGTAATCACTCCTGTCCAGTGGGAAATCTGTATGAAAATTGCCATCAAAACTTTGCTTCTAAAAATTGTCTCTAGCCAAATTGAAAAATGTATTTTGAATAATGTTCTTGCACAAACTCTGTCTTTTCAATTTGAATGGCAAAACAGATAGAAACCAAGCAGTGAAAGACAAAATGTTGTAATATACACAGGGGAACACCTTCAAGACCTGATTTTCAACACCCACAACTGCAAGGATGTTACACCTACCACTACTGCTGCTACTACACAGCCTAACTGCTACAGATATTGTACACCCTGGTCAGGTTGCCAGTAGGATATATCACAGGATAGATAGTCCAGCATTTACGCTCACAGTCCAGCTCGCTATTCTTAGTAATTATGAGCATACTGGATGATTCTGCATCTGATTTAAATCCAATGCCAACATTCCGTAATGACGCAGGAAGCAATGTGCTCTTTACATAGCTCGGCATAAAGTAATGGTGTAAAGATGGTCCAACATTCTCAAGGGAGAGCGTGCGCATGTCATGGCCAACCTGCAATTAAAGGTACTATGCAGGAAGGGTTTTTAAAGAAGATGAAGAAGAAAATATACTTTATTAATCCCTGAGGGGAAATCTCTTTTTTTTTCTCTATTGTCATGTACACACAGGCCTGAAATACACACACATGCACAAACAGAGTCTATACATACATTAAATGGAGAGATGTCAAGGAGGCTGCCTTGGATAGGCACCCTGAGCAGTTGGGGGTTCAGCGCCTTGCTCAAGAGCTAAGGAGGTGAACTGGGAACCTCACCAGCTACCAGTCCATGCTCCATACTTGGTCTGTACAGGGACTTAAACCGGCGTCCCTTTGGTTCCCAAGCCAAGTCCTTGTGGACTGAGCTACTGCCGCCCCAAAACATGCCATTCAGACTTGGCCCCTCTCCCCTACACTGCTTGTACATACACTGTATAAGCTACTATTGTAGGAGCTTTGAAGGTCAACAGAAAAAAAGGTCAACTCTGCATTGCTCTTCATCCCCATCATCTTCCTCACCTTTGTTTTGGAATGGGCTTTATCCACTTGCCATTTCGCCCTGCCATACTTGTGAGTTTATTTTTCCATGCTGTAACCACCATATTTGTAGCTTCCTCTTGGATGTATGCTGCTATAGCCTGGTCAATACCTTCCTATAAAGTCCTGACCTCACCTGCGCACTGTTATTGGCTGGGGACTACACACCACTGCCCAAAGGTAGCAGCCCATAAACTTCCCAACAACAACAAAATAAGAAGAAAATAATAAAATACAGGCAGAGGGCAAAGTCTCGGCAGATAAATGTACTGCCACAAATTGCTAGTGGGTCGTAAGTGATGATTGAGAGGGATAATATTTTTCTTATTCTAAAGGAAGACCCTGAATAGGAAACCTTTCTTGTTTGCCTTTTTAAAAATAAAAAAAAAATTAAAAACTTCCCCTTACGTGTTTTAGTATATGTTAACCATAATTAATTGCTTTATTATTCATTAGAAAGCTATTTACAGAACAGTCTCAGGATGAGCTTCAGATCATTTTTGATGACAAGAGTAAGAGATTGAGCACTGTTTGATACTCTTAGTTGTAAAAAGTCCATTATCCGTACCAGATGCTCGTTTCATCCAAGTATTCAGCTCAGTTGTCCAATATTAATGTTCTCGTCTGATGATATGAATTAAACAGACACCTCAGATTAAGCCAGATTTTGGTCGCTGCCCACTAATTGTTCGAATTGGATCATATTTGTGTCAGATTGGGTGTTGATTGACGGGCAGTTTGAGGGGGGCATGATGCCAGATTAACAGCCTTAACGATCGGCAATGGGGCTTTTGGGAAATCAGATGGAGAAAATTTTGATCTACCGTCTTGCAGTTTGAGCAGTGTTACAGTCGGATTTCTTTTCTTGCTGCTGTCAAAGGATCAGTTCTGTAGTGAGCTTGTTTTAAAATGTTTAATACACTGTGCTGTGATATAAAAACTGAACTTTGTTGCAGAGCAGACAGATCATGCTGTGCACGTCTTTGAGTAGCATTCCATATTTTTCCCTTTGCTTTCTTTTCTTCCCACTTTACATTCACAGTAGAATTGCAAAAGGAGCGCTGCCATTTTCTCTTTTTATTAACATTGTTGAGGTTGCTTGAATAAACTTTATTGGAACTGTCAGTGCACAAAACCAACTGGGAAATTCTATGTTTACATAAACTGTGAGAACCCATGTCATGAGCATGTAAATCGCAGGTTCTAACCATCACAATTAGGACAATTAAATGTGTAGTTCAAGTGTCTTCTCAGCTTCACACTGTCACACTTTAGAGGTGCTGTAGCACCTGGAGAAAAACCCACATAGTCACAGAAAGAAAACGCATACTTGTCACAAAGGTCACAGGTGGCCAGCGGTTTTAAATACAGGATTTTCTTGCATGTGACAAAACTGCAGCTATTATTACCTGCTCCTTCAAACCGTATTCTTGTGTGATGATGAGATTTGCAGGTTGCCATTAAAAGCAGTAAAGGTAGTGGTGTGTTACATTACTACCGGAACAGTTGTAGGTCTTGCTCAACAGCCCTTCTCCTCATTAAAAGTTAGTTAATTGACGGTGAACTGGATATACTTGTGAAGAAGTAATGAGCTGGGAGGGAAGGTCAGGTTCAGCGAATCAGCACTGATCTCACTTGTGCTAATTAATATAAAGGGAAATCTGGAAAATTCCAGTCTACTTATATGGAAGCAGAGATATCTTCCATAATAATGGGCCTATCCATAGGGAATACTCTTAGTACATTGGTCAAACCAGTAAGCACAAAATGTCCCCTTTTTAGATGAAAAAGTGATGAGTTAAAGGGACAGTTCACCCCAAAATCACAAACACGTATTTTTTTCCCTCTTATCTGTAGTGCTATTTATCAGTCTAGATTGTTTTGGAGCAAGTTGCTGAGTGTTAAAGATATCAGTTGTAGAGATGTCTGACCTGAACTAGATGGCACTCAGCCTGTGGAGCTCAAAGCGCCAAAAATAATTTATATACTCAACAGCAATGTCTCTTTCCAGGAATCATTACCGAATTACTCAAGATAATCCACAGACGTTGTTGTGAGCAGTTTCATATAGGAACTATTATCTGTCTACCAAACTACACCACCAACTGTATCAGTGTGCAGAAGGAAATGTGCATCTACTCATGGATGAGAGGCTTGTACTCCAGACAGCACAAGATGTAAGCATTAATGGTGTTCTCCTCAGCTGAGCTGTAATGTTAGTTAGCTCAGTGGTGCTAGCTGAGCTAGCAGTAGATGCACACTACCCTCTGTGCAGTGACAAGGTTGGTGGGTGTAGTTCAATAGAAAGAAAATAGTCCCTTCATAAAACTGCTCACAGCAAGGTCTTTGGATTATCTTGAGTAAACGAGTCATGATTTCTGGAAAGA
Source organism: Epinephelus lanceolatus (assembly GCF_041903045.1). NCBI lineage: Eukaryota > Metazoa > Chordata > Actinopteri > Perciformes > Serranidae > Epinephelus > Epinephelus lanceolatus. The sequence goes on from NC_135740.1 coordinate 15,212,661, forward strand.
GACATTGCTGAGATTTTTTTGGCGCTTTGAGCACCACAAGCCGAGTGCCATCTAGTTTTATTTTTTAGACACCAGGAACACTGTGAGGCTTTGGAGCCAATTTGACATTGTGACCAAACAATGGCATTACAAGTTCTGGGACCATCACGTGATGCTATTGGGCACAAAAAGACTTTTCCCCTTATAGAATCAGTAGCTACATTTTTTGGAGTGTCACAACCCCTGTGAAAAGACCATTTTCACTATCAGGATTTGACCCGGTCGGTACAATAACATTTTGAAAGTCTTAAAGGGTCGCATGATTGAAGCTTGAAGCGCACTAAACCAGAAGTTAGCTGCTTGGAAGTCTCTAGTGTGCTTGCTCTATTGGCTCAACAATGTGGAAGCAGAGTGGAATATCGAGGTAATTTTTACACAGGAAAGTTGAACTTTTTGGCTTCATGTGCCACTAAGCAACTTTCATAGGTATGAACAGGGCCCTGCTTCCAATGCTGTATCCAATTTTCTTTATACATTCATAACTCCATTAAATTCAAGAGAAAACAGTCATCTCTACAGCTAATACCTCCAACACCAAAGCAATCTAGACTGATAATAGGGCTACAAAAGAGGAAAAATATGTATTTTTGATTTGGGGTGAACTGTCCCTTTAAGTGTATGGCACCAATTTAATCCTCTACTCCATCCTCTCATCCTCTGTCCATTTGACTAGTCATGTGCATATACGTGACTGCCTGTCCCGCCACCCTGCAGTGAACGTGTTAGCCCGCTAACGTGAACACTTTATCATCCTCTTCTCTGTCAGCATCCGCTCCTCTACCTCCTCCGTTTCTCCACATCTCGCCGCTCCACCGTTTTCATCTTCCATTTTCTTTTTTTACATGCTGGCCAGTGTCCACGCTTCTGTTCTGCATCTCTCCCCCTCTCTTCTATCTCTGCTTTATCTCCTCCATCTCTCCAGCTGTCTCTCTTGTTCCTTTCTCCCTGCCCTCCCATCTGCTGATCATGCCCTGATAACTCTGCAGAGGGAGGCTCTTCTCCCCTCACACCGTCCTTCTCTCCTGATGTTCCCCACTCTGTCCCCTATCTATCAGACTTTCTCCAGAAGCCACCGCTCCATCTCCCACTACCTCCCTTGCCCTATTTCCTTTCCTTCAACCCTACTCCACTTCTTTCATCCATTCCCCTCTTCCTCCATCTATTCACAAAACCATCCATTCATCATTCATCTATCCACCCATCCATTCATCCAGCCAACTACACTTTCCCCCTTCCCTCCCAGTCGGTCCACACCCTACAGCAGTGGGATCAAAATGTAAGGGAGATAGAGCATGAGCCAAGATAAGCTCTCCCCCGCAGGTCACTGTCTATGTACCAGCTGATAGGAATCAGTCTGCACCCCAGGATACTGCTCCTTTTGTTGTGTTTTTCCCCTCTGTTACAGGCCCAGTTGTTTTATTTTCCCTTTGCTTTAATCCTCGCCATTTTTTCTTAAGCAGTGCCAAAAATCATTACAGTGCAATACCTTGATCCCTTTTTTTAACTCCTCAGTGTCATTACAGCGTATGAATTGAGATTTCTTTTCTGCTACATTTTATTTAGTGCATACCACTGGGTGCTCTGTAAAAAGATGCTCGCCAGATGAGAGTTATATTCATTATATTCCACATTAACAAAAAAACAAAAACAGCTTGAACACCAGAATAGAAACCTGGTGTCTTGACATAATTTTCAGGCTAGCCGCTGTTTTATTAGCTTCTGTAACTTAATGCAATCTCTCATTAAGAGGTTCTTGCATCTGCCTTTCTAAAGTGGAACACGCCCCTGTGGTTTATGATCCATATCCTAAGATAAATGACTATCTATTGGTGTGAATATTACTTGAGTTTATTGTCATATTTGGAGACGCGCCATCCACCATTTAATTTATAAAATTAAAGCTGAAGTGCCTACATCAAGATAAGAATGGGCATATTAGATTGCAGGTGAGAGGTAAAGGGTCATTTTCAAATTTCCTTTACAGCACTTGCCGATAGAATTGGGACAACGTTAAAAGCAATGATTTATTTGTTAGCAAACAAAACTAAAGCTCCCATTAAGTTCTACAGTTGTGGCAATTCATAATCTTACCCGTTATTCCCTTACCCATGATATATTATCCATATACTGGTCACGTTGATGCTGGAGTATGTGCTTGCATAAATGTGTTTATCTGTCTGCCCACAGCAAATCTCACAAACTACTGGACCAATCAGCCTAATACTCTGTTTACACATGCATGACTGTATGCACAAGGACCTCTCATGGTTGAGGCAACTTATAATAGCTGAAAAACCTGTTCTATTGACTGTTTATATCAACATTGCCAGCGGATTTCTGACTTCTCTTGATCTGGCGGTAGGGTTCCCTGGAAATCAACTCCGCTAAAAACAAGCCTTACCATCTGTTTCTAGTCACATTTTGAACCCGAACATCTGCAGATTAGTTCCATACCTGATATTTTATGATGCACTAAAGTTAAGCACATTACGAGATGAATTTGTCCCTGTTTTTGTTATCTTCACTGCCATCTTGATTGTTAGGGAGCCAGGAGGGACAGTTCCACCAGGCCCAACTGCAAGAGGTTTTTTTTTCCATCCTCTGCATGGTGTCATGCTACATTGGGAGATCATTTTTCCTTAATGTTAGTGTTTTTGCCATAAATGTAGTTTAACAGTTTTTAGCTCTGTTTTAGTTGTATTTATTGTTATTCCCTACCATGTTGTGCTGTAAGCTACAGATAAAGTTAATGCAGTTAAAAACCAAATTATGAATTACATGGATCAAAGATGTGTGGCTGTTTTTCAGTCTTTAAAAATACATTCACCCTTATGACTATATTGTATCTATATTTCACATAAAGTGCCTGTTAGCAGAAGAACTTGATACGCCATAGCTCCATCAAAAATAGACAGGGTGCCTATAGCTTCTGAAATTACATGAATTGTCTGGAGTGGCCACAAATACTTGTGAAGGTCTGCACTATAGTGAGTGTATTTTTCAAGTTTTAAACTGTAAACACAACACTGACATATTTCAGTCTTATAACACTGTTTACAGTATTTACGCATCCAGCAGAGAGACATCATTACTGATTTAAAATCTGGGGAACTGATAAATCTAAGTCTAATATTCACTCTGCTTTTAGCTCCTCCTTGGTCTCACCAACCCGTATAAGTGAGTTCATCAAAGCTGAAATCAGCTGCCTGCTGCTGTAGTAAACAAAGTTTCTGAAATTGGAGAGACTGAACCAAAATATTTAAGATTATTTTCATGACCTATCAATGCTTGGAATATTATTTCATCTCTTGGTGGCTCATTGGTGGCTTAGTGGTGGAGCAGGCGCCCCATTTATAAGGCTGTTGCCGCAGCGGCCCAGGTTTGAGTCCAGCCTTTTGCTGCATGTCCCTCTCTCTCTCTCCCTCCTTCACTGTCCTGTCAATTAAAGGCAAAAAATGCCCTAAAAATATCTTAAAAAAAACAAACAAAACACTACACCTACTCATTTTCCCTCCCTGAAGAATCCAGGATCTATGAATATGCAAATATTTTTCATTTTAAAAGTTTAACTGCTGGACATCAGATGGCTCTTTCTTCACTCAAAAGTCCACTCTCAGTGTATGTGCACCGAAGACTTCAAGTTTTACACATGATTAGCTTTGATTAGCTCTGTGATGTCACAAAATAATGCTCATACATATCAATTTTAAACTGAAATGCAGAGTTAGAGAAACCTTCCCTCTCAGCCGATGAATGTGAAATGGCATTCTGCACAATGAAGCTCAAACACAGTAGAGTGGAAATAGGCAAAAGGGGGCTGAGGGGGCTTTAGAGACGAAACAAAACAATAAGCTGAAAGATGCTAAAATGTTCCACTGGGCTGAAGGGAGCTGCAGAGTCGGGAGATCTGTGGCTTTATCAATACAAGCACCATCTTAAATATAAATAATAATTAGTTCCATTTTAAAGGACCAGTGTGTAGGATACAGATATGCACGGCAGAAATATAAGATACATAATTATGTTTTCTTTTGTGTATATTCATGAGGAACTAGGAATCAGGAGCCCGCTATGTTGTTAACAGTAGCCCAGACAGGCCAAACCAAACACTGGCTTTACGTTACCTGAGGGTCATTGTAGTTTCTGCTACACGCTTGTGATATTCAGTTGGTTGCCATGTGCAATCTCAACACTAGATGACACTAAATCTTACACACTGCTCCCTTAATGTGTTTTTTTGTTTGTTTGTTTGTTTGATTGTTTGTTTTTTTTCCCCCCTGTACATCAGCTGGTGATGTTTAACTAGAAAACGTCTCGGGCTTATGGGAAACAGTATTCATTAAAAAAAATCAATAAATGACTAAACTATATTACACTGTTTTTACTTAATTTACAACCACAGTTGAGATAAACAGAGCGACTTACAGGATAATGTCACCTTGACTGCATCTGTGTTATCTCTACATCAAGAATCACAATGAATATAAGTCTTTGGCACTTGTGTAGTTGTGTGTGATTTAATGTCGTTGATCTTATAACGTCAACAAAAGTTAAACCTCACAAAGTACTGCTGACTGGGGCTTCCTTTTCACTAATTTGCATTGATTTTGAAGTAGGTTGTCTCACGTCTGGGACACAACCAGGAAGTTCTGCCACAGTTGAGCGACTGACCATCCATTAATACTTTATAATCTTTTCTATGGCGAAGCTGTCTTGGACACCCAGTTAGCAGAGAATCCCCCCCACCTGAGAAAGGTCACGGTAGAGGTGGATGGGAGTGGACCACACACGCCTCTCGCCACAGAGAGATTTATCAAGCCAGCTTTGCTCCCCGAAACACATGGTTAATTTAGCAGCCATTACAGGTGACATCTTGATGAATAGAGAGGGCTGTTCACGCATACATAGGCAATAGGTATAAACACACACACAAACACACACGCACATACACACACACTCACACACACACAAGAATAATGGTCATTTTACTGCAGTCTGCAGGAGGACAGGAGATAAAAGTTAGTGTTGGGAGAATGATGTGTCAGGATGGTTTCATTAGCTCAGAGATAGAAGACTCCTGTCTGTGCCATCAGTGATCATTCTAGAGGGAAGAAAATATTCCTCACTGCCGGAGATGGACATGTGCACTAACACGGTGACAAAGTGTTATGTTACTTAGCCCTAACTACTTATGCACCAGAATAATCCTGGCTCCGTAATAAGGGCTCCTGCTGTGGGATTTTCAGAAATTTGAATTGCTAAAAGTTGAACTGCACCTGTGTGCGCATCTCCAGAGGAAAAAAAAAGAGTGAATCCATGGGACAACAGTCCATTGCTCATCAATCCCCTCACCCATTTATCATCATTCTCACCCCTTGAAACTGATATGTATTGATTTAGTGCAGCTGCCCTTTACTGCTTTGAGTAGGAGGTTCCACACACAACCACAAATATTTGATCACTGTCAAACATGTGTTGGCTGGGCCTGTGACAAACATACACTAAACCGCTCTACAAAGGGCTGTCTATTCAAACCAACAGATGATATAGAGTTGTTCTACCCACACACGCAGGAAGCAGTCTGCCTACGGTTGAACGGCAGCCCAGAACCAGGAGCGGATAGAGAATGTCCTTTATGAGGCAGCAGCGACTCTGCTCATGCTTCTATCTCTCCGGCAGGCTTGGCAGGGTGCACAACAGACGTACACACAGACAATAGAGAAGTCTCTATGGAGATCAGCCTGCGCTGCTACACGGCCACCACTTTTTTTTTTCCTCCGGTTCCCGTGCCTGCAGGGACACCATAACCCTGTAATATACATTTTGAAAACATGGATAAATTAATTTTGCTGTGCTTTGTTGAATATCAAAGTGCTCTAGCCACAATGCAGTGAAAATTATACCATGTAAATTTTATAAGACGCTCCAGAATACATAACTCCCAATAAAGAAATAGCAGAAAGTCAATACTGTATCTGTCTGTATCATAACAGTCAAATCAGATCAAGCAATCACATCAGATGCAAACTTGATTTGATCATAGTCCTTCGCCACTAGTAGTTTTTTTCTTATACCGGCGGAGTGGAGCGGTGTCATTACCTTCGGCACTCATCAAGATGCACCCTGAAGGTCAGACCTGATGAATTGGAGAGACAGCTCTGTTATAGAGAGCAGCCATTATCCATGATACTGAAGGAGATTATTCACTCTCCTGAGAAAGGTGAGGAGAGGACAGGAGAGGAAACAGTGAAAAGGGAGGAAATAAAGGGAGAGGTGTAGACGAAGATTAAAGGAGGAGAAATAAAAATAGAAGAATGGAGGAATGGAGAGCCACATCCAGCGGGCTCAGAGAACACCTCAGTGAAGAGTCACTGTGAAATGTTGATAGCTGATCGGTGACAAAACTCCCCTACCCACTTAAAGCTGACACCTCGGTGCAACTGTTTCTCTCCACAGCAGGCAGTCGGGGATGATATCAGTGTACCAGAGAGAAGCTCGAATACTCCCAGCCCAGTTAGAGCTGACACCAGGAAACAGTCTCCCTCCTCCGCTCCCCTCTGTCTCAACTCAACATTTTTTCTCAGCGGAGATGTCCTCTGACAGAATTCTGTGCTGAAACCACTCCACAAGGCTGTTAGCCGCAGATATCCCCTCAGGCTGGAATTTAAGGAGGGAAACGCCTGCTGGTTTGAGTGAATTAAAATGAAGTTGATCCGTAACCTTATCACCAAGCAATTTGCCAATAATCTTAAAACATGAGGACATCCTATTCTACCCCAACATCCCCGTAACTTATATTTGAAACTGGGGCATAAAAAGCGCTGAGCTGAGCCTGCCAGCCTGTGGGATATCCCATCGTAATAGGGGTCTTCTTGAACCCTAAGCCCATCTTCCAGTCTGTCTCTGCTTCTCTCTGCAGGCTGTGGTGATGAAGTGTTCTGCGCCCTGCAGTAGTCCAGCGGTGTGTCATGCATGATAAAGAGCAAGAGATTGTGGGGGAAGCCTGGGGAAGGCTGTGCAACCCAGCTGCTGGTACAAAGCTGCAGGCCAGAAGCCATGCTGTAGGCCGGGGGGTGAATAAATGATTTGAATGGCAGTAAAACTCATGCAAATAGGTTCGGCCGGCTACATTAACATACAGTCGCATTGCGTGAAATGACACGCATAAACAAAGGTGAGTGTCTGGATTTATCCGCAGACACAAAAGTAATGCTAATGCATGCGTGCGCACACAAATACACACACACAAACACCCGTAAAACTCTGCATATTGTACATCCATGCATATACTCATGATGATCTACAAGAGATGAATACTGACAAGGACAGGATATTGAGTGAAAAACAGCCTGTTTTTCTTCTTCTGTGACACATCACGCACATTCACACCTTAACCTCCAATGTATTACACTCATATCCAAGACATGGGGGTGAAAAGATAAATTCAAAAAAGCACAAAAAAGGCAGCCAAAGTATGCCTATTGTATATACTGTACATGTATTTTACTTTGAAAAATACATGTACAGTATATACAATAGTAGAATCCAGAGTTCACTTAATGCCAGACAAAAAAAAAACTGTGTGTGTATGTGCGTGTGTGTGTGTGTGCAATGCGTGTACTTCAGCCTCAAAGCTCAGAGGATTAAATTAGAGAAGGAGAGGGTCCTCTGTTGTGAACAGGGGAAGGGTGGACCACTTCATGGGTCACACCTCCAGACTCCATAAGCACTTCAGGCCTCATTGAGGAGACAGTCTCAGGGGTTCGGGGTGGACAGGATGACCTGAGGTTGGCCTGGGGAGCCCACGCTGAGACAGGCAGACATCACTGTATGGGTCAACTGCACTTCTCAAGGGTGTAATTAAAAAGTTAGAGGGGTGATTTCTGCTGTTACTGCAAAACACAGTACAGTATGTTGCCTGAGGCAAAAGCTGCTCAGTTTCTCTCAGTGAGCATTTGTATTTTGGCTATTTGAATACTTTTAATATTAACATAAAATTGATCTTATATTAAATTCAAAATGGTAGCTTCATTTTATTCTTTATCTGTAGCTGACTTTGTTTCCCCTGCTTAAAATTCAGATAGATCACACAGACTATATATTAAAGTCTTCTCCGCATGGTTCATCTTCATCGATTTTTCTTCTTAGAACTACAATCAGTTTAAGGCAGCGATACCCAAACTTTATGGCACGCAAAATGAAGCAGTGGGTTCTTGTGAGCCATAATCACTATTTGTATGTGTGTATGGATTATGACAAGGCAGCCCAAATAATTCTTTTTTACTTTTGAATATGTTTTGAGCTCAGAGGAGGGAGAATAATCTGGTATTTACATGAAAAAAAGCAAACATTAAAGGACTGTCTGAAAAAAAGAAAATACAACTTTGTATAGGAAATTTTTTCTGCTTTCCTATTTTAACCATTTCTTATTTCACCACCACTCAGATTTATCCTGCAGCCCTTTTGAGATGCTAAATCCCAGGTTTGGAAGCACTGGTTTAACTACACCTGTGTAGTGGCCCTTGAACATCTATGAATATATTGACATGCATACTTGTATCCTGGTTTTAAGTCTTACCCTGATCCAATGGTTTGTTAGTGCCCCTACCAGTTAGGTTAGCTTTACGAGACGAATCATGGTAAGGAATTGTAACCTAACGTGGTGTGATGTACCGACTTGACGTTACATACATACGTAACCTAAAAAAACTCAGCCGTGACTTCTGGTGTCACGCCGGACACAAAACCTGGTTTCTTGGGTGAAAGTGCTGTGTTTGTTTGACCAAATCACGGATCTTGTTGCTCTTTATAACTACTCCGTGACCTGATTTTGTGCATAGGTCACATTATCACAGCCTCTTGGCTTATGAATCTCATTGCATTACTTTTCATAGGTAGAAGTACGAACAGTGAATGACAACAGCCTGTTTCAGGAGATGATATTCACATGGAACATGAGAAACCTGGTTATTCATGATTCTAAGACGTTAATAATTTTCCACATTTCTGAAGTACTGTGGCAGCCTCACCCAACTACAGCCTGAACATTCAGTACATTTACACAAGTACAGTACTAAAATGACCACCTGTATATCAATTACTCACCTCATGTTACATTAAATTTGTGAATAAACCCTTTTTCTTGCACGCCCCGAGTGAACGAGGAATCCAAAAATGGCAAACACCGGGGCATAGGTGGCTTAGTGGTTAGAGCAGGCGCCCCATGTACACAGGCTCAGTCCTTGCTGCAGCAGACCAGGTTTTAACCCGGCTTTCAGCCCTTTGCTGCGTATCATTCCCTCCCTCTCTCTCTCTCCCTCTTTCTCTCTCTCTCTTTCTTGCTGAATTAAAGCCATCATGTTTTACAGCAGCAGAACTATATCACACATCCATTTTCAAACCATCACACAACTCTTGCAGTTTAAGCAATTGTCATTTTTGGATTCTTTGTTCACTGAAGTCACGTCAAAAAATGCAACATGGGGAAAGTGGTCATTTGGGGGTTGAATTATAAGTATAGTTCTACGATACTGTACTTTCTCCCCACTACCTATATGACCACTGCAGTTACTAGTCACTATGCAGATACAGTTTTTTTTTTTTTTTAACAAAACTGAGCTTAAAGCATGTGATACATTGTTTCAAAATGCCCAACAGTATATAAAGTGCTTTCAATTAGCTTCACCTCCACCAGCTACAACACTGAAAGGAGACCTCCAATGAACTGACATATAAAGGTCAGTTTACAAATGATGGAGAGCACCAATCAGCCTTTTAAAAACTAAAGAAGGTCTCCTGTGGCTCTGGAGGAACCAAGGCTGTCAAGGCTGACAAAATAACAGATGATACTGGGCTTGCTGACTACAAATTTAAAGGATTCTGGTTGCATTATGGGAAATGTAGGATTAATGGCAGTAGGTGAAACCATTGGGAAAGTGCCTACATTCTTTCTAATGTCCAGCAGGGGGCAACTCCACTGATTACAAAAAGATTGTTTACAAGTCTATGAGAAAATTACCCTACTTCTTATATGATTTATTCCCTCAGTAAACATTTTCCAAAAGGATTTCATGGTCTGATTGGTAGTTTAACATCTTCCTAAATGCAGCATGTTTATTTAGAGTAAAAATAAATGATAAATCAGTGTGTGCTTTAGAGTGTGGATACCTTGACAACTCGCTACCACTGTGATGTCCTCAACTTCTCAGTCAAATCCACCCCTTGCTTCACCACAGCTCAGCCATCTCCATCAAATATGGTCATATCCGGTGCCAAACAACTGCATGGCATGGTGTTGCAGTGGTTAGCATTGTCGCCTCACAGCAACTGGATTCCTGGTTTGAACCCTGGGTGGTGGTTTTGGAGCCCAGGGTGGGGGAGCCCCTCTGCGCAGAGTTTGCATGTTCTCCCCATGTCAGTGAGGGTTTTCTCCAGGTACTCGGGCTTTCTTCCACAGTCCAAAGACATGCAGTTTAGGTTAATTGGTGACTCTAAAATTGCCTGTAGGTGTGAATGTGAACCTGAATGGTTGTCTGTCTCTATGTGTTAGCCCTGTGATAGTCTGCCAAATTGTCCAGAGTCTACCCCACCTTTCACCCAGTGTCACCTGAGATAGGCGCCAGCACCCCCGCAACCTCTAACAGCATAAGTGGTTACAGTAAATGAATGAATTAATGAATGGCTCCAAAAGCAGAATACTGAATCACCGCAGTGCCCCTTTAAACTTCTTTTTGCGTACAATGCATCGGTAATTATAATATTCCAGAAATGCAGTATGACATAACTAAAGGAGCCATTAGGCATAATGAATAGCCTGACTTCTGTACCTCTCTCAAGTAAAATTATGGATGCTGGACTTTTAGTCGTAATGAGTATTTTTAAGTAAAATACTTCTTCCACCACTGCTCATCACTTGAAGTTGAACCCACTTTGGTTTCTGGCAACCTAGCCCATGGTGACTCTCATTTATCTACTACAGCTCAAGTTGAGGAAGCACCTACGCACATAGTAGACAATGTTGAAAAAGTAGCTCATGTGGAAAATCCAGGTTTCTTAAAACTGGGCTAAGGGCTAATCCATGTTTTATAACTCAGCATGATGTTTACATGAGCAAAACATGGCTGAGATAGTCCAACTGGAATTACGTGCTCTGTGTCATTCATTTTGGCATTAAAAATTAGTAGCTACAGAGTTCCTGCAGATAGATTTACATTGCCACTGGTTATTAAAAAAATGTCTCCTGTTTGATTCACATTGTTGCACACTGAAGACCTTGTTTCCACACAGTTTTGTTTCGTATCTGTATTTCTCTATAGTATAGAGAATATGCCCTCTAGTGTTCAACACAAGGAAATGCATCTCTTTACAGATGGATGAAACACATCTCCACAGAAATCGCAAAAAAAGTTCATTTTGATTGTTTTTCACTGTCCAGTCTTGTGAAATGTGTGCATTGAGTGGTGCAGAGACAAAAACAGGACTAACAGTTCATGGTACCAAGTAAGTGAGTTCTGTGAAATATTTTGTTTGTGCTCCAAATGTTATACAACTAGCATGCTACCAGTGTTAGCTAGTCAAACATATTGTTAAACTTTTCACTTAAAAAAAAAAATACAGAAATAGGGCTGCATTACTTTCGACAATCCGTTAACTTCTTTTGGCACAGTGCATACGGTTTGTCTGAAATCTGCCACAAAAAAGTTCAGATTTGTCAGTGTACTCAAGGAAAATTCCAGACCTAGATAAATAAATAAATAAAAATGGCAAGAGGAGTTTCGCAAACACATTGAGATCACGGAGGTTCCAATAGATTCAAATGGATTCCTGGTAAACCAGCATACGCACACATGTGGAAATGGAGCATTAGTCTCAAAACCTCTTCGACCTGTTCTTGAATATAACACTTGAATCTGCTCTTTAAATTGACCCTGACTAAAATATGATGATCTTGACAGTGGTGGCAGGATCACTGTGTAGTTCAGGAGCTCCTTCACTATTTCCAGAGCAGAAGGTCAATTTTAAGTGTAGCCTTAGTATTCAAATATCCTTACTTACTGCAAAATTTCTGCATTAGCTGGCTGACCCTCTGCCCCAACCACAGGGAGACACAACCTGACTTTTTCAAACCTAAATCGTGTTCTGTTTTATATGTAGAAGAACTCAAACCCTTTGGTGCATGCCACCCCTCCCAAGCAAGTAAAAATCCACCACTGAAAAGATTTTTTTTGATTTCATATTTTTACAGGGAGAATCGCAGTAATTGAGAGCAGACATGATCTCATATAGCATTTATTTTGTTATCATGTTATTTGGGCAGATTTAATCCTTAAGAGAACATCTGCTACAGTGAAGAAGAGCTTTCGGCAGCTGTTAATAAACTACGAGCTGCCAGTCATGTCTTATATGCCCCCCCCCCTCATTTCCCAGAGGGATGGAGAGAGGGGGAGAGAGACAGAGAGTTAATCAAAGTAGTAGTCTTGCAATTAAGTGACAGTGAAAGTTACAGGATTGTATCTTGAATCCATTCGGCTTACTTCATGCCTGAGATGAGGGCTCTGAATAGACTCCGTTGATTCTCAGGTTCAGTGATTAAGCTGGTCATGGCATATAAAAGGACAATAGAGCAGTGTTTTTACACTGCATTTTCGTGTTCTTGTGAATCTGTACGCCGTCCTAGAGAAAGCGCTGAGGAGTACAGTCACTGTTTTGTTTTGAAAATTCATCCTCTGTCATGCATATTGAGATTAAATTCAAATGTTTTGTGATGTTCATCAGCCTCCCCTATGAATAATTCCAAGAAGCTTCTATCCGGCTCAGGCAATTCGTTCTGATGGGACTGAAGGTTATCCAGATGGATCCGGAGCGTGGCCTCAGTGTATGATTACATGTTTAGCTCCGATATTGATGTAATCCTCAAAGGGTATTACCCTGTAGCAGCCTACCTGTGGATATGCATCATGGGGCTTTGAATCTGCACCCAATCTCCCAGTATCTTGCCCCTGCAGCTTTTTCTATCAAACGGCGGCGATGCGGCGCACTTCTCCTTATGGGGTGCTCCTCTATTCTCCAGCTGCAGTTGGACAGCTGACCCTCTAGCCAAGGTGTCTCTTCTAACAGGTCTGGATGTTTTATTCATGGCACCTGTAGAACACAGTAAACTGCTCGACCACAACCAAAACAAAACGGCTCAGTCACCTCAAGAGAACCACTTTCCCAGTTGAAATAAGACACCTCACATCTCTGTTGTGGCGGTGCTGTGATCCTCATACCATGCAACAACCACACTGTGACAACTAAATCCATTTCCCCGGATAGTCTTACATAAAATATTCTCAGCTTTTTTTTTCTTCACCACTCTGTTTGACAAAGAATTTATTCTTGTTTGTTCTTGTTGTCAAGGCTGGAATATTTACATCTTTCCAGACTAGCCCTGATATAAGTTTTCTGCTTAAAGGTGTAGTATGGAGGATTGAGTGGCATCTTTTTTATGAGATTGCAGATTGCAACAAACTGAATACTCCTTTGTTCACCCCTCCATTTTCATGCTTGTAGGAGAATCTATGGTGGCCTTCAGGTAATTCAGGTAAAAACACAAAAGACCCCATCTAGAGCAAGTGTCAGTGGTCATTCTAAAGTAATGAAAACACGATTCATATTTTCAGGCGATGATAGTAATATTCCATCCATTCATTACCTGTAACTGCTTATCCTATTCAGGGTTGCAGGGGCACTGAAACCTATCCTAGCTGACACTAGACAAACAACATAACATGAAAATACAGTAATTATAAGCATCATATTCCATTTCCACCAATGGATCTGCCTAAAGCCCACACACTGCAGCTTTAAAAAAAAAATATAGATTGTACGTCATGATATGCTGTCATATCTGCATTTCATAATTATGTGTCTTTCATTGTGTTGTTCTTACCACAGCACTGAAAAAATATGCAATTTTGTTCCCTATTCTGAAAATTGAATATGGAGAGGGTGACAATAAGTTTCACCCTCCATCTGTCTTGGAGATATATCCAGCCAAACTCATGACATCATGTCTGGGCGAGCCTCTGTTCCTCTACCTTTTGTATCTCAATGCAATCTCTCATTCCACATTTACTGCATTGGTCTTCCTGAAAAAATTAAGCACGTGTCTGGGTTTTACTGTCCATATTAAATTAGGCATCCACTACAGCACTTGCTACTAGAAACTGAAACCTCAGTGATTTTAACAAAGTTAAACGACGATTACCTTGTGAACACAGGAAAAAAATACAGCTCCCACAACAATTTGAAAGGATGGCAAGGTGTCTTAGTTTCACAAATATCCATTAAATTCACCAATTTTCTCTTCTTGCTTCTTGCTTTTCTTTTCTCTGCCTTAAAAAATACATTTAAAGCCTTTACTCCCCTTTGTCCATCTGTTTTTATAGACATGTCTAAGCTAGCTGCAGCCTCTCAACTCACCCATGGACTCTTTTGTCGAGCTATTACACTTTCTATTGTGGATTAAACAAACAGAAAATAATACGTTAAAGTCTGAAGTTTGAAGGTGCTTGTGGACGGACTTTACCGTTATCATTACCTTCCGACAGGGACATGCTAACTGTTTTTCCCCGCTTTTACATCTTCTCAATACCTAGCACAGGTAATTCAACAGTTAGCTACTTAGCAACTCTATAATGGAACAATTATGGGTCAAGTTTCCTGCTTTAAGGTGTAGGTCAGACTTTTGGGAAATATTTTTGCTTGCTTTGTCCCTAAGATTTAGATGAGAATTTTGTTGCCACTCTCATGGGAGTTACTTCAGCAGCTCATACATTAACCTAAAGGGAAACACTACATAAATTAAGGATTTCAATATGTTATTTTCATGCTCGAGGAAAGTTAAATCAATATTTGTGAACATGAGCTACTCTCTCTCAAAGCCAGAGAAGCAAGTCTCAAATTTGTGATGTGAGTGTAAAGCCTGAAGCTGCTTCACAGACAGTGAAGGAGAGACTGATTTTGTGGACCCACAGAATGGTTGTTTTCTTCTTTTCTTCCATGTAGTGCTTTCAGTTCTGAAACAGGAAAATTACCCATATGGACTGACACACAATGTTTGTTTACAGTAACTACTGCCTCGTTTTTAGTTTTTTTTAAGCCACCTAAAAAAGACTCACCTAAAAATATGTATATTCGTTTCAGTGTATGCTACATTTAGAATATTTTCACCACTTAACCTCCCTGTAAGACAGCCCTTTTTAACAGGGAACTGAAGCTGTTATCTCAAAGCCACCAGACCACACTGACAAAAATAGCCTACTAATTTTACTTTGCAGAACATGGGAGTTTCTGGCACCGGTGCTTCAGTCAGTTTGTGTGTAAGGTAAAGCAGTAAAAGTATTAGAAATACAGCATACACTGATACTTTTTAAGTTGAGTCTATTAGGTGGCTAAAATATGTTTTTTTTAATGGCAGTGCATTGCTTAGGTTCTATGCCTGTACATCTGGTTTATCAAAGACACTAGCAAAGCAACACAATGCAGACATAAACACAGACATAAAATAAGCACAGCAGAAAGGTTGGACCACAGTGTTTAATGATATATCTTTAACTGTTAACAATTTGACTCCAGCAGTCTACTCAGTAGTGACTCAGTGCATCAGAATGACTTTAGAGAAAATGGATTTATTGTTCGATTTAAACCAGACTTTTAAAACCCACATGTTAGTCTGACTGAAATTGTACTAAATCGAATTTCTCAAAGCCGGACTAACACACCCAGATAATGTGATTGGGAGTCTTATACTCCTGCATGTATACACTCAGTCAGACCCAAACTGGCCAAGGTGCTCAACGCATGCTCCGCAGTTTTCGCCCCAGGCTTTGAAATGGAAGTCCTACGGCCAATTTCCACCAGATGCGTGTTGGTTGCGTCTCCGCTCCGGCACGGCAACAGAGCCGATAGGATTCAATTCTAGTCAATGTGTGTGTTTCCACCGGCTGCGGCTGTGCTGCGTTCCGGCTCCGTCTCAGCTCCGGCAGTCCGGAGCCCTCCGCAACAGATATGCAGGACTTCTATTTTTGCGGGCACCGGAGCACAACGCAGCAATTCAGCACAGAGCAGATCGTGCGGGGCAGGAAGTCTTGCACAGAAACACAATAAAACATCCGGTTAATTTTCAAAATAAAATACATAGTGTTCACGGCAGATCACATTTCCCTGCACTACACCTTAAAAACTACATAATGGGCAGAGGCAGGCCTGAAGTCAACAGGTCAGAGGTTTTCAGACGTCATTTCACCCCGTGAACACCATGGACGAGGAGATATTAATCATGGCAGTGCACCGAGATGTCTTCCGGCGGAGCTGCACCGCACCGCACAGCAAACGCAGCCGGTGGGTATTGAGGATGGCGGAGCACACAGCGGATAACCAGCGCTGCCGTTCCGCAAAGGACACACATCCAGTGGAAATCCGGCGTTAAGCATTAAATGTGAAACAAAGAAGAAGCCTATAACAAGCTGGCAAAATTTACGTCTAGAGCTGTGCATTTTTGGATGAACGAAATGTACAGAGCTGTAAAGTTGTCCACATTCAAGAAAAACTCCAAGAGTTTGCCGCTAGCTAACCATAGCTAATTTGTTTGTCGAATGTTTGGTCTGTGATGCAATAGGTCCTATACTAACAAGCTGAGGGGGTATATCGCCACCTACTGTATAGTAGCAGAGTCAGACATACTTCTGTCAAGAAACCCATTCCCCTCTTGTGCTTGTATACTGGAACAAGAACAGGAGTCCAATTAAATGGCCTAGCTGAGCTATAACCGTAGCTCGACTTAACTGTGCATGTAAACGTGCTGATTGTTATTGTGAGCATGACGTCACTGTGATTCGGTCTTTATACTCGCAACATTCCCCTGGGTGCCTTCATTTCCCCGGGTGTTCTCAACCATAACCATCTTAACCATCTGTGAAACTTTACTCCTTGGTTTTAGCAAGGAATACACATAACAGCCAAGAAAGCTGTTTCATCTCTTTCTAGCCATTATGCTAAGCTAAGCTAAGCAGCTGTTGGATATACCCTTACATCTACCAGACATACAGAACTGTACATGAGAGCAGTACTGATCTTCTCATCTGACTCTCTGCAAGTAACCAAAAAAAGCATATTTCAGAAAATGTCAAACTATTGCTTTAAAACCAGTGCAGCTGTAGTTGTAAAGGAGAGAGCATGCCTCTTTTACTTCTCCAACCTTGATCTCTCATAGCAATCAGTGAATTTAAGCCAGTAGCAGTTTTTTGTCACAAAAATGTCTTCTCCCTCATGAAAAATGCACGAATATCCCTCATGATCAATAACACCCGTACCACTGTATCCCAGGTGATCAGACAGAGTGCATAATACACCTTGTGTGTGACAGCTGCGTATTGTGGAATGATTGAAATTGATACAACGTCAATGTTCAGTAATCACAGAGCTCCCTGTCTCTTCTCCTTGATCATTCAGAGTGAATCAGAGTCAGTCTTTGATCAGTCTCTGGCGCTGTACCCAGGGACTGACAAAAAAAGACAGGCAGTACAGAGGAGAGGACAGACACAGCCATGTATTTACCCCTGCATTTCAATTTCACTAATGATTATTCACGTCCAGTCACTGTATAACAGCTTGGAGGAAGCCAAGTGCTGAGCCTTTATTATAGAAGATCTGAGTGAACATTATTGCTTTTGCTGCATGAAACAAACGCTTCAAGCAATTATAATGATTATCATTATCTGCTGAGAGACACGCTCGACGCAAATTGGCTCTATGTCAGTAATTAAGAGATGCATCCCTTTTTTGGAGGGGGGTGAGTGAAGTTTTCATGGTGCTTTTAAAATAAAAAATGCCTGAGCAACGCTGTGCAGAATTTTAATATCCAACCTATGGGGTTAATCTGACCCCCTTTCTCAAAAGGTTCTACATTTGAATGTTATCACCTTTCACAATGGCTAATTACATGTGAAAAAAAGCAGCAGGGACATTTTGCAGCCTAATTTGAATCATTTTGCTCTAAAAGGCCAAGCAACACAAGATATGTACTGTCCAAGTAATGTCTGAGTTGTGTAACTGTGCTTCTTTTTTTCTAATTTCCTAATTCTTTCACTGGAAAAGGACCAAGATTGTGTGTGGCAGTGTGTAACAGTCTAATTTCCTTTTCGTGTCGAGCCAAGAGAGAGTAGCTGCATTAAAACAATGTATCTAGAACCATCCCCGTAGTCGCAGCCTTCCAGTTACAGTAGTGCCACCAGCCAGTCCAGGTGTTGGTTTATGTATACATTAAATTGTGCATTAATTTAGATTTTTATCGCCTTCCACTGCTCTCACTGGAATGTAGCTGTGACAGAATGAGGTTAGGCTTTGCATGACCAAAGGGATGGCTACAATTTAAAAAAAAAAAAAATGACAGGAGGGCCAAACACCAGATGCTGTGATTGAAGAGCATTATTTGTTTACATCTGACATCCTCTCCTCTCAAACAAAAACAATCCTCTCCAAACTTTTCCTTCACTTCACACGTAATGAAAACTTTTGAGAGGATTGTTTTAGAGCATTTCAGAGTGTTGGCAGGCAAATACATGGACCCACTGCAATTTGCTTACCAGGCCAAAATTAATGTTGAGGATGCCATTCTTTTTATGCTTCAAAAGCGAACGTGTGCTTAGAAAAATGCAGATAGCTCTGTCAGGGTGTTTGTTTTGATTTTTCTAGTGCTTTTAACACAATCCAGCACAGGCCTCTCTGCACCAAACTCAAAGACATGCTGTTTCCGTCTCCCATAATGAATTGGGTTTATGACTATCTATCAGCTAAACCAATATGGTACATGTGCAGTTCCTGTATACATTCTCCCTGAGCTGATGTACTCTCCTTGTTTCTGTTTAGCTTTTGCACTGCTGACTCCCAATGCAATCAACCTGCTTGTCACATACAGATTGTTCTATCTATCTATCTATCTATCTATCTATCTATCTATCTATGATATACATAGCACTCTAGGCAGCCCTACATATAACTGAAGGCCCAGTTTATTACGCAACTCAGTTTTATACAATACAATGTATGTTGTAGGGGATCCCTGCTCTGTCTCTCTTTCAGCCAAGGGGTCCTTGGTCTGAAAAATATTGACCCCTGCATTAGAGGCCCCGTCCTCAGAGAAGCTTCAAGGTTCACACATCCAGCTCCAAACAAAACCGGGTCTTGTAGCCTAACGGTGACTAACCTCAGAAAGCCAGCTAAGAAGACACATATAACATAAATACGACCAATCTGAGTTATGGTGAGTCGCATTGTTTCTTTTTTGGCAGATGCTGCCTAAGGAGACGCAAGATGATGCTGTGGCTCCCTGTGGCAGGCTAGCGCGTACTCTCCCCATAAGACAACAAACAAGCTAACCCTCAAACTGTCAATGTGTTACTGGGATTGGTAATGATGATGTAATTACTGATTTAAAAATTGTAATCTCTTACATTACTCATTTTCATACTTGACGAGAGTAATCAGAGCTCAGGCATTACTCAATAATGTATTGGTATTGGTGCTCAAGATTGTCTACCACCACTGTACGCTGTCTATCTGTGATAATAGAAAGGGTCATTCCTGTTACACAGCAACATTTGGGCCTTATAACTTTGTATTTTGCATTATACAAGAACAGTGACATGGTTAACTGTCATGTAAACATACTGGGCATCTCAGGCAGTCAAACAGTGACTACCACAGAAGGCCTGCCTCTCAAATCATCCCATTGGACAATGGACAAAAAATGGCGAAAAAAGAGATGACATGGGGTGTTTTTCTTTTCCACCTTGAGTTGAAGTTTTTTCAACTCGAGGAGTTCAGCACTCTCCGGCAAAAATGCCAGGTGCCAAGAGTGCAGAAACACAAGGCAAAAGCAGTGAGCGAAATGCTTCATTCTTATCAAAAACAGGTAAAGAAAGCTGTCTCCAGCTGCTAAAATGCTTTCTATGTGATCGGGGTTATATTAAGAGGTCATGTCAGTTCAGTTATTTTATTGTAAAGAAGATTTCTTTGTTTCCCCTGCATAAAAAGGGTCAAAATTTAAAACAAAAACAAAAGAAACAACAACAACAAAAAACAATCAGTATCAGCCAAATTGTTATTCTAAACATCCGTATTGGTATCGGCCTGGAATTTCTCAATCAGTGCATTTTTAATATGTAATATTTGAAGTCATAACACATGGACATGGTAAAATCAAGAATATGCCTGCTTGTCATGTCAGCAAAATATTTTAAATGTGCATTATTCTGTGTTCATGTGATAAGGAAAACCTGTCTCTATAGTTTAAGGCGTTTGTCATAAATATTTGAGGAATAATTTTATGGGGAAAGAAATGTTTCTACATAGGAGGAATCACCTGAAAATGTATTATATAAGGTCGTTTAGAAAGCAAAAGCTTTATGTCTTACAGGAAAATGGTGGAAAATAAAGCTCTTCTAATTATTCAGACTAAGTGGAGGTCACAAGTGGAAGTGGGCGGGAGGACTATTACGTGATCCTCCGCCTGCAGGTGAGTATTCTTCATGCGTTTAGAGGGGATGGCAGCAACGCTATAGACAATGCAAAAGGGCACCAAAAGAATTATAAGCCAAACATCTTACAACACAGAGAGAGGGAGAGAACATGTGGAGAAGGTGAAAAGAGAGAAGGAGAGGATTGCAAGATTGATGTGCGGTTGGAGGAGAGGAAATACGGGGCAGAAGAGTGGGTGGGTTGGAGGGGCTGTTACTTGGGTGTAGGCGGCTGGGGAGGGAGAGAAAGTGTGAATCCATGGGATATTAGATGTCCTGACCTGGCCAGTGGAGGGCGTGAGGATGGATTGGCCACTACGGACCAACTGAGAGAGCAAGAACAAGAGAGGGGGAGAGATGGGGTGATGGAGGTGTCGAGAAAAAGAAGGGAGTAAGGAGAATATCAATGGCCAGACAGAGACACGTATGGATTTCTCTTCCGTCTCTTCAGAGCCTAACTTTACAGCGGCGCAGGAGTGGATCGAATTGGGAGGGAGAGAAAAAGTGCCTGCTGATCCTCCCCAGAGAAATCAACACTTATGCATGAAAAGCTTCTTTGACTGTTAACTTTGTTTCCCTGCTCATTGTTCAATAGGATGCACTTGTTTTTTCATGTCCTTCTGTTTACAAGTCGACACAATAAAAGCAACATAAGGTGGTGACAGAAAATAATGAATACCATGTAACTGATAAAGAGCAAGTCCATGCCTCAGAGTGAACTAATAATAAAAAAGGAAATTTATGAATAAGTGTGGTTATTACAAAGTGCCTGCCTTGTGACTATTTGCATAATTCCAATTATTGCACAATGACACAGTTCCTTCCTGATGTGATTTGTGCTGACTGTTAATACCATCAGCATAAACAAAGGAATATCACGTTGATTCTCAAGCTGAGTCTGTCAATGTATGCATCAGCATCCACATAATGTGAAAAAGAAACTGGAATGTAGAAAGACACTTGGAGGTCTTGCTCTTTAGAATTATATAATAAAATAGACCTCACCACATGCTCCACGTAGTTACTACTCTGGATCATGATTATAATTATAATCATAATGACCATGTGATAGTGAGATTGTTTTCTCAGCTGCTGCTGTTGCTGCAAGGGTCAAGATCAGACCTTGGAACTCATATTTTAAAGCAACATGGGCTAGAAATTCCATGACACCTGGGCAAACTCCATGTGCTGATAAAGATCATGTGATGTGATCTAAAGCTGCAGAACAGCTGCAGCTACTAAGGCCATGTCTACACGTACACAGATATTATTGAGAACGGGTATTTTCCTCTGTGTTTTGGCCTCTGGTCTACACACAAACTGAGTTTTGGGTCACTTAAACAGAGATTTTATCAAAAAACCTTCTAAGGAGCAGATTTTTCACCTCAATATGAACATGCCCAATGCACGACTTGGACTAATGACTACGTTACAGTTAAACTTAATATTGCTGCACCACTTCACAAGTAAACAGAGGCATCTGCTGCGCCCAGTGTTATGTGGTCCACCTCAATGTCCATGAAACAACGGTTTTGGATCAGACCTGGTTGAACAAGCAAATTGTGGGACAATTTAGAAAGCAGGATTGTTATGGAGAAGGAGGGGAAGGAGTACTTTCGCATGTCCGGAGCATCACTCATAACAAAAGTGAGCTCCTCCCTCCATATCGAATGGGAATCAACAATGATGAGATCTCCTGTAGGTGATTTAAAAAAGGTAATGTTAGCCTGTACACTTTATTATTTCTAGTGTCGAGGGGAAAACTGCCGAAGACAGCTAACGCCAGTGAGTGTTCTAGTGTAGACAGAAATATTTTGTAAAACGAAGATTGTGTGGAGTTTTTTTTTTTTTTAAACCATGGGAGAAAATATCGATTGAAAAAAAAACCCCTGTATATGTGTAGACAGAGCCTATAGAGACTTTGCATTGAAATAGTTTTCAGTATGTCTAAGAATCACATTTAAAAATATGACCTTGCACTGTTTCTCAGATGCTGTTTCCACGGTGAACAATGGACTTTGAAACTCAGAATAGATTAGTTTAAAGGCTAAGTTAGTGTATCTATTTGTTGGTTAAAGGATTGTATTTTACTGTTTGTGAACACATTCGCAAGCAAAAATGAAATCAAAAGCCAACCCCAGATTCACTCTTGTTAGGGGTTTACCTTGCCATATTTGTGTTTCCTTCTGTGCTGTGTCTCTTGGATGCCTGCTCACAGTCTGGCACCTGGTCGCTACCTTTTGGAAAGTTCCGACCTCACCTGAGCACTGTGGGGGTACAAGCCCAGAAATGCTCAGAACACAAAAAATAAGAAGAAAATAAGAAAATACAGGCAGTCTGTGCAGAAAAATACACCAACTCAGACTTCTAGTGGGTCATAAGGGGTGACCTACAGGGATTACTGTATTGTTGTATTGTTTTTAGGAAACTCTTGCAAAGTATACCTTCAAGGGTCAGCTTCCCAAAATCATCTGTTTTCTAATTCCTTCTTCATGGTATCGATTCATTCAGATAGTTGTGGTTTTATGTGCTGATGTTTCAAGATATCCCCAACTGAAACATCTGCTGCTGCCCCAGCAGGTGCTCAAAGTATTGAAAAATTACATTCTAAAACTTGAACTGGAATATGTCTTTTTGGTTTATTTGGGTAATATATGTGAATATTTCTTAGGTATATAATTCTGAAGAGCTGTATATCTCAAAACATCTGTAACTAGAAAAGCACTCAGAGAGTGCAGACCTCCGCCAAGTAGGTGATATTCCCTCCTCCTCTGCATCAGATTTTGCAGCCTGCATCACAATTAGGTTATTTGCATCACTATAATTATTAGGTTACATATGCCTTCACCATGGAGACACTGTGGTGTATTTATTTCGTTCTTATTTTGTACCAACACAGAATACGACATGTTTTTTTGTATTTTTTACTTTATTTTTTCCAACACAGAACATTGATTTCAACTTTAGAATTACAACAATATTTAGCAAGTAGAACAAGTCGTGCTTTCCAGCCACCAGATGGCGCTATTTTCACCTTGGCAGTTACCTCTGCCAAGGAGGTTATGTTTTTGCCGGCGTTGGTCTGTTTGTCTATTTGTTTGTCTGCAAAATAACTCAAAAAGTTTTGAACGGATTTTGATGATGTGGATGTGGATAAATAAATAAATAAATAAACAAACAAACAAATAAATAAATAAATAAATAAATAAAGTCTATCGTCTGACAGCCTCAGCAGCAATTCTAATTTCAAAATCCGTCCATAAATTTTTGAGTGATTTTGCAGACAAACAAACAGACAAACAGACAAACAGACCAATGCCGGTGAAAACATAACCTCCTTGGTGGAGGTAATAAAATGGAAGCAATCTGCATAGGGTAAGTGCAATGTGATCTCGGCTGTACTTGTTACATTTTGACCCTCGGGCAGAAGCCTCCGGCATCACTATAATGATGCTGGGAGCAGCCTCTTGCATTGTATCTTGATGCAGAAGGGATCGTTGCTTCGTTATGCGAGTCAACTCACATGACCAGGGTTGGGCAAGTAACTCTCAAAATGTAATTTATTACATATTACTAGTTACCTTCATTTGAAAGTAATAAGTTAATTTACAAAATTACTCTCTGTGTAGAGCTATAAGTTACTCATTACACTACTTTTTTGTTACTTTCACCAAAATGACCTCAGAAGAACAACCAGGCAATAAATGGATGGAGTTTATTACAGTTTATTTAAAATCCAGTGATGTGCAGACTTGGCCCATTAATGCATTCACATACAGTGGTTAACACTTTGTATTACAATCCCCTGCTTAAATTAATAATAATGAGATGATACAGAACAATTAAATAGCCTGGACTTTTTATAAATATTGTTGCACACAGGGAGGTTCAGGCAGAGGATCAAAGTCTGATAAATTATGAGATAGTGATCAATATTTGAAGGCCTATCCTATGAAATACAATAAACAGACTGATTAAATGGATTGGTGTGTGAGTAAGTCACTATGATGAGCGCAAACTAATACACCAGAGTTAAAAGACCTGCCTGCTGGTTACCAGTGCGCCAGTCAGCTACAAAAGCACCACAGAGTGACTTATGCATGAGAAGGGGATGGTGGGTGTTGCTCCTCCGCTGAAGTCAATACATTCACACTCCTACATTGTCACATATCGACATTTGGTCATGGACTTTGCACGTCCAGATACGATGTGAAAGGTACCCTGGGCGTGTTTATTGTTGACATTCTGGGACACCATGTCAAGTTCTGCCTGTTACATGGATTGTCTTCTTTTAAAATAAATGCACTACGTTAGTACAACACCACAAATTGACGTCTTTTTTCCTCCAACAACTAACGCACATGGTTGGGTTTAGGCAACAAAAGCATGTGATTAAGCTTAGGAAAAAAGAACAGGGTTTGGCTTACCCTACCAGGTGAAAGTTGGTGTTTGTTGGACCCATCTTCCACCCCTCCTGCCGGCCCTACTCAGATATTTGCCACCTTAACTTTTGTCCTTTTCCCGCCACGTTTTCCTCTGACACCGTTGAACTAAAATGGTGACTGGCTGTATGTCATGCTGACATTAAAGGACAGCTTCTTTCATTTGCGTCTGAAGGTGCAAGTCACTGCCCAAGCGCTGGATTTCAAGGACTTCGGAGTGAGACCGGGTTATTCAAGTGGATGTGAATAAAAAGACATCCAACATGCTAACACACATTTGACAGCATAATGTGTCAATCATCAAAATGAGGAAAAAACAAACAAACCGGAGCCTGTCTCCTGATCCCTGTTGCTTTCAAGCAGCTTTAGGATGCAAAAAGTGCATTACCTGTGTGTGCTGATCACTGGCACCCTTTAATGTAGCCTATAATGGCATGACAAGCCACAACAACCTTCGGGGGACATTTTTCTGGTGGCACACTGGTGGAAGTGGCACAGTGTAGATAAATGAAAGCTGAAAACAATATGCAGCTTATTTCAGTTAGTATCGCATTACATGACATTGTAAATGTAATAATATTCCTCCAAATATAGTTAAGTTTAGGCGATACAGGGTTAGAAAAAGATGGTGGTTGACAAAAGTCATGTAAGTCATCTCATGAGACTAATGACTGGCATGAAAAAATAGCTTAACATTGAGTTTTGGTTTCACACGGGACAGGAACAGTTGTCTCCTGGGTGAAAGTTCTGTGCTTGTTGGACCCATTCACCCAGCCTCCCACCTGCCCAAAGCAGACTTGCGCTCTCAGTACTGAACATCTGATATTGATGCAGACGGGTTTACATTGGAGTTGGTTGAAAGCCCTGTGCATCTCATAAACATGCTAAACGGTGCCACCAGTGTCATTGCTGGGGACACTGCCCAAGTGGTGTATTTCGAGGCCCTGGGAGTGAGACCAGTCTGGCAAGGTGGAAATATGGATTATTGTGATTTGGTGAAATGAACCTTAAAGCTATACAGGATAACATAGAGCAGAATAGAGTAGAATAGAGTGATGGCCTTTGATCCCCTACAGGGGGATCGCCTGTGAAGAAGATAATGAGTAAATCAATAAGGCTGGTTGTAAAACTCAAGTTCAGTCATGCCTGCTCGGTTGGGGGTAAGCTGTGTCTTACCGTCAGCCCTCCAGCATCAGCTGAAACATAACTGCAATGTGTTACATGTGCATTTGTTAGTGTGGGTTTCTCAGCGTGTGTCACTGTGTGCATTCAAATACGTGAGTGTGTTTCCAGGAAGGGATATGGAAGGCACTGAGATGAGAGGAACAGGTATATGTGAATGCATCACCTGCCACATCCCTCCTTAAATACATGTCATCTTCTGTGACAGGGACAAAGGTAGAGAGGAAGGTTCAAATAAAGCCTCAGTGTTTTATACTGTGGTAGTCTCGCTTGCGTGAGGCAACTATTCTTCCCTCTGTAGATTTTGAGTGTAAAAACAATACTGAACTGTGATTCCAGCCTTAAAGTATATAGTTCAACATTTTGAAAATACACTTATTCAGTACCTCTCTCTTCAGATCTGTATGGTTGATATAAACAACAGCCAGCAGCTTTTTTGCTTAGCTTAGCATAAAGACTGGAACCAGGGGGAAAGGCGTAACAAAATCTGTCTAACCAAATGAGATGTATAACTTGTTAATTAAAGGTTCAGTGTGAAGAATTTAGCGCCATCTGTTGGCAGAAATGGCACAAAATATTCAGAACTATGTTTTCATAAGTTCATAATCACCTTAAAATAAAAATTGTTGTGTTTTTGTTATCTTAGAAGGAGCCGTTAATATCCACATACGGAGCTGGTACTCTCCCATGGAGTCTGCCATGTTGTTTCCACATTAGCCCAGAATGGACAAACCAAACACTGGCTCTAGATAGTGCCATTTGCATTTTCGCGTCAATCATTGTAGTTCACCTATAAACTTGGAACATGTTCTACAACTTCACCACTAGATGCCACTAAATCCTACACACTGGACCTTTAAAGAGCTTTGAATGTGCTGGTGGGTGCATTTTCTGGTTTTCAGACAGAGCCTGGCTTCCCCCTTTTTCCAGTCTTTGTGCTAAGCTAAGCTAGCTGGCTGCTGGCTGTAGTTTCATATTAACCAGACAGGTTTAAACGAGGCATCAATCTACTCATCTAACTCTTGGCAAGAAAGCAAAGCTCCTTCTTCCCCCACATCATTCCTAAGTGGTGTTATTGTTGGCGCCACTGTCATAAAGACAGTCCATCAACTGCCACAGTTTCCACAGTTACTTCGGTCGTTCTGCTATCCGCCATGTCCACTAATGGGGATAGCAGAGATGGGACCAAGTCACCCATGTGCAAGTCTCAAGTAAGTTTTAAGTCTTAACCTTCAAGTCTCAAGTAAGTCCCAAGTCATTTTTTCTTGGGCAAGTCAAGTCAAGTCACAGGTTATGTCAAGTCCTGTAATAGGTCAAGTCACCTTATTATTGTAATTTTACCTGCAGAATCTGATCTTAATAAAGTGAAAAGACAAGATATATGTAACTGTCAGTAAACATTGACTTCATTGCTGCAGTGTTGCCCCCATGCGTGCGTGCGCGCGCACGTGCACACACACACACACACAAACCAAGGCAGCGGCCAAAATCACCCATTTAGCTCATTTAACCCTGTGTTGCTCGTTCATAAAACGTACAGCCGGTCTTGTGATGAACCGGTCGGAATGTTCGCTCACGTTTTCTGGGGTTAATGTTAGCAAATAAATTAAAAAACAAGTTCCACCAAACCGAATGACTAATTGACAGGGTAGTGATCCAATCATGACAACGCCATTCTCAGCCTGCGCTCCTACCGGGTAATCGACATTATTTTTTAAATTAATTTATTAATTTTATATTCTAACCAAAAACATGATGTGAATAACACTCAAGTCATTCAAGTCATCATGTCTCAAGCCAAGTCAAGTCCCGAGTCTTTAACTTCCAAGTCTGAGTCAAGTCTCAAGTCTTTTATTTTTTGTCAAGTCAAGTCACAAGTCATCAAAACAGCAACTCGAGTCGACTCGAGTCCAAGTCGCAATGAGTCCCCATCTCTGGGGGATAGTACTCTTTGGTAACTGCGGATAGCTACCGGTGAGTACAAAAGTGCTAGCCTCTTCTTGTTTTGGTTGCACAATGGTTGATGCGCTTCCTTTGTGGCGTAAATCAAGCCTTCCTTTATACTCAGTGGCAGACAGAATTGCACAGTGAAAGCAAGGCTTATAGGGAACCAATCTCATAGTGTCATTATTCTATAGCTATTGAGCAATCGATATTTACATCATAATGATAAGTTAAAGCACATATCTTGTCTATTTCCACTTTATATTCATTTTAAATGAAATGCAAATGCATAATTTGTTTTGTATTTGATAGTTATGGAGAGAAAAATCAGCACTGCCCTCCCTTACCTTTGTTTGTGTGCATTTGATTAGCAGCCTGAGTTACACCACTTGTACAAACCTGTACACCAATCCAAAAACACAATTTATCCATGTGCAGTAACATGCGTCATTGAGCTTAAAGCACTCCTAAGCAGCACACCCTGAGCCGCAAATCGAACACAATCATTTGCTCAGACTCTTATCAGCAAGAGGTCAGCAAGGAAACGTGTATCATGGAAACATGTTATGACCCTTGTTATACTACGAAACAAATGCATTTATTTCAGCATTTAGATATTGGACATTTAGAAAAAAAAGGTATTGTCACAATTTGATGTAATTGGTCATGTTCCTTGCACACATGCTGTCTTCGTGTTCCACACAGTCAAAGCAATGATTTACTGTGTTAAGCTCTTAATTGCCAGCAAACATGAGCACCGTGCGGATAAAAATGCATGGAAGAGAAATGCTTCAGGTGCTTAAGAGACTGTATGTGTTCCTACAAAGAGACTGCATAAATTGTAAAAACTGAAGATATGTTACTAAGCATAACAATAACACCTTACCTTATCAGCTGGAGGAGCAGTGCACTGTGGCTACATGAATGATTGCTTGTGCATTTTATATTTTTTTTGTGATCATTAAGTCTGTTTGATATTTCATTCATATGGAATCTGTTTAGTGAAACACTGCTCCAATTCTCTAAAGGGAACTTTATTGTGTTTTCCACATAAAAAATGCTTTATTTTGTTTTGTTTGTGCTTATGGTTGCACAATGTTTTTATTTTATACATTTACATTTGGAGCATTTTTATGTCTTGTATCAAAATATGTCCTGACATACACCACCTCTTTCCCATTCCCGCTCATAACCAACCCATAAAAAATGCATCTCAAACTATGATTTCTAGTTTTGACCCATTTTACATCGGGCAAGAAACGTGAGCGGACTGCACAAGCTACGTGCTTGCCTTATGTTATTCTCGTTATCTGTTCACATCAAAGAGGCGTCCAGTAAGAATACTTTAAGGATGTTAATATTTCACAGTCTCTCAACTCCTGTAAAGGCCATTGTGCTAGAAGAGAGGACAGGAGAGGAGAGGTGAGCAGACCTTGGGTTGGTTATATATTCAGGACGGAGCTTCACTCTAATCCACATACACTCCAGCTCTGTCCCCCATGTGTGCCCTGCCCTTAAGAAGACAAACAATGGATATCCTTCAGTCTCCTCTAGATCACCTCTTTCAACACATTATCCTTCATCTATTGGCCATACTCTCCCTCTTTCTTCATCTCTTTCACATACAAATTTGTCTGTATATTTTCATGTAGAGCAGAGAGACCCATCAATATATGAAAAAGAACGTGTTTTGCAGAGATGCCCACATGAAATGGATTTTATGCGCAAAAAAAAAGCCCTGGATCACTTTCTGTTTGTGTAAGAGGGATTTTTAGTTAAGCCCAATTTAACAGTCAGTGAGTTTAAGCAAAGGTGCTCCACACTTTCTATTCTGCAGCATAAACACTCAATATATGCTAAGCCTCATTCTCTTGGTGTGCATAATGCTGCCTGGATCTCACCAAGCTCCCGTGGACCCGCACATGGCCCCATCCTCTTCACTCCTTCTGCCAATAGCTGCCAAGGAAAATCAATATGTCAATACACATCGCAAATGTTGGGTCTTGACTTTGCAAGGTAATGTCTGCTTGTCTCTGCAATTTTGCTCTGTGCGCAAAAGAAGGTAAAAAAAACTGTTCCTTCATTCTCCCACGGACACTGGCTGAAAAAAAACACAAACATCACGGGTATTCAATGTTGTTTTTAACGGCCTTGAACATGACAGAAACATTCTCCGTACTCGCTCTGTTCATCCTTCACATACTCATCAGACACTGCAGTGCACAAAACTTCAGTGTTTTTACAGCTTGACACCCACAGAGCTTGAGATTGGGAGCAGAGGGAAGCAGGAGTAGTATCTATCCGTCTATCCGCTTGCAGATTTCTCACTCTTTCACCACTTTTAGAAAAAGAGGAAATCGGCTGATTTTAAATGGGAACCACAACCCTGAAACCACAGTGCTGTATCCAGGCTTCATCCCAAGGCCCCACAGTATTTAAGCACGGTGCTGAGAGGAGTGGGAGGGAAACGGCGAGGAGGAGAAGCGGGGCTCAGTGCTAAGAGCCCAGAGACCCCTGTCTCTCCGAGAGATCGGTTCGACTCTGAAAACTCTATCTACACTTAATCCTGTCTCGTGGGGACACACACCCACACATGCACATACAAATGTAAGCACGCAAACACACGTGCAGCTGAATTATGCATTCACACACAATGAGTGCACACTGCACATAATCACAGCAGCTGCAGGAGCTATCCTCTGTGGTAGGACTTGCACTGATGAGTTTAGAAGACTAGCTAAATGAGAAATAATGATATTTTTCCACACTTAATACCATTTTCTTATTATGCACTAGTTCTAGCACGCATATCACAGCTGAATTGGCTAAGGGGCTGATCGCTTGCCAAAAGCACATGTTGAAAGGAGTCTTTTGCAAAACATATGAACCCACTCCCAGAAGAGTTCTTGCACAGTACAAAGTGTGTGACAGATGAGTAAAGCTGGAACATTTTGAAACATCTTCAAGAGTCAGGCTGCCCTACCTTTATATCTGAATATGCATGAGATTTCAAATTAGCCAACCACTTTTTTTTTTTTTTTTTTGCATTTCAAATACATGCACACTGCCTCTTCAGTTGTCACATACTGTGCTCGTATCTGACAATAAACAGTTCAAAACTTTCAAGCACACGTGGTTTTCATATTTTATTTAGATTTAATTTTCTATCATCAAGCTCAAGGAGCATTAAGGCTAGTTTGATCTGGCTTTTTAAAAATGAAGTTTCATGAATAAGGGCACAAGGGAGAGAACCAAACAACCCTGTCAGACACCAGCAATGTCTGAAACCCATCAAGGTTGCTTTCTCTCTGGGGATTGTTAGTCACAGCCTCTCTCACTGTCTTGTTCTGTTTTGATCCAGGCTTAGCCCTCAACAGCTTTTTGGATGATCAGTGATTTTTGCTGCAAAAGGTGACTCATGAATAAACATGTTTTCAAGTGAGGTAAATTAATTCTTTGGTGCCATGTCAATACCTGGAATAAACACAACATTGACATTACTCCAATTTTAGGTGAAATCACTATACAGTAGACACAGCAGCTGTTGAAAATGAATACTACTGACACTGGCATGGCTGATACTGACCACAGAAATGTTATCTGCATGGAAAAGGTTGAAAAGTGATCCTTTACAGCCACTGTTTGTGTTTTTTTTTCATATGATAGCAAGTAACAAGTGCTTCCTTATACATTCACATTACAGTGGTGTTTCTGGCCATCTGAGAAATGTAATTTGCACTGTCATCTCTTTTAGCTTTGGTTTGGTCTCCACCAACTTCTGTCTTGGTCTTTTTTTCTGGTCAGGGTAGAGGGAAAGTACTGACTGACACAAAGTACAGAGATATTCTTATTGAAAACCTCCTCCTAAGCATTCGGGCTCTCAGACCAGGCTGAAAGTTCACTTTCCACCAGGACAATAAAAGCCAAAGCACACAGCCAAGACAACACAGGAGTGACTTATGACTCCTTGAATGTCCTTAAGTAACCCAGGCACAGCCCTGACTTGAACCCAACTGAACATCTCTGGAGGGACCTGAAAATGGCTGTCCACTGCTGGTCCTCATCCAACCTGACAAAGCTTGAGAGGATCTGCAGAGAAGAATGGCAGAAAATCCCCAAATCCATCGTACCCAAAAAGACTCAAGGCTGTAATCGCTGCCAAAGGTGCTTCAACTAGGCACTGAGTTAAGGGTCTGAATACTTATGTCAGTGTGATATTTCAGTTGTTCCTTTTGAATAAATTTGCAAAAATTCTCAATCCTGTTTTCACTTTGTCATTTTGGGGTGTTGAATGTAAACTGCTGAGGGAAAATAATGAATTTAAATGATTTTAGTATGAGGCTACAAATTAACAAAATGTGAAATAAGTGAATGGGTATAAATGCTTTCTGAATACACTTTAATAATTTTTTACAAAGCTAATTGCTAAACGTTCACGTCTGCTGTCTGGGAAGGTGGTGCACAGTAGTTTTAGCAGACCTTGTTTGATGAAATTGCCTGTCTGCTGCTAGAAATGAGGTTTGTACTAGGGATGTTCTGGGTTTTTTCCCCCAACCTTAACTTTGATCGATGCATATTACTGTAATGGTGCAATGTGTAATACCTGGACACATACTCCAAATTAATGACAGGCAGCATGTCCCCCTCCAAGTCAACTATTAACTAACAGAAGAGCAAGAATATGCAAAATGCGACCAAACTGCTGAAATTCTACCTTGTAATCTTCATGTACGGCTGTTTTAGAAAGACCACCTGTGCAAGAAAACAGCCACATTAAAGCCATACATCGGTACCATTTGGTAGGTTTATTGGTAATATTTCTTTTTTTCATGTTGTCATTAGTTGCACCGTCTGTGCTTTGTGTGTCTTCTTTTCAACAGTCCTTGCTCTGGACGCATTTTTGGCTTTGACCAATGCCTGAATTAGATAGATAGATAGATAGAAATGACTCAACAGTGACACCAAGGATGCCTCTCTGAGCCACACATTATGCATCAATAGTTGGATCTCTGAACATTGTGTTACATTGTGAAACATCTTTGAATGTAGTGTATGCAATGAGCTCTGAGTAGTGTGATACTGTGATATCGAAA
This sequence comes from Epinephelus lanceolatus, assembly GCF_041903045.1. Taxonomy (NCBI): domain Eukaryota; kingdom Metazoa; phylum Chordata; class Actinopteri; order Perciformes; family Serranidae; genus Epinephelus; species Epinephelus lanceolatus. Next base: position 15,245,919 of record NC_135740.1, read on the forward strand.
TAGACAGAACTTTCTTGGCAACTTTATTTATTTGAATAATGTTTGCTTTGGTAATGTTCAACAGTCGCTGACATAACACCCACAATAATGACATTACAAGGACATCCTGTATCTCTCCCTGTGAAGGCACTGATTTGTGAATGTCAAGATGTGATGGAGGTAAAACTCAATCAAACTTAGACTTCACTATGAAGGAAACCTTGGGAACTTTGCACAATTCCATCTCTGGCACAGTATCTATAGCCATGCAGGTGCTAGGCTACATACGGTGATGGAGATGTGATTTTTTCCCCCTTGTATTTCAGGATATCTTTCACTGTATACAAGCCTTATCTCACATTCAGACACATCCAGGAAAATATGTTCCTAGGCAGGGAGAGTATTTTTCTTTTAATTTGAAGTTTGTCTAAGTCACATTATTAATTCATATTTTACTGAAATGGCTTTGCAACTTTGACTTTGTGATGCACAGCCCAGTAGTCTAGAAGCCCTGCTCCAACACTATTACACTCTCCCACTGTGAAAATAAAAGTCAAATTCCACAATTTCCTCCCGGCTCATATTTCTAAAAAGTAATTTGGCACTATTTAATCAGAGATGTGTAAAATTGGTCTTTCACCACTGGATTCCACTCATTGCTCTCAGGTAAGGACAAACTAATTAATCTATAATCCATGACATGCTGTAATTTATTGAGATGAAGTCACACGACCCTCCTCTCTGCCAATATCCACCATCCGGAGTAAAATGTCAACTAGAGAGAAATGCTGCAATGGATACAGATAGACGAGAAACAGGCTATTTACTGTTGGCACCATTTGCTTCCTGTTCCTTTCACTTAGTAAATCCTTTGTAATTAATCATAATTGTGGTTCCAACTCACCTGTTCTTATGCTGCTTTAATACACTTCTATAATAGTGCTGTTTTATCCATTTTTTTAGCAGTGGCTGGGCATCACGTTGTTAGTGGCACAACAGACACGTGACATGTCCAAGGTTTTTCCCAGGTTAATTTTTAGCCATGCCAAGGACATATCTCCAGGGATGGCAATGATGGTCAGTCACCTGGTCCACCACTTCAGTCCAGACTGAAATATCTTAACAATGGTTTGATGGATTTCTATGAAATTTTATGAATGGTGATTATATAATGATTTCTACTGCCTGTGACCACACCATGTGTTTGACATTTGTGGTTCAGAGTGAAATGTCTCAACAACCACTGGATGGATTGCTGCTGATATTTGCTACAGATATTTATATTAGCAATAGTTAGCATGCTAGCACACCTACCCTAAGATGGTGAGCATGGTGAAGATGACACCTGCTAAACACATAGACTGTGTAAAATAATTTAAACCTTAATAAAATGTAAACCACTGGGCTGTAAACATGTTTATTTCTGCAATAAAGTTGGCCATTTTAACATGAGTGAGGACCAACTGGCTTCTGGAGTTAGCCTCAAGAGGCCATTTGAGGAACTGCAGTTTTTGGCACTCTCACGTTGACTTCATTTTTCATGCCTCGTTTCCAGTTACATATGTGACTGGTGTCCGTAGATGCATAAATATACGGATGATGCCTCTAGATTCCAATGCAAGTAAGTGCATTTCTTTAAAGATGGATAAAAACCTTATAGAAACTACCTGTAGCCATGGGAGAGAGGCTGATTTTGTTCGTTTTTCGCCATCCAGTAGTTTGGAATATGCGCTTGGAGCAATACCGGGACAAAAACAGGACCAACATCGCATGGCAACAAATGAATGAATATGTTGGCCTGCAAGATATGTGGTATGTTTTGTGAAATATTCAATCAAAAAGACTGAAAGAATGGCTGAAAGAATCATACTGACGCTGACTGCATATAATTTATAACCATATTTTTGCAGAATAACATTACTCAGATTCACACTGTGTTAAAACTAGACAAACAAGTTCTTTTTAATCATACAAACTGACTTGATGATCAACACAGGCAACTGAATGAAGAAAATAGCCTGTTAGCCAGTTAGCAGCTTGTTAGCTACGTTAGCACACTGTCATGCAGTCTCTCCACTGCAAAAGTTACTTTTTTTTTTTTAACGAGGCAAATTCCGGACCAAAATATTACGGAGGGGAGGAGTTTCGCAGGCACATCGGATATCACAGAGATTTTCATAGGAATGAATGACTTTCGGATGCCTCGTCTCTGTATACACAAGTGGAAACGAGATGCTAGCATCTATTCAAAGCACTGCACAGTGCACTGTACAGCCTCACAGAGCTTCTAACATGACTGTAAACTCTTTTTCCTGTGTTGACTTCAGTAATATGTCTTTAAGAAAAAAAAAAGACAGAGCCTCCTGAGCCGAAAGTAATGTCTTTATGCACCTGCTCCGACCATGAATTGAAAACCCATTTAGGGATAGAGTCGAATTTATCAATAAGTCAGTTGGTGGAAAACGCATTGCCATCATCTTTGAAATATATCAATCATTTAAGTCATTTATGAATCCAAAATGTCAAACATTTTCTGGTTTATACTTAAATGTGAGGTTTGGTATATCAGTTTTATCATGAGAAATTGGATAGCTTTGGGGTTTGACTGTTGGCTGGATGAGAGAAGCCATTTGAAGATGTCACTGTGGACTCTAATAATGGACATTTTTCACAATTTCCTGACATTTAAGACTTAATCAGTTATTTGAAAAACATATTGATTAATTGATAATAAAAATATATAAAGTTGTAGCCCCTATACAGACAAGCAAACAAATCTTTGGTGGTCAATTATGTAGATCACCAATTATCAAAATAAGAGACAGATTTTCTGTCGATCAATTCTCAGCTAATTAACTGTCTTCAGCAATGGACATTATTGAGCCAACGACAGCTAATCACTTACTGTATTGCATGGTTGTCCTTTTAATGCTAGACACTTGGTTCTGTCCAATTTGCATCTATCCAATTAAGGACGGTTAATATATTTGAATGCAAACCAGGAAAATGTGGTGATTTATATGTTTTTTTTTATGTGATGCTTGGTGACTCATACAAAAACAATGAGCTGAAGACATTACGACAGCAACAATAAACAGTGCAGATGGGAAATACATTAGATTGTGCTCATGTATGTCCAATGGAAACATAAAAGAAGGAATTGAGTGCCCTTCATAGCAATAGACAGTTTACAATGGCCCTGGGGGAAGATGACACACCAGGGGAGAGGAGACACAAGTGTTTTGATTAGTAATACTAATTATCTTCAGACCGTTAGCAAAGAAGAGAGAGCATTAAGTTAAATGGCCTGCTCCAAATTCTCTTTCTTTCAGCAACATAAATAGCTAGACGACGAATCAGATCTTCATCTCTTTCTTATTCACTCTCCCTCTGACTCCCCCCTTATTTCTCTCCCTTTGAGGAGAGCAAAATGAGTCGAGATCTTGTTCATTACAATGGAATCAGACAACATTAAATTGTTCTTCTATTAAATCACCCCTTTGTCAGACTAGACATCTTCAATACACAGCAACAATATGACAACTCAGTTCACACACCCAGGTCTCTGCAGACCAATGAATGGATTCCAGCTCTGCTGTCACACTTAGATGATAATTATAGTATATATTGTCACAGTGGATGCATCCTGACAAAACACAAACACACCATATGCAGATTGGCCAGTTTAACAGGCTGAGAGTAAATCAACATTTAGTGTGCACCGACGCTGGGGAAATATTTATCCTGGAGGACAAACGATGTGTGTGACAAAGCAGCCATATTGGGAGAAGTAAATAAGGCAGATTAACCGTTCTGGTGTTCGGGTGATGTTGTGTTCCCAGACATGTTCTAGTAGGACAGATGGAGGCAGTGAGACATGCAACCCTCATTGTTATCATCACAGACTGGGCAAAGCCGCATTAGAATTAATCAAATGAAAATAAACTCAGCGTGAGGAGCGCTTGATTACTTCTTGTGCAAGAAACTAAAATGGGAGTAAACAGGGCCTCAGCTTGAGGCTGGACCGTAAAGGACGATCGGCTTCTGAAACCACCAGCAAGAAAATATTTCATCTGGTTTGAGCTTTCTTTTTTGTTACACAGTATTATCATTCGAGTCTTTGCCTTTGCCCTCTGGTCTCAGCATCATCACTCTCCTATACAGGTGTTTTTAAATCCCTCTGCCACTGTTCTCTTTAACTCCCCAATCATACTCTGTCAACAAAATGGTATGGCTTCTCTTTCTTTTTCTGTCACACAAGACAGTCTGATATTGATGTCAATCTGTTGGTAGGGTCCAGCCGGTCGAACGAAAGGTCAGAAAACAGACTCTATATCCCTTTTCAGTGGCAACCAGAGTCACCTACATGTAATACTGTGTGCCGCATTATCAATCCTGATGAAAAGACACGAGGCGTCCTTTCATCTAACCTAGCTGAGAAATGTCATCTCTTTCACTTGGACCCTGCCTGTGGTTGAAGCCGTTTGTGTTTGTGTCGTCTCTTGGAAATTATGAGCTGCACTGCCTGTCCCCTGTAAAGCAACGTGTTCCTTGAGGTATTATAAAAAGTGAAAGAGTTGACAATAATCCACTGATCTTTACTTCTCAAGCACTCACGGTTTCTTGACTTTGATTGGCTCGGATTGATTAGCTTTTTAGGCTCTGAGAAAGTGTGATAAAAACATCATGCTGTTAAGTGAATATCATATATTTCCCATAAGAAATAATGCGCACGCAATCTTTCAAGCTCTAACAGCATTTACCTCCTGGCAAAGATCAGACTGAGACACTGAGACACAGATCAGTGGAGGAGTCTCTGGGGGAAACTCAGTCTTCATCTCACTCTCAATAATAACACATGCATGCTTACAGACTTGAATATGCAGAGATACCACAGGATCGTTTTCCTCTTTCATTTCTCTTCCTTTCCTTATCTTTTCTTCTTCCTTTGTGCAGATATATTTATAATGTATGTTTATTTATATACATTGTATACATTGCCACTATGTGTTTCTCTGCTTATTTACGCTGCATAATCAATGTGAAAAGGGGGCATTGCAATTACAATTATTATTTCCATAAAAACAATCTCTGTGTATATTCACACACCAGAAGGACCCATTTAATTGAATCTATTTCCTTTGCAGATGATGGATTCACCTTCTGTCATGGTGGATGTTGTCTGATTTCCATGCTGTGGAAATATGGTTTTATTTTGTGGCTTATCTCGGCTGCCTCTACCTCATCTGCTCTCGGTTCCCTCCGCATTACTCTCTCTCACTCTCACTCTTTCCCTGACTATCTCACTAACATTACCACCACCAGCAGAGAAATGATGGTAATTGGCCATTTTGGGCTTGGACAGCTGCTAACATGAAAGCGAAAGTGGCTTCAGCTTGGAGTGCTGGGCTCTAACCTCTTCAACAGTTTTCCCCCTAATAACCAGAATCCCTCTTTTCCCTCACAGACTCTATACTCTCAATAAGCACGTATGAATAAATGAATGTGCACCCAGGTAAATTGGATAAACACACACACAAATACACATTGTCTCCGCTGATTTCGCCTCGTCTTGACTGATTGGAAGTGAGAGCTGAGACAGACGTATGTCTCCCATATACAGATTAAAAAGCTTCTTATCTCGCCTCTTAAGGCCTTTAAGCAAGGACGATGTGCTTCACTGAATAATAAATGAGAAAGTTCCACTTGACTTGTAGCTTTTAATTTAAACCAAGCCATTACCTAACTCGTATCAATTAGACATCGTCGGATACTATGGACCTGGCCAGCAAATGTGTGAGATCATGTCGTTTTCTTTTCTATTTTTTTTTTCTTTTTGGCTGAGCCTCTTTGCAAATGCGTAAAGCAAATGAAATCATCTCACAGTGTTACAGTGGAAAATCATGAAATTGAATAGAGTGATTCCACCATTCTGCAGCACATCCCGAGGCTTGGTACCTTGTAACAGAGATCCAATCGATGCCTGTAGCTTTAATCACATCTAACTTTAATGCTAGCCACATCTCCGAGGTCTAATTCTTTACTTTCACACCAAATTACTTTTTAGCCCGAGGCACATTTTCTCAAAAAGTGTATCTGTGGTCACAGCTTCAGCAGTATGACCATGGCTCCATTGATTGACACACGGCTAAAGGCTGAATTCCAACAGAGAGGATTCCTGGTGACACATGTGGCTGGGCTGTTTCTATGGAGTTACTGCACATGTATCTACACCCTCATTACAGAAATAGGAGCCTGAAGCCTTAGGGTAACTCTGTCATTAATGCTGCGTAAATGCGGGTGCAGTGCAGTGCAGAACACAATCACCGCTCTTTATCAAGTTTGGTAGCAGCTTCTTATTGAACCTATCTAACAGCAACCAATAATTCAATGAGAGACTGAACTACACCTCGGAACTCTTAGTTAATTAAAATCCTCATAGCAAATTTGGTCAATTTCATTTCATCATTTTAGATCAACTCCTCCGGTTTCACTCTATCAGTCGGATTCCCCTGAAACCTGGATTTGCGTGTGTGGTATTACTCCTGAAATAGACAATATTCTCAAACGTACGCTATATCTGATTTTTAATAATAAAGGATTGTCTTGTAATCCACTATTCCACTGGCAAGATGTGTGCAGTGTCCTTTGAAAGAGCCACAGTGCCATCGTGTGGCAGAGATCTATAACTGCAGATCGGTGCACAGGAAGTTTCACAGACAACTTTAACTTGTAGAGTGACAGCAGGTTTCAGGAAGTGCCAGCCTTCTCTGTAAAAAATGTGTATTTTGTATTTAAAGAGGATAAGAAGGAGAAAAAGCAATTTACATCCTGATAGTGAAGACGAGAAGACTACAGTTTCAGCTGGTTCCTCTAGATGTCTCTCTTCACTTGAGTGTATGTCTTGCTTTTGGATATTTGGCACATCTAACAACCTCTACATGCCATTACATCACCCTAACAGCGAGGATCTAAGTGTGTGTGTTTGAGGTGAAGAAGGGACGCTGGGTTGTTAGGGTGACTGGAAGGGGTCCACATTTAGAGGAGCACAACACATACAATGCTGGTTTGGTTTTATTCTGTCACAAAAGAAGTCATACATGAGACACTTGTATAGATATTCATGAAAGAAAGAAAGAAAGAAAGAAAGAAGGCGAGAAAGAGAAAATGGACATGCACAAACTTGAAAAACAAAATGATGCAATATAAAACTGACTATAAATAGCATATAGCACAAACTAGGTGTTGTATTAAACCAAAGCATAACGCAGGACTAACTCACATTCACACCTACGGGCAATTTAAAGTCACAAATCAACCTAACCTGCATGTCTTTGGACTGTGGGAGGAAGCCAGAGTACCCAGAGAAAACCCCCAGTGACATGGGGAGAACATGCAAACTCAACACAGAAGGGCACCAGTCAGCCTGCTGGCTCGAACCTGGAGCCTCTTGCTGTGAGGCGACAGTGCTAACAGTGCCGCTCTCTGTTTCCATGGTGGTCCATGATATCAATAAAGACTGCTACGCTTCTGCTACATTACAGGCTTATATGAAAGTTGGGATTAAATTAAAGTAGATACTACTTACTTATACAAATAGTCATTTTTAAAACTAAAATGCTAAGCACATTCACCCCTCTGTCTGCTTTTCATCTCTTCTCTCACACACATAACCTGCTGCTTAATGCCGAACCCTGTTAGCAGTGTTCAAATATTTTAATGATTTCAAATAACTCAAATAAAAAGACCACAGTAATGGAAATGACACACTGAGTCAATTATTGCTTGAATCATAGCCGTACATAACATTTTCTTTCAACTAAACAGCTCCATTTTTTTCTGCTTCAGAATTTTAGACAGGAATTAGACTGTAGATCATGTTTTAACCATAGGGTTACCAGATACATAGCTATAAATGCTTTGGAGAAATACTTATGTCTGGAATATGCGTGAACACATAATTTGGTTTTGCTACTGGCACAGTGTAAACTCACAAAATGTCAGCCACACTCCCTCTTTTGCTCCCTCTCTCGGTGATAAGACAGGATGTGCAGGGAAGGAATGGGAAGCTCGCTGTGCATTTCTCTCCGCCTCTAACTAGGACATGGTAAAGGAGCTGCGGCGAGGACAGAGAGATAGAGACGGATGGAGGGAGGGATGATATGCAGCTATAATTGATAGGCCTAATAATGTGCCTATTGCTCCATCTCCATTAAAAACGGGTCTGCCCAAACCACTATTTTCACAACCTAACCACGGCAGAGGACGCTGACCAGAGACAACGATGTGGTCAGAGGTCAGCATTCATCAAGGAGATAAAAAAGACAACCCTAAAAGAACTCTCTTAATGACGAAGCAGTGTGAGGAATGCCACTTTACTATCACTCACGCTACTAATTGTGTACTATCTCACCTCAGATCTCACCTCTTTAACTCTGCACAGCGATACTGACACATTGTGCTGAGAAGACACAGGATGATCTGCAATGTTTCATCTCCTTTTCTTCTCCTCAGTTAAATATCCCTCCTCTTGCTGACTGCGATCCCTCCCTTTATCACCCTGTCCCTTGGGGGTTTTCCCACTGAGCAACTTTGCTCTCCGAAGAAGTGGAAGCACCAAGATGAGCGGAAATGTTGTTTTGTATGCTGGGCTGCTTTTCTCTCACTGCTGCTGACCCACAAACACAGCCAAGTCCAGCTCAGCCCAGAGCCTGTAAGGCAAGATACACAGGCAGATGAACAATCACTCAGATACAGAACTGGGATAAACATCTGCCTGATCACACTTTTGACTTTTGACAGCAACATTTGCACAAAAAAAGCCAAAAAACAACAACTTTATAAAAGCACATATAAAAATAGGCTTCACAGAAAACTCATAGTACTACAAAAATGAACCCAGCAGTGCTCATAATTCTGTCAAACTCAAGAGCATCGTATTTGTTTATATAGAGATGTTCTTTCCGGAGTGTTGATTCTGATTTGAATTCCTAAAAAATATGCGGTTTCCTCCCTCGCTTTGAAACAGGAAGTAGAACTGCGGTTGTCTTCCGCCCGTCTTGTTTAATGGAACCCGCCTTCCTGTTTTCAGATTCATCCTGATAATGGCTGAAAGTCCCCCAGCTGTATGCTCCACACACAAACACACAAACACACTCCCCCCCTCGTCCTGTCCCTCTCTTACTCTCCCCAGTACGTCCCTCTTTCCCTCTCAGATGGCTGCTAGATAAGTCCTTTAGTGGGACCTTCCCCATCCCCATCACCAACAGTCGTCAGACCTTTCTATACGTTAACATTCCAGCGGCCCATGTGTGTGCCATGTGAGCTGGTACGTCTGCATGTGTGGGAGAGGGCCCAAACTGATTGATTATCCCAAACTGATTGCAGTAAAGATCAAAGTATCTGTGAACTGCTGGGATGGGCTTGTGTGTGTGTGTGTGTGTGTGTGTTGTAGGGATAGTGCCATGTGCAGCCAGGCCAAGGAAGTATGCAGGTCAGAGCAGAGGGAATGTCAGGAATGTCAGTGTAATTCAAACTCTCTTCTACCACTGGAGGCAACTACTACCTGGGCATATTTTATACCAGAAGTGGGCAGAAATGTTAATCTGTGTGTGTGTGTGTATGTGGGTGTGTTTGGCAGTGTGCCATTTTAAGATGCCGGCGTGTGTATAAGGAGCCACAGTGTATACATTGCTCACAGCGTCATCAGCATCTCCCCTTAACTCAGTAATCTCCCCATCTAAGGGCATTCAGTGTTTTAGCCTCAATGTTCCCAAACACCTGCACTGGAAACAAAATGTGACTGAACGCCCAGCTGTTCTCACACGAATTACACCTCCCGAATCCAGTTCCCAGGCTTTAGTAAGCCTTTCATTTGATATCACAACATATCTGCGCCCCCCCTTGCCCTCCCTGTCTGGCCGGCTTTTTCACGGCAGCCTGTTTTCACTCAGCTGCTTTGACAAAGACTGGCGAAATAATTACAGCTGGGCCCAAACTCAGCAAGTGTTTGTCTCCAGTAATCTCCACCAAACCCCACCAGTGGGGACTGTGTCATAGGAAGAGGAGGAAGAGGTCGATTGTTCTGAAAAACGAGAAGCCGATGACATCATTTCAAAGGGCTCTGTTCGGAGTGTTCAACACTCACGGTAAATAGGCAACAAAGTAAACTCGCTGTAATGTACACAGCTCGCTAAACATCAACAAGACTTATCGTTTCAGACTCAGGCCCAGCTGGTGGAAAGTCGAAATCTCTAATCTGCCTGCCTCCATCCATCCATCACTCTCTTTCTCTTTTCCTCTCATACTTTCTGTCATTCATACAAAATGCTGTTTGGATGGAGTTATATTCTAAAGATAAATTAGTTTAATTTCTGTATAAGCCGAAACATTCGGCCTTTTTGAGCCAGGATGTCTTTTGTGGCAGGAGGGGACAACAGGAAGATGGCTTGGGGTTCTGAGGAAGTGAGTGAGTAAGGGGAGGGAGGAAAGAAGTGAGGGAAGTGAAGGAGAGTAACAAACCATAAGCCGACGCAAAACTCTGAGGAAAAATGAATAAAGGAGAAAAGGCAAACACATGAATCAGAAATAGACAAATATGTTGTTCTGTACGTCCTGAAATAAAAAAGGAGCCCATTAGGTCCACATATGAAGCCGTGAGGTAAAGATGCTACATCAGAGAAGAGGTCACATGAAGATGAGGTTGCTGTAATTCACAGTGACAGATTGTGGATGACTTATGGGGGAAGTGTAGCATGTAAATCACTATGCTGCTACTATTACTACTACACCCTCAAGTGCTCAAAAGCTGCTCCGGGGAGAGGGCCAGGGAGAGGAGAGCGGCTCCTCGGGCAAGCAAGGGAAGCATGGACACATAGAGATATTTACATACAGTCAGACAGACTTCCTGGCATTGTCAGCCTGAGAGCGTTGATGTCAGATCCACTCCTTCCTGTGCAGAAGGGAGAACGCCATGTCGATGACAATGGGCCCAAAACAGGACAAAGAGGAAATGTTTAAATTTAGGCACCCTTCTTCCACCATCTCCTCTTTCACGGCTACGGAGCTGTTTAGCTTTTGTGAATTCCTTCGGTTTCCCCCCCTCCTGAGCTCCCTCTCCCCATTGTGCATTTTCAATAGAAGGATTTTCACATTCAACGCAAATCCCAAAGGAGGATCAGCTAGTGAGACCAGAGTTCAGTCAATCACTTGTTTTCACTGATGTTCCTTTAAAAAATTATAAGTGCCTCCTTATTAATCCATCAAGCAGACAGGATGGAAGGAACTCTAGGGATACACAGAAATAAAGCTATAGTAAATATGAAAATAGTTCTGGACTTGAATGAAGTGAGGGATAAAAACAGGATTACAGTAAAAGCTCAGTAAAGCATTCCATTATAATATAATATAAGTAGTAAATTTGCTATTAGCCCAAAACAGACATAATTAAGTACAATTTTCATGTGTTTCAGAGTGTGTAGCTATGTGTGTGTGCGTGCCTGTGTGTATGAGTGCGTTTAGGGTGTGTTGGTGTGTGTGTGAGTGTGTGTGCTGCCCTGTCTGCGTGAGAGCTTTATCACAAATCAGAGTGTCGGCGTCTGCAGGAGCTTACAGGGCAAGAGTTCACCGGTCTGTCGCTAACTCGGGGAGTTTCTCTCAGTTTGATGATAGCTGACGAAGTTTACAGGCAAAGAGACAACAACACATGAGAACTACGAAGAAGGAGTCGCTGCCCGCAACATAACTTCAGCCTTACTCATGGATATAAGTTGAGCCCGTCAAATACACTGGATACGTTTGAAAGGCGGCGTTTTCATTATTGGCTCCACTGACGGCAGCGACGATGCCCATTTAAACCGGGGGAAGTTTTCTGCGGGTAAGTGAACAGCTTTAACGGATACATTTAAAGTGGCGTCGGGAGACACGGTTTATTTTTCGCGGGTATAACTTGATAAACAACTTTTTTGGAGTTAGTTGACCGGCTAACAGTTTTGTTAACTCACGCTAAACCAAATTATGAAGCAATTTCACAAATTATTTTATTCATATTCGGAAACTTGCTGTAACTTTAACGTTTATTGACGCCATTTTTAAAAATAAGACATAACTCTTAACCGCCCAGCCCAACATAACGTTAACCTGTCACTGCTAGCTAACGTTAGGAACTGTCAGTTGAAGATGGAGACAGAGATGCAATTCACTGTGAGTTTTGTGACAGTTTATCACTGACTTATGGTAAAAAACGACAGAAAATGTTGTTTTTCATGTGAATTTTAGTAGTGTATGTCATTATAACCAAGCAGACCGTACAACAGGTGAATAAAATAATCAGAATAACTGATATTCAAGTAAAGAGACGTCATATTGTATATTTAAATGCTAAAATAAGTGCTTCCTAATGTGTCTGACAGGAGACTGTCATTGTAAACTGACATTTTTACATTTTTTGAGTGACAGCACAGTCCCTCAATAATGCTCTTAAAAAGCTTATCAGTTAAAAAAGCCTACTAATTAAATTGTGACATTCTGTGAAAAGGCCAGCCACATCTTTGGTGATGATCTCATGTAACAACAAAGAGCCCATGCTGGAGGCCCCAATTACACCAGATGCTTCCATACATTAAAGGGATTATGAAATGGGGGTAATTAACATGTAGTAGTGTAGCACTTGCCGAGCATATTCCTCCTCAGAAGGAGCTTATCTGAGCTGTGATGATGTCACAGCCGGAGCAGGCCTGAAATAACCAGACATCTCTGTAGTGAGTGTTTCCATGACAACACAGCCTCCTGGTTTAAATGGTGGACGGGGGACTGTGTCTCAAATAATTACTTTGGATATTATGGACCGAATATGGGGGGGGAGGGTGGTGTTTGTGGCTGTTGACTCACCATACAAAAGCCCTTGTCTGAGAATCACAAAATGAGACCTCCGCTGCGCTCACTGTGTTTTACTGGTTAAGAAGCACTACTATTATTCCTGAACATTTGACCTCCTATGTAGGTAAAATACAGCTGACCCTCCACTGAGATTTTTTATTATAATGTATTAGGCATTTATGGCAAACATCTAGAGACAGACAAACAGACAGAACAAGACAGAATGAGCATGATATGAAAGGATGAGGCAGTCAGTTTAATGTCAAACTACTGAATAAAAATGTGGTTTTGTTCCTCCAGGTGTTTGAGAGAGAGAGGCCCGAGACATGATGTCCATTGGAGCTGATAGCTGACACTGTAGAATGAGAGAGGATGGAACAGACAGACAGCCCTGCCCCTGTGAGCAACAACCCTAATGGGTTTGTCAACCGAGTGTTTAATGTTTCTCTGGATGTGGAGAATGAGACCAGCAGTGTTTATATTCAGGAGACTGGGCCAGGGCCTGCAGAGGGGCAGGGGGAGACCCAGGCTGCCTCTTCTCAGACCCCTGTCAAGGACAGACAGGAGGTCAACCGGAGGCCCCGTGCCACAGGGGGCATCTGGAAGATCTTGAACCGAAAGAGAGCTGTCGCAGAGCTGGAGCGCAGACCCCACTCCATGATCCTGCCGGGGGAAGCTTCCATCCCTAAACTCTCGTTTGCTGACAAAGTTCGCTCCTTCAAGAAGCTTAAATCCCCCTCTGTGTTTAGAGGGAAATCGGGAAAATTGTCTACTGCCAAGTTCAGCAGCTCCTTGGTGGATGAGGAATCTTTCTGCCGCGACATTGGCACTCCTCAGCAGTCCAGTAGGAGCACACTTAGGCACCGTGGCAAGAGGCACTCGTATGCTGGCCACACAGCAGAATTTGACTGCTCATTTGAAGACATCGACCTCACAGCTCCTATAGACGGCCACCAGCCCACTGTATTGGGAGAGGCTGTGACTCAGAATGGTTGTAAACCACCAGAAAGAGTGTGCTATACTAAAAGAAGCCAGAACAACTCATCCAACTGTAACAAAACAGCTGCAGGCTGTGAAGAGCCTAGCATTAAAGGTAGCCCAGGCACCCACCAGCGTAGAGGAAGGAGGCACAAAGATGTGTGGAGTTACCTGAGGAGGATTTCCCTGTTGGGGAAGGCCAACCCTGTCTATTCAGAGAGAAGCTTTGACTCTGAGCTTCACTCTTTGGACAAAACCATGGACTCAGACTATGGTTCTGTAGACTTTGAGAGTGTCAGGGACTTTCACCCACCGACCCCAAAACAGTCTGACACCAAGGGGCACTTTGGTGGTCTGTTCAAATTTTTCAACAGTGTAGCAGAGACAGCTAGAAAATGGCGGACAACATCCCATTCCTTCTCTCCTCCAGAGGGAGAGAGGACACCGATAAGCTCTCCACGGGCCCCACCGCCCACAGCGGACAACATTCACAGTGTATCCCTGACACTCCACAGTGAAGGACTACCAACATCCAAGCCTATTCCATCATCACCAGTGACCGCTAAATCCTCACAATCTAGTAGCCTTGACAGTGAGGCTCCAGCACCTGTGACAGGTGGACGATCCCCTAAGGTGGTCCTGCAAGCCTTTAGGCCATGTTCAGGATCTCGAGCTGTCAATGGCCTTCAGAGTTCTGAGGGCACAAACAAACATATAGACAGAGAGACAAACCACAGATCCACAGCCATAGTAGAAAATCGTGTCCCTGAGTCAGGTCCAACAACAGAGACTAAAACAGAAGCAGAGGTTGAAACAGATCCATTTAACTGGCTCTGTCAAGTGGAAAAGGTAGAGGGACAGACAGGAAATGACCAGAATTCCAGGGATGTTCCACCTGAACCCCCCCAGATACAGGAAGTGAATGTCCAATCACAACAAGGTGATAAAGAGAGCACAACCAATAGCGTACCAGGATCAGATTCCACAGAGGAAATATTCAAGGTATGTGACTTCAGATACAAAATGAGCTGTGCTAATTACCAGCCTCTGAATGTTAATAAATCCATTTGTTAATGAAGTCGATAATTTGTGTTGCTAAGCCACTGAGTTGTTTTAAGAGAACAGCATTTTTATGTGTAATGTGTCTCACATTTATGCCATAACCACATTCCATTGCAGGCTTTTTTCCACATCATTAACATCGCCAAAAGCATGCAACATGTAATTACTGCATAAATGCTCAAAATATCATTTATGTAACTGTTAACCATGGCCATTCTTTTGCTTCTTAAAATCATCAACAACAAACCAGACTGTAAATAGCACCAGAGCTGTTACTCATTTCTTCTTAATATAAGTCCTAGGTGTGGTTCATTAACTGTCAGGGAGAAACAAAAACATTCAAGACACCAGCCTGTGAGGACATGCATCGGGCACCTACTCTACAGTTGTCCTTTTGCCCCATCTGTTGGAGAGAGGAGGAAACAGTCAGTAATTACAACCGTGGACAACATCATAATAGTTTTTCCTTTCAAGCTTAGCCAGCCTTGTGTAGCATGCAAGGAAACCCTATTTCCCATAAAGCTGGCCATGTGCGACTGCAGTAGCCCAAGAGCTCTGTGACGTCTGCGCTTCATGACGGCACCCTTCCTGTCTCACTCCAGTGAAGGCATTAGTCATCCCCCTTCTAGTCACACCAACGAGTCAGGACATGTTAGCCTTAACTCCCAATGACAAAATCAGATGTGACATCTCAATACTCAGCACACTTTCATAGGGGTTTATTATGCAAGGGCTGTGGGAATCTGTGTTTTGGGAAGGGTGTTAATGTGCAGTCCTACACTAATTTAGGAAAAATGATGGCACCAGGAAAATCCTCCTCCCTAATCACCCTCTGTTTACACATTAAATCCACCTGTCTATTGTATTTTTTTCTGCTCTGAAGTTTAACTGCCATTCAGGGGCTTTCTTGGCACTTGTGGATAGCTACTGATCCACTGCAATTAGGAATATGAGCTCATGGCTAGTAGAATCTTTTGAAATGAAATGAGGTATATTTTGTTGAATCTTTAGAGACATCCCTCCCAATTCCCAACACAAGAAATGCATTGTTGCACCTTTATCTGGGCCAAATTGCTGAGTATCTGTGCCAATCACAGCTGTGTGAGCAGATTGCCAACCAGACAGGCTGCGGTGTAAGACAGCCGTGCTCAGCCATGCCCCACTCTAGCACAGAGAAGACCTCTGTACCTCACAAGCCGCTGCGCCATCGTCCTCGCCCGGCCTCAGCTGTACTGGACCTGTGGAGGCCCAACCCAGACCGAGATCTCTTCCACCATTATAGTGAGGTTGGCTCGCTATGCCGGCGGAGACGCAGGCCTGCACCCACCATACAACAATCTCCGAGGCAGAGACGGACGGCTGCTCGCTCCAGGCCTTGCTCTGTCATAGAGACCAGTGTTACTAGGGAGATGCAATCCACGGAGCTACACCACAGAGTAAGATGTCAAATACAGACACAGGCATTCATGCATTATTTTACTGGGAGTAAATATACAAACACTGAGATGAGGATGACAAATAGGCAGTCCCATACATACGTAAATACACATTAATACTGAGTAAATGATGTATATACAGTAGACATAAATACATCACATTGATGCTGAAAAAATTAAAGTTGGAGGTCAGAGTCTCACTAGTAGTCTCTACCAACTCACTGATAAATATAGCCCAAGCCCATAATGAATCAAACACACACTACAGACTTTGAAGGGCAGTCCAGTACTAACCCAGTATTTATACACCACTCACTGTTAGTTGCAACAATGCATGCATGCTCTGCCCCATTTATAGAGGCCTGTATTTCTGGATTCTGCTTTTCCCTCAGCTCACTTCCCCCTCTCCCTCTTTTTCTCTCCCTCTCTCACTCTTTCTTTCTCCTTTCTTTCTTTGTGGCTTCTCTTTCTCTCTCCCTCACTCTCGGTCTTTCTCTGTCGCCAATTTTCTGCCTCATCGCTCCCATAAGCTCTACCTCTCATTGCCCTAACTCAGAGTCAGTTCATCTTAACCTGAGAGACTGCCCAGTTGGCATGATGTATAGTCTCTCATGGTTTGCTGCAGGGCATGCACACTAACCAGTGCACCAGAATAGACTGCTTGCTGGATGTGAAATACTTTAATTCACTGCAAAAAAGGGGGACAAGGCAGTAAGGAAAAATTGTTTTAAAGTGAAGGTCAGGGGGATGTGTGCATCAAAGTAACTGTATGGAATATAGGAGATGCCCTAACTACTCAGTACCCTCTAGGCCTTGTCTCGCCCCCTGGGTGTGTCACCGTTAGAGCCCCCACTAAAGATAACTATCCAGCGGTGCCGCTCCCTGCCGCTACCCCCCAGCACTCTCACAGCCTTGGCACTGCTCCTGCCTCAATCAGGTACCATTGCATGTTTTTTTATTTGACATTAATATGCAGACTGTTGATTAATGTGTGTTTGTTAAATTGATCATCTGTTTGCCTGTCTGTCTGCACACATCTGTCCCCTAGACATGACTCAGACGTCATCGGTGCGTCTGCGGTCTGGAGGCTCTGGCAGCTGCAGGAGGAGGAGACTGTTAAGACCTGGTTCAGAGCCACTGCAGGTCAATGTTGTAAGTCGAACACACGCCCTCATAAACACATGCACATGAATACAGATTGTCACTACTCTTCTTTCTGTCAAGCTATGAAGGCCTTTAAAGTGATTAATGAAAAAACACTATGTACTGATTTCTAAGTATTGTGGCCACTATATGTATGACATTGACTACCTGTGCACACACACATACATGTCACAGTATGTTCGCCTGTTTCATATACGAGCAGATGTAGATGAGATAATCAGACATATAATAGAGTAGGAGTATGATAAATACTGTTAATATAGAGATAACAGAGCACTGGTTAATGTTTCATCACATAATGAAGGAATTGATCCATGAAGATGGTGGCCATGTGGATTAATGTTATCCAGTGCCCTTAGGCCATTACTCATCCTGAATTTGACACCCAGCATTTCAGATGTTTTTTAAATCTTACTAGAACGCATGCAGACAAATGCAGAAAGAGGAATGACATTGAATAGTTTTCCTATACCTGGTGTGCTGAAATCTACAGGAAGTGTTAACGTGTCTTTGTCAGTTGTGTAAAATTAGCTTCAGAGTACGTCGGAGCCGTACTACTCAGGAAGTGAAACCAGGCATTTCAGAATTGGTGCTTTGATGTGCAAGTGGCCTCAGGGGGATTCTACTGGAAGGAGATGCAGAGTTTTTCTGAAACATCCTGACGGGGTAGTGAACATTTCTGGGGCTGTGTCCAACATCTATACCTACAGAACTGCAATGCATAGGGCTCAGCACGATTTACATTATTGTTTGATCATACTAAATTGAATCTCTGCTTAGTCCCACGTGAAAGCTTTCATCGACTCATTTTTCGTCTTTCATGGAGTGAAGAGCAACATGCTGAATGTTTTATAGCATGGTTCATTCAAAAATCTTAAATGCATATTCATCAGCATTTAGTACCAGAAGAGTATTTTCCCTCCATAATACATAAGAAAAAAATGTTCAGTGTCATTTAAGAATGAGTGTGTGCACAGTGCTGTTAAACTATGTGGGTAGAGCTCATATTTTCTACACTAGACTCAAATTCAAACTATTTACAAGGAGTCAGTAAGGATTAACCACAACATTTGCAGTACAATAAGCAGTCCATTTTCATGAGAGATGCTGTCTGCTCAGCTGCTGAATACTGAGCCCCGGGCTTTTGGTCCTGGCACGTCTCTGGCATTGAAATTTAGTAAACTGTGTCTTTGATGAAGTAATACTACTGCATTTAAGCTTTGATTATAACTTTTTTCTTGTTGGTCTAAATAGTGTTTGTGAGCCGCTGCACGTTGTTGCCATGACACTCGCTGGCTCCTGTTCATCTTCTTGCTTCTATCTTTAGGCAGCCTTTTTAAGTGTGAGCTAAATAGAGAAAGTGTGTGGGTGAGAGAGAGAAAAAGGGGTGGGAGAGAAACAGAGAGGGGAAGAGAGATGCTCCCTTTGTATGTGCACTTTTGTGTCGTGCCCCTCCCCTGGGGTAGGGAACATGGACTCATAACACTGGAAATGCCTTGTATGTGTGTTTGAATGGCAAGGGAAGTTCATTTGTAGCAAATGCTGGGATTTATGACTGCATCTTGAGCATAGTGGTGGCATTATATATATATATATATATATATACTGTATATAATTATGTATACTGTATATGCATAATATGACATAACATGGTAACGCAGCTGTAGTGCAGTCTCATGGATGGATGATGCTTCAACATTAAATCTGTGTGTCGCTGTCTTATTTCTGGTAAGTCATGCATTGTTTATATGGTATGGATCTCATGTCAGAATCGGATCTGTTGTTTGTGATACAGTGCAGCGTATACAGTCTTCCTGTTAGGATGACTGCTGGAACCTAGAGGCCGCAGGCAGAGAGAAAGCATTCTCACTGCAGTGGATTAACTGCTAATGCTGACGCCTCTCTTCTCCCTTTCATTTAAATGGATTTCTCCCCCAGTCACTGCCCTCTTTCTCCTCTCCTCTCCTCTCCTCTCCTCTCCTCTCCTCTCCTCTCCTCTCCTCTCCTCTCTCAAACACTTAGCAATGGCAGTCTTTGTTAATTCCTATGCAGATGAGAGGACAGTTTCCTGTGTGTTACTAATGCTGTGCCCGAAGCTCTGCTGTCAACTTGTCAGAAAAGGGGACTGTCTTATTAAGGGCTTCATGCAGATTAGGAGTTTCAAGAGAAATCTTATATGATTAAGTTTGGGCTAACCTAGGTCTGTCTGGTCATAATCACATTATGCAATGCTATCTATTTATTATGAACGCATGAGTCAGCAGGCAGTGGCTAGTTGGGCAAACAGTGGGGCAGTGATGAAAAAGGACAACTACTTATGCACGCGCTTTTATACGCATGTGGGGAGCACCAGTGCTCATATGTTAATTTGACCACGTAGACTCTGTTTGTATCTGCCTCTGAGGCCTCAGCGCCTGTGATACACCCTTTTCACTCTGACACACACATACTCTTCACGTGCTCTCCTGATGTATTCAGAATTCATCTGTCAGGGCGTGTGAGTCATTGCATTGACGACTTCATTATTTGGTGAGGAATGAATAGCACCGGCCAGTGATATCTCTGTCAAACACACTGTGAATGTGTGGCATTTGTTTCACCCCGGGCTTTATTTTAGAGACGAAGACAAACCACAGGAATAGGTCTTCCTCAAAATAACTGCATGCATGTGCAGTCTGCACTCTGAGCCACAGGCGACTTAGAATCCTTTATCAGTGTTCATTCAACATCGTTCCCCTGCCAAGGTACAGGCAGGTATCCGCTGTGACTTACTGCAGCCACCAGCTAACACTGTTTTGTAGGATGCAGTGGGCTCTAATAAATAGTAGTGCCACTGACTGAATCTGAGCAGGTGGTTGTGTCAGAGCCTCCCTAGGCTGTTTCTTCCAAAGAATGGGTTTCTGCCTGTCAGGTGTGTGTGTTGTTGTTGTTGTTGTATGCATAGGCGTGTGACTCCATGCTTATGTGGGGTGTGTGTGTGTATTGGTGTGTGTTGCAGAGACAGACAGATAGGCTCAGGGCATTTTCTCTTATATAACTGTTGAGAGGGTTTCCTTTGCTCCCTACAAAAGCCATTTCCACTTTTATTTCAGATGGCTGCATGTTCTCAGGGACTGGAGGAACAGTGCTGTGTGTTAATTCTCTTACTCACTGGTGTATCCTGTTTTACAGTATCTCCATGTTATGCTGCATATTTTGTCAGATCATGCGTGCCTGTGCATGTGCGGATTTGTGTTTGTGCTGTCTTGGGAGCACGTTCTGTTTTATACCTCATCAGGGCCAGTATTTCTACCCTTCCATCATCACTCCTAAATATGGAATGCCACTGCCACAGTAGGACAGTGGGGATATATTGGTGGATGGCTTCAGCAGTGTCACAACATGCAGTGATTTTTTTTTTGGTTATGAGACTATTTAAGGCCTTAGGCACTCCGGTGCTTGTTATCCAGCATCAGTTGTATCATTTGTGATCGTTTTCCCAGGCTGCTCAGGTGATTTTACCCACAGTCATGAGCTCCTGCTGTTTGCGTAATACGCTGTTTATTTTCATGGCTATTTGACAGGTGCATATTGGGGAGAGAGACTTTTTCTAGTCTTAAGTCAACACAGAAGAATGTCACCTTGTGTTGGGTAATGTGATGATCCCTTATTATCTGACAGGCCCATCTTGGAGCAGACACCCCACAGGCTAAAATGTGTTACTGGTGCCTTTCACAGGGAGATTTTTATGTATTAATTCCACTGATAGCTTTCACTGTAGCCATTTTCTTCACTCGACTATAATAGCCTAGAATTGGATATTTTAATGTCTCGTTACAATGTCATTTCTCCTTCCCTCTCTACCAATCATTGCTCTGTAGAGAGGAGGTCATGTGACCCAGGCCCTGCCAGTATTTAGGGGCACCTGGAGGTTGCTCAGTGTCCTCTCAGATGCATGTTCTTCATATATGCTTGCAAGCAACTGGGCAAATTTTTGTTTTGGGGCTGTATAAATTAAACTGACGTGACTTGACATTAGTACAATCATAATAATAATTCAGCTTCAGCTGCGGAGGTTGGAAAAAACGCACAAAATACTTAACATTTTTGACACTGCATCGGTCTCTCTCTTGCTCAAGGCTTATGTCAGTAACCTAATTAGCCCTTCCTAAGCCCCAATAACAGTTAAGCAAGCTTGGTCCCCAGCAGAACCTTGGTCAACTCCCCCCTTTCATTTTATACTATGCTGTGTGCAGGTTTGTCAATGTTGAATTGAAAACCAATGATTGTCAGCCACAAAAGATAATGTTTTGTTTATTCCTACTCACAATAAACTTACATTTAATATTACTTACATTTAAAATGAATATTCTATTAAACATAATTTGGCCATTGCTATGCACATTGCTATTATATTCATGGTCAGCTCTCATAATCGCTAAAAACGTTTTACAGATGTAATCAACAGTGACATTGGGGGCAAAAACAGACAAAACTAGGCAGTGGAATATTTACACTCACCCATGGTGCCAATACATTATTCAGACCTGATTAGGGGTTGTCAGCTTGCTGTTTTGTCAACATACAGGCTAATATCTGCAGGCTGTTGTCTAGGGGATCATGTGTGTTTTGCATAAATTGTCTGTTGTTTTAAAACGGCGCCAACTCAACCTGCCTTAAAATTTCCCACAAATAATACACACATGCATCGTTTTCAGTACTTTCACTGTCAACCAACCGGTGACCTGTTGCTTACTCCTCCATAGTACTCCTCCATATTTGAGTATATTTTATATTTACTTAAATAGGCATCACACTAATATGTAATATTTACTGTGATAACTCTGGACTTTTGTATGAGCTCAGACAATCATCCTTTAAATGGACAATGAATTTTAGACAGAATATGTTATGAAACATGTTATTTTTGTACATTTAAAACTAGGCAACTGCTGTGACTTAAATATACGGTAATTGAGTATTTGTGCCCTGAATAGAATATGTAGTTCTGACCCTGGTCACTTTGTCCCGGTCCTAAAATAATGAGACAAAAGCTAACTACCTGTACGGTGTTCTGCTAGTTAGAATGTATCCTGCAGGGCTCTGTGAAAGATGGGCTGGATTTTTCTGGCAGCTGCCACTTCTTGTGTACATTATTTAGCTTAACTTTCTGCCTCTGACCTCCCTGGCTCCCTGCTACACCACATGCAGCGTCAGAGAAAACCCTTCATCACATACTTGTATTATGCAACCCCCTTGCTCCTTGTACTTCTCCCTCATTCCCCCTCTCCATCCGCCTCCCTTTCTTCCTGACCTCAGAGCTCGTCATCCCCTCCCCTCATCACTTCCATCTCTCTTTTCCCCTCTCCTCAGATCAAGTTTTCTCTCCCCCACTGTCGTTTCTTTGCTACCTCACCTCACCTCCCCACTATTCACTCCATCTCATTCCTCCCTCCAGGCATGTGAAAACACCTGCTTCTTGCGGCTTGGGATGTGTGTGTGAGTATGAGAGCATGCAAGTTTCTATGTGCATCCATGCCTGTGTGCAGTCATATATTTTAAATTTTGGAAGTTTGTTAGCGAATGTTCTACAGGACAGCAATATGTCAGGTGGAGTCTATAAAGTCTTTGATGGCAGGAATTGACCTATCAACAAGCAGTAAGGTGCTGAGAAACACAGAATGCCAAACAACCCTGCACCCAAATATCGTTTCACTGCAGAGTTTTGCATTTCAATCCGATGTTCTGCTTTTGAACTCTTGTGGCGTGGAGGCAGTGAGAATGTAAAATCGTTTTAGCTCGGAGGACAGGTGGAGCTGTAGATATTCTTAACCAAGCCCCTTTTGTAGTGAGTTACAGTGGGAATGATGGTTTATTAGAATAGGTGAGTAGGCTGTTTATTACCAACCTCTCAGATGATTTGACTAGCGTTAGCAAAATTATTACAATAAAAATCTAAATATACCCTGCTCGCAAAGAGACACAGTGCAAATATCCAATAAACACGACATGCAAATGCAACAGCTAGAAAACTCAGGAAGGATGGGAAGACACTACTGCTCTTACCTCCCAGAGTTTGGGGCCGCAGGTGGCTGACAGCGCTCTGATGAATGATGACACTAGCGAGCACGCTCAGTACAACCAGCACAGTAAAGCAGTGCTGGCTGAGGCAACCAACCAAATCCAAGCATAGGTCATTTGATTTTATCCCTCACACCACAGCTGGGCTCTGAAATGACCAATCGTAGGGCTTTAATTAAGTACACACTGGCACTGATGCTGAACAGAAAGATAGATAAATAACAGTCTGTATTTTCAGCAGTGTTCCTTAATGCTTCCTTTTTGTTGCAGTTGGTAAAAAGCTACAATGCTGTCTTTGGGGAGCTTGTTACAGTGTCTTTTAGCACAGGCACTGTTTCCCCTCTATGGGAAATTTTAGAGAAATCTCAGACTGACTACACCTTCACTGAAGAGTGGGGAGCTTTAGGGATTTCAGGTTGTCAGTCTTAATGGATATGTGAGGGACGCAACGTGTTCAAATGAGGTTGAGCCCACTGGTCAGAGAAGAAGAGGGCCAAATACATTTACATGTTGCCTAAATCTAATTAGTGAAGTAATGTAGATAAAATTCACTGCAGTAGAAGTGGAATTATAATGCACATAATCTGATTATATACCTCTTTTTTTAAAGATATATTGAATATACACTTTCTTGCCCAGAAAAAAATTATAATATTTATACAGCTCTATTTCTTGGCCAAGTGCAGTGACTTGGCCTCGGTTCTCAGCTTCAGTGTGAGCGTAGAATCAAAGTTTCAGCGTCCTCAAGGCTAATGCTGCATTCACATGGAATCAGGGAAAATATAAAGGAAGGAAAAGACATGATGTCAGTGACAGCATTTGAATTTTGCATTGGAGCCAGTCTTTGGTGCTAGTTCTATTAGAGTCAGTGGGGTGGGGCATGGCAATTCACACAATGATCCATCATATCTTTGTTGTTTCATCTGTGACTGAAAAGTCCTTCCACCAGATAAAAAAAACACACATTGTGTGATGTTGACTGACGTTCTTTATTTAAATGTGCCCATTCATTTTCCTGGTTATTGGTCTCGAAAGAGATCATGGGTCTGTCTGTCAGCTGTATATAGCTCAACTCAAGCCCCTGTTTGCACCAAGCTACATCATGATACATGACCAGAAGGGGCAGATCAGGCCTCTTATTACTATTACTGACCAGACTGCAATTATAACCAGATCAATTTATTAATGGCTGCGATTATTATTCTGGCGATTAATTCTCAACGATTAAGCTAGCGAGGCTCTAACATTTGCCATCACTCACCTACACTGCAGCTCCCTGTTTGTGTCTTTTACACCTTGACGAGGATTATTTCCTACTAACGTTAGCGGTTCT
The DNA here is from genome assembly GCF_041903045.1 of Epinephelus lanceolatus. Taxonomy (NCBI): domain Eukaryota; kingdom Metazoa; phylum Chordata; class Actinopteri; order Perciformes; family Serranidae; genus Epinephelus; species Epinephelus lanceolatus. Next base: position 15,270,807 of record NC_135740.1, read on the forward strand.
ATATTCCAATTAATGTAGAACGTCTGCTGGCTAATGTTTGCTAAATAAAGTGCAAATGCTAACTTAGTTAAATGACAAAGTAATATCAATCAAATCAATCAGTCATTTATTTGTCACATGGAAGGTGAAACTCCAGTGAAATGTGATTCCATCAGCTCCTTTAACTTGTGCACTGTAATTTAGTAGTTTTTTGCATCTTCTTACATTGTTGGCTGCTGCTTTATAATTGTCCACGGTTTCTGGCTGTGGAATGATTTAACTGTCTGCACATCCCGACCTCAACAAGACGGCCGAATGGTCACTCCTTCCGAATATGGGCAGCAACTCGCTGCTGCTGCCTCTGAACGTATGCGGTGAAAACCCTAAGCAGGACAGGGACAACACCTCTCATTTCCACCGTCACACCAGTCCTTATTCACTGTAAAGCACTTAACTCCTCTCCTTCTCTCACCAGAATCCTGTGCTCTGTCAGGTCGGCAAATAGAAAGAGTCACCTGGTTGAATGACGCCATCCAGGATTTAGCTAGGTTTTCAGTGAATCAAAGGATTTCACAGCTCCTGATATCTCTGATATCCTGGTAACTGATGCAGCACAGAGGTTGTTCAGTTAATTTCCAAAGTATACAATGGCTGGTGCCCATACTTATCCATCTTTCCTTGATGTTTACTGATGTTTACATTTGAAAACCTCAACCTGGCTAGATAGCAGCTAGTTACAGTCTTTCCAAAAAATGTTGCACCATTCGTTTGCCAAAACACTTGGTCGGAATTAGTGAATCAACTGTGCTCCATCAACCAACACTGACAGGTACACCCAGTGGTTCCAATAAAATTTGGATATTAATAGCGGTACAGGGGCAGTGTGTTGAATTATAGTTCTCTGTGATAAATGCTTTGAGCCATTAATGCCACAGTTAATCCACTTTCCCTTAGCTAATAAAATACCGTTATCAAAGTGGCATAGTAATGACCAAGTTTCTGTCACAGAACTATGGAAAACAGGTGAGAAGTGTATTAAGTTAGCTCCATATTTTATGTTTCTCCTCTGCAAGCTTGTCTTCAAAAGCCTGTTTTTATTCCACAAGAGACTTTATATACCCTAAATTCTGGCAGTGTTTATACAAAGACTTCTTCTCTTTCCTTGCTAAAAATTCACAATGTTATGCAGACTCACTAGGGGCTGACATAAAGAACAGATTCATCTTGTTCTACACTCTCCAGAACACATAGATATTACGCTGGTTTAACATTAAATAATAATTCATTTCACTGGTCCCATGGCTATGTCATGAATGAGTCAGAATATTTCTCCTAGGTCTAGGAATGTTGTGATACCAGTTGTGATGTCTTTAACCCTAATTCCCCCACCCCACTTGGCATGACCTACCTTTCTTATATCTAATCCATCTCATAATATTTCTTAAAATCCTCTATGCCCTGACCCACTGACTTTCCTTTACACCAATAGCCAAATTGAGCTGAACGAATAAACAGCTGATGTCTGAACAATGGTGACAAAACTGCGTTCAGGAAAAGTCCAGCGATTTATTTTTAGGGCACTTTGTGGCTGGAAGGCCTGGGAGGAAGCAGGAAGTCAGTGTGGTTGTCGTGGGGACGGGAGGGGAACAAAAGAATTGGAGCAGACTGGAGGGGAAATGGGTGTGGTGGGCTTTGCCTCCCATTAGCCAAATACCTACTGACCACAAACAGATTCATTTGCTAGCACTGAAATTTGTAGTCTTACTCAGGGAAAGACTTTCTAAAGACGTAGCTCTCTGGCTAAAGGCCAGTAGAGTTAGGACTGACCTCAGAATAGATCCACAGTTAGAACGAAAGAGCTGATCTCAGACCAGTAAATGAACATGAAGGAGAATTGTTGAATTCAGCCAATTCATTATATTTCTACACCGGTTGTATAATGAGTGGGTGTCCAGCAGTATTCATTGCATATGCAGAATTTCAAAGAAAATCTGCAGAAAGAGACGAGATGAATGTCATGAATTAAACTTAGAGAGTTTGACTTGTGCAGTTCTTACTGATGCTGGACTTAATCCTGTGCTTTAAAGATAGAGAAGATCTGGAATATTTCACTGTCTTTCAACTAAAGGTGAGAGGTACAAACATTGTTCCTCATATGGTTGTCAGTGTGGCAGTGATGGATGATGCCAATATTGTAGCAAACGACCGCTGCCTAAAGTAGCATATCCTCCTGCCTATATCCTACCAGGATACTAATAACTATTGTGAGTAGATATTGCCCCGAGGCATACATTTTTGAAGTAGTGCTCTGCAGCAATAGTATAATCACGCCATGCGTTTTTGGCAGCATTGCATCAACCTTATCCGAGGAAGGTGTCGAGGATGTGCTTTGTATTCACATCTGTTTGTAATATTCATTGACAGGATATTGAGGCACACTCGAGGTCTGGACGGATTCCAGTTTGATGACATTAGATTGGCCTCTGTTATTTGCAGATGATCATCTCCCTTTGGCTTAATTGGACTGTGGTATCCAATGTGCACTGGAGTAGTTCCCCTCAAGGGGAAAAAATCTCCCAATCAAGCGGGTGGCGAGCAGCTGCATCCGTGGAAAGGGTTCAGGGTCATTTTCACAAGTGAGAGTGAAGGGCAAGATCTTGAGATTAACTGTCAGTTTGGTGCAGTGGCTGCGGTGATAGACGTGATATTAGACCCTGGTGATAAATAGAGTATGCTGCCACAAAGCAAAGTTCACTTTTTCTGACCCTAACCTAGTTGTAAGCATCGAAAAGTGACAGAAAGGTTGTGATTTCAAATGCAAAGAGCTGCAGTACAAAACAGCACAGTCACCAAAGAAAATGGCATTGTATGTTCTGCAAACCACAAATGCGTTTACATTTGTACATTTCATAGGCATCATATCAACATCTATAAAGTGATGTAGTTCTGATTACATATGAGCTGCAGACCACTGTTAAACAACAAAGCCAGTTGTTATTTGGCGAGAGATTGTGACATTTCTAGCGGCGATTGTGCCACCAAAATTGGGTGTTCTTTAGCAAGACATTGGCAACATTGCCAGTAGCAATTGTGGCGCCAAAACCGGGTATTTTCAGCCAAAGCATTATCTCTTCCTAACCATAAGTTAGGTGGTTTTTGTGCCTATAATTAACCACATCTTAGACACAATGTTGTTGAAACATTAAGAAATGTAAAGTTTAACATATGCACTACACAACAGAGTACAAATGTAACAAAACAGTTGTTTGCAAAAACATACAATACCAACCACTGGACATTAAGTTTCTCTGCAAGATGATTAAAGGAAAGGTTTACTTTCTTTCCACATATTTTCCCACTCTTTTAATACTGTGCTCATATGCCCATGATTTACTCTAATTGTCACTGTAATTGTTCGTCCTGTCCCTGCTAACTGCAATCGATTTCAAAGTAAGAGATTCAGGACAAAGAGGTATTGTGAAGTTTACCTAAAGTTAATATGAGACTTAAGCAGTCCAAGTTTGACAAATCAAGTGGATATCTTCACAATCTTGTTAGTACCAAATTCCTGCATTGTGTTAGTATTGCTCTTTCACAGCTCAGCAAGGAAACACTATATATATATATATATATATATATATATATATATATATATATGTGTGTGTGTGTGTGTGTGTGTGTGTATATATATGTGTATATATACCTTAATCAGTCTGAGACAGCTGAGACAAACCCATGACACAATAGAGTGATCTGCATGCTCTGTTTTACTCTGGACCCTAAGCTTGATAAATGATAGGAAAATTGATAAATGAGTAGATGGATGAGTAGAATAAAGCCTTCACAATCCAGACAGGAAGGAACATTATGCTCTAGATTTTATCTTCACTCATTAATTCATTGTCATCATTAATTTCCATTGGGAAAACTGAAGGGTTTGGTGGAAGCTTTCCATATTTTTTGCTGAAGTGATTTAAAACATTGCTGCACATACAGTGAGGGGACACAATTATATAATACACAGTGCAGTACACAGTAATACAGTGATCCTGCTATAAATACCACCTATTTGAAGCCTAAATCTTGATGCTACAAAGGAATGTTACAAATGCCTGACAAGAAAAACAGCCCTAAAAATGATGCAAGTCATATTGATTAACTACATCTGTACCTGTTGTGCATGTAAATCACGTACAGTAAGTTTAAGTTCAGTCTTATTTAACAAGTGATTCTCTGCTGGAGGGAGATATTCTGCTGTTTTTTCAAACTCTCCCTCTCTTTTGTATATGTATGAGTATATTAGCATTGGTGTCTGTGCAGATTTAGACTTTCAGATGTGACCTTTGTTGTCTAAATGTCAGGGAGATTGGAGAGGGAGCCCACAGAGGTAGGGCAGGCTTATGTAATCTGCTCACTCTGCGTTTCACACACACACACACACACACACACACACACGCACACACACAAGCACAGAGCAAGAAAAAAAGCCTGTTTGAGGACGGTTGTCATATCTCAGCTGCGATGCCTCGTACAGCAACCCTCTGAAAGCCTGGCTTTCAGGAGCCATTGCTTTTATCAGCACGTATGTGCAGAAAGTGCCCTGGAAATTATTTATGGCTTTAAAAATACTGATATAGTGCACTCTTTTGGTGTTATTCTTTTAAACTTATTCTCAGGTCTTTTGATCCATCCCGAAGCTCTCAGCTGAATGTGCCGACAGAGTGTAGTTTGGAGAGGATTTTTGTGTCTGCGCGTGTGTTGGATGGTTGACTAGGTGGTGGCTGGTTTGGGAGTGTGGGGACTGAACTGAACTCATTCTCCTGTATAAATTCATTCATGATCATGTTGTGCTCTCTTCATAATCTGCCAACAATGAGAGGCGCAGGCACCAGGACAAGTGCTGCAGGCCAGGATGCACTCGTGTGTGTGTGATACACCGCTCACCTTAAGTATCACCGTGTAAACATGGAGGCCAAAATAATGATGTGCATGCCACTGGCAAACACGTGCATCAGATGGGAGCTGGAGCCATTTTGTCCTGTCACTCATAACGCTGAGCCTTTTAGAAAAACTGCACCGAAAAACTATGTTTTGAATACCAAACGCTCACCTCCTGTAGGTTTGAAAGGTGGCTCTGAAGTGTGTGCTGCTTGCTCCTTCTTGGGAAACGTCAGCTGCAGTCTGCACAGATCCACAGCAGTTACATTGGATAACAACAGCAGTTTCGTGGCGGAAAAATGTGTCCAAAAATCCACACAAACTTTTCAGAACAGTCCTGAAGCACAACCCACTTCTCTGGTATCCATCCATATGCTCAGTATGTTCCACACAGTCATATTTTTGCCAAAAGATATCAACCCACAACAGAGTTTGTTTATGTTGGCCCTGAGTGTAAAAAGCTAACCAAGCTAGCAGCAACTGCAATGTGTTCATTTAGCCGTATTTTGGTGCAAATGTGACAGTTTGGAACATATTGAGCATATGGAATGGCAGCTGCAGGAGTGGTTTAAGCAGTTTCCACTGACATTTCGATACCTTTTTCCTGCCATGAAGCTGGGTTGCCATTAAAATATATTGTAAAAGGCATTATTTCAAGCTAAATACAGCCTCTGTCCTCTCTAACTTCATGTCCTACTGCTACAAGGACATATCCTTTTTACTTTGAGGGCACAAATGATTAATTCAAGGGATTAATATCCTCGTACAGCTCATTTGTGACCTTTAAAATTATACTGGGCCAAAATGATATTGGTTGTGTTTTTTGTTTTTTTTTTAATGTGAGTGACGCTCAGGAAATTGTTACTTTTTTTCTTTTAAACAATTGTTTCTTTTGTAGACTATGTGTATGTTATGACGTCTTTCTGAGCCTAGGGCTTTACACGATTACCATATTACTTGGAAATGAGATTCACCATAAGTACAGGGCAAATCTCACTGCTTCTGAATATCTTTTCCTGTTCCACAAATTAGTGTTTGTTTAGTTTGGAGGACTGCAGAAAAAAACACCCACTCTAATTGAGGTTTGGAGCTGTGCATGTTTCTCCTTTCAACCATGTGTTTTTTTTTCTTGTACCTTTATCTGTTTAGAGAACTGTAGGTTTCCTGAGTCCTGTGCTTTTTTTCAGATTATGCTCTGTATTTACACAGTTACACACCTTCACATCTGGAGGTTGCCTCTCGCAACCACAGTCTGAACTGTGGGACTCTGAGCAGCCCCGTGGTTAACTGGTTTGCTCAAGGGCACCTCACTGATGGTAATGAGGTTTGGACACTCACAACCAGTGAGATAAAAAACACGGTACGATCTCTTGTTGGCCCACCCACACTGCTGGTAAGGATGTTTCCCCACCTATGTTTGAGGTGATTAAATCCAGGTCTGTGTGCAAGTGTTTGCACATTAGCATACACAGTTAATTATTATTAAAATGTATCCACAAAACGCTTCGAATGCACTTGATCCTAGTCTCATTATAATAAACAGAGTGTCTGGTTATTGAATTAAATGGGACCTTCACTGATTTTACACAACATCAAAGATCACAAGTCACAAGGAGTACCACTTAGCCTGTAAAAACAGATGTCTGTGGGTCTGGGTGAGCTCTGTCTGAGAAAGTACCCTTGATTATGTCATTTGGATAGGGATTAGACATTTTTAACAGACAGCCCGCTGAGGGTGTGGAGTCTGGAAGATGTGGCTATTTACAAGTTCAGAGGGTTTAACAGAAAAACACTATGAAATGACACTATTGTGGGTTAAAAGACAGTTCTACCATAGCTGTAACCATATGCAATGATGATGTCACTTCCACCTTCTCCTTACTTTTTGAACTACATCAACATAAACCCCTTGATGCTGTCAGAGAAAGAGTGCTAAGCTTGAAACACCTTGCAACCTACTTTAACTGCTGCCCTAAACTTTATGTGTTCTTTATGTCTCTCAGTGCCCGCCTGGTGGATTGAGAAAATTATATTTTAACTTTTTTGCAGTGAAAATCTTCTATTTCTATTTCTGGACATGTTCACATTTCAAAGCATGTGCTGTGCATTTTGCTGGAGAATAAAAATGAAAGGTAGAGCTGTGAGTCTGGACTCCTGGCTTCATCACATTCTCTCTCTTAAAATCTGTTTTAGAAAATTGATTTTTGATCATGCAGATATACTTTTGGATGCCCATGGATGGCACCCTTTAAGTGACAGCCGCTTGCATCAGTGATTTCGGTCTGCACCAGTGGCAATCCAGGGTGCAAATGTGGTTGATTATCTGATCAACTGGGCATACTGTATCTGATTGATGCGTGGCCACAGACAAATTGGCAGAAAAGGCTGACATTACGCCAATGAAATTATAAGATGGTGATCAGCTTGAGAAACGTGCATCCATTATTCTGACATTTATTCTCCTTCATCACGGGCTGTTAATGATAAGTGATAAATCACCACGGCACGGTGATATTTTTAGACGGGGTGGGAGATGAATGAGGTTATGATTCTGGCCTCTGTGGTCGATGTAGTGAGCGAGGGGCTGGCTGTGCCCCTCCCCCGACTGTAGGTGATGGCTGAAGCCGGTAGTCTGGCAGTGGAGCACTGATCAGTATTAATACAGGACCGCCTCTCAGCCTCACAGCCGATCTCTCTGGTCCCCACTCACCGGAAGGCAGCTCGGCAGCTGCGACCAGCCTGCGCACAGCCTCTCTCTTGTTTGCTTTGAGAATCTATTGGCCTGAGAGTCGGTCGGTTTAGGGGAAGAGGCGAAGCACCGGCAGGTGTTGACTAGCGGGGAGAAATCGCGGTGCAGACTGATGACGATGATGATGGTGAGGAATGATGCATCTCTTCCCGTGCCTTTATGAATTACATCGCGTATTGTGAAGAGGCGTAGGGGCATCTTTTTTTTCTCTCTTCATTTCTTGCCTAACTGTAATGGTGGATATCTCAGTGGCTTTGAGGCTACGTGTCTAGACGGGGGAGAGCTGAATACCGCCCGTCACTGAGAGCGCATCTCAGCATCGGCCCGCAGCGCTGCGCCATGGCCTTGGATGTCCAGACTTGCGCGGTGTTTACGGTGATCGCGGTTCTGGTGCTTGTGAACGTGCTGTTGATGTTCATCCTCGGTACTCGTTAATGGATCTGCGCTTGGGGCCCGGTTCGCAGCGCAGCGCACTTTCACACAGGAGAGGAGAGAAAGGCAGTGCGCGTTGGTCGAGAGCGGGGACACCCGGCGCTCCATCACGGCTACGCGTTGAAATGAATGACGTTGGTACAACATAATGTATTTCTGTTACCCCCCTCCCCAATCCTTCGTTATGTCTTGTGTCCTCTCACCGTTTGTGATAGCTAGTGTTGTCTGGTGGTGATCGTAGTTGTGCGGATACAGATCTGTGATGCTCTTACCCTTTCTGTGGTGACTGGAAATTCATATCCACCGCATATAAACATGTCCCCCCCCCTACGTCGCTCTCCCTCTCTCCTCCATGTTGTATTTTGTGGATTATGCGCATGGATTAATTTTATTCTATAATAATTCCCTTTTAAGATGAAAAATTAATCTGATGGTATTTTTTTTAACAACAGCCTACTGCTGCGTCAGGACTTGTTTTGCTATTGTGATCCACTGTAGCCACATCCACAATATGGCAGCTGATAGCTGAGGCAGTGAGTGATCTCCTCCACTGAAGTAAATGTGATATTCGTAGCAAATAGCGGTGCAAGTGAGAGGTTTGTGCTGCTGATCGTAGACTCTAGAGGATCATTGTAATCTCAGCTGAACAGTAACCAATAGCAGGCAGGGCTAGGCCTAATAAAGGAGGGCCTCGTCACTCCAGGTTTCCCCCATTTTAGATGCAGCTAAACTCAGCTCCCATTTCATAGCCCACAGTATTCACATTTCTCCAGTTTGCAACATTTCAGTGTGGCACCTGTTTCCGAAGCCTACACATTATTACACCTGGTCACTAAATAGTGGCTAATAAAATATGCATCAGTATATGTGCGTATTTCTTACAGATGAAATGTCCTCCAAGTGAAAAGGCATGTCAGATGGAGATAAAAACTGCCCATTTCCTTTTCCCCCACATGCAGTGGCATAATCTAATAAAGGATAGGAGGCAGGTGTCATGAATGTTGAATGAATGTCAGAAATAGATATGCTAAAAGCCTATCCCACAGCCGTCCATGACAGTCCTATAAATAGGGATGGCAGGCAGGCTAGGTTTTTTTTTTTTTTTTTTGAAGATACTGTATATGCTCTCTCTCACACTCAAGGCTAAGTGCCATGTGTTTTTTGTGTGTCTCTAGTTAAGTGGTAAATGTTGTACTGTAAGTGTAGAAAGGAGTGTTTGGTAGCTATGTATTATGAACACAGATACCTCCATCACATGCCGTGGCATGTGGGCTGGTGTTTTCATCACTGTGGTACAACGCATAAACATCCTTCCTAGAGGGGACCCCCACAGGACTGTAAACATAGCATCCTAATAGTGCATACTGCAGTGGTTATCATGGCTCAGGTGGCTAGCTAGTGTTAACCCAGTCCTACTTACAGATGTGTGTTCACATGTAAGCACGTGAGCATGCTAAGTTGCACATATGTGAGCGTGTGAGTGTGTGAGCTAGTCTGGGTGGGTGTTATCTGTAGTTCCTCTTTGAATCTGAGTCGTGCACACGTCCCAAGTGTTCACACATTTGTAATCCCTCCAGGGCAGGTGCCTTTTAATAGAGCACTGTTAAATGCTGTGCAGTCAGAAGTGTCAATGTGCGGATGGTGTGTGCGAGCGAGACAACAGTGTGTGTGACGATGTGAGTGTATTTCTCACCGGTTTTAGGCAGAGCATCTTTGATTGGCTCCCAGACTCAGGGTATAAGTGTATTACATAAGAGGGTTGGCAGACACAGGGAGGACGGACCGCGAGACTCACTCAGTGCGTCGGAAAGAGAAGCTTCTTTCTGGAATACAGCACCTTGTTACTCGACATCGCAGGCTCAGCTCTTGCGGAGGACCATCGCCTCGACCACTTCCAAAAGAGATTTAATTATCATGATTGTATGAACCGGACTTCTCCATGCATACACTCTCTGAACAGTTTCATGCCACAAACATGGTAAGGCTGGCTAAAGGCGTGTATGTGTGTGAGTGTGTGTGTGCTCAGGGATGCTGTAGGTGCTTTGGTGCAGATGTGCTATGGCTAGAAATAGAGGAGGATGTTGGAATGCAGTGGAGCTGCCAGTGCAGTGAATGCTGATGTGTTGTGCTGCAAAGATGATATAAGCGAGGGAATCGGCTTTCTGTTCGCACATGTTTCCCTGTCAGTCTCCATGTCTGTGCTTGAGCATGAAACATGAAGCATTGTCATAAATGTCCATGTATAAGGATAGATTCCTCTGCTTTCATTTGCATTGACCCAAATACAGGTTTTGCGGTTTAAAGACGGCTGCTTCGCCCTCTGATCTTTGATGTTGTAACTGCAGTGTAACCATAATGATGACATAGGTCATTCCAGCTGGTAGACACACAGGTAATGATGAGTATTGTGGCAAGACTTCTCTGTGTTTGTGTGTTTATGTGTTTACTTTATGCCATTTGATCAAGCTAGGTGTGAGGTTGTGCCAAGGCAGGAATTGGGAAGATTGATTATGTAATGCTTTTTAATTTATTCAGACATGTAGAGGGAAAAAAGGATGCAATGTATTGGAGAGGGCAGTGCTGATCTCATTAGGGAGATGGAGGGATGAGGGGAAGGAGAGGACTGAGAAGGGAGGAACATTGGCTGTGAATGGATCTCTATCTCTATCTCTCCCCCTCTCTCTCCTTTCCGTCTGTTGGCTATATTACAGCAGATTGATGGGGACTGGAGAGATTGTGCTTGGAGTGAATGGGGCTGAAAATGGAGTGGTCCTGAAGGGGTGTTGGGGGGGGGGGGGGGGGGGGGGGGGCCGTGGATTAGGGAGAGTAGACATTACAGTTAGGGAGCAGGAAGCAAGACTGACCTCAGCGCCAAGGCTCATCTGTTCTATGTGTGCTGTTTCAGGCTGAGGTCCTAACGTCAGATGTTGGTGGTCACGTTGAGCTGAACTACTCTTGTGTTTTGTTTTGTTTTTTAAACTATCCAGCAGTGCAATGAACGATTTAAATCAAATCCCTTTTCCTGAATCAACAATGTGATTTTTGAAATCTTTTTGAGTTCATTGGTGCTGTTTCCATGGCAGCGTGACACATGTTTTTGCGGTAATCCTCCTCTCTTCCTGTAGTGGAGAGCTTTGAGATATAGACTAGATCTATTGTTACCCCAGCTCCCAGCCTCATGTGGGCTGATTCAATCAACCTTCTCAGTGACATCTTTGATCTTAAACCTGCAGGCAGAGGCCTACACTGTGTACTTTTGCATTTCACATCAGCGTGAAAACTGTCATATTACTGGATTCTCTAATTTGATTGGTTTGTCACTTTAATATTTAATGACAGAGTGCAGCTATTCAGTGGTCACTCTTTGTGTGTCAGCTCCCATAGACACACACACACACACACACACACACACACACACACACACACACCTAAATTTGGAAATATTCTGGTGCATCCTGAAGTGTCCTTGCCTCATCCCATCATCTTGTCAATATCAGTGAAGCATCCTCATCTGTCGCCATGACGACGGCCGTTCTCTCTCTTACAGGCATGGCCGTCCCTCCCTATGTTCACTCCTCGGCCCTGATTGGCTTATATCCCCTGTAGCTGTCTCAGTAAACCATCAGGGAAGTAGGTTTGTCCACAGGTTGAAGGGGCAACGTAGCTGCTGAGTCTGAGAGCTTAGATCCTCACGGGGGTTCGGATGAATACAAACAAACACACGTATACACAATCTGCTGCTTCTCATGGACCGTCTTACGAACACACTGCATCAGCATATAGGTGGAATAGCATATTTTTGCTGGAGTGATGTGGTGCATTTTAAAAGGTTTTCCTATCTGGGGATTTCATTTTATAAGAGGCAGAGCAATTTTAAAGGATTGAAGGAAAAAGCTCCACTTAGAAAGTAACAGTAGCTCAATATTAATATGCAGAAGCCTTAATACAAGTAAAGAACTAATTTAGTGTCCATCCATGTGACATTCCTGTCTCCAGGCCTTTGATAACTCCTTACCTAGAGCCTAAGCAGCTCCTGTCAGGCTTGGTTAGCGCTGGCTGCTCTGCCCACAGCCCCAGGGACTGGATGCATGGTTAGCTCTGGACTGGAGAATGCTGATGAACACTACTTTGGAGAGAACAATTGGAACAAACAGTTGGAGCTGTGCCACAGATGCATGCAGGGGTTTAATGCTTGTGAAGTTAAAAAGTGCAGCTGCACGTGCAAGTGTGTGTTTGTGCTCATCTCAAGGCAACAAAGCTGAGTCCTCAGTGTGATGGATGGTGAGGCTGTTTGGTAGATGAATGATGTCAGACCCAGGTCCTTCTCAGGAACATTGTCTGCTGTCTCTTGTCCTTTAATGAGAACAACCTTTAGCCTCTGCAAAACCCCCTAAAGAATACTGATCACCTGACAGGCTCTCACGTCCGTACACACCACACCACAATGCACGTCCACAAAACAATACTCTGCTCATGTACATGCACACCAGTTGTACAGTTTAAACATTTATTTTCAGTGTCGCATAATGTCCACATTATTTATTCATGATGCTAAAATCAATAGAAAAGATTTGATGAGTCATCCTTCCATGTTTCGTCAAAGACTGCTGCTGATAAAATAACAAGCCCCGGTGACAGCATGAAGGAAGGGAGATTATCCCTTCACATTTGTTTGCTCCTCAGCATTTATATTACATTAACACATGTAATTATTCTAATGTCATAATGGGCCAATTACCATCCCTGTGTGGAGACTGGTGCTGTGCTTCTGAACACTGTGTTGTTTCTCCACTAATGGCTCTGCCTTTTTTTTTGTGTTGTCGCATTTTGTTGTGTTGTACTGTGGTCTGTGTCGGCTATTGTGTTGTTCTATTTGCAATCCCTAAGCTGCCAGTAGGCCCTGGCTTTGAGGGTGTGTATTTGCATCCATTAGTAATCTGAGTGGGTTTAACAACAAGGATTCACACAAATCGAGGCCAAAATGAGGCTGAGTACTGAATTACAATCACTTTTAAATTTGATTTATATGCTGTTTTAGGTCACATGGATCCATGTTTATTGGTCAGTGTCTGCAGTGCTCTTCATAGTGGTGTTTCCACAGCAGTGGCTCCACGTTATGAGAACAAAGCATAAGATATTGCTTGTCTTTCCCTTCGATTTCTCCAGTTGATAAGTGGAGGTTCAATCGTCAACGCTGAGGCGGTATGGGACCATGTGACCATGGCGGACCGGGAGTTGGCGTTTAAGGCTGGTGACGTCATCAAGGTGCTGGACGCCTCCAACAAGGACTGGTGGTGGGGCCAGATTGATGAGGAGGAAGGATGGTTCCCTGCCAGCTTTGTACGGGTGAGTTAGCTGCAGCCATGGCTGGCCAGCGACCATAGACACAACACACTCCCACACACATACAGCAATGGAGGCACATGAACATATGCACACAAGCTAATAAATACAAAGAGGAAGGTACGCATGCACGAAACACACACATTTATATGCCTGCTCCACACACAGACACGCTGTTGAATAATGCTTTATTTGGATAACACATAACACTCAAGAGATCAGAGAATAGCTAGCTAAGTGCCTTTATCGTGTGTTCAGGGACAATAAAACAAAGATGCTGATGAGCCCCTTTTTTAGTTTGGCATCAACTTCAACTCCTACCCTTGAAATCCACTTAAATTTACAGCGTCCTCACTTTACATCATGATTATATAATCTCACCAATATTTGAGTTCAGCTTAACCCGACACAAAGGTCTGATGCAGCTACTGCATGATATCCCATACTTTTTTTGTTTTAGTAAACTTATTAAAGGAAGAATTAGCATCCTGGTTGTAGGTGGAGGCCTCCCACAGCAGAGCACACACCCCCCTTTCCCAGACACTCCTCATGGCCATTCCCACCTGTCCACCCTTCCATATTCACTCCTGAGAGGGCAGGGCAGACAGGCTGACTGACTGTCAACCAAAAAGTATCTTTCTGTTCTGTCATTCTCTCTCTCCAAGGTGGAACCCCACCCTCCTCAGCCCCAAACAAAACAGGTTTTCTATATCAACCCCATAGCAACTCCACGGTTCCAAAACACCACGTCAAAGGTGCGTTTTCCCAGCTTCATCTACCCATCCAGCCTGCCCGCCCACCCGCCCGCTCCAGTCTGTCCACGCAACGTACCCTCGACATTACCAAACATTAACGTTCCCATGACGTTTTTCACACCATTCTCAACGGGGTCGATAGAGAGGCAGAACTGATGAGTCAAAAGTAAAGTAATGTTAAATGTCTTCTTAACGGCCTGCACTCAAATTCTACAACTGTATTCACATAGAATTAGATGGATTATGGAATCATTATTCCTGTTAACATTCATGGACATTTCTATTTTAAATATTGATTATTTTTTCAGTACTCCATTTACTATTGACTCTGACTATTTCTCAGTCTTAATGCTGCGCTACTAGTTCTCGTCTGCAGTCAGTGCTCTACCACCCGTCACTCTGCTTGTCTGTGGCGCTGCATTTCTCATCTTGTGTTTGGCATTCTACCCGTCGGTTCTTTGATGTTCTCCTGGCAAACTGTGTGTCATCAGGTGTTGGCTGCTGGACATCTGAAACCACGCACACTTGGCCCTTTCTATGAGCAAGAGTGGAATACACTATTTATGTGGTTCTGTGTGTGTTGGTGAGTGCATGGGTGAGGAAGTTGTGAGGTTGTGTGTGAGTGTTCATGCATGCATATGTGCAGAGGGGAAGTTTTTGTTTTTTGAGTCACACACAGGGCCGAAGTTGGGCATTAAATATCTTCTGGGCACCAGTCTTAGAAAGAGGCTTATTTTAAACTCTGGAGTGTTTGGCAGTTTGTTCCTCACCTTTCTGAAATGCTGGACCAACAGTTTTACTCACTGGCCAAACTACCAGAGACCCTGTAAATGAAGCTCTGTGTGTGTGAGGTGTGTGTTCATGTGTGTGGCGCGTGTGTGTGTGCTGTGTGCATTCATGCTCATGAGGAGGGAGTAGTGCCACTTATATGACAAAGATTTTGTAATATGAATACCTAAATGTATCTGTTTACTAACACTCTTTTCATCAGATTATTCACTTAACACTTAACTGAGCACATGTCTTATTCAACTGCATGTGTGTGTGTGTGTGGCTGTGTTTGTGTGTGAATGTGTTTGCACTCAGCTGTGGGTGAACCAGGAGGACGGGGGAGCGGAGCCAGCTGAGGGGACCAGCGAGGTGCAGAACGGGCACCTGGACCCAACCAATGACTGCCTGTGTCTGGGCTCGCCCCTCCAAAACCGAGACCAGATGAGAGCCAACGTCATCAATGAGATCATGAGCACAGAGAGACACTACATCAAACACCTCAAGGACATCTGTGAGGTACTAAACACATGCAAACATCCATACACACACACATACATACACGCTGCTTTAATACCAAAGACACACACATACACAATAGGAAAGGTAAATGAAAAGGAGCTGAATTAACTGAAGCATGTATTAGAGAAGAAGCAGCCCGTTTGATGCTACACAAGGGTCTAGTATAAATTCTTAACACTCCCACATTCACACTTGTATTAAAGCCATATTTTTTCTGTTGTTTTCAAAACAGTCCGAAAATAGTTCTTTTTTTTTAGATATTAAGACACAATTTGTCAATTGTACACAGTGGTGGTGGCAGCAGCCACACTTGGAGGGATCTAGTCCATCTTAAATTTGTCATTATATTATGATTCATGCTGAAGTGACAGGCTAGAATTCACACCTAATAAAATTAAACAAGAGCCTTGCCATTTTTTTACATTTTTAGCATGGCAGTAATAAAATCTCAAAACATGACATGTCCAATCTGAATCTAAAATAGGCATGCAATATTTATAGCCAGACATTTAAAGTCCACCTCCAGACACATTTTAAAATACGTACTATTTTTCCCACTCAATAGTTCCAGTGTGTAGGGTTTAGGGAGGGACACACACTGGCAGAAATAGACTATAATTTTCATAATTATGTTTTCATTGGTGTGTAATCACCTGAAACTAAGAATCATTGTGTTTTTCTGTACCTTAGAGTGAGCTGTTTATATCTGCATAGGTAGTGGGTCCTCTTCCATGGAGTCCACCATGTTGATCTCAGTAGCCCAGAATGGACTACTAAACACTGGCTCTTGATATGGCCATTTGTGTTTTGGACTCTTGCTTCAGCCACTTTAGTTCTCCTTCATGCTTGGCACACAGGAAAAGTTTCAGTTGGTCGCAACCCTTACTGTTAGATCCGGCTAAATCAGCCCGTTCTCATTCCCAACCTGTCGAATATGGCTGCTCGTCAGTGATTTCATACTACTGTAACAGGTGCATCAGTTGATAATGCTGCATGTAGCAATATAATGTAAGGAGCAGGATAGTCCTGATTTGGTGGGCAGGAGTGAAGGTGGGTGGGTCTTTTGCACCCACTTTCACCCAGGAGGCTGCCATTTGCTTCCTGTGTCCCATGTTTGTTTGTTTTTTCTTAACCTAACCACATGCTTTTTTTGCACAGGGAATTAAAGATAAAAACAAGGTGTTTTACCAACGTTAGACTATGCATCTAATGAGTAGAAACTGTACATTACCTGTGAAAATGAAGTGTATTTTGACACAATGCATGTAACAAACATAAACTGACATGGTGTCCAAGAGCATAAACAACAGACACAGGAGAATATCTAGCATACCTAGCACCTTGACATGAAAGTCTGCCGGCCAAGTGGCAATATTTGACGGATTTTGATGAGAACACGTTGACCTTAAATTTAAAAAAAAAACTCTGAAAAGGGTCTGGAAGCAGATCTATTCTTTCTCTTTTCACTTGCATTTGAGAAAGTCTGGATCTGGACCACTGTTGCTAGCAGTAGGTTTATCTTTCACTTTGCGCTTGCTGCTTGTGCTAGGTTGACCAGTGAAAGAGTTGTGTGCATCAAGATTGCTAGTATTAGTGTTAGAGGAAACATTGGAAAGATTCAACCATACATGCTTAGTGTAGTTAGCATTCTCTATTCGTTTATGTTGTTTGTTAGCTTGTAGGCTAAGTGGCAGTGGCTGACACAGCATTAATGGTTGTCAAATATACATTATCTGCTACAATGGTGTGTTTTATAAATAGTGGAAGGAAGCTCCAGGGTTTACATCCAAAAACTGCACACTCTACCAAGTTTCCTGTCAAAACTTTCACTGTGCTAATGCTAACTCTGCTCTTACTGACAATGCCGTTCTGCATTAAAGGATTCAGGGGTTTTTTGCAGGTGTTGTGTTGAAATTTCTTCCCCATTGATATGCGTTCCCTGTATTAGACATATTACTAACGTGCCTAATCTAGCTTGGCCACTGTGTAACCTAATACATGTATGCATGTACAGTACAGCTACAGTATGTACTCAGTAAATAATTGTGTCTAACATGGAGCGGTTTTATCTTTGTGAGTGTGACAATAGCTCATAATGACTCTGTCCCTGTGCCTCATCATTGGTTCAATAGAAACAAACGTCTATGGGAATAGAAGATTATTGAACTGTATTATGTTAATATGAACTGATGATCTGGCAGTTACATTTTCAGATGTTTTGTGATTGAAAACAGGCAGACCATAGTTATAATCAGTGACTGTTACACACCTTTCTGTTTGTTGTAGCAGTAACAACATGACACACTGTTATGTACAGTAGTCTTTTGCCATTGGTCGGTCTTCTTGCTGATACTGTAAAAAATACAGAGATGACTGACAGAAATGCAAGCTAGTGAAAGTAAGATTGCGTAATTTTATTTTTCATGTGAAGCAGTTATTTCTAAAATGTTGTTTATCACCAGCACAGCCGTTGCATCTGTGCTAGTTTCATAGAGGTCGTATTGGAACACAGAACAAAACACCTGCATCATGACTTTGGGTGGGCAGGATTTTCTAGTGCAAATTTTTGCTTATCTCATCATCTTTCCTTAATCCGCTGTATGTACCATACCATATTTGTCTGCATTGCTGGTGAGGCGTAATGTTTAAAAATAGTTGCAATAAAGCGTAAATTTCACCTTCTCACCTCCACAGTTCTTGCCTGTGGGAGGACCCAGTATTTTTTCAACTTGCTATAAACAAGCACAGGCAAGAAGGGGTAGTAGAGGAGTTTGATGTGCTTGAAACAGACAAGGTGAAAACTATTTTCAAAATTTGTATTTTTATTTTTGTTAAAGTGAAGGGTTTAAGAATTTAAGATAGCTAATTAGAGTAAAAAGATGCTGTGAGTGCCTGTGCACATTAAGTCACAACGCCACTGGGCTGTTGACAGTTTTCTGGTTCTTAATGGAACGCTCCACGACCACAGCTGCACGGATAAATCAATTAATTGATTAGTTGTCAACTATTGAATTAATCACCAACTAATTTGGCAATAAATTAACAGGTATGAGTAAAGTAAAAAGAGTCAAAATTCTCTGATTTCAGCTTCTTAGATGTGAATATTTTCTTGTTTCTTTACTCTTCTATGACAGTTAACTGAATATCTCCGGGTTGTGGACAAAACAAGACATTTAAGGACATCATCTCGGCCTCTGGGAAACACTGATCAACATTTTTCACCATTTTCTGACATTATATAGACCAAACAACTAATGAGTTAATCGAGAAAACAATCAAAACTGAAAGTAAAAGTTAGTGCAGCCCTATCCATGACTGCAATGGCTACCATAGCAGAAGAATCTTAATATATACATGTGTATATATGATTTATTTAATCTTGCACCATCGCTTACCTTGGAAAGATACGTAAGACTTTTCTTACATTTAAAACAGAGCTTTAATTTTGATTATTTGCATCGAACTGGACTTTAGGAGCAAAAAACAAAAAGGTTTAGCATGTGTATTTCATAAACAGAGAAAATTCTGGGTGGTGGAGTGTGAAATAGCAAAAACCTACCTCTTACAGCAAATCTTTTCCCAAAGTGCCGAAGCTTCAGGGCATTTAATTAACCACAAGAATTGGACTGACAAATTGAGGCCACAGTTCAACCTACACAAAATTGTTTTTGACTCTACAGAACCTTTAGAGTCAGAGTTCATTTTGATTCAAATGAATTATATCAAAGGAGTGGCTTCACATGTTTATTACAAAGAATTAACAAAAATAGCGGTGAGATGAAACACACTGTGGCCTACATTGTACTTTTCCACAGCAGTTCTCTGACTGAGCCTCGCAGCCATGTCACAATTCAGGACTGTCTTTGAAAGCCTCACAGCAGTTGTAACCCATTTCGTTGCAGGGCTACCTGCGCCAGTGTAGGAAGCGTGTGGACATGTTCAATGATGACCAGCTGAAGGTCATCTTTGGGAACATCGAGGACATCTACCGCTTCCAGATGGGCTTTGTTAGAGACTTGGAGAAACAGTACAACACAGAGGAACCCCACCTCTCTGAAATT
Source organism: Epinephelus lanceolatus (assembly GCF_041903045.1). Taxonomy (NCBI): domain Eukaryota; kingdom Metazoa; phylum Chordata; class Actinopteri; order Perciformes; family Serranidae; genus Epinephelus; species Epinephelus lanceolatus. The sequence continues at coordinate 15,290,354 of NC_135740.1, forward strand.
GGACCATGCTTTTTAGAACACGTGAGTTCAAATAGTGTTTTTTTTTCCCTTTTTAACACACTTTGATAATGCTTTAAAATGTGTTTGAATAAACGTATCCACACTGTCCAGCTAAGAGCAGCCATAATTGCTAATAATTTTGTTAGGCCTGTTATCTCAAATTATCTCGTTATCTTGAGATAACAGTGAAGTTGTGAAGATAATTAAGTCACCAGCAAACAGTTTATCTCGGGATAATGAGATAATTAAGTCATGATCTTGAGAAAACAGCTCTAATAAAAATTTTAGTAACCACAGTTGCTTTTGTCTGTACACATTGGCACTCTTCTCTTCAGTCTCCGGCATGTTTTATTGAAAAGAAGATTCATTACATATTTCCCTCTCTCATCGTGTGTCTTTCTGCTCCTTTAATCTACAGCAAGATGGTTTTTGGATCTATTCAGAATACTGTAATAACCATTTGGATGCCTGCATGGAGCTGAGCAAACTGATGAGGGATGGCAGGTACCAGCACTTCTTCGAGGCCTGTCGCCTCCTCCAGCAAATGATTGACATTGCCATAGACGGCTTCTTGCTCACCCCTGTCCAGAAAATCTGCAAATATCCACTCCAGTTGGCTGAGCTTCTCAAATACACTGCGCAGGAGCACAGGTACTGTACATTTTGGCCAAGGTCACATTTAATCCACTGAATGTGTTGCTTTTTGTTGGTAGTTTCTAAAAAAGAGGCCATTACTGATGCATCATTGTGCTCCAGATGCATTGTGTTGCAATGTAGCCGTAGCAGCTGTTGGGTTTATTCTACTGATGCGGTGATTATCCATGCATGAACTGAAACAAATTTTATTTGCACTGTTTTGCCAGCTTTCTGTGAATGTTGTAGAAGAAAACTTTTTATCAAGGACTCTCAGTTGTGCTGAGAACACACACTACAGTTCTGCATTTCACAATCAATCAAATCATTTTCATTTTAACACATGGCCATGTGATCATCACATAGAACTCTGCGATATAAATAGATCACAGATTAAATATGAGTTTAGGCTTTTGCTGGCACATACACAAGCGTAAACATTCCCCACACACACACTGCATGCGCAGCACAGGAGCACAGTACACAATGTAAACATTTGCAGATACGCGAGCATCCAGATGTGCAAACTCATGCGTGCAAACCCACAGAAACATGGTGTAAGTGATTCAGCGTGTCTCAGCCAGCTCCAGGTCATTCACAAACCACACGTTCTCAGCCAGAGAGGGACAGGTGCCAGCTCTGCCAGCTCTGCCTGCCAGATCACAGTGTTTGACTGTTAGGAGCTGCAGAGAATCTGCCAGATATAGGCCTGCTCTCTGTCACACACACACACAACACTGTCACACACACACGCATTATCTTCCAAAGTGAGGATTGGATCCATTGCACATCTAAAGCCAGAGGGATAAATCCAGCTCAGTTAGCAAAGACGCAGTCAGAGTTAACTGTGGATAGAGAAAGTGGCTGATTAGAATTAAATAGCAGTGTGTTATTTTGACTGTGTTCCAGCAGACTTACTGCTGCTACTTGAGTTTATAACCCCAGTCCTTTAATAGGCTACTCTGTATCATTCACTACTGCAACATTACATGTCTTTTTAAAGGGTGGCCAATCTCCAAGCGCTATAACTTTTCCTTTTAACACCCCTGGAGTAATTATGTATACACTGTGTCCGTAGTGATTATCGATACGTGGCAGCAGCACTGGCAGTAATGCGGAACGTCACTCAGCAGATCAACGAGAGGAAGAGGAGACTGGAGAACATCGATAAGATCGCCCAGTGGCAAGCCTCTGTTCTGGACTGGGAGGTATGTGTATGTATTGACTGCGGAGTCATTTGCAAGCATCTGATGTCTACTGATGTTGTTTTACTGGCAAAATCTGGCTTGGTCTGTTTAGTCAATCTGTTTAGTCACACATATTGCCTAGGGAGATGGAACTTAAATTTTACTCCATATATCTCTCACTAAATATAAACACAACCTGAAGTTTACTCAAAGGTATAAAATGCAGGATTGTGTGTCGCTGTTTGCAAACACGCTCACCAGCAAAAGTGAAAGTAAAAGCCAGCCTCAGGTTTGCTCTCGTTTGACGTTTTGTTTGGCTGTGTTTTTGTTATGTCAGTGCTGTGTCTGTCAGATGCTTACTGCTGACAGTGTGGCACCTGGTCACTACCTTTTTATTAAGTCCCAACCTGTGGGGGTACACCCATAAAAACACCCAAAAACATCCCAAACACAGCAAATAAGAAAATAACAGGAAGAAGGCAGAGTCTCTGCAGTAAAACACACTGCCACACACTTCTGGTGGGTGATACGTGATGCTTGAGAGGGATTACTTTGTGTGAGTCGATACATTTTTTTAAGTGAACCCTGCATAGTATGTCTTTAAAGAAAACGTCTATTTAGTGTTGGTTTGCTTTAAAAATTCCAAATCACTCCTTTAATTCCTTAACTGTTAGTCTTTTAAACAAACAAAAAGGACATCTTGTCAAATTTGACTTTCAGATTAAAGGGTGAATTGAGCATTTTTCACCTAGAGCCTATCCTCCTGTGATTTTGTGTCTAAGTGACTAATGGGAACAACAGTTTTTGAAATTGCTCAATATTGAGCAAGACTGTGGTGAAAACAGGCTGCAGTGTAACCACTTGGGAAATGTTCTCACTGTCAATGTTTGTCCGCTAAAAGTGCTAGGTTTTGTCACTGACAGGGTCAGATTGTTATTCTTGGTGTCTGACATTAGAGTTGATCTTTTTGTTAAAGAGTAAGAGAGAGTACGATCCTCTTAGGTTAACCAGAAACAGCCCTGAAATTGCCACCACCGAACCCACCAGGCTCCTTTTAAATAAACATTAATTTTAGCACGTATAGAGCCAGCATATTTTCAGATCTAATTGGGTGTATTAGGGTTTTTTTCAACTAAACCCTAGTTGGTGATTGTTGGAACAGTGGAGAGAAGAACCAAGACATTGTTTTATGAGAGATATTATGTTTCTGTTTACTTAAATGAAGTGTGTTCCTTGATGATAGAATTACTGTTTATTTAAATGGAGTCTGGTGAGTTTCGCATTGACGATTTTGGAGCTGTTTCTGGTTAAACAGAAAGAATGTTATTATTTAACAAAAGGTTTATCTCTGTAGGGATCCATTTCATTAATTGCCATACACTTATATTAACAATCTGAGCCTGTCAGTGGCAAAGGCAAGCATTTTTAGTGGACATGCCCTGAGTGTTGACATTGCAGTCTGTTTTACTACTGCCGGCTGCAGTGCTCTCGCTCAATATTAGATAAGTTTCAATAGACAAAGAAACATGGGACAATAGGGAACAGGTTGAAAAATATCAGACTTACCCTTTAATAGAGTAGTCCAGCAATTTAGTTTTGCAGGTTCACAACGTTTTAATGCTTGTAAGAGACACATGGGAAATTAAACAACAGTCAAAATCAATGCAGCAGAGGTCAAGATATCCTAAGCTGTACTGATGAGTATGGGTCAAGCTCCAAAAATGCTGGATCCTACATTGCCCATAATGCAAATTGACAGTGTTTTTTGTTAGACTTCCCCTGCATGGTAACCAGTCATGTCTTTTAGACTTTGAAAAGTAAGCTTTCATTTACATTTACATTTACACCTGATGACATTACTATGACATCATCATGGTCAATTTCTCAGACTTGAAAAAGCTCCTTCATAGCCACGGGATACACTGTGTTCACAGGCTAAGACGTACTAACCATGATGAGTAAACTGAGCTTTACTGTATGTGTAAAATAGGTGGAGTTGCTTCATTCCACAGTTTTATCTGTGAGTATCGTCACTCATAAAGTGTGTTTGTGTTTCTAGGGAGATGATATCTTGGACAGGAGCTCGGAGCTCATCTACACTGGGGAATTGTCATGGATCTATCAGCCGTATGGACGCAGTCAGCAGCGAGTCTTCTTCCTCTTTGATCACCAGCTGGTCCTCTGTAAGAAGGTAGTCTCTCTCTCTCTCTCTCTCATTGTTTACTTTCTTTCCTTTTTGAAGACCTTGTCAGCTGAAAACAAGCTGATAAGCTAAAACACACCCTAAGCCTTTGCTCTTCAAAACTGTGTATCACATGGCTGGTGACGGAGACGCCTGAAGACAATGTGACTTCTTCAACCTTACTCGAGAGCTGCAAATAGATTACATAACACCTTATGAGACGCACCAGCCCTCAGTGAAGACACGTTCAAATCCTCAGCACCTTTCACAAAATGGAGCTGTGGTAGTTTGGGCTCTAATGCACCGAGGCTGTGCTCTCCTGTCAGACGGATGTTCACGCTCGGCTAGACTCGACAATACATGCACACGGAGACACAGACACAAATGCGGACAGACACTTGCACACAAACACACACGGAGGCTGGAGAACGGCATCATTATACGCACACACACGTGTACACACAGAGATGCTGTAATTTCGCCATTACACAGATAAACACAGAAAACATTAACAAAGACACACGGATATAATGTCTTTCTGTTTTTCTGTCCTGCCATCTGTCCTCATCTTCCCTGCTTCTATCATTGTTGAACATCTTTGACTCCAGAAATGAACTCCAGATCTTGTCCACTAAATAAACTCTGCTCTGAGATGCACTAAATTATACAACCTAGTCTTTGCTCCACACATCCTTCCCCAGCATCCTCAGTACAACATGTGTAATGGCAGTCCTCAGGGTGTATTAGTAACACGTTGCATATAGCCCTCCATTTTTTCCGCTCATCTCTTCCTTATCAGCACACAGATGCAGATTTGTCTCTGCATGCTTATTAAAAGATGCCCGTTCTTGTTTTTTCTTTTTACCTTGCTTGACCTTATAGAGTGACTTGATGTTATTCTGTCCTGAGGCAGCGGTCACAATGAGGATTTTTTATTATTATTTGGCCATCTTATTTCCGTGAAGTTACATAGGGTAAGGTTACTTGTGGTTGATGGACTGCTGTAAAGCTGGCGCAGTTATATTATTCTGGTGATTATTTAATCATCAGGAATGTGAGGGTTTGCTTTTTTCGTCTTATGTATTAGTAAAGTGAATAACTGTATTTTGGACAGTCAGATGTCTAAGAGGTGTCACCTCTGGTTTGAGAAAACTGTGATCAGATGTGTTGCATTTTTTAACATTTTATAGTCCAAGAATTAATGAGTTAATCAAAAAATTATTTGGAGATTAACCAGTGAAGAAAATAACTGCTAGATGCTGCCCTGTACTGGTGTAGTTGAAAAATATGAATTAATTATTTATAGTTTTTTGTGTATTTAATGGGCTAACCTAGAAGCTGAAAGAGAGACTTAACCACTTTTTAAATTAACAGTTCTAGTTTCAGATACTGGTGTGTTTCTGTATTTCTAATGTGTCTTGTACACTGAGGTTGTGTGCAAAATCATTCCTTATCTACTACATAGTGCACTATATTTATTGTCCACCATTTTATTCGAGTGTGCAAAGTCTCAGTAAGTTTATCCACTACATAGTGCCCTCAAAACTTCCACAGTGAAACAATCTCACAAAGCACTGCCTCGTATTTAACACTGTACATGTGAAAATTATTGTTGAGTGTCTCTACAGCTGTCAGTGCAAAATGATGATGATAAGTAAGTGTCTGAAATTTCCATTTATTGCTCACTTTTGACACACTGAAAGTCCAATATATAGGGAGTAGTGAATGAGTGAACACGGGAGTGATTGCACACTGCATGTCTAAGACACCTAGTTACTGTGGTGGTGTTAGACTGCATGGAGTAGACAGAATATTAGAAAAACACTTCTGGATACAATGCGGTACAATAGAGCTGCAGATATTAGTCAGGTTTTTGGATTGTTGGACAGTTGTTTGAGGATATGACATCATGCTTGCCAACTTCCGATTTTCCTGGGAAACTCCTGTTTTTTTTTCCTCCCAGGGTCACAATTCTACCTTATTTCTCCCGATTAATGACGAATTTTCACTCCTTTTTTTTTCTTTTTGTTATGACTACCTGTTTGTGGCACTGTGTAGCATGGAACCTCCCGCAACTGTAAAAGCCTACTGTTTCCTCCCCATTGGCGCTTCCCTCCACATTTATCAACACTCCGGGGCCAGAGGGGCACCCGAAAGGCCCAGATGAGTCAGGCACAGTTGCCTGTGGACACCTCATCTCCGTGCTGACTGTGTTACGCATGTGTGGGTTTGAGGGTGCCTGGGGGGGGGGGGGGTGGGGGGGGGTTGTTGGGAACCAGCTTGCCGTCTTTCGTCATGACAGGGTACCCAGTAGGGGTGTAACGTTACAATGATCTGGATCGATATATCGGTTTAATGATCTACGATTCAGTATCATCATTGCAAAGTGAAAACATCAATTGTCAGCTTTTTTCCGTCCAAGCACACCTCCTTCTTAAACATTCAAACAGTGCTAGCAGTCTGGTGCCAGGCAGACAATGGTAAGCAGCCAAGAAAAAGACTGAGAGGATATTTACTGATATTGTCTCATATTGATCGCAGGCCTGTGAATTGAATCAAATCAAAATTGTATCATTGCAGTCTTTGTGAGATCAGCAAATATTTTATCATTGTCCAAAGACTCAACATAATATCGGATTAAGATGAAACTTGTGATTTACACCCCTAGTACCCAGCTGTCCTCCAGAGGCCGTGAGCCTCCTGTTCCACCTCGCTTACAAATCCAGGACCCAAAGGTGTGGGCCAGGAAGGACAGCCGGCTGTAGGTCCCTGGCACGGGACAAGCTTACGGCCTTGGCCTCCTCCTCTTGGTGCTCTGCTGGAGTACCAGGGGCATGAACCAAAAAAACTAAACAAAACGATATGTATTTAACATAAAGAATAGGATTTTGCAATACTTATTAGTTTGTAATTTTAATTATATTAATAATTAAAGTCGCTAGAATTCAGGAAACAAAGTCTCTGGAACTTAAATATTACTGGAAGAGGACACCAGAGAATCCTGCCTATTATTGAGGTCTCAAATTCGGCAGATATGTGTAACATTGTGCTCAGGGAAACTGGGATAGACATTTTTGCACATTTTCTGACCAAGTGACTGATCAAAAAAATAATCATCATGAAGATAATCCTTGGTTGCAGCCCTGTGGTCCAATACAGCAAAACCAATAACAGGAGTCTTGGGTGAGGTGTAATCAAAAACTGACCATTACAAGCATCACAACGATGGGATTTTTTTTTTTTGCAGCGTTGTTGTGCATTAAATTTTACCGCTGTATCTAATAAACTAGTATATTTGCCATTGTTGAAATAGCACTTTCTACCGTTTATGATATGTCAAGCAGCTTTGCAGAGAAGTTTGGCATCCTGCAATGTGTGTGTAGAAGGTGTTTGTATGTTTGGGCAGCAGATGGAAAGGGTTACATAAGGCAGGCTCTCAGGATACCAAGGGAAGGATGCTTGTTGACACCTCTAAGGTTCAGCACACACACATGCACAGGCTAACAGACGTTCCCCTCCTCCTCTTCCCCAGGATCTGATACGCCGGGACATCTTGTACTATAAGGGCCGCATCGACATGGATCGCTACGAGGTGCGGGACGCTATAGACGGGCGCGACGACGACTTTAACGTCAGCGTGAAGAATGCCTTCAAATTGTGCAACAAAGACAGCGAGGAGATCCACATCTTCCTGGCCAAGAAGCCAGAGGAGAAGATCCGCTGGCTCAGGGCCTTCCACGAGGAGAGGAAGATGGTGCAGGAGGATGAGAAAATCGGTTAGTCACGCACCTCTCTGCACCTCCCTGTTTGGAAAGCATTAGTTTCATTCACAATGGCCAGTGGAGCTCCAGTTACATGTTGCATTTGCTGCAGCACACTGTGACTTTCTTTAAGCACAAAACATGAATTCCCTGTGTAATGTATGCAACAGTAAAGCCATAGCTGACATGCTACATGCACAACATAGGACACATGGTATTACTGGGATTAAAGTAGGTTTTGCATTTAATGTAAAACTTGTAAAAAAAATAGTCTACTGTTTGTTGTTTAGGTTTTGAGATCTCTGAGTACCAGAAGCGGCAGGCGGCCATGACAGTGAGAAAGGTGACCAAACAGAAAGGTGAGGCAACAAGAAGATATCAGGTGATTTCCCTTTTCTTTTCCTCGTTGGTGTGCTCTGTCTTCTCATCGCTGTTTACTCTTTACTTCTTAACCTGCTCTCTTTTTTTACTTTCTACACCTTTTTTTAAACATGCCTACTTTGTTTATGAATGGACCTAGACTATCTGTGTACTGAGTAAGCTAGAAAAGTCACGTGGATTCATGTCGTCTCGCTATATTACTTTCAATATTTTTCCTTTGAGTTAAATGTCTGTCGGCCGTCACACAAGGATGATTTGATATGAGTTGTAAAGCAGCTGTTAAGCATCAATGAAAAGACAGAGGGCTGTTTGCATGAAGTATTGAGTTTAAAGGGTGATACCGGTGTTCATGACATGTGGGTCCTGTGTCACGCTTGTCTCGAACAAATTTCACACCTCAGACAACTGTTTGCATTTTTTCTTTTACTGAGTTAGGGGGGTTGTCGGTGCTTATTACTTCAATTCACATCCAGAATGTCAAGGTATACCCTAAGCAAAAATATTTTTGGTTTATACTTACCTCTGATGTGCACAGGTGTTTTATAGGTGATTTATTTTCTTTCTCCTAGTTCAGGTTCTGTGTACAACATAGCATTAATATATATATGTGAAGATGTAGGGGAGTTATGGAGTCACGCTACCTCGTTATGTGTTGTAATCTGAGCTACTCTGTTCTTTGCTGAGGTAGATAGTCTGGCTGTGCGAATATGTTAGTGCATGTGAGTCCTGTGTGTATGCCACTGGCTAGCTAACCGCCACTGCTCTGCACTGTGCTTACACTAAAAGGCTTCACAGCAGAAATAAACATGTTAAAGCCTGGTACAAAAAAATATATTTTTGATCTCTATAGCTAATTTCCCTGCTCAAGTGGGGAGGGGGTATTTTTATGTAAGTCACCCATTTACATTTTATTTAGGCTTAAAATTATGCATAATTAAGGGCATGGCCACTTTGGATGACAAGTTGTCATCGTTTGCAAGAGGCAGCAGCTGTAGTCTGAGAAAAAATAACTTCATTCACTGGGCCAACTGCCGGCAACTTTTAAGGTGGAACATTTACTTGTTATGTTACTCAGTGTGTAAGTTGATGACGTGAATCCATCAACACACCTTTAATTTCAATATTACATCTTTGACCGTTAATTTAGTTTTTATTGTCTCTCTTTGATGACATACCACTTTTAGTAATGAGTGGATCTTTAAGCGTTTAAAAATATGTATTATGTGAACTGCCTATATCCCAATCCTCACTCGGAGAAAAAAGAAAGCATCGTGCAGTGTAGTTCCTGTGGGCTCCGGCAGCAACAAACCCATGAGCTTGCCTGAGAAGGACTAAATGCACAAACCCGAGAGACTCTCACTGCAGCCTGTTCTATTTTGTTCTGAAAATGTTGGCGTGCAGCCTCATTCTGTGGACAATAAACGAGGTGCAGACTTCCCTCTGTGTCACTGGTGATCAGGAAATACAGTGAGTGCTGGACGGAGCAGTGAATGACAACAACGCCACTCACACAACTGTTTGCGTTGGAAATGCTAAGCAGACCTAGGGTCTAGGTACCATGTCTGAAGGGTTATCTTTGATTCCAAAGGTACCATAGTGTTTGGTGGAAATGGGGCTTATGAATCTGATCAACCCCTTGCTTCTCTTCAGCTCCACCTCTTGTTCAAATATGGTCAGTTCTGACTTTAATAGTGCAAGATGGTGACAAAACAGGAGTCCACAAACCAACAGGTGACGCCACAGTGGCTACATCTGTTATTTCATATAGTTTATAGCGCAAAAGTGTACCCACTTAGCACAGTTAGCTCTTTCAGCACTTGTTGCCTTTGTTAGCTAGTTGTTTGTGCTGTTTGCACCATTAGCAGCTAGCCACTGGCTCAGCCACCTCAATGTTGAGAGCCGTCTGCAGACAACCTCTAAATTATAGACACGTTCTGAATATTGTGTAGAGCTCCATTAATAACAGCATCTAAATTGTAGAACAAGTAGCCTTTACTTTACATTGTGTAATCCAGCACAGTGGAACATTACACCATCAGGGTAATCATGTTACTTTGACTAATTTTTTAATTTAATAAGTTATGTTTTAAATCCAGAAGTATCAGAATACTGTTATCTCCGACAGCTTCCACCTATCTCGGTAACAGAAAAACATGTCAAACAAGTTCATCAAGGTGCTCGTTCCTGACAGACCATCAGACAGAGGACCCACATGTCCGAAACGGTTGGTATCATCCTTTAAGATTTAGCCATTTTAGTGCTAGGCTAGATGTTTGTACATTTACCATTACTGATGTTCTTGCTATTGCCAGTTTCACAATAAGCATGTAACCATCCATTAAGGTATTAATTAACCAATGACCACTGCTGGAATGTTCTCTCTGACAATAGGATCCCTGTAGATGTCTGTCAGAAGTATATGTTGTGTGTTTCTAAGTGCTGTATGTGTACATGGCTGGCACAAGGTGAAGTACTCTTTTGAATTTCAGATTCATTTATAGATTTCATCTTGAGAAAGAGGGCCATGTTGTATGGACATGGTTTGAAAATGATAAAGGTATATGCATTAGAGTTCTCCTTAGAGCTAGCACAATAAGATGCCATGGCAACTGCTAAGCAGCATTGGGAGGTGTTGTGATTAACGTTGGCATTGGAGCATGCAGTCACAGTCCAATCCGTTTACAAGCATTATCTTGACTATCCAAGATAAACAGGTTCCTCTAACACAAATAGATCAAACCCTTCTAACTGCTAAAACAGTGTTTGGCAAAATATCCCCCCCCAACAAAAGACACTGTTCCTCATCTTTTCATTTTCTTCTTCCAAGATGCCATGGCAACTTTTGAATATTTCATCTCCAAATATTGATTGTATCTAATTTTAATTGCACTAGCATAGTTGTGATGCTTGTAGACTGTAGCTCAATGACATTGTAGACTGTAGTTAAGTGCATATTAACAGCTTTCTGTTGGCTCTATTTTCGCCACTCTTGTGTTCTCAAGTGTCGAGGTTGCTATTCAAACAAACACGCTGTCAACAAACATGGAAGAACAATGTCCCTTGTCCCAATGCCTGGTTTCATCATTGTATCCGATGTAATCTGTTGGTTCTCTTGTTTGCCTGCTACAGAGTTTGATTGAATAGCATCTTCAGTCTCCCTTGTGTCATCGCTATAGCTGAATTCCACTTTCCTCCTAATTCAGCTGTCATCATATGATCATGTTGTATCATATCTCAGGTTTAATATGCAGGAATGTTAGCACTGAAGGCTCATTTTGTATGTCTATGTGCCTGTTTTCTTTGGAAGCATGACTCGGTGTTGTGTTGTTGTGTGTGTCTGAGATACATTACTGACAATGTTTCCTGTTTGCTATCCACCTCCCTTCTTTTTCTCTCGCTTTGTGCCCTGCACTGCCTCCTTGTCCCCACCCCTCTCTCCCTTCTTGCTCTTTTTGCACCTGCCTTCCTAGGTGTAAACAGGTGCACGCCCCCCTCATACCCGCCCCCCCAGGACCCCCTCAGTGCGGGGCAGTATGAGGTAACGGAGGACATGGCACAAGGAGAGGTTTTTGAATTCAGTCAATCCAAAAGAGGCCAGGCTCCTTTCTGGCAGAATTTTAGTAGATTAGCTCCATTTAAGAAATAGAGATACACAGACTCTTCTGAAGGACCAGCTATTTTTCTTAGAAGCACTAAACACTGGATGATCATGTCCCCATGATGAAGAAAAATACGAAAAAACATACACATGAGACTTTTGAAATTAAGGACCATTGTTAATATAGATTGGAAGCAGCAAGAGGACTGAAGACTTGGATTTAAAAAAAAAAATTGAGAAAAAAAAATAAAACTTTACAATTCATATATGTTAGTAACGTTCTTAGTTATCACGCCTCTCCAGCTGAGTCAACCATCATGAACTCTTTCCCTCGGATTCTGCATCATCACGCCATCTGAATGTCCTGGAGTTATTTAGATTGTTATATTATTTCATTTTTAATCCATCACCTGGAGAGAAACACAAGGCCAAGCCAGGGCATTCCTAGTTGTATGATTGTGTTGGAGAGAAAAAAAAGCTGAGATCTTGCTGTGCTGCTATGTGAGATTGCGTGTTGCATTCTTCTGAATGTGAGATAATAATGACAGGCCTCAGCCACTGGGTGTGGCGTCTGAAGGACCCATGAAGCTCGACCGTCGGCGTCACCTCTGAGTTAGATCCATTCTGCCGCTGATCACAGACCAGCCAGGCCCATCTCTGCTCTACTGATGTCTGGATCTCCTTCCTCACTCTCAGCGCTCAAGTGTTCCTCTCTCTAGCTGTTCACATATAGTAGCCCTCTCTTCACCACATCTGACGTTCGCAGTGTTTCCCTCACTCTCCGCATCCCTCTCTTGTCCTCTCTATCGCTCTACCCACCTGCTCAGCCTCTGTGAGTCAGCGGCTCTCAGAGGAAGAGCTTCATTCTTTTGGAAACCTGCCATTGGTCATGATACGATGGGTCAGGGAACAAATCAGTAGTCGGAACATCAATAGAATATTTACATCCTTTCACCAACCACTTTTGACAGGGTATTCATAACCGATCACGCCGAAGGGCTGTGGGTTGCGTTTGACGAGAGAGTTCGCCGCTCAGATGAAACAGCTGGGAGCAGGAGATAGGCAGGCCGCGGTCCACCTGCCTTGTGTCAGAGCCCCTCCCCCACTCTCCCCAGAGACCACCCCTGTAGCACTGTGCTGGCAGCTCACTGGGTGTTTGGAAAGAGAACAGCCTACCTTCGGAGATCCGCTGAGAGCTAAAAAGTGAAGTTGAAACATTTGGCCAAGGTCTAAAATAATATCTCTTTTTTCACGTCAGCTGTCAAAGAAGAAAAAAAACTCCCTCAGTTGACTTAATTATTTTGCATTGCTCACATTGTGAAAAAAAAAGGAAAAAAAAAGCACAGCACATTTTCAGTTTGAGGAGTGCATTTTGATGCAAACATGCCACAGTGTGAGAAATTAGAAAGATCCCTTAACCAGCACAAGGGGAAACGGTCAAAAAGATGGCAGAAATTAAAAATGAACAGGACAACCATAGCAGTCGGTTGTGAGTCAGCACTGAAAGAGAGTACACTGCAGAAGTGTGAGCCAACACCATAGGGAGGCAAAAAGGTGAATTTAATCTGTAGCATGCAGGTGTCCTCTGACAGATTCATGCATCTCTTAAGACTGCAGCTTCAAATCTTGGCACTCCTCTCCCGTTGTTTTCCCAGATCTGATCCATGTTCTGGCAGTTAGCTCGGCACAGTTTAAGTGATTTACAGAGGACTGTGGGCCTGATCAGATTGATTTGTTTAATCAACAATGTCCCCGAAGCTGCTGTGGGCGAGATCCTGCCATATGCTACTTCAACAGAGGTGTTAGAGAAGATCTACTGCTTTACACACATCATGAAGGTATATTCTTTTTTACAGTTGGAATGTAAGTGACACATGTCCATGGTTTGTGATCATATTTTGACCTCAGAAGTACATTTTGTGTTGACTTATATCACCTGATGGACAGTACATATACAGTATGACAACTTTGTGCAATGTGATATATCATTATATATCTTCACTATTCACTACAACGTGATATGAAAGAGTTATATATCGTTCTATGTCATTTGTTTGCCTTCTTATAGGCCTTATAACCTATTGGAGAAAAAAAAGACCTTAGACTTGCTTTGTATGTTGTGTAATTTATGTTTTGTTTCAGTAAAGAAAGTTGAGAAATGGGTGAGTTGGCTGCTGGTGTCTGTAGAGATGGCTCCCAGTGAGATTGTTTTGGAAGATAATTCCCAGGTCTGGCACAGCAAAAAGATATGGTTCCCAGGCCATGATAACCTCAGGTCCCATGCTACGCCCACCCCCACTCCCTCAACCCTGCATTCCCCTGCTCCACGCCACCACCAACATACAGACACAAGCACGCAGGCACACACACAGACACAACCACGCGCACTTGCTGGCCCGTTCTGCTGCGGAGAAGAGAGATGCTATCTAACAGTGCCTTCCAGCATTCCACTAGTGATTATCTATTCAGTTTCACAGGCAGATTTGAATTAGTCATGTATTTTCCCTTCAGTGTGGGACTTGCATCTCTCACTCTCTCTCTCTCTCTTTCTCTCACACACACTGGGAATTCCTCGTTCCCCAGTGCATGAGACCCACTCGGACAGAAACTTAGAGGTCAGGGCCTTTTCCATATGAGTAGATACTGTGCTGTCTGACTGAAACACACCTTATGATATTATATCACACGTACATAGCGGTAATTTTATTGCACAAAAAGAAGTTAAATCTAATTTCAGACGTTTAGAAACCACATAGAGTTCCTTTATTGTTATCTATTTAACATGCTGAAAGATGGGTTTCATTTGAATATATAGTAGGAAACACATTTTCATTAGTCAAGTTAGGTTGCACTTTTCAAAGTATATTATTAACAGTGAGTTATGAATCAAAAGAAGAATCATCTATTTTACCTTTATCAGCTACACACTGTAAATAATGTAAAAAGAACAGATCATATATTTGGATATTGGTATTTTGCGTTGGAGACGAATGTTGTTCCAGTTCTAGCGTGCGGTAGACCTCAGTACCAGGTAAAATGCATGCTCGTGGCATCCAATATTTTGCATGAGACCTTAGACAAATCTTAACAGATTGTTTAGTTTCATTTAACTTCCAATGGGATTTTCTTTTCTTTTTTTTTTTTCCACACCGCGGAACCATTCATTTGTGAGCCCGTACCATCTCACTAAAGGGAGTTCTTTTCTCTGTCCACCTGTCTCCTGCTCACTGCACATTACAGGTTGTAGCTTCTGTTTTTATTTATTACCAAGCAGAGGGGAGCAGCTTCCCTCACTCTGAATCAAAGACTGAACTGTTGATAGGTGAAATGAAAGGCACTAATGCTCTCTTTGCCCAGATATATTGGGCACTATAAACTTATTTTAAATCCTTACTTTGTTTTTTAAACTCCAGTCTGCACTGTCATGGTCCAAACTGCTGGTTATTGTTATTATTATTATTTTGAACGCCATTAACCGCTGAGGCAAAACGGGTATGATTTTTCTATGACAACAGTGAACCAAATAGGAGTTAGCACTGATCATGGGTGTTTGTGTATAGATTTGTAGTCGAGCAGAAGAGCTGAATAAATGAGAAACCTCTCGGGATGAGCTAAAAATAAACATAATCCTGAAGACACACACACACAGCACTTCATTGCAATTCATATCATGCTCTTGTTTCTACTTAAGAATTGATTCTTTGAAATACAATGACTTGACAGTACAAATTAATTCCTCACTTGTATTTATTGAATGCAGTATTAAATAGTTACCATTTTGGCCACATTGTTAAAAGGGTGTATATATTGGTTTTATTTTTCTTATATAATTATCATTCTGACCTTGTACTGAGAGCTGAGAGGACAGCCTTCTGTGTGGAAGATTTTATTTCTCTCTCTCTTTCCAGTCGTCAAACCAAGACAGCCAACTTAGCAGACTGTCAATTGGATGCATCAGAGGTTGCTCAGATTTGTGTAATTCCTTTTTATTCCAGGGTGTACATGAGCCGCTAACAGCGTTCACTCACATTTAGCATAGCAGCATCTTCAGTAGGAACTCCTCAGCAGTTGGTTCTGCAGTCCTGTGTTGTTTCAGAATAGTCAGGGTACAACAGAGTCTTCAATGAGCCATATATTGATGTGGTGTTCAATGACAACAAGGTGAACAGAAGACTAACATCCCACTTTTGGAATCTATCCATTGTATATTACCATCTAGTTTGAGGTCTGGATTTTTGCCTATCACAGAACAATTTTACTTACAGTATCCATATCCTTCGTCACCATATGCAAACATTTGTCATTTTGTTTTCTTGCTGGCCTTTTTGAGTTTGATTATTTGTTGTAGAAATGAAAAACCTGAAAAATAATGCCTATTCAATCCAGAAACTGTGAATGGGAGAGTGGAGATGTCAACTGTATGTACATTATATGTTTTGATGTAATCAGAAGCACTGGGAATATGTTGTACTTCGCTGTAAAAAATAAATCCATATCTGATATAGCTGTACTTTTGTTGAAAATAAAACCTCTACAGAACTGCGTGTCCAGGCATCGATGTGTGACTGGGAGCATTGTGCCAGGTTTCCTGTTTTTTGACATCATTTCCTGTTTGTAGGCCTCTCATTCCCAATTGCTGACACATTAACTTCTGGAAGCATTACTTAAGAGAGCTTTAAGGAAGTAAAAAGACAGGATAATAACGTCATCGGGCCGGTGTTTACAAGTCACAAAAGAAGAAATTCAACAAACTTGCAACCACAAATTGTAGCCTGGAAATAACTATGCTGTAATCAATAAGTAATGAGACTTATGCAAATATATTTTTCCCAGTTGGCCGTGCTGAAGTGTAGGCTGATCACTCCGCTTCCTAATGTTTTGAAGTCCACAGATGCAAGAATGTTTTTCAGGCAAGATCTAAGGCACCCTGGTGCGTTGCAGACACTGTCTCCGTGTGTGTTTGTGTGTGTCTCTCCAGTTATGTCCTGATGTCTAAATGAATAAAGTGAGACTGTGTGTGGTTATGTAATGTTACCTGTGAGAAGGACAGAACTAAGGGTGCTGCAAAGAGGCATTAACATATGTTCAAAACTACAAATGAGAGGCATCAAATTTGGACAAGAGCAATAAACAGTGTTACTGTGGTCTCTAGTGGTCAGTCATGGTGTTACACTTCTCAAGGACATGACAGAGTTTCCAACATGGAGCCCTTCATGAGTCCTGTGTGTGACAAAGAAGCTTCAATACAACCTGAAATAGGCTTTTAAACATAAAGGGACAGTTCACCCCAAAATCAAAACTACATATTTTTTCTCTTACCTGTAGTGCTTTTTTTCAGTCCTGATTGTTTTGGTGTGAGTTGCTGGGTGTTGATAGTATTGGCCATAGAGATGTCTGCCTTCTCTCCAATATTGTGGAGGTAGATGGCATATCTCTGGCCAATATATCCAACACAAAACAATGTAGATTGATAAATAGCACCACAGATAAGTGGAAAAATCTGTATTTTTTGATTTTAGGGTGAACTTTCCCTTTAAGCTATTTAATAAATACATCTATTCGTAGTCACAAACTTCAATCTTAATGTATAAATAATAAAAACAAGACTTTATAGCAGTGGGACAGCACAGTGATCCTCGTGTGAGTGTTCGTTATGTTGCCCTACTTTTGGAAAAAGCCAGAGATTAATATTCCAGTCATGAGTGTAAAGCAATGAGGTAAAAAAAAAAAAAAAGTCACTGGCCATATATTCTGATGCTAAGATGAGCATCATATGAGTTCAGAGGTGTTGTGCTTCAGGTAGTTCCTCAGGATCAGAGGAACACCCAAACTATCAATGGCAGGCGCTTTATCGGCAAAGGAGAGGTATCTTCGAATTACCAGCCGAGTCTGCGACATCAGTGTTTTGGGGCAAACTGGAGCAGACACAGACAAATAAATGCGGGTTAACATTTTGACACATCTCGTCAATGCTTACTGGATTAAACTATAATCAGTGTCTCACCTCTCTCTTTGAGCAGCAGAACCAGAGCCTCATTCTGCTTTGTAGTCTTGTCAATGATCAGTGTAGGCAGATACACGTCCGCCCCAAAGTCTATGAGAAGCTGGATGTACTCCACCCCACAGCCATAACGCAGACACACCTCCAGGACTGTCTTTGGTTGCTTTATCCTGGCCAGCATCTTCTCGTCTGTGCAATTGTAGTTGGGGTTGGCCCCATGGAGAAGGAGCAGTTTGAAGCAGTCCAAGTGTCCGTAAACAGCTGAGATATAGAGGGGCCCTCTGCAGGCTGTGGCATTGGAGGCCCACTCTGGGACTTTGGGCCTGACGTCCACCTCGGCTCCGAAGCGCAACAGCTCTCGCAGCACATCTACATCCCCCTCCCGGGCTGCAGTCAGCACCGGGGAGCAGTTGTTGTACTGGCTGCCGTTAGGATCAGCACCGGCCTTCAGCAGAGCAACCACGCAGTCCAGATGTTTCCCGCTAACAGCTGTGAACAGAGGCGTCTGGGCCTTCACATCCAAGCTGTCAATCTGGATTTAAACAGCAACACACAAACACGTTGGAAACATTCCTGACAAACTGTCATTTCTATTCGTTAATGTGCACTCTGTATCATAAAAGATGCTTTAATTGATTTTGTTTGGCTGTGAACACAACATAGACAAACTGTCACCTCTCAAGTTAGCAAAGAGTTCCCTATTTAAAAATCCACATGACACTAAGCAAAATGAGAATTTATTTATTTAACCAATGACTTTAAGTCCAATGTTCACTCTCCTGTTAGCTCAGTTTCAATCTTTACACACTCCTGAGGGAAATATCCGGCTTTGTAACGGCTGAATGATCCGCTGTTTCCCTAACTAATTGCAGCCCAGTCAACAGAACAAAATGCTGGGATTGCACATCTCTGTAAACAAAAGATATGTTACATTTGTACATTTCACAGTATCAGATCAACATTTCTACTAAGACATAGTTCAAATTACATGTATATGAGCTGAGTTTCTCATTAGGAGGAGACCTACGCAAGACAGCTGCCATGCAGCAGACCACTGTTTGAGACCAGTGACATTTCCTGCTGTGTTTGTGCCCACAAAACTGGGTAGTTTTTAACCCAATGTCAGGACAGTTCTAGCTGTGTTTGTTGCGACAAAACCGGGTATTTTTTTAACGCAATATCGGGACATTTCCAGTTGTGTTTGTGGTTACAGAACTGGGTATTTTTTAACCCAATGTCAGCACATTTCCAGCCATGTTTGTTTTAACAAAACTGGGTATTTTTTTATCTAATGTTGGGACATTTCAAGCCTGTTTGCTGCAACAAAACTAGATATTTTTTAATGTAATGTCAGGACATTTCCAGCTGTGTTTGTTACAACAAAACTGGATGTTTTTTAACCCAATGTCGGGACATTTTCAGCCTGTTTGTTGCAACAAAACCGGGGATTTTTTAACGCAATGTTGGGACATTTCCAGTCGTGTTTGTTACCACAAAACTGGATGTTTTTTAATGCAATGTCAGGACATTTCCAGCTGTGTTTGTTACAACAAAACTGGATGTTTTTTAACCCAATGTCAGGACATTTCCAGTTGTGTTTGTTACAACAAAACTGGATGTTTTTTAACCCCAGAGTCAGGACATTTTCAGCCTGTTTGTTGTAACAAAACCGGGGATTTTTTAACGCAATGTTGGGACATTTCCAGCCTGTTTGTTGCAACAAAACTGGATGTTTTTTAATCCAGTGTCAGGACATTTCCAGCCGTGTTTGTTGCAACAAAACCTGGAATTTTTTAACACAATGTAAGGATGTTTTAAACTGTGTTTGTCTTGACAGACCTGGGTATTTTACAGCACAATGTCGGGATGCTTCCAGCTGTGTTTGTGACGACAAAACTGGGTATTTTTTAATGTAGTGTTGGGACATTTTCAGCCATGTTTGTTGCAACAAAGCCGGGCATTTTTTTTAATGCAATGCGGGGCATGTCTAACTGTGTTTGTGGCAAAAATAAAACAACATGAAAAAAAAAAAATCACTTTAAGCCAAAATAGGGTTTTTTTCCTAACCTTAACCAAGGGTTTTTTGCCTACACATAACAGAGTGTTAACCACAGCACTATCAACACATTTTATCATATTCATGGTTTGGAGAAATGTATAATGCCAGCATTTATTCTGGCGACTGGGTTGCTATATGTTGTCACTGCCCATCTGCTGTTTATTACTGGTCAGGTAGTGTGAAGTGGGATTATCAGAGGGTTTTTTTGCCAAAAATAGCTGCCTGCTTCTTTTGGTAACAACATTAATTATGAAAAACTAAAACAAAAACCTAAAGGCACTAAAATATTCTGTAGACCTGAGGTGAACTGCAAAGTTGGGTAATAATCTTATGAGGGCATGTCACTACCAGTGACTTCTTTCATATTACACTTCGCCATTGGATCCATTGTTCATTTAAAACATTGATTAGTACAGCTTCAGTGCTGTAGAATGAAGTGAAAATCTTTTCTCACTCTTCATTTTTAATAGATGAAAAAGACCTGCAGGAAGAGTCCAAGAACCTTTCTGGGTTTTTAAACGAAATGTTTGATGGCTGAGTGCAGTATATAATTTGGGTTATTAAAAAGAATACTTATGTCCATTACACCCACCAACAGGCACAGCTCTCAAACACCCATCTCACCATCCTCATCTGAAAACTCTACAACAAAAAGCTCTCTCTGTATCTCACCTCTGCACCATGCTCCAACAACAACTCCAAGCACCTCAGGTGTCCCAGAGCAGCAGCAGTGCGCAAGGGGGTTACTGGGACCCCCCACCCGCTTCGAGCATTGATAGACCTCCTGTAGCTCTCCTGAGACAGGAGCTCAGAGAGCAGAGTCACGTTGTCACTGCTCACGGCGTTGTTCAGGGCCTGACACTGTTCGTTGTCCTCATCCTCCTCCTTTGGCTGCAGCATGGAAAAAATCTTCGAAATGTCCATCAAACTCATGTTGACAGCTTGGCCCAGAACCATAATGTAACCCCAGGCTGGTGCAAGTCAGAGCCCTTCCATCTGCAATGGCAGAGAGAGATGGTAATGCACCCAAACACACACACACACAGCAGACATACTCTTGTCATATTTTGTTAGGCGTGATTTTTATTTCAACAGAACAAATTCCTTCATGAAAATTAAAGACTGGCATTTCTCAACATGACAGTACAGTAAGACTATGGAGTTTGTTTACAACACACAATTACTGTATGTAAGACAAATCACATTAACACCACCTACGTAGATATAATGTGCACTGCTTCAGAGCCATACATGTATGTATTTTTTACCTGTAGACACAAAAATGAATGCTTCTCTTGTACATGCCCACAGAGTTTGCTCAGCAGAAACAAAGTTACATGTTTTATGTCAACAGCAATGAACTGGAACTTACTGCAGCAAGACACTCACCTCTACGAGTTGCTCACTGAGGTTATTTCCAAGATATCAGAAGTTTTAAAAGTCCATAATAAGTCACGTGGAAGAGAGAAGGGCAGAAATGTCCTCAAGGAGTTTGTGATGCTTCCAAAGGAACTGTGAAATGTGAAAAGTGCAGCATAGTGTGTGTGTGTGTGTTGTGTGTGTGTGTACTGGGGGCCAGAGCTCCTTTCTGGGGGGTGGGGGCTAATTTTAGGCCACAGATGGGCCTGGCTAAACTTCCATTCTTGGAGAGTCAAGGCTCAGGTTTATAATTAGAAAGGTGATATGAGTGTGACACTCAGTCTGTGATTGGTGAGTGTGTCCTGAATACAAACAAAAATGAAATGGAGATGTCTGTGTCTCTGTGTCGCCGTACACGGAGAAGCCTAATTCACCACAATTTTTTTTTATTTCAGCTTGTCAAATAGGCTGCAACTGCACTGTTGGGTTTCCCCACTGTATAAAGGCAAATTATCACTGAGAAAGGCCGTTAGTTTGCCTGCATGTGCCCCGCTATCACCCTGCTTCCCCGATTCACACCGAGGCAGCCATTTCAGTGTGTCAGCTGCGTGACTGTCAGAGGCTTTAAAGGAGCAGCCAGTCAGCTGTTCCTTTGCCAAACCCTCCCATGTCTTCAGACTGTCCCATGTTTAGAAGGGAGGCTGTGACACACCACATTCTTTCAGCAGATGGCACAAGAGTCCAGATTCCTGGCATTGTAGGAATACATGAGTAAACTTTATTTATTTATTTATTTATTTGAGCACACAGACATGGAACAAACAAATGTGGGTAACTTAGATTTACTTTTGATGCAAACTTCAGGAATCCTGAAAATAAGACTATTAACCAACTGTACAACAACAATGCTATTTACTTATTTATGCATTGCATTGTAAATGCACTTAACATCTAAACTGCAACAATTATTAAAGATTAAATGCTGGAAATTAACATCTTTTACATTTTCAAAATCAGAAATCTAAAAAATTCTAAATCTAAAATCTTGTTTTAATGTCTATTTCTGGATATATTCTGACACAAAACAGCACTGAATATGAAATACATCACTTGGAAGCAATGCACTGATGTTGCTATATATGATATTGTGCCAAAAAGGTGAGTACGTGGATGTAAAATGGAAGAATGGACATTTTATACCTTCCCTCTAAATGATAATATTAAAAATACGATTGCAATTATCATAGTTTTATTTGAACCTCCCTTTTCTAGAGAAAAAGATGGTTCAAAGGGAATAGTACATATGTTTTTGTTGTCTAAGTATTGCACATTTTGTTTTTTATTATCTTTGTACTGCACATTTTATATTTGGTATTACACATTGTTTTTGTATTTTTAATCGTGGTTACTGTCCTGATACATTTTGCTGGACATCCTCTGGTGTACATGGGGTGAAACTGAAAAAAAATTATAACCTTAAAAAAATACATAAACCAATGAATTGGAATAAATCAAAACACGTCCATGTGCTTCCCCTTGCAGTGCACCTGTCGACCACCAGATGGCGGTAGTAGTTCACTGATGGCAGGAAGCGCAGCTGGAGTAAACACTAAAAGAAGAGGACGTATAAACACAGTTTGATGACGGGGAAAGCAATGTTCCCATTGACCTCTGTATCTCGTTAACTCGTTTCATATTTCACTCCCAGTTGTCTGGTGTTGCGAAACTCTTGGTTTCGGCCCTGGGACTCATTTAGCCATTAAAAACTGGACCGCTGTTTAATTTGCAGGTGACGTCACTAAGTAAGTTACGATACCCCTTTAAAACTGATCCAAACTGTGCTGTGCTTTGTATAAACATGGCGGAGGAAGAGGAAGAAGCCCTAAGGAGCTACTGTAGAAGAATGATACATCGTGTCCAAGACAAACAGCAGCAACTCCAGTCCTCAGAGGAGGACAGGAGGAGACAGAGGAGCGGCTGTGAGAGACAACTTGTAACCGGGGACGAGTTTAGACATCCCAGAGAATGTAGCCTCCCTCTCCCAGACTGCACAACACCACAGAGAGACCAAACCTCCCCCAGTCTCATATGTCAAGGTCCCGGAGTCCAGCCCGTCCCCCCTCAACTCATCTCAATGCTGAGGCTGAAAACTTTAAAGGAGGACATGAGGCGGGTCAGATGACGCTCTTGTGTGACTCATTTCTACCGTGGGGGCTGTAATCACGATAGAAAACCCTGCACAGTTTCTGCAGTTAATGTGTGCATGTTGTGTGGCAGGCTGCAGAGGTGGAGCTCCATGATCCCGCTGTCTGCTCTGAGTGTGTGCAGGAACAGGCTTCTCTGGCCTTGACAAGTTTTATCAAGAGGAAGGAGACACAACTGCAGTCCCAAACACTGAAGGGCAGACTAAACACACATTTGAGCTATGGAGTAAGTGACACTGTCAAACTCTTACAAGCTCTTGTGTTTCCAGCTGCCAACTAATATTTGCGTCAATACGGCTGATCACATTAATTATTCACAGGAGTGAAATATTAATCTGTGTGTTACAGGAGTGTGGAGGCAGTGGGAGTTGGTGCAACATCTCTCAAAGCCCTCCGATGCCCCTCACTGGATTTGGGAGGAACTACTTGGTGGAGATGTGCGGGTCACAGCAACCTGGGGTTGCCTTAGCAACACCTAAGGAACGTGGAGTTACCCTGGCAACAGATGAAAGGAGGGGTTACCCTGACAAAAACGCTACAGGAACTCATTTAGCAAGACCTCGCTGTCCTTTTTCAGACAGATAGCTGCAGGCAGGATGGGCGCAGTATTAATACAATGACAGGGATAATGTTGTGGAGGAGTCAAACATGTTCCTATCTCTTTATTTTGACACACAGACTAAACCCACCCATTTGCCCGATAAACACTAATCCATATGCTGATGGTGGCGTCCTCGGTTGTCCTGCTCGGCTACAGCTGTGTTTATGTTCACATTGCCTGATAACACAAATGTCTAGCTTTTGTTTTGGGTGTAGAAAAGGATGTGCTAACAAGGTTAGTACAAAAGAGCCATTTATTTTCTCATCACTGTATTAAAGTTAAACACACAACACTATTCAGAGCAAATGAGTCTGGCCTTTTTTTCTCCCATGTGTGGTCACTTGAACACTGTAAACATTAAAACAACATTGTGTTTAACTTCAATTAAACCTATCTGATTTTTATATTGGCACAGAAATACACTACAGACAGCCATGGAAGCATGCATGCATTGAAACAAAATTAGAAAGTACAGTACAACATCAAAGGCAAAAAAACATAACAAAATTATTTGGACATCTTATCAATTTCCTTTTCGCATTATTGCAGTTACATGTTTAGATGCTAGTAAACCTACTATAGAAGTCATACGGTTACATATAAACACATCCAAAGCACTGATAAAAACAAACAACAGAATGACATCACCGGATCCTCCGTCAAATTTCAGTCGACAGTTTATGAAAAAAGGTACTAAGACAATTTGTTAAAGTGGGGACTGTTTGTGGAAATTGTCCTGCTGCACAGATCTGTTATTTCAGTCACATAGTGTGATGTACGTGGCCGATCAGTGTGTCGGACCAGGTCCCTTAAATGCTACTGAAGCTGAAGGTAGAGTGTGATCTACTCATCAGGCTTCCTCTTGGGCTTCTTTGGGTTGCGAGAGCGGCTCTTGGCCTTGCACAATGGGCAGATGGGAGCATTACGATGAATCTGCTGGTGGCAGGACAGGCAAGCCTGGAGAGAGGGGGAGAAATTTAGAGCAATCGCTTCGTATTATGTCCTCCTTGCTGCCTTGTAGAGACAAGCAATGTTGTCAGGCGGTATCTGGGTGTACGTGGGTGTATCCGATCCGACTAAGCTTATAGTTTTCTTAAATCATCTTTAGGATGGTGTCTTATGTTTTTTTTTTTTTTTTACCATTTTCTCCATATATGAGACAACTAGGAGCTGATTACATCTTAGAAACAGTCACACTACAAAGTGCAAGCTAAATATCTGTAACTTAGGCCTTAAAATAAAATGGCTGCTGTATAATTAGGTCAGACCATCCACCAAAAGCAAGACCTTTCTTCAGATCCTGGTTGCAGCTACTTTAGTATGAGCATTACCTTCATAGGTGGAGGTTGCTGTCTGAAGGTGGCCGTCTGGCGTGCATCTTGCTTCCTGGACACCTGAAGCTGCTGTGCTGCTGCTGCAGCGGCAGCAAGAGATTCTGGGATGGCGGGCTCATGTGGCTCCTTCTGCCACTCGGCTTTCTGCTTCTCAAAGTAACTGTTCAAAGCAAAGAAAGAGAGAAACCTGGCTAGCTGTGATTCTTATTTAGAGCGTATGAATCATATCACAGTTGAGATTATCCCATCTTCGCTGTGTATCAAGAGACGCCGAGTGACAAAACCAAATACAAAGGGCGACTAAAATTGGAGAACATTATAGTCAATCTCACACGTCTCCTTTATATGTACAACTCTGAGCAAAAGTACAGTCAGTGTGAGAGTGTTTGTCTGCACGCATGTGAGCGTGTCCGTGAGTGTGGAGGGCTGGGAAAGAAATTTGGCCTTGGACTTTAGGCCTGACTGTCCCATTTTCAAAAAAAGAAAAAAGTGATATCCCATTTCTTTAAGCTCTCTGGTTTCTCTCAAAATAGGTTTGTGATAGAGCAGAAGATTCACAGAACAAATTTAAAAGATTATATGTCCTGTAACCACGATCCACCAAAGCCCTATTTAAGCATATTTCCAAGCAACACTTTACACAAACACGTCAGTATGTCTCAGTTAACACAAGTTTGTTTGATACAAATTCTTTGCTGTTCTTGTTTTCAGAAAAGTTAATATTAAAGTGGGATGATTTTGCTCTTACTGACCCCTTAGGCATGTGAAATGTAACTTAATATTCTCAGAAGTTCTCACAAGATCACACCATCTAAAACATCTACATTAGGTGCTATTAGTGCTAGAATGATTTTTCTGGCAGCGAGGTGTAAAAGTGATCGTTATAGCATCTCTTCAGATGTCATCGGAAATCTTCCTTAGTGAAGAGTTCTCTAAGAAAAAAAAAACCCCCACCTAAGAACAACAGCGATAACTTTCTAAGTAAACGCTGGGAAAATCTAGGAGCACGCCACCAAGAAGGAAAAGAGAGACGACTACCACCTGGCCAAATGAACTCATCATCTCAGCTTCTACACAGAACACGGCCAAACTGAGAAGCCAGCCTGCCAACAGTGCTGTCAGCGTGCGACGCAGCGCTGGTCCAGCACACTTCCTCAGAACTTAAGCTCTTCATTTGTGTAAAACATTTCTATTTAAAATATCCTTACCAACCTAAACTACAATTTCAATTACTTTGAATTTCCCTTTTTACTGTCAAGTGAGATGGAATGTCACATCTTGACAGCTGTACCTGCGAGTAAGGGACCAAATCAACATCTGGCCGAATCATTACAGACAATATTTTGGTCTGTACCATAGCAGCATTTTCTACAACTGTTCCAAAGAACACTTGAAAACATGATCCTTGGCCACGTTAACATTTCAGATTTGCTCCACAGCAAACTGTCCACTCTTACAGTAATATCATACATTGTCGATGGGTGTTAGACTGCAGTTTGTTATCTGTCAGTCCTCCCTGATGTGCCTGCAATGTTGTGGATAACAGGGACACTCAGAGGCTTCAAAATGGATATATTTATCAAGTTTGTGAAGACAGAAACTAGACAAATGGAGGGGAAATTATGTGAAACTCAATTTCTGAATAGGCTAACAGACCTGTCCATCAAGCAAACACCCATCAGATACTTCTCTTCAAGCCTGAAATTATTTGAACGTCCTCTACACAATGCAAGCTACAGAGACTCAAACACCTAAAAAGTAAAAATTCAAAAAGAATAGACTGCGGCCGCTGACAGCACCATGATTTGCATATCACTTGCAATGCTATGTGTCCCGTCTCAAGGTCCATTCCCCCGAAAGATATTGTGCAACTGATATTACGGTGCAAACATCCCCTATAAAGGTTTGCAAGTGACTGCAGTTATCTATGTGGCAAAGAATGAATGTTACCTTTGCGTCAAGAACACAGTTGGCAGAACAATGCTATAAATAAATAAAAACCGAGGAATTGCAGGGGCACACCTGGCATGACTGTGCCTTCACCTGGCCACAATCACTGCTGCCAGGATTACTGGAAAGGAGGGGTGGGAATCACTAGTGGCTTCATGATGCGGTATTATCACAATCAAGTTTTTTAGTCTGTTCATCCCACTTCTTTTTTTGCAGCAGCAAAGTGTACCTAGTGGACTGAAAAAGTAATTGATTACATTATTCAAGTAGGCTACCTGAATTTTAATTTGTATCTGTTATAATAATAACACTGGGTGGATATTAGGGTTGTAAATAATTTGATGAATGTGTATATATTTAATTTGGGTTGTAAATAAATTGGGGATAGTTGTTTGTATGTTTATATTTGGTTGTAAATTGTTTTATGAAGCTGTTTAATTTATTAATAGATAAGTAAGAAAGGGGTAGGGTCATATAAGTTTTACTTCTACCTGCTCCTTTTCGGACAGTTCTTTTTTGTTTGTATTCTGTTTTCTGTCTTTAAATTTTATTTTTTTATGTTCGAAATAAAATAAATTCATTCATTCATTCATAATTCATATTATATGGCAGCAAAGTGGTGCAGTGGTTAGCATTGTCACCTCACAGCAAGAGAGTTCCAGGGTGGGGTAGCCCTTCTGTGCGGAGTTTGCATGTTCTCCCTATGTCAGCGTGGGTTTTCTACAGGTACTCCGGTTTCCTCCCACAGTCCAAAGACATGCAGGTTTTTTGGTGACTCTAAATTGCCCATAGGTGTGAATGTGAGTGTGAATGGTTGTCTGTCTTTTTATGTTAGCCTTGTGATAGTCTGGCGACCTGTCAAGGATGTACCCTGTCTCTCTCCCAATGTCAGCTGGGATAGGCTCCAGCACCTCTGCGAACCCCCAACAGGATATGAATGAATAATCTATATCATAAAAAAAAGGATATTTGGCACAGTTTGACGATACAACAGTCCTCTGTGGGTTCAATTCACAAAATCCTTTTTTGTGAATTCGCCCTCGAGTGTTGTTTGATGAACACTGGCATTTTTGAATTAAATTCAATGCAGAGTTTTTAAGGCCAACCACCAAGAGTCATGTGTGTACATGTTGATTTAATGTACCAAAGTTTATGGATATCTGCTGAGACTTGTGTTGCCCCCAAAATACGATAAAAGTGAATGGAATTTTGTTTTTGTTCAAAGCATCAAAAAGTGGCATTTAAAAATTAATGTCCCACTAACTTGAGATAATCCAAAGATCTTCTTGTCAATAATATACATTATGGCTATGAAAGTAGGACAGGTCGATATGGAGAAAATCAAATATGTCGATATTTTTGACCAAATACTTTGATATTAATAATTGCACTGATATTATAGAGTTGACTATTGGTGCTTTCGCAAAATATTTACACAATTAGATTTTTGATAAATATTAATCAGTAAAGGTGACATAATGACTAAGTGGGTAAAGGTTAATAATAGATCAGCTAAAACAGTCGGATAAGTTCAGAAATTACATCACTTTACTGTAATGCCGCCTTTAAAATCAGGAAACGACAACACTTAAGATATAACAATATCCAAAATCGGGATAAGAAGGCAATATCTAGTCCTATATGATGATATCAATATAACACTGATATGTTGCTCAGCTCTGTATGAAAGCCTGCTCAACACTCCATACAGATAAATGACTAAATATTAAAAACAGATATATTATCGGGTTCTTCCGAAAACTGAGGACCAGAAGATAATCTCCCACTCAAAGAATATTTTCTGTAATGCAGTGTAGGAAATTTCCCCCACCCCACACTGTTTCAAGAATAAGCTGCACTTTTCATCATAACAAAAACCGTATGACACCATGGTGATGAAAAGGGCAGGGAACTGCTATTCGTCCTTGACGTCTGAGAAATCTGACCTGAACATCTGTTGCAAAACTACTGGCAGACTACTACAACTGACTGTCATCTTAACAGCTACATTTAAAGACATTTGGGGACACTGCCATGATCTGTACAATTTGTAAACACCCAACAGAATTGTCAGTATAAGTATTAATTAATTCATAACCCTGTTTGTGATTATTTACTGTTGCACATTGCTGCACTGCTCTGGTCAATCTGCTGAATGCTGAAATATTCCTCTCCAATTACCAACATAAAAATATCTTGGACTTTGACAGAGGATTGTTATTGCTTTGGTGGACATCACTGACCATAAACCATAGATACTGTTGTCCAGGAAAACAGGAGTCAAAATTTGTTGACATTTCCATATAATTCATTTTCCCTCTAGAGTCCTTTTCATCTATGGTTTTGACAGCCAAATATTGCTAACCTTCTCAGATAAAGCTAAGGACATCTGGTCTAGGATTTTCCGTCCTACTTTCATTACAGACAGCTGTCCTTATCATCCTGTCCTTATCATAATATATCGAGTTACATTAGCCTGATCTCACTCTGTGAACTGATTTATTTCAAATGTGAAACTATTTTCTGGCTTTGTGGACATCAATGGAATTCCCCTCAGACTTTTTAAATTATGTACCAACCAGATTGCTCTCTGTTGTGTCTAAATATTCAAAGGCTGCTTGTGTGCAAAAAAAAAAAAATTGTCTACATGATTTTTATATGCGTCCGTTGCATAACTACCTTTCATTACTCTAAGACTTAAACAATAATTATAATAAGAAATATCAAGACAAATTTCCAGTTTGGGTTCTGTTATCACTGAATGGCTCGTGCATAGTGATGCTGTGACAGATGCGGTCATCAGGCCCATAAATTGTATCTGGATGAGTGCTGTTGCAGCCTGATGCCGCATATGACACTGTGGACCAAAGCAACCTTATTAATAGACTGAAGCAATAGGTCAGTATTTAAAAGATGGCACTGGAGAGGAACTCTTTGACTTGGTGGATATTACAACACTCTGTGAATGAGTTTATTTTCTGAAACCCACTGATTACATGTGGTGTACTACAAGGCTCGAGTCCATTTTTCTTTTTTCTTTTTCTCTTCTTGTTTATGCTACATTTATATGTTCTTATGGCAGAGGTGTGAACTTGAGTAACATGACTTGGAGTCAGATTGGAGTCACAACTTTGATGACTTTAGACAAAATCAAAAAAGATATGACACTTGGACTTTAACACCAACAACCCATGACTTCACTTTGACTCGAGCTTTTTGACTTGAAAATACATACCTCCCCCAAAGCCCAAAGAGTTAAAAGAATGTTATCTAAAAAGTGTGCCACCAATCATTTAATTTCCCTTCATATACTGACTTTTGATGCTATTCATTCACAGCAAGTGGACACTTAATTCCCCAGATCCACTTTGTTTGAACCAATCCAACAGCATCCAGTGAAGTTGCAGGTGAGAACCACGAAGAATTAACGTTACGTTACATTACATTTTTAAAAGCATTTATGATTTTTGTACATTTAATATATTATTTTGTTGTTAAAATGGCATTAGTTATGGAAAAGAGTACATTATAACTTGTTTATGACTCCAAACTTAAAGTTTAGGACTTGGAATTTGAGTGCAAAGACTTACATGTGATTTACAAAATAATGATTTGGTCCCACCTCTGACCTAATAATTAATAAAATTAACCAATATACTCACTATGTCTCTGCAAGCCTTTGGGCCACAATATCAAGACAACGCACATTAAACTATGTCAAGCAACATCTGAATTTCAGTGTATATTGCATGCTTTTTTTGTGTGTGTGTGTATCTGTTTGTGTGTATACTGACTCCAGGGAGAGCTTTTCCTCTTCTTCGTTCAGGTTAGGGAGTCTGTGAAGACCTAAAGTCATCCTGAGGGCATCGACGTGCTCCTTCAGAGGTTTGTACTCATCATGCAGGCGACGAGTTGTTTCCAGCAGCTTGTTCAGGTCATTCTCTGACTGCTTGATGGTGCTCTCCATCTAAAAGTACAGGATTGTGTATTAGAAATACAGTACAGGCCAAAAGTTTGGACACACCTTCTCATTCAATGCGTTTTCTTTATTTTCATGACTATTTACATTGTAGATTCTCACTGAAGGCATCAAAACTATGAATGAACACATGTGGAGTTATGTACTTAACAAAAAAAGGTGAAATAACTGAAAACATGTTTTATATTCTAGTTTCTTCAAAATAGCCACCCTTTGCTCTGATTACTGCTTTGCACACTCTTGGCATTCTCTCGATGAGCTTCAAGAGGTAGTCACCTGAAATGGTTTTCCAACAGTCTTGAAGGAGTTCCCAGAGGTGTTTAGCACTTGTTGGCTCCTTTGCCTTCACTCTGCGGTCCAGCTCACCCCAAACCATCTCGATTGGGTTCAGGTCCGGTGACTGTGGAGGCCAGGTCATCTGCCGCAGCACTCCATCACTCTCCTTCTTGGTCAAATAGCCCTTACACAGCCTGGAGGTGTGTTTGGGGTCATTGTCCTGTTGAAAAATAAATGATGGTCCAACTAAACGCAAACCGGATGGGATGGCATGTCGCTGCAGGATGCTGTGGTAGCCATGCTGGTTCAGTGTGCCTTCAATTTTGAATAAATCCCCAACAGTGTCACCAGCAAAACACCCCCACACCATCACACCTCCTCCTCCATGCTTCACAGTGGGAACCAGGCATGTGGAATCCATCCGTTCACCTTTTCTGCGTCTCACAAAGACACGGCGGTTGGAACCAAAGATCTCAAATTTGGACTCATCACACCAAAGCACAGATTTCCACTGGTCTAATGTCCATTCCTTGTGTTTCTTGGCCCAAACAAATCTCTTCTGCTTGTTGCCTCTCCTTAGCAGTGGTTTCCTAGCAGCTATTTGACCATGAAGGCCTGATTCGCGCAGTCTCCTCTTAACAGTTGTTCTAGAGATGGGTCTGCTGCTAGAACTCTGTGTGGCATTCATCTGGTCTCTGATCTGAGCTGCTGTTAACTTGCGATTTCTGAGGCTGGTGACTCGGATGAACTTATCCTCAGAAGCAGAGGTGACTCTTGGTCTTCCTTTCCTGGGTCGGTCCTCATGTGTGCCAGTTTCGTTGTAGCGGTGATGGTTTTTGCGACTCCACTTGGGGACACATTTAAAGTTTTTGCAATTTTCCGGACTGACTGACCTTCATTTCTTAAAGTAATGATGGCCACTCGTTTTTCTTTAGTTAGCTGATTGGTTCTTGCCATAATATGAATTTTAACAGTTGTCCAATAGGGCTGTCGGCTGTGTATTAACCTGACTTCTGCACAACACAACTGATGGTCCCAACCCCATTGATAAAGCAAGAAATTCCACTAATTAACCCTGATAAGGCACACCTGTGAAGTGGAAACCATTTCAGGTGACTACCTCTTGAAGCTCATCGAGAGAATGCCAAGAGTGTGCAAAGCAGTAATCAGAGCAAAGGGTGGCTATTTTGAAGAAACTAGAATATAAAACATGTTTTCAGTTATTTCACCTTTTTTTGTTAAGTACATAACTCCACATGTGTTCATTCATAGTTTTGATGCCTTCAGTGAGAATCTACAATGTAAATAATCATGAAAATAAAGAAAACGCATTGAATGAGAAGGTGTGTCCAAACTTTTGGCCTGTACTGTACATAAATGTAATACGCTCAGTGTAAGCTAGTCATTGTTGTACCTGGACATCATGGTGCATATTTTGTTGTGAAAATAATACAGTCACTTCATAATGGATTCACTACAGTTGTATTTTGCATTGTTGGCCTAACATTGTTATCCTCAGTGCTGTTGCTAAAGTGTACTCATCTGAAAGCTGAGCTGTGATTTCACGATCATTTCCTCTACAGACAGTGCTTAACTCTGACCGCAGGACTCACTCACCACATTGATATCTGCATGTATGAGCCGCAGCTCCTCCACATGTGCCATTTTCTCTTGTAGAAGCAGATCCATCTCTTGTTTGTACTCTTTCAGGTGCTTCTCCTCAGACTCCAGGGCCTCAAACTCAATCTTAAGACGCGACTTGATCTTCTGCATCTGGACAGTCTTGTTCCTGTGAACAGTGGCGCAGACAAAAGACACCAACTGTCAGGTTATTCCCCTCACAGATGCAACAAATGGAAAGAGATTTCCCCACAAATACAACAAGATCTCAAACACCAGACATTATTTTCCATCTGTCATCCAGTGCTTTGAGTTTGTGTAAAATAATGAATAACTTCACAGATGTTCTGCACTGATTTTAAGCCGAATGGCCAATCACTACAGCCATGAATTAATGTATTAAATGCAGTAATTAAGATATTATGCACATCTGTTACGCAGTTACTAAGTGTGGCTGCAAAGAAGACATGAGGGCAAACAAACACCGTTCTGCCATCGGTGTTCACTGAGATAATGACAGACCGATAAGCCTGCTAGCTAAGTAGCTAGCTTACCCACAGAAATAATTAGCACCGCACAGCTGGCATTTTGTTGATAACGTTAACGTTAACGTTACACATCTGGAATGTTGATGTATGTATGATACGAAGATGCACCTGGACTAACGTTACAGTTTCTGTGAACCTATGTATCGTCCAGGCTGTGGTGAATGTTTCCAAACCCCGACGGAAACAGGCTAAAACTAGAACAGCACAAACCTATTATAGACAGGTTCGCAGACAGGCTAATATTAGCTAGCTCAGTAACAAAAGCGGAGCCAAGGGGGCTTCTCCTTGGCCGGATAATGTTAGCTAAGATAACGTTTCTCAGTGCGTGCCCAATATCTGACTACAAAACGTTTCATTCTGGGTCCAAGTCTCACCGTATCTCCAAGATATTTTCTAATTTGCACATTATTTCTTGTTCGTCCGCCATGGTCCCTTGTCGTTTAGCTGGCCGGCTCAGATACCCGTAAGGCCACGATGGTCTCCTTGTTGATAAAAACACAATAGCCGGTGTGAGCGCGCACACGAGCACGCGCCCGCAATGTGCTACGTGTGATGAGTGACAGCACGAGCCCTGTGCCACACACAGGCTGTAATTATAAACCAAAGTATCCACTTCCCCTTAACTCATCTGTTACACCGCAATACAAATAGCCTCACTCCACATTAATATTAAATGTAACATTCAGTAAATGTGTGACACTCTGAAGTGTGTAAGGAATCAAGGAAAGGTTATAGTTTCTTTGGGAGGAACGGAGTAAAAGGAAAAAATGTAAAGGGACAGTAGGCCTAAGTTTGGCTTTACTTATTAGTCAATACGATATATCAAGGCTGTAGTCGGTGGTGAAATAAGTTTCCAGATCAGATTACTTAAGTCAAAATAGCAACACCACAAGGAAGGAATCGTCTAAGTCAGGGATAGTCAACTTGGTTTACCCAGGGGCCACTTTTGCAATATGACAGGAGGCCAGGGGCCAGTTGTAGCAGCCCCAAACAGGTAAGGTGTACGCAGGGGCGTTTTAAGGATTTGAGGGCATTCAGGACATAGCCTGGACCTCTGTTGGGTTCTCTGGGAGCTCCTCCGCTGGCATTTCTCAATAAAAAAGCCCTATTTTCATGCTTTTTAATGCACTCTGTCTCCTTATTTACATTAAAACTACAAAAAAAAAAACAGTTACCAGTGTTTATCAGTTTATTTACACTGTGAATTAGAAAATAATTTGGGGGCCACCTGCCACCCTATTGACCTTTCGCTGAGCCTCACCCCTTTGTGATGGTCCAACAGGCTGTCACAGTCAGCATGGAGCCCACACTGTAACTACCTGCAGTCCTTGAAGAAATGTTATAATATTTTTTGGAAAAATGAAATAGTGATTCCAGAGAGAAGAGTGATCTATAAAGTGGCTTGAAGGATATATCCAGAATGTCAAACTCACTCAGCAGCAAAAACAGGTTAAACATAGATAGTTAAATAAAGATAGTTATAAAAAACTATACTATAGGCTTCAGATCACAGTGTAAAAGTGAACCACCACATCACTACTGTTCGCAACCGAAGACAATGAATGTAAAGGAAAACTTTGCAGATTATTGAACCAGCTGTATGGCATCACAGTGTGTGCAGATACACAGGGTCTCATTCATGAAACGTGAGCAGAAGGAATTTGTGTGTAAACTGTTCGCAGACGGACATTTACGTGCATGTCCGCATTCATCAATATTTTAGTAGCTCCGATCTTTTCGTAGCTACTAACAAAATCTACTCCTGCTCCTGACCACTTGTAGTGCTTGTGTAAATTTAGTAAGGCACATAAATATTGCTTGTCACTATTGGAAATTACAGTTTTAATTCATATTGCGCTCTGTTACGCACACAATACACAGATGCCTTTGAAACATGTAATCTAAACATGACAAAATATTAAAAATATAACACATTTAGTGACATTAGTTGGCAATTAGCAGGTTTAAGATCCAGATTAGGTTCATGATTGTGAATTATCTATGTAAATCGACTCAGTAGTTTACACATTCTTTCTACATGTTGAACGATGATAATAAAAATATCCCTAAGGACAGCCGGATCACAGCCTCTTCGGCCTCGGTGCCTGGGTTCAGCAGGAGCAGCAGGAGCAGCAGGTGGTGGAGCCACGAAGGAGCACGCGCCAGCTGAAAGAATTATTTGAGACAACACGTTTTTAATTTTTTAAATTTTTTTTTGTGGCTTTTTAATCATTTGAATGAATAAATCTGATTTGAAAAATGTTTAATTTACGTTGTATAAAACAGAGCTTTAGGCTATTAAGATTCAAATAATTTGAAGACGATGCATACGAAACTGCTGTAGGCTATATGTTATCCGTATCATTTGTTAAAATAAATGTTAAATAGCTCTACATTCCGACAGCCATCACTGATTTAGAGTTTATCCATTACGCAGAAAACATCTCTGGTTTCCCGTTCCCACTTCATTCAAAACCCCACAAATGAATCTTCTGTTTGTTTGGTGACCGCTGTATTTTTTGTATGTGTGCTTATGCGTTTCTTTGCCTCCAGTTTCATATCAAACCATTTACACTTCACCTCTGACATGGTTCTTTGTACCACGGAGACAACATTAACAGCATCTGTTACCTCCCTCCAGGCCTTCGCTTTGCCAGTCCCTGTTGCACCACTACTAACTGAAGAAAATAAAATGTTTTTTCTTAAGTCCACTTCACCCAAAATTATTTCGATCTCCGCTTTAGAAAAATTCTTTTTTCTTTCTTTCTCTTTCTTTCTTTGCGCCATGACTGACAGGTCGACTGGATGCACCTACACCTCCTTATATGGTGGTCATTGGCTATTCATGGGCGGGGATTTATGCTAATTGCTGATTACCGGGAGCGCGCTGTCACTTTATGATGGATTGGCATTCATGATCATACACACGTGTTTACGATCAAATCTGAGTTTCCTGCGGCGTTCCTGAATCCGGAGTAGGTTTTTAATAGCGTAGGCTTTTATGTGCAAATCTACACACAGATTTACTCACTTTTCATGAATGAGACCCACAGTGTTTGGCTTTTTTTCAGTGTTATAATCATTAAAAAGCAAAAGCAGCATGTGTATACATTCAGTAGGCCCTATCTTCAGTAGCTAGCTAGTTAACTCTACACTTTTCAGGATTGGATTTTGGTTTTGGAACAGGGAAGAATTGTATATCTTTTTCCAACCTCTCCAGGTAACGAGTATCATTAATACATGACGTGCAGTATCACTGGTCTAAGTACAGGTCCAGCATCCAAAATCAGAAAAATATACTTCAACTATTAAAAGTAAAAGTGGCCTACTCCTCATGTAGAATGGCATTGTCAGTGTTATATATAATCAAATATTATAACATTTGATCACTAATACTGATGTATTACTAAGCAGCATTTAATGTTGGAGCTAATGTTGTGGTGTAATGTAATCTGTGAAGTTACTCATGACTATTGTTTTAAAGTAATACTAATGAAATATAATGAAATAACATATTGGAATAAAAAGGGTCTATATTTGAAATACAGCGAAATAACAGTGGTATCAATAGAAACTCAACTACAAGTACTTATACTGTACGTATAAGAACAGTACGTGAATAAATTTACTGGAAACGATCAATTATCTAGCACTTGAAAGTAAGAAAGCAGCTATTGACGTCAGATTAGGTGACTTTAGGGGTGGCACTCTTCTATACGCAGATGATACTGTCCTCCTTGCAAGACTCAAAATGATCCTGACAGTTTGTTTAATACTGTGTACTGTTGGTGTCGCAAATGGAGATTGAAGTTAAAGGTGAAACTAAGCAATTATGCATCACAGGAAGGAGGGAGAGTTATAGAGGAAGTTTAAGTTTCATTTTGGCTTAACACCTCTGTCATACACTTAGCATTACAAATACTTGGGGTTTACTCAAGATGACTTTCTTACCTTTGAAGAGGGAATAAAAGTCTTATCAGACTCAGCAGGTAGGGCACTGGGAGCTGTGACAGGTCAGAACAAAGCTATGCGCTGTTCAGGGTGTGCATAAAATGGCCCTTAATTGCAGGATATGGTGACTTGGGGATGGTAAATGTGAAGTATGGAGTGTGAATGACACTTTGCAACTGTGATTTTGATTAATCAACATGCCAAATAACAGACTTACTGAACACATTCTGGGATTTTTCAAATAATTAGTCTTAGGCAAGGGAGCTTGCAAAAAGTATTTGAGTGTTTGGTCTGATTAAGGGTATTTACCTTTCAAAGCACTGTCACCCTTAACCTGGCCAGAGCACAGAGGTGCCCACCTCTGCCATGTAGATTAATTGAATACAGCCAAAGTATTCAATTTATTCGGCCCTCTTAGCTACTACACTCTTATGTTGATTAGTTAGCAACAGGCCTACAGACCAATCACACCATCACACCAACCCCAAGGTCGCTGTATGCCATAACAACATATGCTTAAAACATTAACTGGACGGATTATTAGATTAGCAGAGTGCACTGGCACATTCACTCCCACTGGAACACCAGGTGCTGCTGAGTAACTGTTGATTTGTGTCCATCTATAAATAGGTTTGGGAGACAAACATTGTGTGTAGGCCCTTAATGAGTGACACACAGTCAAAACATAATTAAATTAAGATGAAAAGTCTTCACAGAAGATGAAGGGTTCCTCTCTATAATGTTGGGGGGGCCGAGCTGCTATTGGATTAGCTAAGAGAGAAGTATTTGGGAACAATACAATGGTCCATTCTCGTTCAGTATAATCCTTGTAGGTATTGCAAGCAGTTTCATATGACTCCGCAGAGAAAAGGCTACTACAAGCACCTCTCTGAAGAAGTGTTTCGACTACAGATTAAAAAACCACAAATGTCAACTGTAAGTAGCTACGTCTCTTTTTTTTTATCATAATTTTCACTGTGTTTCATATGTATTTGCAGCTGTAGGGATTCGATTGAATTTGTTAAACTGCTCTGTAATGCAAAG
The DNA here is from genome assembly GCF_041903045.1 of Epinephelus lanceolatus. Classification (NCBI taxonomy): domain Eukaryota; kingdom Metazoa; phylum Chordata; class Actinopteri; order Perciformes; family Serranidae; genus Epinephelus; species Epinephelus lanceolatus. The sequence continues at coordinate 15,329,022 of NC_135740.1, forward strand.
GCTTCAAGAGGGCATTAGTCCATAGTTCTTCACCTAAAACCGTCTCTGGTTTTATTGTCTGTTGTCACATTTAGTAGATGAACACCAGTGGCAAAGTTAAGCCATCTCTTCCTGTTTTCATAAATATCCGTTACAGCAGACAGTCCCCAGAGGATGTTCAGCAAGGCTTATAACTGTAGAAAATTATTATTATCATTACTATTACAGGCACTAATGAAAGCTCTGCCTTGTTTTATGAATCTCAGCAACGTATATGAGGAATGGCGCCATCAGTTTCTTCTCTATGCTGTTGTTTCGTTGTTGTTTTGTTTTGTACAAGTCAATCTGTACCAGCAACTGCAGATATATGTGTATGGTTTGGTAGGAATATTCAGAAATAACACTAAATGGGTGTCATTGTTTTTGACCCAGACGTTAATACTTATGCATCATAGAATGAACCCCATGTTCTCAGTTAAGTCTAAAATATACTGTGGGCTTCATTTTTTGATTGTAGTCCCCACCAACCTCTTGCGATTGGATGCTCCTGGTTGAACAGAAGAATGTAAGAAACACTCTTTTTGGTCATTTTGCTGTCAAAGAACCAAGAAATGTAGCATTGTTTCAGAGAGAAAACTAAATGATCACAGATTTGGTAGTGCTTTTCTTCACCCAGCTGTTGCTCTGCATGCTCCTTGATGCTTCTCCAGTGACACAGATGAATGAGCTGCAGGGATCTTTTTCCCTCCTGTGGCTCAGTGTGAGTGTTTTCTCTGGCAGATAAATGTCCGGGTTACAACCATGGACGCTGAGCTGGAGTTTGCCATCCTGCCCAGCACAACTGGCAAACAGCTTTTCGACCAGGTACGCAGCAGTGCATTACAGCCAAACAGGTGCTTTGGCAGACAAATGTGTGATCATGTTACTTGTTGGTATGTTTAGATAGTGAAGACCATCGGGCTGAGGGAAACCTGGTTCTTTGGCCTCCAGTATCAGGATAGCAAAGGCTTCTCCACCTGGCTCAAGCTGAACAAGAGGGTGAGGAGAAAGTTTGTGTCAACTTTACATCCCTTGATGGCATAACTTTTAAATGAAGATGTCATCATGCTTATGGTTATGCTTCTTCGTCAACCCATTGAGGCTAATTAGCACATATTTTTCTTCATTCCGGCATCCCTCTGCTGTGGGGTGCCGATCCCAGGTGACAGCTCAAGATGTGAAGAGGGACAACCCTTTGCTGATTAAGTTCAGGGCCAAGTTTTACCCTGAGGATGTCGCGGATGAACTGATCCAGGAGGCAACACAGCGCCTCTTCTTTCTGCAGGTTTGAGATGAATGCATACACCAGGACACTGATATTTTTGAAGGGAAATATGGGATGGAAATGATAGACTTTCCTCATCACTCGTATTCATTTTCTAATTAGATGGCGCCATTTTTTTATTTGTATGCCATAAGTAGTATCCACATCCATTTCTTAACTATTGATATATGCTAAAAGAAGTGTACAATAAATATTAAAACAACAATAGGAATTATTTAAAGGAATATGGACAAAGTGGATATGTGGTAATTAATGCTATCTTATGTAAGTGCAGATGCACCTTGCAGATGCAATGATAACTAAGGTATCTCAATCAAAACAAAACCTTAACGACCAGTGAGGGTTCCACGATGACTCACGCAGATCCGATTAACCCTCATCGGTCTTTCTTAGGGGAGTGCATGCACACAAAAAAGGAATCCAGGTGCAGTAAATAAACACCAGAACACATAGGAATTGTCTCTCACCCTTACACATACAATATCATCAAACATTAGGGATTTATGTGTTAAAGTAGATCTTTCTGTCTCTCTTCTTTGTTTTAGATCAAAGAATCCATCCTAAATGATGACATATACTGTCCACCTGAGACTGCGGTGCTCTTGGCCTCGTATGCGGTTCAGGTCAAACAAGGAGACTACAGGAAAGACTATCACGTACCGGGATACCTCACAAGAGAGAAGCTGCTGCCACAGAGGTACTGATTCCTGTGGTTCTGAGTGTTGATCAAAGTTTAACTTAATTCTGATTTTAGTCATCTGAATTCTCACTGGTGTGTCGTCTTCACTGATAAAACCAGGGTTTTAGAGCAGCACAAGCTGAATAAAAACCAGTGGGAGGAAAGAATCCAGGTGTGGCATCAAGAGCACAAGGGAATGCTGAGGTACTGCAGACTTTCTTCAAAAAGTCTTGAATGCATTTTTTTTTGCAACACAAGTGTTCTGTAACTTATTAATTACTCCATCCCACAGAGAGGACGCCATGGTGGAGTACCTCAAGATAGCCCAGGATCTGGAGATGTACGGGGTCAACTACTTTAATATCAAGAACAAGAAAGGATCAGAGCTGTGGTTGGGAGTGGACGCGCTGGGGCTGAACATCTATGACAAAAAGGACAAGTAGGTCGCAATTTAAAAATGTATATGTTTTTGACAAGCTTTTCTTGAATCAGTTCTCCTGCATGTTACTTTTGTATGACATTCATGGTCCTCAGTGGATGAATCCTACTAACTTTGGTGACCCCCTGGCCTTTCATGTAGCATGACAATGGGGTTGACATTTTTTATGTGTGTCTCAACATTTAATTGTCGCAAAATGTGGTACAGATATCCATGGTGAAATATCTCAATGACTAGAATAGAATAGAACTTTATTGTCATTGCACATCCAGTATACAATGAAATTGCAGTGCTTCTCCGGTCAGTGCAGTATTAAATATAAATGTTACAAAAACTATACACCGAAACGAAGAGCTAAGAGCCGCTGCGTCCATGCGCGCCGCCATCTTCCCACACTGGACCTTTGTCTTACTGATGGATTTTCATGAATTTTCATGCAGACATTCATGGTCCCCAGAAGATGAATCCCCCTGACCTTGGGGATTCCCAGACTTTTCATTAAGCACCATCAGCAGGTCAAAGTTGGCACTTATTCAGCAAAATGACATAATATCAAGTCAAGTTTTCCGAGCAATATACTGTAGCTTAATGACTTTGGTGTTCCCCTTACTTTTTGTCTTGCTCTAACATCAGGATAAGATTTTTGAGTCAAAGTGAGATGTGTTGACAACTCATTGCAACTCATGCCATCATAACATTTTGGACAACATTCATCTCCTCCACAGGATTGACTGTACAGTCATGGCTTTGGTGATCCTTTGATTTCATTTATCTATTAATAAGGACAAATCAGAGTAATCAACATTACTGTAAATGTACCAGTTTTTCAGATGGCTAATTTTCAACTGTAGTCCTTCTGCCAGATGTTTTGAAACCAGAGCAACAGGAAACAGGAAACATTAATTCAGTAATACATCAACAACATCCAATATTCAGTACATGTAGCCATGCAACCCAGCAACATGAAGCAACAAAACAAAACCAACAGTACTGTTTATAGCCTTTTTTATGCATGCAGACATGCAGAGCAACAAAAAGCAATAAGACACACATAAAAATACAACAATCATAATGAAGGTCTTCATAAAAAAAAGTTAAACGATGCAGTTACAAGTTGTTAAATTGGTTATATGACATGACAAACATATACCATGTAGCACAGAATTAGAAGACAGAGAAGAGTACAGAAGAGCATACTTGATTGTTATAAAATAGCCTGCTTGTAATTATTGCATACATTCCCAGATCAACTATAACAAGTAGGGCACTTGAAGAGCACTGACCTCTGCCAAGGCCAAAGGCCCTATCTCACAATGTTAATGAAAGTGAAAAAATAAATTGCATATCTGCCCTGTATTTCAGATCCACTCCAAAACTGAACGGGTTCTTGTAGCCATGCTACACCCTTACACCAAGTTTCATTAAAATCAGTTCAGTAGTTTTTCTATTACCCTGCTAAAAAACAAACAAACAAACCAAACCAAGAACATGACCCTCTTGGCATTATAACCTCCTTGTTCGACATAATAACGAAATTACCATTTGAATGAAAATGCTCACACCTGCCTTTCCAAAAGTGAGGCCTTTGTGTGAAGGTGTAACAGGTGGAACAGTCTCTTATTTCAATTGGTAGGGTGTCCCACAGTTGAGATGCTATTACAAAAAAAAAACATGATTGGCTGAGGGAGCTGGATCTGTAAGGGAATACGTGGTTCCCTCTCAGTGCAGATCTCATATAGGTCTGTTGTTTAAATCTCCACTTCAAGCAGGTGTCAGTGTATTTCATTAGATTTTCCCAACCAAGGATGTCAAATTTATCAAGAATGTTGTAATGATGGTACGTATTGGTTTTTCTGTGTAACACTTTGAGAGCCTGCTTGTACTCAGAGGAAATGGACTGAAGTATTGTAACTTTCCCTTGAGTCCAGCTTGTCATGCAGAATGTTAGTGGGAGATAATCATTCCATATTGTTTTGCCGTTGTCATTTTTAGGTAGCTTCTTATATACCTAAGATTAGCCTGACACATAGACTCACAGTGCCTTTATAAAAAATATACAAACAGGCTTCTTAACATGAAGAATTGAGTGTGAATCATTAAGTCATTTATGCATCTGTTTTTGTTGCACTGAATTTAGAAGCTGCTTGTTCTCCCAATCCCAATCCTGCTCGAAAATGCAAGTCTTATTAGGTCTTAAGGTGTGCATTGAAAAACTTTTCCGTTTCAGCAGATGGACATGAAAACAGCCTTCAGCACACACAGCATTCTGCAGATTGAAGTTTAGCAATAGGCAAAGCAAAAATGTGTTTCGAACAGTAAGCAAGACATATTTTTAGCAGGCAATAGCATTCATTTTTCTTCTAGTGCTACCATCAAGTCAAACTTTCAGGATGCAACTTTGGTTTCTGACCAAATACCTGTAGAATTAATGGCATTCCCATCATAGCTAATGGAAATATTAGCATGCCATCATATTTTACTAAGATTGAGAACATGTAAACCTGCATAGCATCAGCACATATGCATTGCCACTATGAGTATGTTAGCACACTGATTTTAGCATTTAGCTCCCCATACCTAAGTACAGCCTCACAGAGCTGCTTAACTTTAATGTTTATTTTCTTTGTGTCATAATTATGTTTTAACTGTGTGTTAAGACCATAATAACCTCTGTTAACTTCACCATAGACCTTGATGGTAAACCCTGCCAATATTTTACAGGATGACCCCAAAGATTGGCTTCCCCTGGAGTGAGATCAGAAATATTTCCTTCAATGACAAGAAGTTTGTCATCAAACCAATCGACAAGAAAGCTCCGGTATGCAAAATAAAAAATACATTTAACTTAATAGTGGTTTATCTGCAGCAGCTACAGTTTCTATGACATATATCATTACATGTACTTTAACACAAGTCACACAGAAAGGAGTTTTGTTTGTGGGAATTGTGGGCATTTTACCACATACCTTAAGTCAGACTAACAGGATGCCTTTTTGCGCAGCTTGACGGTATGTTGAAGTGTGAGCTCATTTAAGCTCAAGTCATGGATGTTTGTGAAGTCTAGTGCTAAGAGTTTAGCAGGGCACTCATTATCTTAGCATTGGTAGTTTTTTGTGAAAACATTTTCACAAGTAGATACAAGATCCCACAAGTACTTCTTCAAGGCTATGACTATTCATACTCTCTGTGGCGATAAACAGGAGATGTGACAGAATCTCATATCCTTCTTACTGGCGAAACGACCAATTTGGCAAATGCATAAATTATAGCAAGTAGAGTAATGAGAGCAGCTGCTACTTGATCTCACTCACAAACATGAATTTAGCCTCACACTTCAATTTGCCTGTGTGCACATACTTCAGGAAAGCATCCAAGAGTTCAGAAAAATTAACTAAATTCTCCCAAACAAAACTCTGCCTTTAGGATATAAACCCATTCTTCTCTGTGAAACTGATGTGAGATGCTACTTGTGTGTCATAAATCACTGATTGCTTATTTTTCTGCTAAAGGACTTTGTTTTCTACGTGCCCCGTCTTCGCATTAACAAACGTATCCTGGCATTGTGTATGGGGAATCATGACCTGTACATGCGTAGACGTAAACCTGACACCATCGAGGTGCAGCAGATGAAGGCCCAGGCCAGGGAGGAGAAAAACAAGAGGCAGATGGAGAGGTAAGAAAGGAAGACATAATGAAGGCTGTATTTTTTTTCAAGTTTACAGTGTGTTCTCTCTGCTTTAAGAAAGAACTGTCAGGAGATATAGTTTTTTTTCAGATGTGTATTTATGCACAATTCTCCTGTCAGGGCTCTGCTCGAGAGTGAGAAAAAAAAGCGAGAAAATGCTGAGAAGGAAACAGAGAAGATTGCTCGTGAGACCATGGAGCTGATGGAGCGATTGAGACAGATTGAAGAGCAGACAAAGAGAGCTCAAGATGGTCTGACAACCTTCTGAATACAAATGTTTCTCAACTTGATTTTCATTTTTTCTGTTTAAGAACATCAAAAGAATGGCTGAGTATATTGAATATTTGTGATTTTAGGAAATCTTCAAAGCACATATACTATGCGGGCATGTCTGGGCATATGTGGATGATGATTTCTGCGCACATGTGTGTTTCAGAGCTGGAGGAGCAGACTCGCAGGGCTCTTGAGTTAGAGAAGGAGAGGACAATTGCTCAAGAGGAGGCTGAGCGACTGGACAAGGACCGCAGAGCTGCAGTGGAGGCTAAAGCAGCCCTGCTGTATCATTCTGAAAGCCAGATGAAGAGCCAGGAAAGCCTGGTACTCACAAAACACACCTGCATGCTGAGTTTGATTAAATTCTAATTGAATTGATTAAATTATAGGGTAGATTCATTCAGATTCTAAAAATGGAAAAACTGGTTGCTGTAAAGTCATCATTCAGACAGAGACCAATTTACTTTATTCCCGTGATCAAAGATTCATTATTGTATATTTACATATATTGATGAAGTCCACCTCTACACTAAAAACTAGTAATGTATTGATGTCGCAAATTAAGCTTAATAGTAGATTTATTATTCACATTTTTTGCTGATTGAATAGAAAGGCAATTAACCTGAGCCGTGATGCTGCATAACATGTACGCGCACACGCAGACAGACACACACATTCTCTCCAACACACGTGCACCCACAGACAGAGAGCACAATGACCTCAGATCAGGAGCACTCTTAACTCTCTCCCCATTTGTGTGTGTGTGCATATAGGCCACTGAGCTGGCAGAGCTTACCTCTAAGATCTCCCAGCTGGAGGACGCCAAAAAGAAGAAGGATGAGGAGGCGAATAGATGGCAGAAAAGGGTGAGAATTAATGAAAGAGCCACGAGCGAGATAAAGGATGATTCAAACATAAGCAAAGAAGGATGTCTGACACTTCTAAGTGTTAGCCCGGGTGAAGTAGAAGCGAAGCATCAACCTCAGATAAGTATATCAGTAGACTTTCAAATTGTCATTGTGTCAATTTTATGGGTGTCACTGCTTTATCCCAGACAGCAAACCTCAGCCCTGCGAAGCCATAGTTGACTTAAACAAACCATAAAATGCATATACTTCCTATTAAGTGATATGTCTTCTGGTTAAAAGGGTGACATGAGCAATGCAATCTGACTGCTCCTTAGGGAGATGATTGTCTTCACACTGAATACCAAAAATGGCTGATCTGGATCAATTTTTCATTTCAATTTTATTTTGGAAAGGGCTTCAAAAATGGAGAACCAGTAAACTGAGGGACCCGGGCAAGACTAGAATATATAGTGTTACAGGTTAACTTTAACATCTATTACAAGAATCATCGGCTGAGGGGTACATCTTTCGGAGTCTGACTTTAGACAGATGAAGTCTGCGTACCACTTCGAACTGAATCCAGCAGTGTCGGTTCAGGGATTGATGGAAATGAGCCCAATCTCGAACCTGTTAATATCCATAAAAAAAAAAAAAAAAAAGTGTCCTCGCTATATCAAATTTAGCTCTCAGCTGATCTAATAATTGTATATTTATTTCGATTTATTTTCTATATTTATGTATTCTCAGGGACAGCATCACTGTAAATGTGCCGGTGTTAGTCAAAAGGCAATTGTCAAATGTTGTCTCTCGGCCCGATGTTAAATTGCACATTAAATCAACAAATAAAACACACAACATATAAAGTTTGAATTAGAGAAAGCAAAACATGAACAGCTAAACAGGATCAAAAGCATAAGCAGTAAGGCAGCGTCATGCAGAATAGAACATGTTTTGTTTAGCAGACATTCAGCAGAAGCAGTTAAAACATGACAACATAATATTACATTATATTACAAAAGACGGATCAAACTAGAAGGGGCAAACAAGAGCAGGCAGGAAAAGCAAGCAGTGACTACGTATGATGTCTGGTTGTTTTTTAATTTAAAGATTTCGTGCAAAAAAACGGTAAGAGTTTAGTCCAAAATGTTTCCTCCTTGGGACAGCTATGTCTGCTCTTACTCTAGATCTTTTTAATATATCTCCAGCATTTTTTTTGGTAGGTGAATGTAGTAAATGGAGGAGGAGCTAATCCACTGATCATTTTAAATATTAAACAAGCATTGTGAAATTTGATAAGAAGTTCTCAGCAAATGAAACCATATCTAGGAATTATATTACACTGATGGTAGCTTTTAGGTTTATTGGGCTGGGCCTTTGGATCTTGTTTACATACAGATTGTACAGGCTTTAATATTATAGATGGTGTTAAGAGGCCACGTGGTTATAAAGTAGCTTGTATGTGAGAAAATCACACCATGGAAATAAATCTTAGCATCTTCAGCTTTCATCTGTTTAGGTTTTGCAGCTACTTGATTTACTTGTTTTTTAAAGCACAGAGTTGAGTCTAAGATGACACTGAGATATCTGATGCTGGAAACCACTTGTAAACTGAGTGTTGCATACCCTTATTTCAGTTTTCTAATGCATGCAATGCTGACAAATGACTTTAGTCACAGAAGACAACATATTTGAGAAATGTTGCATTTAATATTGAAAATAGCTTCACCAGGAATTCAACAGGACATTACCCAAAATAAAACAAGTCATTGTAGTTTTGGTGTGATTTATATATCCGTTCATGTTTAGGGATAAAGAAAAATACTATTTCTATTTCGACAGGCGATGGTGGTAGAAGCTGATTTGGAGCGAACCAAAGAGGAGCTGAAGTCTAAACTTATGGGTGTCCACATCCAAAATTCAGTCCACCCTCATATGCACGAGCACGATGAGACAGATGAAAGCAGTGCAGAGGCGAGCGCTGAGCTCACTTCTCCCGGCATGGTCCGTGATCGCAGCGAGGAGGAGAGGGTAACAGAGGCCCAGAAGAACCAGAGGCTGCAGAAAAACCTCAAGGTAAGGTTAAGTGAATATAATCAAATTTCCTACTTCACGGCTTTGCTGTTCTCTTACTCACCGGCAGGTCAGAGGTCATGTTCGGCTAGAGATTAGCAATCCCTGGGCTGTCCTGCAACTCTAAGAGTGCAGACAAATGAATCGGAAAAGGCCTTCGATTTTCCAATTCAGTGGTTCAAGGTTCAGTAAATAATGCGGTCTATAAATTAGGAGCCACTCCAGCTGAATGCAAAGGCCAATGCATCATAGCATCAGTCTGCAGTTACTCTTAGAGCCTCTAGATGATAGCGGCAACTAAACAAGACTATGTTGAAGCACCCAATGTGTCTTTCAAAATATGAAGTATTTCACATCACATACATTTTTAGCCACTTTACTTAGACTTTACTAGAGGCATGGCTCTATGTCAATGGTCTCTTGGTTGGACTGAAATATTTCAATGACCCCTGGATGGATTGCCACAAAATTTTATACAGACATTCATGGTCCACAGAGGATGAATACTGCTGACTTTGATGATCCCCTGACTTTTTTTGTGCCACTATAAGGTTTATTTTTCTGGATCACAGTGAAATATTTTTAATCTTTTAGGGCTGTACTTAATACAGATATTCAAGTATTCATTTCTGTTTTCCATTTAGAGTTTGAGAGTTTGAACAGGGTTTAGCGGGACATTCAGGGTGACAGTGACATTCATGTAAACAAGCCAAATCAGCCCTTCAAGCTAATGAATGTTGACTGGGCTAATGATGGATCGGACATGTGCAACAGCATTTTTGCCGAAACTAAAAAAAAAAAATCAAACAAAAGCCAGAGGCTATATCGTATTTACTTGCTGGGAACTGTAAATTCACCACTTATAAGCAGAAGGCAGAAGATAACATCTCTGAGACTGAGTGGGTGAATCCTCTTTGCCTCTGGCAGCTGCCTCCGTCTCACTCAGACCTCAGTTTGTGGTTTGGGAATCACATTTTTGTTGCTGTTGTGAGCTTTTTAATATGTTTTCTTACCATCACTGTGCTGCTTGTTGACCCCGTCATATAGAGGTTTTGACTCTGCTGTAAAGATGGCAGCTTAATTGCCACCAAAAATTGTGTGTCACCTAGAACTTAGTGCAAACATTGTTGCAGGTACGTTATCATTCTTTTCGTTTCATTCAAGTCACAAATCTCATCCAGACCGAGCCCCATAACAAATGAAATAAAAATTGGTCTCTATCTCACAGCCAAAACAAGATGTTGCATAGAGGACTCAACACAAAACTGGACTTAATAACTGTGGACAATAGATTGTTTTCAGATGGGGATTGTGGGGAGTACAGGGGTGGCAGGAGAGGGGCAAGGCTTCTGAATAGGCTCCTAAAGACTCTCGGGAAAGAGGATCTCATTCACTGTGTGTTTGTGTTCTCTTTCAGTTCCTGAGCACTGAGCTGGCTGGAGCTGTAGACGAGAACAAAAAGACCCTAAATGACCTGATCCATGCTGAGAATGTGAAGGCGGGCCGTGACAAATACAAGACCTTACGTCAGATTCGTCAGGGCAACACCAAACAACGCATTGACGAATTTGAGTCCATGTGAGAGGGGCTGCTATAGGCCCACTCACACCGAAGCAAGATATGGATAGATGATGAAATCGGCCATGTTGAGAGATTTTTAGAAGTGTAGATGCAGATTATTACATAGGTATAATTAACCTCACAGGTTGAATATGTTGGCAAATGATGCTGTTATCACCTTTAATGTCCATGATTTTAATGCCATTTCATCTGGAAACAAGTCATCAGTAAAAACTGTTGAAAATACATTTGCAATCCACGTCAGTGCTGCAAACACAAGCATAATCCATGCTGTCATTCATGAACAGGTTTGCTGTTGTCCTTGTCAATCTAATTACATACAGCTTCAATTTCAATATGCCAACTAATGAAAACTTTACTGAAATTGATTAATGGCACTTACATCTAAATGTTAAATTCTCTATTCTTTATCACAGAAATAAAAATACACAGAAACGTCATCAGTGCGTTGTTTGTGCATCCATATGTATGAGAACACATCACCTTCACTGTCTAATGAGGCAAACTGTCCAAAGCTATCATTAAAAATAATTATTACCCATTATCAAGCTCAAACAGATGTTTGTCTATCCAGTATAATTAAAACAGAAAATAACAAGTTACATAGACACTGATGTACTCCATACTAGCTGCACCCCCAGCATTTTTTCATACGGGTGGCAGGAAGGGGCTACTGACACCAAAATAAAAGCTGACACTGACTATCAGGAATTCAATTATGCTGTTAAAGTACATAAGACAGTTGAAAACGATGTGAATATGGAGAGTTAAAGGTCCTGTGCGTAGGATTTAGGGAAATCTATTTGCAGGAACGATATAAAATGTTTATAATTGTGTTTTCATTACTTTACAATCCCCAGAAAATAAGAGCTGTTGTGTTTTGTCACCTTAGAATAAGCCGTTATATCTAAATACAAAAGGGGTCCTTCTCCATAGAGTCTGATATGATGTTCTACAGTAGCCCAGAATGGACAAATCAAATACACTCCAGACAGGGCAATTCACATTTTTGGCGTTGGCCACCATAATTCTCCTATATGCTTGGCACACAGGAGAAGTGGCTGGATGCCATTAAATCCAACACACTGGATCTTTACGGTATCTCATACTGATATACTTAGGTTTCTTATTTAGCCAATTATTACCAACTATGTGATGTGCACAGGCTAATAGCAGTTACTTAACATTTTGAGTTCCACAGCAATCTTGTTTTAATGTGTCATGTATCTGTATAATTATGTTAATAATAAATTCATTGTTCTTCAAATAGGCTGGTTGTCCTTTTTCTTAGAAAGACAAATATACAGCTTTAATCTGCAGGATTGGTTGTCAGGATCAAAACGTCTACTTGGAACAAGCCTTTTCATGTTGAGATGAGACTCATGGGTAACCATTGAATCCATTTTAATTTGGGTATCTTGATGTAAGAGTACAAGGGACCCCTTTGAAAATGGCCATGCTAGTTTTTCCCTCGCCAAATTTCTACAAAATTTGGAGCATTATTTAGCCCCCTTCGTGACAAGCCATACCAAGGTGGTTGGTACTGATGGAAATCTTAGGTTGTCTAGTTTCATTAAATTAAGTTAATTTGTTAATTTAGGTTCGGAAGCAGGGCCACGCCTCAACCACACCTTGAATTATCTGCCAAGCCTACATATACCCGGTCAACCCATCCTGCTCTGTTTGTCTCAGATTTTTCAACCCACCCTCCCCTTCCCATCCCTTCATCCATCATCCTCCCTACCTTATACCTATCAACATTCCCTCATCCTCTCTTCCCTCATCTTTTCCTATTCAGTCTGGTGCATACCTCTCCCAAGTCTCATTCTAGGTACCATCTGCAGGAACCGGAACCCCCACACTGAGCCTCCCTCTGCCCGATCTCCAGTACATCCTCCAACAGTGCCGGAAGCGGGGGGGGCCAGGGGGCCATTGGCCCCCCCACTTTTACCCTCTTGCCACATTATTTTTAAGCCAAATCAAAGGTCCCTATATTACATTACTTACGGTAAAAAAGACTTTCACTCTTCACTTCCACTCATATGTAGGTAAAATACAGGGAGGGGCCATAGAGAGAAAGATACAGCCTCCAGCAGGCACTCAATTGTGTGCACCTGTTACTGCCTCACCAGCCCGGTAAAGCCTCGAGCATCCTCGGCAGGCTCCGGGTAGACTCTCAGCTGTCTGGCTCTATCCCACAGCACCTAGCAGTAATCCCCACTAACCCTGGCACCGTATTGTAAGAACTCCTCACTTATAAAAAATAGAAATAAATCAAAAAGCGAGCCAAATTGTAGGCCTATCTGGTTCGCAATCAAACATTTCTAGCGCTGGTGTGTTTTATTTTTTTCTCAATGCCCCTCCGCGGCTCCGTAGTACACAAACATAAAACAAAAAATAAAGAATCTGAATTTAAACTCAATTTGTCTGACTTACATTTATTTCTTTCATATCATGAATGCATAGATCTATGCTTTTGATGTGATATGCAGCCTGCCTGACTACATAGGCTACAGAGGCCCTGGACCTGCTGCGCACAGAAGTGGAGCGGCGTTTTGATCAGGAGGGACTCCGCGTAGCTGCAGGGCGAGAGCAGGCACTTCTTGAGGCGGCTCAGGGGAAACGAGAGCTTAGCCGCTCTATTAGCCGGGCCCAAAAAATCCAGCCCGACCTGGCCCAAGCCCGTGCACGTTATGTCTTGGACGGGATTTAAATTATGACAGGATTTTAATTATGACGGGATTTTAATTACACAATTCTTGTTATTTGAATGATGGAAATAGGATCTTTATGAATGGCGCAACACGGAAGCATGATTATGTAATAAAACAGGTGTTTATTTTAGGATCCAGGTGGTGAAGGGCTGTGTGCGCACAATGTTCCAACAGGGGACAGCCCTCCATTCCGAAACACCGCCGTTCCGAACCAGCCCCACTCCGAAATTGATTTTCAATCAAGTTTGAGAATTGTATTGCGGAGTTTTGCACAGCTGCGACCGGATCTTTGCTCTCAAACCACAAAAAATGTGATGGCACAACAGTCTCCTTCAGTACATTATTCTATGCTTTCTTTTGATTTTCACATTGGCTAGTCATCCTGTTTAATTTGTCTTCTGATTAAATCGGAACCGTTGAAACAAGTTGTAGGAAGCCTCTGCAAGTAACTGGTTGCTGGCAGACACTCTGTGCTGAAATAAAATGGTTAATCAGCAGTGCCGTGCACTGTAGAGCTGATGCACTGCTGGTTCTGCCGGCCTCAATAGAATATAATGTCTATAGCCTTACTGTTGTATGTACAGCCTTTATAGACTGAGCTGAGTAGTGATGCGCAGGTCGACCCGTAACCCACGGACCCGCAAATGGACCTGCGGGTCGGGCAGCAGTGATCGTCTGTTAAATCGGTTTGTGAATGATATTTTGACATTATTATCATTATTATTATTACGATCATTAGGCTATTACTGTCACGGCATCCGAAGGTAATGATGCGTTGAGCAGGTGACAGTCCGCAGTCGTTTTCAAAACACACTTGTGTCACACACTCCAAAAGAAACTTGTTGAAACTTTAAACAATAATTAATTGTACAAAACGGGGGAAACAAGCGTTGACAAAAACAGTTCCATAATTCATATTAAATTCAAAAGATAACGAAAAAACAGCTATATAAAAATATGTAAAAAAAAAAAAAAAAGAGTATCGAATACCAAATTTTCATAACGAATACCTACCCATAGAAACGAATATTCGAATATCCAAATATTTGGGTACAGCCCTATCCATAAAGGGTTCAAAGTGTTCAGGTTTCATGCAAACACTGTTAAGAAATAAACTGTTTGCTTTTTTCCTCCCAAGATAAAGTTCGTTATTAAATACATTATCTGACTCTTTGTCTTTCTTCACCATCTTTTTAATGAGAGAGGACGAGCGTGTAACTTGCTGCAAGATACTGCTGCTTTCACTAAAACACACTGTTGTCACTGTTGCCGCTGTTGCGCAAGCTCACACTCAACTCAGGCTGTACTTCAATCCCTGATCACCACGCACCTTTAACTAGTCCCTATTATTAACTGGACATTACACAGGTAGCCACGCCCACACGGTGACAAGCCCCAGAGGCACAGCACTTTTTGGCCCCCCCACTTCTGAAATGTATCCGGCTCGCCTGACATCCTCCCAGACCAACCTAACAGAAGACATTCCCTCTTCCACCTTCACCCCCACTTACATCCATTCACCAGCCCTCAACACCTCATGAATTACAATTAAACATTTGAAAGACATATTGTTGTGGCGTGGTCCTTGCTAGTGAACCACTACCTATCTTAAAAAATTAGTGTGCCACAGCCTCTGAAAGACAGAAATTGTTTCAAGGTGGCTGTGCACCCCCTACCCGGCCACTCCTTGGGTGCGCCACTGCTCCATACACTCCCTAAATCCTTAACTTCAACTCCAATCACTGCACCTCTGCAATATCACTGTTACTAGATAACAGAAGGGAATAAAAGATTTTTTGTTGAAATTATGTTTCTCTAGCTGCAGCTGGAGAGACATAATCTTATTAAAATCAGGCTACAACATGACACCTTTTTTAGCAGCCATTGTTGCTGATGTGGAGCATATTTAAATAACTTATTGTCCAAGACCCCAAAAAATAATCCTATACTGAACGGACACAGCAGCTACCACTGAGTGTGTGTGTGTGTGAGGAGCCTGGCTGTCATCCCGTACTGTGGCCATATACAGTGCCCTCCAAAAGTATTGGAACAGTGAGTCCAATTCGTTTACTTTTGTTGTAGACTGAAAACATTTGGGTTTGACATCAAAAGATGAATATGAGACAAGAGATCAACATTTCAGCTTTTATTTCCAGGTATTTACATCTGGATCTGATACACAACTTAGAAGATAGCATTATTTGTAATGGAACACAAAATTTTTAGGTGAGCAAAAGTATTGGAACATATAAACTTAAAATAGATTAAAGTGAATGAGACTTAATATTTAGTTGCAAATCCTTTGCTTTCAATAACTGCATCAAGCCTGTGACCCATTAACATCACAGAACTTTTGCATTCTTCTTTTGTGATGCTTTTCCAGGCTTTCACCGCAGTCTCTTTCAGCTGTTGTTTGTTTTGGGGGGTTACTCCCTTCAGTCTCCTCTTCAGCAGGTAAAATGCATGCTCTATTGGGTTTAAGTCTGGAGACTGACTTGGCCAGTCTAAAACCTTCCACTTCTTGCCCCTGATGAACTCCTTTGTTGTTTTGGCAGTGTGTTTTGGGTTGTTATCTTGCTGCATGATGAAGGATCTCCCAATCAGTTTGGTTGCATCTTTCTTTAAATTAGCAGACAAAATGTTTCTGTAGACTTCTGAGTTCATTTTGCTGCTGCCATCATGTGTTACATCATCAATGAAGATGATAGAGTCCGTCCCAGAAGAAGCCATGCAAGCCCAAGCCATGACATTACCTCCACCGTGTTTCACAGATGAGCTTGTATGTTTGGGATCATGAGCAGATCCTTTCTTTCTCCAAACTTTCACCTTTCCATCACTTTGGAAAAAGTTAATCTTTGTCTCATCAGTCCATAAAACTTTTTCCCAGAATTTCTGAGGCTCATCTCTGTACCTTTTGGCAAATTCCAGCCTGGCCTTCCTATTCTTCTTGCTAATGAGTGGTTTGCATCTTCTGGTGTAGCCTCTGTACTTTTGTTCATGAAGTCTTCTGCGAACAGTAGATTGTGATACCTTCACTCCTGCCCTCTGGAGGTTGTTGCTGATGTCACTAACAGCTGTTTTAGGGTCTTTCTTTACAGCTCTCACAATGTTTCTGTCATCAACTGCTGATGTTTTCCTTGGTCTACCTGTTCGATGTCTGTTGCTTAGTACACCAGTGGTTTTTTTCTTCTTCAGGACATTCCAAATGGTTGTACTGGCTATGGCCAATGTTTGTGCAATGGCTCTGATTGATTGTCCATCTTCTCTCAGATTCACAATTGCTTCTTTTTCACCCATAGACAGCTCTCAGTTTTCATGTTGGTTCCACCTCTAAATGCAGTCTGCACAGGCAAAACCTATTGTACCCAATCTGAAACTGAGCTCAGACATTCAGTGCTATTTATTGTTTGAATAATCAATGTAATTGGGAGACACCTGGGCAACAAAACACACCTGTCAGTCACATGTTCCAATACTTTTGCTCTCATGAAAAATGGGTGGGTTCAAACAAAAGTTGCTATCTTCTAAGTTGTGTATCAGATCCAGATGTAAATACCTGGAAATGAAAGCTGAAATGTTGATCTCTTGTCCCATATTCATCTTTTGATGTCAAACCCAAATATTTTCAGTCTACAACAAAAATAAAGGAATTGGCCTCACTGTTCCAATACTTTTGGAGGGCACTGTAACCTTATTTACTATTTAATCCCGGCCATTCTCGCGAGACCTCTTTACAACATGCCAAAGTACAAAGTACAAAGTTTAACAGTTACTCATTGAGGGAGTTAAACGTGAGTGCCACCGACACCGAGTACGGTTACTTTGGAAAAAAAAAAAGTTCGTCAGCGCTTCATCCGCAACAGGTCGACGGGACGTCCCTTCCCTCCAACAAGTTACGTCGACGACTGCTCTGAATTTCATATCCGCTGAGACATATGACCGGAGTCTCATAGGGTAGGCGTTTTCTCGCCTGGAGTGTTGTTTTATTTGTTCCTCGTGTAACCAGTGCACTGCTTAATCTGCTACGACGCGAGCTGAAGATGGCCTTTCGCTCGAGCTTCTCTGATTTAGAACAAACGTCAAAGTGTTTAACAGCGCACGAGCGGGATCGCTTGGATTCTGCGGACACCTGTGCGTGCCCGACAACTGCTGAGCTCAGTAAGGCAGTGTCAGTGTCCTTGGGTTTGGATTCGGTGTCTTCTCCGCTCAACAACATGAACCAGTGCTCCGGCGGCAGCGGCGCCTTTGCAGACTTCGACCCCACTGTGGAGAGTAGTTCCCGAGGAGCGCAGGAGTTGAGTGGGGCTCATATGGTGAGCTCAGGGGGCATCCGTCTTCTACTTAATGACGCTAATCCGAGAGAAGACGACTTTGGAGAAGTGTGCCATGACATCCAGCAGGTGAGCTGCATGGATCTGCTCAAATCAGGTGAAATGGACAGCGCGCAAAGCGTGACGCGCGGCCCGGTGATATCCAGATATGTCTGCAAGCAATCAAACTTGTTCGTGAGCCCCGTGGAAGAGCTGCCCGCGCCCTCTCAGGTGGACGAGCTCTCACCTTTAAAACCATACTCTGCGTACTCTGCCAATCCAAACCTATACAGGGATACGTCGGGTGTGTGGTGCGCGTACAGCAGCCGATCCGAGCCAGAAAGAGGCGGATCTGGCGGGCATAATTTGTTGTGTAAATACTGTAATTGTGGGCAAGCCTCTCATGGATCCAGGCAGGAATGCCACTGTGCGTGGTACAGCAGCGGGGAGCAGGGTGGGAAAGGTGGCATGCGAGCAGCGATGGCACAGGGGTATGGCCAAGTGGAAAGTTACCCAAGCGCAGTTCCTCAAGGGCAGGCCGCCACTCTGTCCGCTATCAAGACCGAATCTTCAGTCTGGGTGGAATGCACGGATCGCACGTTCAGGTAAATTTTTTTTTTTAACATTTTAATGATTTGCTCTGACTTGGTTTTCATTGGCATCATGTCAAGATGGCAATCCTGTCAAGGGTGCATTCGTTCCTACCGCTCATCTCCCTTTTATCTGAGACAAAAGGACCACTGCAGCGTGAAGTAGTGACCATGCTGTCTAGTCTGCCAAGCTTTGCAACTGGACTTAATGAGTCTTGTGTTGTTGGAATTGGTCCTTTGAAAAGAGTGTTATCATTTTCATGTTTTAGTAAATCCATTTATCACTTGAAAGCTGCACTGTCCTCTTCTTTTTATTGCTTGATATATCAGCACAAATAAATCAAATAAGCAAACATGATTATTCTGCATTATTATTTGCGATGCCTCATGTTGATATACTGTAGATCCACCGCCAAGTTCGGCTGCAGGGGCAGCTGTGTATAAATTATTTGTGCTCTAATAGCCCCATGTGCTTCTCTTGGCCTTGGCCAAGTTATGTTCCAGCACACAGCCAGACAGAATCAAAGTTCAGCCTTTTCCCAACTTTACAGGGACGATCCTGATCTGTGCTGTGGCTAGCTGTGTGCACAATAACCATTTAATGTATCAGTGTCACTATAAACAGGAGATACAGCACCTGTTGCTGATTCTGTGCTTGGCGTGGAAGACAATGTCTTGTTTCCACTTTGTGATGCCTTAGTGAAAGGCTCGCCCTGCAGTTCTTTAATCACACATGTGCTTGTCTTTTGGATGACTTCAGTAGTTGTTACATAATCAGTCATTTAAAAGGGAAATCTCGTTTTGTTATTGGATTAAATTTAGTTCATTAGCGCCCTAAATGTCAGAGCAGGCAGCCTCTGAGGACAAACACAGTCACCCTCTGTTGGCCCCTATTTTTACAGGCATATTGTAGCTGTTTAAGATGATTTTCAATAATGTGCCTGCTTTTAAATCCTTTAAAAACATCACTTTCATGTGTGTGTTTGTGTCTGTGTGTGTCCAGGCATGAGGATTTGTTTCCAGGTGTGTATCTGTCTGACAGGAGAGTGTGTCAGGTGTGCGGCGACGATGCCTCGGGTTGCCACTACGGAGCCGTAACCTGCGGCAGCTGCAAAGTATTCTTCAAAAGGGCTGCTGCAGGTATGTATAAACACACAAACACAGGCCAGTGCACACACAATTACTCGTCCACTGATTTGATTTCTTACACCCACTCGCTTGTTCAGGCAGTGCAGGGCACAGTGACCTGACATTATGAGGGCGAGTTTGTTGTTATCAGAAAACACCCACATATTTTTGCCATGAGTTGGAAGCCTGAGGCATTGTTGAGCCTGCTCCCTCACCCCCCAGGGACTATTTTTGTGTACCAACAGGTAAGCAGAACCACCTGTGTGCCAGCCGTAACGACTGCACCATCGACAAGCTGAGGAGGAAAAACTGCGCCTCGTGCCGCCTGAAGAGATGCTTCATGTCGGGAATGAGCCTTAAAGGTCAGGAACTAAAGATAAGAACAGGATGAGAGGCTGAGGAAGGAAAGTATGTGTGGTGGGTGTTTGGAAAATTGGGCCGGGGTGGTTAGATACCTTACATGCATTGGATCGGAACTCCCTAATCAAAAGTTCCAGCTTAAATACAGTGTAACTAATGCATTTCAGCAAAAGGCTAAATAAGAATTACTGCCCAGTGGCCAATGATGGAGAGCGTTGCCACATAATTATGATAAGGACCAGCTCCACTGGCTCACAGTTATTTAAATATTAGCCCCATTTATTGTATTCCATCCAAGTTTTCTTGATATTTCCAGCTATCTATTGTGTAATAGAACAGACAAAACAAGCTGAAATGGAAACTTCCTATCTCCTTTTCACCGTCTTGTCTTCCACTCATCTGTTTTCTCCATGGTGGGTTCTAGGTCGCAGGCTGAAGGGAGCTGGACAGTCAAGGAACGGAGAGGAGGAGCAACCTCTGGGTCCCTGGGGGCCCGTTGAACAAGGAGAAAGGCCTGGGAGGAGAGATGTAATCTTGGAGCCTGGAAGTGCAGCTGCCAGGGCTCAAAGTGAAGATTAGTGTCACATAACATAAGCATAGTTTGCTATAATATGTAATATTATTTTCTTTTTATGTTATTCTTGCGGTCTTTCTGTATATTTTTAGGAGAATCCCATGCCATGGCTCTCGGCGTCCCCACGCCCCTGCGCTCCTGCCTCTCCCTGCTCAGCATCTTGCAGGCCATTGAGCCAGCTGTGGTCAATGCCGGGCACGACCACGCGCAGCCAGACAGCCCCGCGTCCTTGCTCACCAGCCTCAATGAGCTTGGGGAAAGACAACTGGTAACCGTGGTGCGTTGGGCCAAGGCCATTCCAGGTAAGTCAGTCTGGGCCAAGGTAACACCCTGCGAACTAATCTATACTTACATGTAGGTGTTTTTACCAAGGCTGTGTGCGCTAACTTCAGTTGTTTCAGATTCAGCTTAACTCCAAACCATCTGTATTGTTTCATGCCAAGCGAAATACTGCAAGGTCACACTTGTCATGTTGAGCAAGAGAGCGGATAACACTCGAGGCAAATCAGTAACTTATGTAACTCCAACTTCACAGCAATTTAAATGAGCTCCAGAGCTATGAGAACAAGTCTGATCTAATATCTATTACAATTGGGCAAGGCCTCATCTTGAATTGTATGCCAGGTAAACCTTCCTGTTTGAGCAGCCAACAAAAACAGCTTTTTCATATATGAACCACTAGAGGGGGATATGGTCATACTTAAACAGAGAATGGCAGGCTGAAAAAGACCAACAATGTACCCACACTGTAATATCCCTGTTGTTATTAGCCTTTATATTTATTCACCTGACCTATGCAGTGGTATGTTATCATGTTTCATCATTTTTGCCTATTGAACAGGTTTCCGTGACCTGCACGTGGATGATCAGATGACAGTGATCCAGTTGTCATGGATGGGGGTGATGGTGTTCGCCTTGGGCTGGAGGTCCTACACACTCACTAACAGCTCCTTGCTCTACTTTGCTCCAGATCTGGTCTTCAATGAGTAGGTCACACAAAAAAAGTACTCACTTGTACTCACTTGACACTGCAGACTGGAGTTGCAATACTGTGTTTGAATTAAAGTTAAAAGAAGTTTGTCACGCCTGGTGTAGTCTTTATCTCGAACAAAGAAAGTTTGTTTGGGCCTGAACATCCGTAGTAATCATCGTGACACTTGGTTTGTTGATCTTATCTTGAGGTTTCACCTGTCACCGTGATTGGGAAGAGAGACACGGTGGAATAGGAGCTTCAGAGGAAGCTTTAAAAATGACACGACAAACGCCGTCTGTTTCCAGGCGAGACGGTAAACAAGTCTGTTCTGTTCTTTCCGTCTCCTTTGCGTCTGATATACGTGGCCGCAGAGAGATCACCTCAGATGATTTATTCCGTTTCATCTTGTGCAAAACATTCGTCGGTCCCAGAGAACTGCCGCAGCGTTGAGTTCTTTTTTTCCACTTTGACAAGTTTTATTCGCACCCAGCCAACCTTCAGCCTCTATCGAAAATGTTTCTGACACTCTGACTCCTGTCTATTGTCTTTTCTTTGTACTTTAAAAAACTTAAAGCAGAGTTTGTGAGACAAATCGCCCCATTTGATATACATAAATTACAATTCCACCACCTCTTATCAGTAGATCGTTTTCAGTGTTGAAGGAGGGTGTTGCTCTGAATGCGAGAGCCAACCACAGGCCCTCAGAGCAGCTTTTACTTGGCTGGTGTTTTGCGTGACATTAGCAAAACATTCATTCCGTCTGCATTAGACCTCTGTCACTCTATTGGGCTGCCTCTGACCTGCATGGTAATGGATACGCCTGCCCTTGTTGGTGACCCTCATTTTTCTCTGCCTCTGTCATTCCCTTTTTCCATTATCCACCTCACTCATTTCTTCTCACCTCTGCTGCTTTTTCTTCTTTTTTACTTCTGCCTCCATTAATTGTCTCCCTCCTTCTGTATTTCTCTCTGTCTGACCCTCTCTTGCCTTCTCATTCCTCCTTATGTCACACCTTGTGCTCCTTCTTCTCCCCTCATACTGTTTTTTTTTTTCCCTTCCCCCCACAGCCAACGGATGCAAGTGTCCAGTATGTATGAACACTGTGTGAGAATGAAGCTGCTCTCCCAAAGGTTCTGCATGCTGAAGGTCACTCAGGAGGAGTTCCTCTGCATGAAGGCCCTGGTCCTCTTCAGCATCAGTGAGTCCACCGGGAACGCATCCGAAATAATAAGTCGAATGTCCACTCAGCAAGTGAAATATGACTGTAATAGAGTTCGGCCATACTTTAGAGAATTGATGGGATGGATAAAGTCTGTGAGAGTTAATGTTGTGTTCTGGCTTTGTGGTCACAGTGCCAGTGGAGGGCCTGAAGAACCAGCGTTGTTTTGATGAACTGCGGACCTCCTACATCAAGGAGCTGGACCGCTTGGCCAGCCACCACGGAGAGACCACCCGTACACAGAGAGTGTTTCAGCTCACACAGCTGCTGGACTACCTCCAGTCGGTAATAGACACAATTCTACTTTATATATGAACACACACCGGGCTGGCTTTGTGAACTATTATATAAATGTAATTTTAGTTAGCATCACTGAACTGCTTGGGCAGGAAATAGTGTACACCAAATACAGTGATTGTGTACTTTGACCCATGCAGGCACTGTACTTGGCTTGCAGCAATACTGTATTAACTTATAGGCTAACTAGGCCACATCAAGATTTGTTGATCATTTCATGGCTGGATTACTTAAAACAAAGGTATCCGTTGTTACATTTTAAACTTGAGCAAGAGTCTATTTCAGTTCATTTACAGACAGACCTATACCAACTGTAATATCATCCTGACAAACGTACTTCCCCTCTCATTTCTTTTCTACTGACAACCTGGGGTACACCTCCAGTTTGTGCACAAATCCCCAGCCATCCACTAAGGTTAAACACATGCCAAAGGGTCATATGACTCCTGTTTTAGCTTCTCTACACTGGTTGCATATCAGGAGGGAAAATGATAGAGTCACCCTCTGGTGGTAGCATTGCCACATCAAAAATAACTGTAATGCCCCATAAGGAACTGACACACATTGTCCATGATGGAAAGCTCCCCAATCTGGTCCCAGCCAATCATCCTGCACCTCCAGTCTAACCTACAGACTGTATCGGCAGGAAACTAGTAACAGCAGACTAGATCTGCAGATGCAAACATGCAGAGGTGCACCCTGTACCTAGAAGGATATTAAAGCTGTTTTAATATTTGTTCTGCCTGCAGGCAACTGGTTTTACGTTTTTTAAACCTGCACATTGTAAGAGTTGCATTAAGTGGTAAAGAAACTGCTCAGAGTGCCGACGTGTGATCTCTGTCCTGGTTAGGTTGGAGAGGGAGGGAGGGAATTTTATTTGTCCAAATAAAATCTAGAGCAAATGAAAGCAATAAAAAGAAAATTGAAGATTGACCAAGTTTTGTGAGACGAGAATGAGAATATAAATAAGTTACACATCTGCTTTTACTGGCGCACTAGTTCAGTCTGGATAGTTGCCTGTTTGCAGAGTAAGTTAACACTGGCACAGAGTCACCTGTCTGATGGTGAAGGGTCTTAAAAAGCTTAAAGTTAAACCTGGGTCATAAAGTCTGTTGTTGTTTTACAGCCACATGTTGAATTGTATTTCTGTTTGAGCACTTACTCCCGAGTAGGAGATAGTATGACTTAATTAAATGATGTTCCATTTTTATGAATTCTTTGCTAGCTATAAAAAAAAACCATCATGTATCTAGGCCATCTGGATAACCTGTACTACAAAGCTTGTTATCAACCAGTTTAGTCAGCTCTGGGTTTACAGCCATGAGGGAGTTCATGGGAAAGAGGCCGGAGTGTTAAATTACCAGCGACATCATCAGAACCATGAATTAAGTAGGCAACTTTGTATCATATGAAATGAAACAGTATGGAAAGTGTGTGTGACTGCCAGACAGTAAAATGTCAGTAGCGTGGGATGTAAATGATAATCTGTAATCTCATAACAGAAATATTGAAAATACTACCCAAAAAGTCACTGTTGGCCATGACTTAAATTATGAATAGGTATCACCAGGCTATATTCAGCATCATTATAGAGTTTGTTTTTTTTTTTGCTATTTAGGTTGATGATGATGAATATGTCACATAAAACACTTTAACATAACACCACACTGTTTCTGCTACCACAGTAAAGGGTGGGAAAGTAGTTAATGACTGATGAGGTCTGACTGAAATGTTGCATTTATAATATCAGGAGCCAATTAACAGTGTGTAGATTATTTTCTAATAAAATATTATCTTTTTTCCCAGTTCTAACAACACAGGTGTGTTGTTATTTTGAGCTGCAGTGATGGAATCAGAGAGTAAAATAGCAACACTGTCACTGCCGACTAAAATAAAAAATAAAATAAAATAATGTTTTAACACCAGTGGAAATAGAGCCCCGAAACAATGCAATGATCTACTATTACTACTGACCTATGACAATATATAGGTTGCTCTTTTTAACCTGAGACTCAGGACTTTTGTTCATTGATACTTTTTTCTTCAGTGATGTGATTGTTCAGAGGTCGGAGTGTTGAAAAGCTGTGATATGATACTCTGAAGTTAACCTGCTCCGCAGCAGGCATGGTCAAACCCATCCTTTTCCACGATACAGCCTAGAGAGGAGCCTCTTTGATTGTCCTATATGGCACTTGAGCTCCGGGCATCCAGTCCCAGACCATTTCTGGTAAAGCTGAAGCAGCAAAATTGGGTTTATGATTTCATGAGGTGAAATAAGCCCCTTTTTACCTACACGGTGAGAGTGAGGTTATGAAGGGCATACAGCACATTCTTCCAATCTAATTGCATCTACTCTGTTCTTCTTACTGCCTGTTATCTGTATCTCACACAACAAATGTTTCTGGAGCTGATTTAAAACACTTTTTAGCATGCATTCCTCCACACAAACTCATGAAAAGCTAACCACCTGGCATGTAGACTTCTTCATATTTACAGCCAACAGCGGGCAATATTTCATTTTCGGGAGGTGAGACAGTTCACGTTTGCAGAGTTCACATCACCATAGCTTGTCTGTGTGCAGTGGTATGACATTTGGCTCCTGACAAACGTACTTCCCCTCTCATTTCTTTTCTACTGACAACCTGGGGTACACCTCCAGTTTGTGCACAAATCCCCAGCCATCCACTAAGGTTAAACACATGCCAAAGGGTCATATGACTCCTGTTTTAGCTTCTCTACACTGGTTGCATATCAGGAGGGAAAATGATAGAGTCACCCTCTGGTGGTAGCATTGCCACATCAAAAATAACTGTAATGCCCCATAAGGAACTGACACACATTGTCCATGATGGAAAGCTCCCCAATCTGGTCCCAGCCAATCATCCTGCACCTCCAGTCTAACCTACAGACTGTATCGGCAGGAAACTAGTAACAGCAGACTAGATCTGCAGATGCAAACATGCAGAGGTGCACCCTGTACCTAGAAGGATATTAAAGCTGTTTTAATATTTGTTCTGCCTGCAGGCAACTGGTTTTACGTTTTTTAAACCTGCACATTGTAAGAGTTGCATTAAGTGGTAAAGAAACTGCTCAGAGTGCCGACGTGTGATCTCTGTCCTGGTTAGGTTGGAGAGGGAGGGAGGGAATTTTATTTGTCCAAATAAAATCTAGAGCAAATGAAAGCAATAAAAAGAAAATTGAAGATTGACCAAGTTTTGTGAGACGAGAATGAGAATATAAATAAGTTACACATCTGCTTTTACTGGCGCACTAGTTCAGTCTGGATAGTTGCCTGTTTGCAGAGTAAGTTAACACTGGCACAGAGTCACCTGTCTGATGGTGAAGGGTCTTAAAAAGCTTAAAGTTAAACCTGGGTCATAAAGTCTGTTGTTGTTTTACAGCCACATGTTGAATTGTATTTCTGTTTGAGCACTTACTCCCGAGTAGGAGATAGTATGACTTAATTAAATGATGTTCCATTTTTATTTGCTAGCTATAAAAAAAAAACATCATGTATCTAGGCCATCTGGATAACCTGTACTACAAAGCTTGTTATCAACCAGTTTAGTCAGCTCTGGGTTTACAGCCATGAGGGAGTTCATGGGAAAGAGGCCGGAGTGTTAAATTACCAGCGACATCATCAGAACCATGAATTAAGTAGGCAACTTTGTATCATATGAAATGAAACAGTATGGAAAGTGTGTGTGACTGCCAGACAGTAAAATGTCAGTAGCGTGGGATGTAAATGATAATCTGTAATCTCATAACAGAAATATTGAAAATACTACCCAAAAAGTCACTGTTGGCCATGACTTAAATTATGAATAGGTATCACCAGGCTATATTCAGCATCATTATAGAGTTTTGTTTTTTTTTGCTATTTAGGTTGATGATGATGAATATGTCACATAGAACACTTTAACATAACACCACACTGTTTCTGCTACCACAGTAAAGGGTGGGAAAGTAGTTAATGACTGATGAGGTCTGACTGAAATGTTGCATTTATAATATCAGGAGCCAATTAACAGTGTGTAGATTATTTTCTAATAAAATATTATCTTTTTTCCCAGTTCTAACAACACAGGTGTGTTGTTATTTTGAGCTGCAGTGATGGAATCAGAGAGTAAAATAGCAACACTGTCACTGCCGACTAAAATAAAAAATAAAATAAAATAATGTTTTAACACCAGTGGAAATAGAGCCCCGAAACAATGCAATGACCTACTATTACTACTGACCTATGACAATATATAGGTTGCTCTTTTTAACCTGAGACTCAGGACTTTTGTTCATTGATACTTTTTTCTTCAGTGATGTGATTGTTCAGAGGTCGGGGTATTGAAAAGCTGTGATATGATACTCTGAAGTTAACCTGCTCCGCAGCAGGTTAGCTGTTCATTATAAGAGTAAACCTTGAAGTTACCTCGCAAACTTCAAATCCTGCTTAGTAGTACAGGCCTCAGGTCTCCTCCTCAGACCAGGTGATTTTCATCAGTAGAAACACAGAATTAAGTAGTTTCAAGTTACAGATCACTGTCTTCTATGCTTTTTGGCATGTCACAGACGGGCCACTTGCCCGGTGTCTACTATGTGTGCTCACCTTATTTCTGATATGAACAGTCAGGAGGTTTTTACTGAGAGCTGAATTGCCCACAGAGGTCTCCTCCTCTGAAAAACAAACGGACCCTGTGATTTAAACCAGTAGAAACACACAATAAAGCAGTTACACTTTACAGATCAGTTTTTTTCAAAGCCACTAGCCTAGCACCTGCTAATCTGTGCTCACCAAGATCTAGACATTCAGGAAGTTTTTACCAGAAGCCGATTCATCTGCAGAGGTCTCTTCCTCAGAAGGAGATTTTAAGTGGTAAAACACTGAATAATGCAGTTTCATGTGGAAAAGTCACACTCCACTGCTCATAGCAAAGGGGCCTCTAACTTCAATGGCTGATGAGAAAACACAATTGGCCCTGTCAAGAGCCTGTGTTTGGTTTGTCCATTCTGGGCTGCTGTAGACACATGCGATCTCTGTAGACAAGGACCTGCCTGTGTAGATATTAACAGCTTATTCTAATGTAAGGAGAACACTACAGTTCTTACTTTTAGGTGATTATATCCACTAAAGAAGTCGAACTTAATATATTATATTGTATTTCTGCCAATATATCCCCCATAAATCCTACACAGTGGACCTTTAAAGGGTCATAGTGAATGTATTTGAATGTGAGTGTTGTTTTTTTATGTATGTTTTCTTTATTGTGCACATCCCCCTGCTTTACGCACACATGTAGCCAAGATGAATAAAACCTGAAAGAAGGCCTACCTTGAGAAACACAAACCATGCTTACATGAGTTTTGAAAAAAAAATCTTGAAACTCAAGATAGTAGGGATGCACCCACTAGAGGGTGCAGATTAACTACTTTCCTCCTCACTACCATTAAAACTTCGAATACTGATTGGTAGGAACAGTCTAAGAAAAAATCTGTGACATCAGTGGTCGGGGGCATGACCAGAAGAGCTGGAAAGTTCCCTCCCAAAGAGAGCTGAGCTGCAGCAGTTTCAGCCTCATGTCTTTCACTGTGGATTTACTCTTAAAGGCTCAGCTTTGTCAGTGTCCCACTCACATCTTAGATCTTCTAATGCCTTATGAGCTGGAGGGCAGCCAGGGATTGTCTGGCAGCAGGGCCCTTTAGGCAGAAAACCAGAGTTGATCAAGACTTTGCAGTTCAGACCTCTTTGGCATTACCCTGCCTTCGGGGCTTAGAGCATCACAATGAGTGTCATCTTTTTAAGTCACCTCTTAAAGCTCATGTCAGGCTTCAGTGTCATTTGCTATTTCCTCTTTTATCTGCAGGCTTTGTTCTTTTTTAGCGCTGTACACATTTCACACGTCACATCTTTGTCACTAATAACCCCTGTCTCCTCTTTCTTTTATTGTCAGATTGTGAGGAAGTTACACCAGTTCACCTATGATCTGTTCGTCCAAGCTCAGTCCCTCCAGACACGTGTCAACTTCCCAGAGATGATCTCGGAGATTGTGAGTGTCCATGTGCCCAAGATCCTCTCAGGCATGGTCAAACCCATCCTTTTCCACGATACAGCCTAGAGAGGAGCCTCTTTGATTGTCCTATATGGCACTTGAGCTCCGGGCATCCAGTCCCAGACCATTTCTGGTAAAGCTGAAGCAGCAAAATTGGGTTTATGATTTCATGAGGTGAAATAAGCCCCTTTTTACCTACACGGTGAGAGTGAGGTTATGAAGGGCATACAGCACATTCTTCCAATCTAATTGCATCTACTCTGTTCTTCTTACTGCCTGTTATCTGTATCACACACAACAAATGTTTCTGGAGCTGATTTAAAACACTTTTTAGCATGCATTCCTCCACACAAACTCATGAAAAGCTAACCACCTGGCATGTAGACTTCTTCATATTTACAGCCAACAGCGGGCAATATTTCATTTTCGGGAGGTGAGACAGTTCACGTTTGCAGAGTTCACATCACCATAGCTTGTCTGTGTGCAGTGGTATGACATTTGGCTTTTTTAACAATGACTCTTATTGTGCGCGCCTGGGATGAACACAGTTGATTGACAGTTAATAAACGGTTGTGGCATGCATGCTAAGAAGCAAAGCTGTCTCGCCTGAATTTAAAAACATTTCCGACAGCCGTTCTCATCCATAGAAATAATAGTCGACTAATGGTTTTAGGTGTCGACAAAACAAATACAGTTTTAAACCGCAAGCGACTGCATCAGTGCAAATTTCAAATGTATATTTATGAATCTGTGATATCAAAAGGTCACACCGGAGAAAATAACTGGACAGAATGCTCAGGGTGACTTTTTTTTTTTTTTTTTTTTAAGTTTGCTTGTTTTTGAATGTCAAAATGTTATTCCAGTACAATTTTTTCCAGAGTGGACATTTCATACTGTTGTAACTTTTCTACTGTTTCTCAAAAAGTGTTCTTTGCAAGTGCTTTGTAGTGTGTCATCATGTATTCATTGTAGCTTCTGACATTTTTGCTAAACGTTAAAGGTCCAGCCAAGAATCCGCCCATTTGTTGCAGCACTTACAGCTTAACATGTAATAAAGATCTCAAGCATGAGTGTGTATCTGTTTGTTCATAATGAGAGTTGAAAGAAATGCGCACGGTCGCGTCGCAGCACAAATCTAGTTGAAGTCTTTAGAGTGCATGCTATTGGTAACACAGTAATCTCCCTGTTTTTCTCTGTCTGATAGATTCATTTCACTTTGCTATGCAGTCAAGTGGACAGACAAGTTTTAAGAAAACATCACACAGACAAGTTTTGCAGTAGACACCCTCAGGATTATCCCAGTCTCCACCCAGCCAGGAGACCAGAACTTATCACAGTCAAACAAGGAAACCTGGCTGATTTATTTCATCTATTTATCCTGGAAGCAAACAGCCATGTCTGCTGATCTGACATCAGAAATGGCTGCCTGTGTTTCAGTACCATCTAGTGGCGGCTGTTGAATCTACAATCCACTCAGCAAAAGTGTAGTAGGACAACATCTGTTGGATCCATTGACATTTGCTTCGTAATGTAATTGGACACGGATTCACTCAATGTTTGAACAAGGTTACCATTAAGTGGTCAGAGTCACGAGAGGAGAGGTCATAGCATTGAAGGGGACGAGTAAATAAAGAGTGCATTTAGATCTGAGGTTTAATTAAGGGTTAAATATTTAAAATGTTAAAAAAAAATTACAAGAAAATGTTTTATTATTAGAATATAATAAATTATCTATATTTTATTTTTATTCATAGAAGAGGAAAAAAATGCTTTTTCTTATATTTACAAATGTCTGTAGGCCTAAAAAGAAAATGACATATCTTTGAGAGCTGGTTTATTTTTAAATGGTGCATTTAAAAGCCCAAACTGTAAAAAGCAGTCTGCCCGGGAAACCTCCACCGCCATTTTAACTCCCATTTCCTGAACGACCTCTTTCAACAAGTATTTGTCCCTCTCATAAATGAATTGGAGCTGAACGAAGTTGGGATCGAAAGACACGCTGAAATATCACTTATTTCTAAATATATTCCCTGCTGCACATGCCCCTGTGGCTTCCCCTTAAAAGGAATGGCGTCTTGTAGGTTTGCAATGATCAAAAATGTATGTGTTGATGTCGACATTTGAACTTAGTTTGGATTCCATTTGATTTCTATGTTTTCTCCGAGTCTGCTCTGCATCAATATTACATGCCTACTCTAGCAGAAGAGGGATTTTTCCTGTTGGGTAACGGCAAACCGCAGAAAGCACAAACACACTGGCCACAAACAACAAAAGCTCAAACTATTTCCTGATGTGGAGAGGGATTAACGGGAGCAGAGAGTTTAAACGTGACTTTGAATGTGAGAAGATGACACAAAAGAGAGAAGAGAAGCGCAGATAGTCAAAACTTGACGCGTAAGTAACCGAACACCCACAATACCGAGCTCACATGGAAATGTGGTTGGCACCGGGTACAATACTTCTTGCAGGACCTTACATAAAACTCCAGCAATAATGTCTTTAACACCAGGTTACCGCAACTCACGGCTACAGTGACCGGAAAACAATTAGATTGTGGAGGTGGTAAGATGACACCCCTGAATGGGTTGTTTCTGTGGCCTATCTAATGGAGGGTGATTCCAGCCCAAGCACCAGTCCATTAACAACCAATTAACTTCCTATTAATATTTTACCAGACAGGGCCTCTCTTCCTGACGTGTTTTAAGGAGCTTTTCCCAGGAGTGTTTGAACATGAGCAGCTTTTAGCGCAGCATAAAGAGGCCTGTGTAATGGGCTGAAGGAGGAGGAGAGGCAACCTGATAGCACTGAGAGCAGAGGAGGGGAGAGAGAGGAGAGGAGACAGACTTCTGCAGCTGGCCTGCCCTGCGCCGAGCCAAGCCTGGAGCCGGGACCCAAGCACACTCACACAGGGTTAGGAAATCCATGATTTTATAGCCACCACACAAGATCAGACATGAGTAACGACCCTGTGCCATGCGTTTGAGTGTTATTATGTTTTGATAGTCAAAGATGTGACTGATAATTTTTCTCTTGTTTGCTCAAACTTGCAGCCGAGCAGCAGTTTCGCCTCTGGGACTTTAAAGTAGCTCTCGCCATTTTGGAGTTCACCCTTAAATAAGTCTTAAAACAGGAATATCCACCTTTCTCCTCATGTGCCCTGAGCTAGCTTTGTGCTGCGTAAGGCTGATTTTTGGGTGGACATTTCAGACTAGTTCAGGGAAACTCCCTGCCTGGAGACAAAAAGAAAGAGAGCGAGACAAGGGGAGGCAGAAAAAGGAGAGAGAGGGAGGCCATTATGACTATAGCCTGAGGCTACTCCCAGCGGATAAGGCATTTGTCTTCACTTGAAAGTATGATTTATTTTTCCACCAGTCAGAAGGGTTATGTTTGTCACCGCACACTGAAAGGACTTTTGGAAATAGCAGCAGAGGCAGAAATGGAAAAAGAATGTCCACTGCTTTTCTAATGCACTCTTCATGGTTTCAAAGACTTCCCTTCTATGGTTTCGTTGTTTGAGATCACTTTCAGTCTTCATTAACTTTAGTTAATCATACTGAACCTTGCATCTAATTTATCAGCAGCAGCATGTGTGTATGTGTGTGTGCGTGTACGTGTGTGTGTGTGTGTTGATGATTAAGAGAAAGAGGGGAATGTGGGAAGGGGGGAAAGATGTGGTTGTATCAGGTTCCCTCCACTGGGTGTAGATGTGGTCTTAGATTTCTCTCTGGGCTGCTGATTAACCGTGTGTGTGTGTGTGTGTGTGTGTGTGTGTGTGTGTCTGTGTGTGTGTGTGTGTGTGTGTGTGTGTGTGTGAGCTGGGAGTGTACTGAGGAGGAGAGGAACTTCAGCTTTAATTTCCCCCAGCTCCAGATATTACACCCCCGCGCGCTCTGTTTTTATTGGAACAGAGACCAAAAAACACCAAGTGTTTATGATGCATTAAAACATGGTGGGGGGAACTCGAGTGTGGCATTGTAAATCTATACATTTGGCTCTGTCTCTCCAAAGCAGAATTAATTCTTTTATAGAGGATTTCGTGTGTTTTACGAAGACTGATGATTGTAACGCGCCGTGAAATCATGTTTATCATCTTGATGTGGAGGACAGAGGGTTGGAGAATATTCTCCCGTTGAGGGGAAAGAGAGGCAAATGGAGGCAGGACTTTAGCAAAAAAAAGGGGCACATGGGAGGTGGGAGGAGTCATTTTGGGCTGAAGCACAGAAGGAAGGAATTATTCTGCATTACCCTAATGACCATTTGAACAAACGGATGGGTGAGGAGACCACATTACATTCTATTAACTCTGCTTTTGTTGTCAGTGAACTGTTAATGATGTACAAAGGGAGCTCTGCGGCGCTCTCCTGGACAATACATGCTCTGTGCTTCTAATTATTCTCAGGGAAGTGCCGACAGCCTTTATACCTGGAGACACATTAGCTGGCTCTAATTAGAGTAAATATTCTTCTGGTATAACACTGGTATTGCCTCACCAATCCAACAGCGATTAGTGCAGTGTTTTTCTTGCGGGTCTGCTTACGCATTCCCCGGCCCTTCTCTGTCTCTCATTCTCCTTCTGTTTTTCAGTCTTGATCATTGCCTTCGCCTCTTCCCCACTCCTCTTCTCTGCACTCAATTTAGTTTCTCTCCTCTTTCCCTCCTTCTTCCCTTCTTCTTTTTTGCAGCAGCAGCAGCAGTAGAACAACCACTAGCTGTGACAGAATCCCAGCGTCTGCCCATGCTCCAGCCATCTCCCTGGTTCATTATATCAGTACACAGTGTCCATGCCCTCCGCCCCTCGTAGGGCCCTCGTAGCTCCTGCGTCCCAGCCAAACGCAATGTGACAGTGCCGCCACAGCCCTCATTTACGGCCATCACAGGACAGATTTCCCCTTCCAAGGCTCCCGTCTGCAGCCTGATAGATGGCACCCCTGCTTTTCTCCCCGCACATGCGTGTGAGCATGTTGTTATTTAGTGTGTACGTGCAACTGTGTGTTCATTCACAACCCCCCATTCATCCATGCCTCTGTGTGTGTGTGTGTGTGTGTGTGTGTGTGTGTGAGCAGGCCAGAGTTGGAACAGCAACATTTACCCTGTCAGTAGTGATCCCTTAAACAATGCATTATGATATTACTGACTTTGTTTCCACTCTCTCACTCACTGTTTTTATATTTAATGCACTCTGCATACTCTGATTTTCTGCGTGTACTTCCAGAGTGCTGCTCAGTTTTTTAAGTGCACAGTTTGTGTAAAGGCCTTCCATTTCTGTGGCGCACTTATTGGAGCACCCTTGGGGGCAGTCACATCTTTAGTTTCGGGGAAATGCTGCAGCACACTTCAGCTGCGGTACACACACACTTTCTGATATCTTGTCTCTCCTTCTCCTCTTCTCTCCTCTAAATATTATACTTGTAGTTGTAGCCTCAGGCATCGGCTCTGTGTCATACTGGGGAAGGTCAAAACAGACATACACGCATACCACACACACATCCATAGATTTCAAATATCTCTATCAGGCCTCAGAGGATCAGATTGTTTTACGGGAAATCATGTCACGGGTCAAATGATTGAATTATTAATGGAAGCGCTGTGCAATAACAATCGGCCCTTGTCTATTGTGATTCCAACGTGATATTCACAGGCCCTTCTCCTCCTAACTTGATACTACCATGTTACGATCCAAATCCAATAATGCAGACTCTGCAAAAGAATGCTTCCCCTAACCCCCCCCACCCCCCTCCTCCATTGTTTCATCAGTCGAAGAGCGTCTTTAGTCTGTAGCCTTCACAGTGGAGAGTATTACCGAGTCTGTAGAACCATATCGACTGCTGTGCCACATTTCCAAGGACAAGGCAATACATTTTCATCAAAACAGTCATGGTAAAGTAACTCACAATCATAGGACTCTTTCACAACACACTGGTCTATGAAAAGTGTGTGTTTTACTGCATATATGTGTGTGTGTGTGTGTGTGTGTGTGTGTGTTTGCAATCTGGCATTCCTGTCAAAACTCTAATCTTTGCTCCCTTTTACAGTGCCAAATATGGATTTTGTTCCCGGGCGTAACTGGAAATCAACTGAGCAAATCTAAAGCATATTCATGATTCACGTTATGGAAATGAGAGCAGACAATTCCGTATTCCCACATTTGCATATGTAAAGAACCACACTCAGAGAGGTACAAGTATTTAACCTTATTTAACACACCAGAGATTCAGTTGAATGTAATGTGTTGCCTTATGATGTTGTAAAAGAGGGAGAGTTCACCACTACCAGAGGCAGCTCTCTTACAGTCCCCGAGGCCTTTTTCTCACAGAGCCGCTATGGAAATGCGTGTTATTGTAAAAAACCCCGGTGATGGATTCTTGACCTGAGAACTTCTCGGTCTGTTTTGAGAATGACCGTGGAGCAACACGAGGGAAAGACACGTAAGGTCACCCCTTTAGCATTTATTATCGGCCGGTGCCAGAAAACACAACTCTTTTAGACATGCTAAACATAGAGCGCTGGACACATGGGCTGACAACTTCACTTAGGAGAAGGAAATCAAACAGGCTTGTTAATGCAGCTGCTGAAAACAGTCCCATTAGGAGCAGTCACTCCTATTCTTTGTTTTTCTATCATTTGTACTTGCCTTTTCATCGTCCCTCCCTGTTGGGCATGGCTTGGGGAAAAATAGAAAATGAAAAAGAAATGAAACATGTTCTCTTAAACATTTAATGAAGTCATTTCTCCACTTAAAGCTCGGAATGGATATCATAGAGGGTGAAAAAAAAATAAAAGGAAAGCAAAAACAGAAAGTTAGTTTTTTGGTCTCATATTCCTGAATGAAGGCGCTGCCATGTCTAGCTCCATCAAGCTTGTTTGCGTCATTATGCATTCTCATTACAGCTTAACAGAAGTTTCCCATCTGGAGAAGCAAAGTCCCTCTTAACGGTCCACTCCCCCCCCCCCCCCCCTCCTGTTCTCCCATTTCAAACCCCATAGACGTTCTCCGAGGCCTAAGTGAGCTTGAAGACAAAAAGCACAGTGAAGTATCTTTTTTTTTCTCTTCTAATTTGCCTTTTCCCTCATTATGTTCCGCACTTTATGGGGAATAGAAAACAAAAGACGACATATGTAATTACCGCATGACTAAAGCGTAAACATACCTTATAGGATGGGGCTACGCTCTCGGCGGAGGGCTAATTCTAACTTTCTCCTTCTCCTTCAGTGCCTGAGTTATACGATAGCTCACAGTCAGACACGTGAACATGCATATGTGCTTACATGCAAGCACACACCCACATAGATGCACCCATACTGTGTGTGCAACGCAGCTAGTTCAGTTTCACTTTCTTTCTCTCAAAAACAGGACGTTAGCTACACAATGCTGTTTATGGTCTTTATTGCTTTATAGCATGAGATACGTAAAGTGATATTGCAGGTATTCTCTTAAGCACATGACAGTCATATAGTTATATCTCTGTACTTTGTCCAGGTAAAAAAAAAAAAGACACTGAAGCAAGTCTTTTTTTTAATGCACTAACAGCACTTGAGATTGCAGCAGGCTGTGTGTTAACACTACTGTATAGAACTCGCCAGCCACAGCCTTAAAGCCTCCTCCGGCAGTTAAAACCACAACACTACAACCATGAATGGCATCCCGGCCTTGGTCTACACACACATCATTCCACACATTACTCCCCTTAGCTCTCCTTTTGATGTGTCAGAGAGAGAACTAGCCACTGTTCCACTGTTTTTTATTGCTCACACAGCAATGTGTGAGTATATATATGAGTGTGTGCGCGAGCGAGAGAGTGTTTGCTCTTCAAAGGCAGCAAAGGGGGTGCGCTACTTAAGGCCTATTAAACCTGGAGCTCTGTTCATTGTGGCCGGGAGAGAGAGCGCTGCGTGCTGAGGCAGACAAAACGGCGAAGGCATACCTTTGAACTGGAATCATGTGGGAGCTCACATTTTCACAAGTGCTGCAGAACTGAAAACAATGTTTTGGCGAGTCCCCTGATATGTGTTTTTTTTTTCTGCTAAGGGCCAACTAACAGAGAATCTGTTAGGGCTTTGCCCTGACGGTGTGATATTACAAGCCCACAGTACATAATCCAACATACTGTGAGTTATTAAAATATGACCATAGCAGCTCCCCGGGGCTATATAACTCACACATACACTGTCTCTCTCTCTCACGCACACACACTTTGGTGCACATTCCTGTGGCACACACGCATGCACACTGTCCATACCTCTCTCTCTCCCTCACTCTGCCTCTCTAATACAGACTCGCAGACATGAACACGCAGTTTTTATTTAAAGCTGCACACAAGCTATTATCCCACAGTAGAAGAGGTAAACTTCACCCACAAATCAATACTTTAATGGAGTTTCAAACCTTCATTACACACCTCACACTGCAGTCAGTTGCACTGCAAGGTGAAGGAAAGCATGTCTCGGGAAAAAGACTACCAGCGTATATGTTACTCTATATCACCCAGCAGATAAGTACAGCAGACAGAGATCTCCAAGGAAGCAGGCAGGAAGTGAGGGAGACGCACTAAACCTGATCAATGCCACAGACTGCAGTTTATGTACAGGGAATCTGGAAACAGAGAGGAATTATCATAACCTGCAGGGTGGTTTGTGCAAAGCAGAGTAGGCCTGGATTGATTTCCAAAACTCGTTCCAAATAAAAAGAAGCAAGCTGAGTGCAGGTCCTGTGGTAATGATAGATATGCCAGTATTGGATTCATTTATAGAGTGGGAGTGGAACACTATTGTTAGATCATAATTCAAACAACCTGCTTCTTTCAACTATGGTAGATGAGACTCCCAGGAGGATACTGCTATAGTCATCTGCATTAAGTGTGTGTTCGCATGCACGCAAACCCCACACACACACACACACACACACACGTGTTCTGTAGATTCACGCAGACTCACACAATTTTGGTGTTTGTGCAGTCCCCAGGGCGCAGAGCAGGACAGGAGATTTATGTTCTCTGTCGTCCAGACACGGTTCTCCCGGCTAGCTCCCCGCTCATTAGGGCTCCTACACGGTCATACGTGTTACTCTAACAAGCTGCACAGAGCCCCCCCTCTAAAGCCTGATGGATTCGAGGGGTGGAGTGGGCCCCTCCCCTGCAAGAACCCGGAGGAGACGTCACAATGCATGAAGCATTGCGGAAACAACTTATCTCCAATGAGGCAGGAAGAGGACTATGAAGTTGTTCAGTCATCCATCATGGTTAGCTGCGTTTATTAGGCCTCGGTTTAACGGTCCTCTTACAGACATGAAGATGCACTGAAATTGAAATGTTTGGTTTGCACCGTGTTTGTGTAGAACTGAGGCAGGAAGCGCTGTTATCAGCGCTGCGATGGCAACCGAAGCGAGAGGGTATGTTTGCTAATCTCTATAGTTACCTGATATGAAATGAGTGTCATTCTCATTCTCTGTTGGTTACAGAGACTGGAGCAAATATGAAGGCCAAATGAACAAACAGATGAGTTGTTTGTGAGCTGCTCTGCTTACAGGGTTTATCAGTTATGCTCCTAATCCGCTTGATAATGCATCCAGAGTCTATTTTGCAACTCATGTCTGACTGATCATGCCGTGTGCACATCTGTACGTGTGTGTTGTTTACAGCAGAGCTACTGACTATGAGCTCCATGCTTGTCATGGAAATTGACAGCGATGGAAAAAGGGAGCTTTGTTAGACTACAATTTCTTGTGAAAGCTCAGGCAATAAATGGTAATATCACTGCCAATGAAGCTCATTTCATCTAAGTTTGCACCTTGGGATTTAATCAAAAATCCTGTAGTTGTTCACTTACAAATGGAGCGATCGGACTCTCTACTACTGAGGAATACATTATAGTGATTTCTGTAATGGAGACATATTGCACAGACTAAGTGTCAAGGCTCTGATCGGACAAATAACTGACCTAACCACGGCTAATGATCTCCCACTGGCCTTGTTCAATTCTTTTTATGGCGAAGGCGACAAAGTTACACACAGGTGAAGGTTTCGATGAAGTAGCAAAACAGTGAGTGAGGAGAGACGAGAGACAAGCATTATTTACAACCGGGGGAGTGTGAGATAAGCTCATGTTGGAGAGCGAGATAGATGCACCTACATACTCCACACTGGCCATATTTCAAGCATAGCTATCAAGAAGTGGCAAATAAAATGTCTGCAGTCAAATTTTACAGACCAGTAAAGTGTAACTTAATAAAGGCAGTGAAATGCCTGCTGTATTGACTGCTTGTGCAACAACATAGTGATTCCGGAATGATGGAGGATGCCATTAACGGCATCATTAATGAGCCAACTCAATGCCTTTGTGATCAAATGGTTTCTGCTCAGCAGTCTAACTTATTCTAACAAACAGTGGGAAGTGAAAACAGTGGTGATAGCACAGGCACAGCCGACAGTACGCTCCTCCCTGAGCCTCTCCTGATTAATCACATTGCAATTTTTGAGCGTTAGGTCATTCACCTCGGCAGCTTTGGCAACGGCGAGGAGTTTGACGGTTCTTGGAAAGTGCCGTTTTATCATCGAACCAAGTACAGGCATTTTAAATGTAGGACAGGTCAATTCATTCAATCTAAAGCTGTTTGAGTTGGCATGCTGTATAGGTTTTTAAAAAGATATTTGGGCGATCTGGAGAGGGTTTCACTTTTCTAACACAACATCCAAAGTAAACCGTTTCCTTTCCAATGATACATAACCAGGCAGAGACAGAGAGCGGTGCCATTGTAAATTAATCAGCCTTGTGGAGGAGAAACAGGAAAAGGCATTCCTCAAATTAGACAAACCCCAGCCCCAGCTTGATGCGGGCAAGCCCTGGCTGTGATATGGCTAGCGTCCACGCTTCATACAGAGCCAAGGCAAATTTAGAGCTGATAAAGTTGGCCAGGTCTGCTACAGTTCACCTCCATATTATCAGTGCTCTGGCCAATTATCTTTCCAGCCTCCACTTGTGCATTGTCTATCACTGCAATGCACAGATGAGAGGGGACGAGAGCTGATGAGTGGCATCACAAAGTATTGTTCATTTAGGGGAATAACAACAAAGTCAAGCTGTGTCTTTGGGTTTTTATCCAGACACATTTCCACCGCTGAGTCGCTGTCAGATTTGTGCCTTTTCCTCTGATCCGGCAACACAGTGAAGGGAGACTGTGGTGTAGTCAGTCCCCAATCCAAGCTGCTCTGTCTGGGGGACACCAGACCAGCCTGGCCCCCTTCATGGAGATAGTGCTGGGTTTAATTATCCCCAGCTGTGTTTCATCTCCCTCCCCAGCTGGGCTCTGTGTCCCAGTGTCCTCTGCGAGTACGCCGCATTCACACTGAAGTCAAGGTGAGACACACACAGACGGGTGTGCACACACACTGTGGCTGCACAGACTGACTTACTGACTGTGCACCCACAGAGAGAGAGAGAATGTGTGTGTGTATATGAATACAGGCAGTGGACACAATAATAGGAACACCTGTGCAAAACAGCAGTTTAATGTAATCACCCTGCAAAAATGTATTAACATGGACTGTCAAAAAGCTGCTAATTATGTTTTTATGCTTTAGATGTTGGTGCTGTTGTATTGGACTGCATTTTACTGTGTTCATGTTATTTTGTTCCTCCTGAGTGCTGTATATATGTACAGCTGGTACAGATTAATTGAGATACCTTTCTGTTCCGTACCACACTGAACAATCAACACTAAATGTTGTCTTTGTATCCTGCTTTTTATCAGGGAACTCATTTTCTCAGACAAACCTAAATTTGTTTTAGCTCTGTCTATATACACCAGCCAGAAACGCCAGAAGAATGCCAGAAGGGTAAATTATCTCTTCCCAAAAATATCTTCATTTTTTAAACCACTTTTTGTGTCATTCATTTCTGTTGCATTATACCTATAAACCTATAAACAATTTAAATCTTCCAATAAAAGCCTTATAAGCAGGGCTGCAGGTTGTTCTGTGAGTTTTAGCATCCGACAGGAAGTTTATTTTTTAAAAGTTCAAAAAATAAAAAATGAACCCTTGATAGATATTTTATAACATGATGTAGAAAACTTGTACCTCAGGTCAGTCTTCACTTAGATAAATAATAGAACAAACTCCATGCGCACTAGTTGTTCTTATTTAAGCTCTAGGTAGGTTACAGCACGTGTGCATGGACAGAGATGTACCAAAAGTTTAAACTAACATCACATTCACTCAGCTTTTAACAGTAAGTCCCACATCATATGGAATCATGTACAATCGCGTCACCTTAGTGGAGGCAAAACAGTGTCATGTCACCCTTGGTACAGACTTCCTGCTATGGAATTCAGGAACATTAAGGTTCTCATTACATCTTAGGCTACATACACACTGACACCTTTTCATTTTAAAATAGCACCTTAAAGTGAAAACAATCTCAGTTGGGCAGTAACATGTACAGTGATATTATTACTAGTGACGAGTAGTGTAACTATTTACTAATAAAATTTCAGCAATAATACTACAGGTACCCCAAAAACAAATTACTTGTTACAACATTACTTTTGTTATCATGCATGTCACAAATCAGCAGCAGTAGTTTGAAAGACAGAAACACTTACCCTATGTGGCTGGAAATACTCACATTACTTTGATATTTTTGGAAGGAAAGATGACAAGTAAATTGTTGCTGTAGGTAGCAGGAGTAAAACTCTTTCCACTGCAACAAACACGTGCTCAAACCGCCGGTCTGGAACACCTTGGCTACTATAACCGACCGCACAACAATGTGAAGCTTGTGGAAATGTCAGCAACCATAGGTGAGCCCTCTGCGGCCACAGAGGATGGCTGTGGCCCTGCACTGGCTAAACAACCAAAACTGGATTTTAATTGTGGACGGCAGCAAGCTCCACAGAACTAATGAAACTTGTGGCTGCATATGTGATGGATGAAATGTTGCTCCAAGAGTGACTTTGTGTCTTTCAAACAGATCCTTGGGAAAATAGCAATCACAGGCAACTGAAGACCCCAGGTAAAAAACCAAAAAAAAACAATTGCAAGCTATCTAGCCTTAGTGACACTTTTTGGTGATTACCCTGACACTAAGGACGCATTCAAATTGGCGCTATTTGGTCCTCTTTAAACGAACCCTGGTCCACTTCCACGGATAGTTTGGTTCGTTTGGAGTGGTGTGATTGTCATTCGAACTCTGGTGCGGACCAAAAAAAGGGGAACCTGGTCCGCTTGAAAACTGAGGGTCTCGGTTCACTTGCAAGTGAACCCTGGTGCGGTTCGCTTACAGTGGGAAATGCAAACAGACTATCCAAAGAGAGGAAGTGAACCAAAGAGAGGAAGTGATGTAGAGTGCAGTGCATTTTGGTGTTTTTGTGGTGATCAAGCCGGCTGAAGGGGATGATTTCCGTTTTTGGTCCTGGCCAATCTATGAGCCAGGTTTTCTTCCTCATGCTTTTTTCCTTCCTGGTCAGTGGTAATTTCGGGCAATACTGCCCCCAAACAAGCAGCTGTTGTAACTGCGTGACATTGTCCAGGCAGTTTAGTCCGCTTTAAAAAGTGCAGCGTGAAAGTGAACCGAACCAAATAAAGGTGTGAAATTTTTCGTCATTCCCCGCCCAGTCAAACCGAGTCCCCCTGACTATGCTGGTGTGAATGCGCCCTGACACAGGGAACACATTCAAAGTCTTAATTTTGAGGAGAAAGGACACAATTTTCAATTTTGTGGGGTGTGAGGAAAAAGTAATATAATGAGTAGTGTAACAAATTACTGTCGGCAGGAAGTGATGAGTAAAGTAATAATTTTACTTTTGAAAAGAGTTGCAAGTACTGAGTAATGTAAAACATTTTTAGAGTAATGAGCCTAACATTGCCTCACACACAGGCATTTTAGCACTGTTTCAGAAAAATTCAAGTCATACTAACACGCATATGCGATAACCATTCGTGTAAACAGGAAGCAGATTGTCTACTCTGCGACTGGTTGCTTAGTTACAGAAAATAATATGAAGGAAGAACAGCAATGGCAAAAAGTAAGAACAGAGATTTCTTTATTGGACCAGCAGTGGGGTGGAACTGTTACTGAAGTAACACGTGAGTATCAGGCTGTCAAGGTGGTGGAAAACAGATTGGAAGTCTGTGCACAGCAAAAAAAGTGCCATCAGAGCGGGACTGGGAGCATTATCCATCGCCAGAGGAAGCCATTGCAGTGGGAAAGGAGTACCCACACAAGAAGGATGAAATCACACAAGCTATGTTGGTCTAGCTATAATATTTTGGCTTGACACGTAGTGACTGATAAGATCCAATTGTGAAGTGACCTGTGTCTGCATCTTCATTTTCAAATGTCTCCGAATCTGCGCTTACAGACTAAAATGCAATCCCGGAGTTGTCAAACTAAAATGGGGTCAGCAGCATTTTTAAAGGTCTCCAATTTAGGGGTTTGAATACACCGCAGTATTTTGGACGCCAGTGTGGATGGATGTAGCCTTAACCTCCAGATGCTCAGGGCCTCCTCACATATTGCATGCCGAAAATGAAGGAGTGTAATGCCTTTCAAAATACTGAACCATGACCGAGGACAATGCACAAACCACACATTCCTTCATGTCTAATCATTTTTCTACCACATAACATTTATAGCATTTATACTACAATATTTTTAGACTTAATATATTTAAATTCAACTACTTTTGGGCCAGTGTGACACAGGCTTTGAAACCCATCTAGATTTTAATGCTTGGGAAACAAATTTACATATATATAACTGGACTGTTAACTGAATAAATACATATAAAAAGAAACTATAATAAAATAATTCAACATAGACATTAGTTTTTCTTAGGGTGACCTTTGACTCTTGACATCAACACTTAATATATGCCAACAGCTCTGCTTGTAAGATGTAATAAAATATATTTTACATGTCGTGCAGTTGTTGAAGTTGAGCGTATTGCCTGTATACATTATGCATATAGACATACACATGTGCACCACACACACACATATGCACCACACACACACACATCTACAGGGGCTTAAAACAGATGTGACTGTTGAGATAACAGAGTACCACCGCCCCATACTGCTTTCAGAACGAGACAAATGCTTATGAAAGCTGTCCCTGCATGAAGCTTTTGCATGACCACTGCTCTGGCAGTTTTGATTGAATCCCAATCTGACTGGCTTTGACTTGGTCCATCTGTGCAACTGTCCTTGGCCTCGGTTTAGGGTCTGGGGGTAGAGGGGGCCGCACAGCTATCACACTGAGAAGGCTGTTAGGGTCATTACAACCCTCTGCTTCGATATTTCCACTTTTTTGATGGGAGCCAAATGTTGTGCTGGAATCCCTGTGTCTGTCTGTCTTTGTTCCCGTCTCTCACCATCCTGTCCAGGCCTATGCCAGCACAGCTGTGAGCGGCAGCGTGTAATAAAAGTCTAATGCGAGCAGCTGCTGGGGGTTTAAACTGTAATGAGATGGTGTGTGAGATTACCACACTTCGCTAGTCGCTGAGAGAAAGCTTGGCACCCCGACAACATTGTGCCCCCCCCCCCCCCCCCCCCCCAACGGTACAATTACACTTTAGATATGGCTAATAGAATATCCACACAACGCCTGTAAGCAAGAAGCATAATGAGCTTTAGCTTAGCTTCTTCCTTTTCTTTTTCCCTGTCTCTCCATCTCTCTCACTCACATGCCCACAGCTGC
Organism: Epinephelus lanceolatus; assembly: GCF_041903045.1. Taxonomy (NCBI): domain Eukaryota; kingdom Metazoa; phylum Chordata; class Actinopteri; order Perciformes; family Serranidae; genus Epinephelus; species Epinephelus lanceolatus. The sequence continues at coordinate 15,373,802 of NC_135740.1, forward strand.
ACGGAGCGTCCACCCCAAGGAGTTGCTGTAAACTGTGAGGAGCTGATGTAGGAAACAGAGACAGTGTTTCTGAAATCAAAGGCACGCCTAGTCAGAAGATTCCCACAGAGGGGGACAGCAATTTTTTTTTTTTTTTTTTTTTTTTCAGGGCCTGATCGCTGGAAACACAGTTCGCCTGCTTACATCAACCCAACAAATAATTCAGGCCTCAAGTCATGAATAGTTGAAAGCCCTGTGTCAACTTCATTAGTCATCATGGGGGAGAATGTGGTACAGCATATATGCATACCCACATGGTGCCCATACATTCAGTAGCAGGGTTACAATGGAAAGGAGGCTTGCCATGGAGTTGCTTTAGGCCTGCTGTGGAGCTTTTGTTATGCACCACTTTATCATGCAAAATCTTTTCTTTTTTTCTCCCCTTCCTTATTGTCTTGCTTATTCTCCATTATCATCTGTTTCTGTGTTTGAGTTTCATTTGTTTTACTGCTACTCCCCCCCGCCCCCTCCTCTCTGTCTCTCTCATGCTATTATTGGAGCTCTATCCCAGGCATGATAGGATGGATGTAGGAACATAAAAGTCCTTGTTATGATTCCGGCACCTCCTCAGAGGTGCTCTGTAATGAAAGTTCAGGGTCTTCAGGGTGTGAAGCGTCTGTACCTGTCACAGCAGTGTTGCGATAATAGGCCCAAAGGTGCCACTGCCTCATCACGGCAGAGGAGGAATTCTTCTGAATGCGTGCGGCTCTTCATTACCTCATGCAGAAGGCTAAACTCTAGATTCACAGCTCTGCAGAGCTGGATATTGTAAATGTGACCCCGGGGAGCGAAGCAGTGGAATTTCAACACACCACCCAGGTCAGTATTATTCCACACCTGAATACAGAGCCTTCCAGACAATTAGTGGAGAATTATAGAAGGCGAGGCGTTGGGTAATTTACAGAGTCCGTCTCGCCTCAGCCTCAGCCTCAGCCCTAGCCTTGGCCTTGCCAGCCAGCAGGGATATTTCACATTCTCACAGCAGGGGGGTTGTGATGCCGCTGGCAGGCAGAAAGAAAATGGATGCTCTCAGAGAACTTAAACTCAATTTCTTCAGGTATTTAGGAGACGTCGAGTGTGGCAGCTCAAGCCATTCAATTTATAAACGTTATTGCTAAGTGTCTCCATGTCAAGCTGATGTCTGCTTCTGTCGCCACGTGGCTGTATTTGCAGTACGTCTGTGTTTCGGTGCAGGTACAGCCGTGAGATTTAATGTTTGGCAAATGGCCTGTCACTGTTGCACGCTGTAACCGCTTTATTAATCCGCTGCAGACAAGCCCCATTTCCATTATGAATGCAAAGGATGATCAAGTCATTAAAGTAATATTTGAGTCTGGACTGTGGCTAGGCGGCCTTATCAGCGTACTTCACCATCCCTTTCATTAGCCCACCTCATCTTGTTATCATCATCTGCAGCAGATATAGTCTGGTGGAGATAACAGTTGTCATTTAACCACACCACAGCCCTTGATTAAAGTGCTCTATTAAGTGACACTGTTGTTATGCTGCCACAGATCCATCTCTTCATCTACACATGAGTTTGGGTGATTACGAGATGACATAAAAGTAATGAAAAGTTGAGCAGAATTTTCGATCGTCAGACACGAGCTGATAACATTGAATTACAAAACACCTAAACAAATGATTCCGTTAATGCATCAGTCAGCTCGCTTCTGTTCTCCTTGTCATCTGCTTGTCATGCGATGCCACGGCGCTGCAGCTCACCGCGTAGTGTGGAATGCTTATTGCCACATGAGATCTTCGTAGTATCCCAGCTCTCTCCCTCTGAAACGTGTGTTCCAGCTGTTACCACTCTATGGAGTTGTGAGGTTATAATGAGCATGGAAGCAGCTGCTTCCTCCTACAGTAGAGGCCCCAGCCTTTCTAATCCTGATCATTAAGAAAGGGAAGGGTGTGGGGAGCCGGAGTGCACAGACTTGTGGGCCTCAGCACCCCAGGACATGCTGCAGAGACTTGGGTTACCCGACCGTTTTATTAGTTGGACCAGCAGGTATAGAACCTTATTGATCTGCCTGAAGTGGTAAAAAAGGATTAACTTATGCAAGACAGCTGGAGCAAAGACTACAAAGAAGTGCAGCGGCCCCATTTTTCATTCGTCATTGTCCAGACTTGGCCTGAGTTTGGACATTCAGCAGAAATTTCCCGGCGATTTTCCTGCCATCGCAGCGTGAACTCGCTTAGCTAAGATAGAGACACAGAGGCCTGATATTGCTGTATTCTCACAGCCTTAACATCACCATGCATAAACTCAATCTAACATAGAAAATATCAGATTATGAAATATTTATGTTCTGACCTTTCTCAGTAATGATTTCATGATTTAATTTTCTCCAGCTTTACCTTAAAGTGCTGAGAGAATACAAAACAGACCCGAGCAGCAGGCATGAGGGGAAAGAGATGATCTATAGAGACGATGACATTTGCATTCAGCTTGTAAATATCAACAACACTCAGGCAGATTATTCATAGGCTCGCCCGTTCCACTAGTGTCTGTTAATAAGCCCTCAGACATTGGCAAAGACACCTCTCTCTGTCTTTCAATTTCACTCTTTAATACTTTGAGCCGAAACAGTTGAGTGAGTGAAGTTTAAAACGGACTGATATCCAGTACAAAGAGTTGTAACTCACAGACCATGAACGCAGCACCATTTAGACGAAATATATGCAAGCATATACCATGGAATGTACCAGTGTAAAGTTAATAGTGTTACATTTAGAATAACAAGCCCACTCAACCTTGTCATGGTTTAGCTGACGTGGTAACTGCACCCAGAGCTGCGACTCTAACAAGACTATGTCTTTGGAGCAATTTTATGTAGATTAGTAATATGCTAATTTGAAGCATGACCTCGCTGTTTGCCAGAGAAAATCTGTCTCCTTTTTGATCTGCATATTAATGTGCCCAAAGAATAGATGGAAGTTGAGACATGAAAAGGTTTAATAAAATCAGCAGGTAGAAGGCAGCCTCATAATTAATCCGGCAAAGAGGAAGGCTTCCGCAGACAATGGCCACACCTCAAATTCATAATTGGGCCCTTTATTGATATTCCACAGCCTCTCCAGCGCATCTCCTGAAACAGTGATTAATCTCTCACAGTAAGAAAAAAAAATGGTGAGACGTGCTTTACTTCCTCCTCCAACACTGGCACAACCGCTTTAGCCAATACCAGCCCAGAATTATCTCAGCCAGACCATTATCATCCCCCTTGTGATAAATACGCAAAATTACTAACCAAACTCATTTCTCAACAAGACACACAAATGTAGGTGCAGTTCAGGGGACAGGCCATGGCTTTCTGTGTGATGGTCTGTCATTGCATTTGCTCTACCTAACCTCTCCTGACACCTGGAGTCAGGGACCCCCCTCTAAATGTGTAATATTCAATCTTCCTGACAGCTCTGCTAATGACCAGGAGGAACCAAAACAGAGGTAATAGGTGAGCCTCAAAATTGCTTTCAAATTATCCCTGATAATGATTCCCTTCCAAGTAATAAACCCAGTGATGTGTGCGTGGTTTTGTGTGTGTGTGAGTGGCAGTGTGTTTACGTCGGGTGAATGTAGAATGGCAGGGCTAATTATCAGCACTATTAAAGGTAAGTACATCCAGCTGCATCCCGGACAAGTCCTAATGAAGGACAGCAGAAAGGCTGGACTCTTTCATGTGTCGTCTGTTGTTGGTCAATATTCCACACCTCCAGACAGCTGCGCTGCTTCTGCTTCTGCTCCAACTTTGGCTCTGAGGAGAAAGTGAAACATCTCACAGAGCCACTGGTGTTATTCCTCATGCAGTAAGAGGAAACCAACCCAAAACTAACTTTACCCCAACTTTCCATTTGTGGGAACAGGATGATATGAATCTAAATGATAAACTTTCATACTGCAAAAAGTGAAACTTAAGAAAGTTGGAGTATTTTTGGATGATTAAATCTTTAATTTTTTTCTTACCAAAGATGAATAATCATGTCAAGCACCATTTCCAGTGAATTATTAACATAACACAACTGGTCTTAATTTGTCCTAGTAAGATATTCAATCTATTTTCCAGCTAGAGCTGTCAAGAAACAAGTATAAAAAAGTTTATTGCATGGTTGTCACACTCTTATCCCAAACATCTGTTACTGTGAGAGAAAACTAGATGGCTTTGCCTCATTTGGCCCATTTAATCCACGTTTTTTCCTCAGATATGTACCCATATAAATTATTCTTCTGAGGCAGTCTCATGGAGGAAAATGTATCATTTCTTGAAAGATTAAATGCAAAAGTTTGTGAAGAGGGTGTTAGATTTTCACTACATGATTATCGTGGCCAAAATAGTTCAGAATAATGATAATATTGCTATATATACATACAGTATATATATATATATATATATATACTGTATGTATATATAGCCTTCATCTATAACTCTGTCTCTTGTGCATTTTTTCTCTTCTTATGGCAAATGACTTACACTTAAATACAAGTGTAGGAAGGTGAAGAGAGAGTCTGTAACCATAACTTTACAATAGCGTACTAAAAAAGCAGTTACACTTAATGGATGGTGAAAAGACAACCAGATGGCATTGGGGGAGGGAGACAAAGTGAGAACGAAAAGAAAATTACTCAAGAGGCGCTGGATTATTTACACAATGTTATCATATGTATATTATAAACATGATATCAACATTTCATTTTTAAATATCGTAGATATTCTTAATACTAGTATATCAGTAATGCACTGTACTTCCTGTATAGCCTACATAACTGTGAGCCAGAAGGGTGTGATTACGTAACCTATGTGCTGCAGACTGTCCTCCCTCATATGATGGGAGCAAAGGAGGAAGTGAGGTGGTGAAGTATAAAGAGTGACAGAGTTCATGTATGGGGGTGGTCGGGTCAAACAAACACAGTACTTTGACCAAGGAGATGTGTTTGTGTCCCATTTGAAACCAAATGTCATGTCACATCATGTCATGTCCTTAACATGTCATGTTAAGTACTTAACAACACAACAACCAACAATGATTCTTTTCCTAAACTGTTAGAAAGCCAACACCCTGCCCACAAGTCTGCCTAAGGTTATTTCAATGATTTTGAAATGTAAAACATCTGCTGTATTTGTTGTTGTTGAAGTGGTTTACTCATACGACCTATCCTTGGAAAGCTACATTCCATTAACGCTGACCATTTCAAGATACAACCACCACAGCAGGTTCAATAAACACATCTGTCAGACGTAAACAGTTATTACCAACCTATGAAATGCCATCATAATCCAGAGATCATATTTTCCAGACAGAATCACAGCTCATACACTCTCAGAGGTCTAGACAATCTAAATCCAGCGAAACCTTTAGTCCAATCACATTATTACATCTGTAGATATCCACAAACTGTCGCTGCATCATTTCAAACATTCCACAAATGACCCATAATTTCTCTTTATCTCCCTTTTATCTACACAAACTGGCCGTACAGGACCTCAAAATGGAGGCGAGCTTCTGGGCTTTCCAATGATACCTCACTTGAGCCAATGGGAGCTTCAAATGCTGTCACTATGGCCTCCATAGCCAAGCAGGGCCTGACCTGAGGGAATGTACATCACTGTGATTTCCTGTTGTACCAAACTAGTTAAAGCACCAGCAATTGGCCAAACATTCCCAAAGCTTAAGGGTCTTGTAGTCAATGATACGCTGAAGCTCTCGCAGATTTGAACTCCTTACAGGCCCCACACACTGTTGTAAATATACAGAAATGATAAACAAATGGCTCCTTTGTTGTCTCAAGGTCTTTCTTAACATTTTTTTAATACTTACAGTGTGCTGCTCAATAGACATTGTGTCTGTGCTGACTTGTTTTTCACTCATATTCACTCTTTCAGTGCACTTTACCCTCTTTTTTTGAGAAGTGCCTGGACAAAACCTTTAAAAAAAAAACATGGTTTTTTAAGTGTTTATTTTCTGTGATATTGTTAATTTGAATTTGGACTAAGTGATGCTTTATGATATGGCCCTTATTATGCTCTCCAGCGAATACCTCCCAGTTCCAGTCATCCGCAGCACCTTTTTTTTCAATAAAATATGAAAAAATACATATTTTAGTATGTTGAAACTTATATAATTCAATGACAGAAGCACTTCCAGTGATTCTGACAGTTGGGGAAAAAAAGGTTAAGCACCATGTTTCAAATTAGATTATGCATGTACATTTACTAAAAATGGAACTAGATCAACCCTCAGTTTACTTTGGGTGAGCCTTAAATAGGCATTTTAGGTGAGTTTAAGTGAATTTTACAGGACCTTAGCAGCAGTGCTAATTCATAAGATATCATAAAAACTGTTGTATGAAGATACCTTGATGTATTATATAGGTCAACTGTAAGTTTAGAGCATACATGTACATAAACATATACATATTCATCCATCATTACTGTTTTGTTTTCAGTAAAGTGAGTTTTTTCAACAAGTCGTGCAACCTAAACGATTAAAAAATGTGTGTCGACAGTGTTTTGTTCTGTGATCTTTGCCCCCATCAACATTATCTGTCAGTGCTTTTCAAGCAATTACTACTGACTGTGATGCATATGAGCGCTGTAAACTTTGTAGCTAAGGTTTGGTTGAGCTTAGGCATAATAACGATTTGGCTCTGTTTGAGAGATCATGGTCATCGTTAACAGACACCAACACCAACTGCTGCTAGGAGAGTGGGAATTACATAATTCAGAGCAGTTCTATATTTGCTTTTGGAGAAGAACAGTAAATATTTGCATGCAAGAGGTCTCCTGTTAGGCAAATATAAACTTCATTTATTTGTTACTTTATTTTTAACGAATGACCAATGCGGTAGTTTTCTTACCCTTTGCTCAACAAATGAAACTCTGCACCCTGCCATCTCTGGGGATTGACACATGGGAGTCACTGTGGAAACATTTTTAAACAGACTTTAACATAAGTGATTTTTGGCAATGTGATGTCCTAAAATTTCCCAACCCAGGCAAGTTTAGATGACAAACTCTTCACTTCCTGCAATCTGGTTTATGCACCAATTCATGGAGGAAATGTCTTGAAAAATTTGTTAAATTTACTGATCAGCGCATGCACGTCATTTTAGGATCAGTAGGCTAGGGGGGATCTTTTTTTTTGCATTTTTAACATATTTAAAATTTGCATTATGCTTTTTGCACAGTGCACATTTGTTTCTTTGTACTGACATTACATTGTGTGTTTTCTTATACTGCAAATGAGCCTTTTTCAGAGCATTTGTTAACATTTCTTGGTGCATGCTCATTTTCAGAAGATTTTGAACAAATTATGCTTTTAAATAGTGATGGGAACAGTGGTAGGGACACATGTTCGCAGTGTCCCCAGTGTAAAAGACACCTATGGAGTGACTCTCCAGTGCCATTGTGCCATACTAAAAATAAAAGCCCAGGAAAAACAAGTCAGAAACTGATGGTGGTGGACAGTCTTTGGTTTTTATATTTAATGGCCACTCTTTGTCTAATATCGCAAGTAGTTTCAGGAAACCATTGATCCCAGTAATTTTTTATGCCCCAGTGCAAATTGTTCTCTTTGATACCGGCAGTTATGTAGATTATGCACTACTTAGCTTGCTTGAAGAAGGAGATTTTCTACAGGAAGTCAGTGTTTAACACATAACAGTAAAGTACCTCTGCAGAAAGACTGCAGATCCTTTCCTGAGATCTTCTAATAGAGTATGTTTAATGCCAAACGCTGCAGAAATCGGCTCATTTAATAGAGGCCACACTCCTGGATTATAGTTCAATGTATTTCAACACTCCAGTACACTGTGCTGTATGCCAACGTGCCATATATCAGTCTCTATTTCTCCTCTAATGCATGTAACACAGCAATTTGTACATTTCTAATCAGTGCTGCTTAAATACATCACTGTCACCACGCAGCACACCACCGACTTCTTTCTTCTCTCAAATTACAACCATTGTAAGTGCTCTTAATTTTCCAGAGCTGGTGAATTATGAATGATATAAAATATTTAAAAAGCAGCATAGAGCAACAGCAGAGAGAGTTTCATAATCAGGCTAAGTACGTGGTGGTCCGTACTTAACTAAATGAGCCCAGAGCTGTGCACTGCGTAACTGTTTGACCTCTATGCAGCACATTCATTTTCCAAACATATGTTGGCTATTTCGGCAGCTCTGGACTGTGAAACTGAGACAGAAGGAGAAGAGGTCTGTCGTGCATGTGAGCATGATCTAACTGGCTGTGAATACGAGGGAACTGGACCAGCGGTTAGCGGTCGGGGGGAGGAAAAGTCAGCAAACTCAATGACATGTTTGTGTGATCTGATGCAGATTTTTCTGAGGCGCTCTGGAGGAATTGGACAACTCGAGGCCTTCAGGCTATGAACTGCAAATCATTTCCAAACATGCATGAGCACACACACATACACACACACACACACACACACACACAGCCATAGGTAATTATGCCACCAATCGCCACCAGCATAAACAATCGTAAGGTACAGCTGTTCCGGTGTGTCTGATATTATATGGCAAGGTGACTTGGTGTCCTGTAGGCCACCTGAGAGGTAGACCTCCGCAAGGGGACACAGCAATCTATTCTCTTCAGTGCTGAGAGGAACTTACTCAAGCAGAGCAGCAGTTATTTCCCCTCTCTGCTCTGCTCCCAATCCCTCCCCGTTTGCCTTCAAGTCAGCACCAGTTAGTAGCTCCTTCTGTGTGTGTGTGTGTGTGCAAGTGTGTGTCTGCGAGACTGTACGCTAGGCTAATTTCCACCACGATGCACTGCAGTGTGCTACGAGCGTTCTCCAGGATATTGATGTGCTGCATATTAGGCAGCAGAGTGAATCAGCTCTGTGTGCTGTAAATATTCTATTGTCACTTTAATGCCTCTGTCAATGGCTTTGTCCAGGGTAATTCAGGCCGCTGGTGTTTCTGTCCCCCATAGCTTTCACCAGCGAAGCGTCTCACACACATCTGCACACACTTCATGCACACACATGCAGATACAGAGCGAGTGAAACAGAGAAAATGAGGGGAGAGGGGCGGGGGCCAGAAAGATAGGGAGGACACAGACACACGCACACTTTGCCTCGGGTTTTTCTTGCCGTCACAGATGATCAGGCCCAGTTTTGGCTTTAGCTCAGCTCTGACCAACCCCTGGTCCTGGAGCCAAACTGTTAAAAGACATTAAGTCAGCACAGAGACGCGCCACTGCCTCCTCTCTCTGCTAACCACAGGACACTAAAAGTGTGTATGTGCATGCACATGTGTGTGTCTGTGTGTGTGTGTGTGATTGGAAACAGGGTGACTGTGGGCTAGGATCTGCACACATGTGTATCCTAATGAGTCTTTGCATGTACCAGCACATGTGTAGCCTTCTCCTTGGTGAGGTCAGATAGAGAGAGGGCAGAATATTTGGAGCAGCCTTCCGGTCTCTCTGGGCGCACCACATGCCTGTCGCAGCTCAGTGAGCAGACTGTGAAAAGCTTATGTAAATGACGAGCCGCTCAGATGTGAAATCAGCCCTGTATTAAATTGTTTTGTTCCACTTGTCAGAGCTGATTAGTCCGAAAAGCTCTCCAAAAGCTGCGCAGGTATTGTGTTGATTGTATTCATATAGAAAAAAAATTCCATAGATCACCTCGGGAAAGAGCATCTGTGTAGGTAGCAGGGTGCAATTGCTTTCTGAAGTGTGATCATTAGTCAGTTATCCCATGACAGATTAGTCTGGTGGATTTTTGAAGATGCTGGATGGCCCTTCACAGATGCACACTGATTGCCATCCTCCCCCATATGTATCCAGGAACCCTCCACCTGTCTCTTCAAAGGAGGCCGTTCTCGCTCCATTACAAAGACCAGATCACAGGTCCCATTAGTCTAACCTTAGTCCACTTCTGCCTGAATGTCACAGACCGGGAACTGCACGCCCTCTCCCCCTCCCTTTCTCTCACACGCACATACACCTCTGGGACGCAGCACAGGTGGCATCTTCAATTCTGTGCCGGGATAGTGGGAGGGAAATTAGAGTGGAGGAGAGAAGGGATGTGAGAGACAGGGTGAGGGGTGGGGGGTGGGGATGGAAAAGAGAAAGCGAGGAAGCAAGTTCGGGAGATGTGTGGGCAGGGAGAAAGAGATAGAGGGAAAGAAAGAGGGAGAGAGAGAGAGAGGCAGCGAGGAGATTGCAGCACGACGGCTGGAGGGCTCCCAGCATAAAGCAGGTCTTTGAAAAGGGCAGACAAAGAGAAAAGGTCTCGGCCAAATACCTGAAAGAATGTTGAGAGGAAAGAGGAGCGCGGCCAGAGGGAGATAAGGCAGTTAGCCGCACACTGAGGCAGCTCCTGTGTCATTGGATCAGGTTACTTCTGCTCCCATGTGTGTGTGTTTGCATGCGCTCATCCGTGCGCCTGTCCATTTGAGCACCGAGGTCGATACCAGCCCTGCCGACATTCCGGAGTGGTCTGTCTGCGTTCATGGTCCAGTGAGGTCGCTGACAAAGCCATGATGGGCAAGGCTGCGTGTGGCGCCTCTCGGACGAGCCCAGGTTGGTGTGACAAGACCAGGACCACAGACCTGAGCCAGCATCAGGGCCAGACTACGGGATGAAAGAGTCATAATAAAGTTTCAATATTTCTGTTGGACTCAGGAGATTTCTGGTTCCCATGTGTCGCTTTTTTTTTCCAAGCTCCTCTCCTGGGCTTCAAAGCATCTTAAGAGGAGAGCCCGCTTTGAAAGTGATTTTCAAGTCTGGGCTTTATCTGTGTGTGGGAAATCACCCTCTAGCTATTTTGTAAGCTTAGCTACCTTTGAATAGACTAACAGAGCCTTAGGATAAAGGGATCTACTGAGCTACCGTAGCAACAAACCAAAATGAGGTGCAAACCAGCTTCTCCCTGTGTTGGTGTGGAAGCGACAACAACTCTGTCAGGATATTAGAAGTGGATAATATGAGTATCGAAACAAATCTAAGCACTTATTAGTTGTGATTGAGGTCTGATAGCAATTAGTCTCGCTCCGGCACACAGACCGACTCCTGTCTAATGATGTCATTGACCTTGTCACCACGCAGAGGTCAAAGTGTCCATGTTAAACCATGCGTAATGGTTCCGTGTTTAGACTACAAGGGCCTGTCCGGCTAAATGGTGATGGATCGCGTCTTTTTGCTGCTGCCGGTGGTGTGTGTTGCATCAGATGATACGGGTCTCAACATGATACGCAGTTGATTAAATCAATACTCCAAGGAAATGTGTGGTGGGGCTCCATTTCAATCCAATAACACTGGGGCTTAAGTCGTGCGCGTGTGTGCACGTGCCCGCACATGTATGAGCTTGTCTGACTGTACCCTTGAGGAGCGTTTGCACAGAACACAAAATAAAAGGACAAGGACATTGTGTTTGTTTGCAATATGCTTTTGAAATGAGGTCATCAGCAGTAAATGCACGCCTTTAAAGAAGCATCATGATTATCTGAAACACATGAATACAGAAATCTCTTCCCTATCAGCGATGACAGACTAGATGATCGTGGTCATTTGCTGCCCCAGGTTCCTAAATCATAAGGGAGGAATGGAAAATGACAGACAGCCCGGCAGGCTTGTGCAAAAAAACAGGACATTTTTCTATTTTCCTTTGCATGTTTATTAGATTTGTTTGTCAAGAGGAGGCCAGCTGCTGCTAAGGCAGAACACTGAACGCTGGTGGAGAGGCAGCAGATCTGTAGAATAGTAGATATGGAAAAATTTCCAGCCATATGGCCACTGCCTTTCCGCGTTATGTCAGGGATTGTTAGCAGGACAGGTGCTGCCCTTAGGCTGTATACGCATTAACAAATGCATGCACGCTGTTCATCACACTGTTTGCACACAAACACAACACAGCTCGGGACAAGGGGAATAATTTGTGCTGTTTTACTGCCTACCTGTTTTCCCTCCTTCTCCCTCTTTCTTTCTGTCTGCCTCACCCCAGCGGTGACCCGTGGCAACCCCCAGTCTAATGACCGCCACAGTTTGACACTCATTAAAGGTGGTCAATTAACCAGAGGGCCCGGAGTCACTTTCATTAGATGACTTGTAAAGGTCTATTTTAGTCTGGCTTTAAACAAAAGGGGGCCAGGCAGGACGGGTGCAGGGTACCTGGACCACGGGTGGTGGTAGATGTAGATGCAGGAGTGGGTAGGGGGGAGGTTTTAAAACCTGTGAGAGGAAGAAAAAGAACCTCTGGAGAGCCATTTGTTTTGTTTGTTATTTGTTTTGTTGAACTGGATTCTGTTGGTGTTTTATGGAAACAAACTCAAATGGTGAAAAACAGTGAAATTGCTGAACAGAGCACAGAAAATTAGATCTCATGAGAGGGAAGATGAAAAACAGAGCCATCTGCTCTGAGGGCTGGCTCTCTAAAGACGATCTGGTCTCATTTCAATCCTTTGTATCACTCCTTTACAGTAAATCAAGGGAGAGATTTTTTTTTTCCGATGGTCCAAGCTTTTGTGTGTGTGTGTGTGTGTGTGTACTTAATGCTGCATGTGCATGTGTGCAAATATAGTTGCGAGCGCACCGAGGGGAATGGTTTTCCCATTGTGCATGCTTCCTGCTGTAACATATCTTAGAGTGTGTGTGTATCTGGTTTTAGGCAGAAAGCGTTTCCCGGTCCCAGGCCTCTGGAGTCATCAGCCTGTGAAGGTCAAGTCTGATTCAAAAAGAGACAAGGCAGATTGGCATGGAAATGGAATCTGCTGTCTCTGTGCCAAACGTCCAGACTGACTGACTGCCCTCAGCCTCTCATCACATCCAAGTCTATCCTCTCATCGCACCGTCCACTCCTCCTCCTCTTGCCGCCGCCTCTGCATACCAATATGGGAATAACACAGAAGAGGAACAGCGCTGAAATGGGCCTGTTTAATAATCACGATGTCAAACAATGTCTGCATGCACGGGAAACATGAATCCAGCTGTTAGTTGCAGCTAGGAACCATCTGCTTAAAGCAGAGCTGTCTCTTCTCATTGCTTTTTTTCTTGCATATGGCAGATGTAGCCTCGAGGCATTTTTAAGCAGTTATTTTATAATGAAACAAGAAATGCACTTATTGAGCTACTTGGTTCATAAGCAGTCGCTGCTAAGAGATATTGCTTAAATGTTTATTATATCTTTATGAGAGAAGTCTAGTTAGATGAGTTGTATGAGGCCTAATGTGTGTGTGTGTGTGTGTATGTGTGTGTTCTCTGCTGTTGTATGTAATGAGCATGCGCTTTTGATATGAATGAGTGCAGTGAGGCGTGAGATGAGTATGTGCCTGCTGGTATGGAACAAGTCCTTGCACTTCTTGTGTGTGTATGATTTTGTGACTGGACTATGCGTGTGTGTGTGTGTGTGTGTGTGTGTGTGTGTGAGAGAGAGAGAAAGAGAGAGAGAGAGAGAGGGAGGGAGTGTTCATTGGGCTGAAATGGGTCCCTGCCCTTCATGAATATTCAGTTACCCCCCGCGTTCCACTGATGTCTCACTGATGTCAGCTTGCGTGTGGGAAAAGTAGTTGCCCCGGTAACAATACTCCCCCAAAGCTATTCTTACTGCTGCAAAAAAAAAAAAGTCAGAAAGAAATTGGGGATGCGTACTATAGTCCCAAAATGCAAGGCGTGTTGGTCTGGAGTCAGTAATAAAATACAGCTAAATGTAATCTTCTTGATCTCATGTGGCACCCTTAAAACTAGGGCAGCACTTAGGTCACATGTTTAGGTCAGTCACCCTTCACTGGGGGATTCTCTAATGCATCCTGTCAACCGCTGTGCAGCCACAGCATCGCAGGGAACACAAAGGCATGTCTGCGCCCGCTCATGATGCCTCCTGACTGCTCCTCTCAGTTTTAATTTCTCAGCTGGGTATTTGCTGCGAATTTGTCTGTTAAGCTGAAAAGCTCCGATATAAAAGGTCTGTTTTGCTCTCTTCAAGCCACTGACATTGAGAGATCCTTCACTGCTGCACTGAATGAGAGATATTATTATTCTGACACTGTCATTGTCAAACAGTCTTGCAGACAGATGCACACACGCTCACACGCGCACTTGCTATCCGTCAGCATCCACCATCTCTGCCCCCACAGATGTTGCCTAGTATTTAGGTCAGTTAGTTTGCAGATGGGTGGTCAGCGACGCTTGTATTAGCTTGGGTTTCCAGGAACTGATACAATAGGCCAGTCAGCTCTCGGCGGCCACCCCGGAGAGGCCGGAAGTGAAGCTCTTTATAATCACAACGGACAGTGTTCGCTTATGGATACCAAACAGCATTAAGGTCCCACTAATGACTGTGGCTACAAGATTAAGACCGCCGTGAAAATCCACTGCACTGATGAATGTTTCTACTGTAGCCATGGAGATAAGATTCCTCATATGACTATGCTCTACTTACTGTATGTTACTACTACTACTGAGGACATTATTATAAAGAAGTTTGTGCACATTGTGGTTTTATTTTGGCATTACTGCACTTTCAGCCACACAGGCACTGGCTCAGATCAGCTATTTGATCAGTATTCGAAGGGACAGTTCACCCCCAAATCAGAATTACGTATTTTTCCTTTCACCTGCAGTGCTATTTGTCAATTTAGATTGTTTTGGTGTGAGCTGCTGAGTGTTGGAGATTTCGGTTGTAGAGATGTCTGCCTTCTCTCAAACATAATGGAGCTAGATGGCACTCAGCTTGTGGTGTGTAGAGCAAGAAAATAACACTTTGGAAAAACTCAGCAGCAATGTCTCTTTCCAGAAATCATGACCCGGTTACTCAAGATAAGCCACAGATCTTGTTATGAACAGTTTCACATAGGAACTATTTTCTTTCTACCAAACTACACCCGCTAACTGTAGGCTATCACCACATAGAAGGAAGTTAGCATCTACTAATGGACAAGAGGCCTGTGACAGCGTGACATGTGGTGTGAGTTAGCATTAGATGCAAGTTTATTTCTGCACAGTGATTCGGTTGACAGGTGTAGTTTGTTTGAAAGAAGATAGTTCCTACATGAACCTGCTCACAACAAGGTCTGTAGATTATCTTTAGTAACCAGGTCATGATTTCTAGATAGAGACATTGCTGTTGAGCTTTTCAAAAGTATTTTATTTGGCTCTTTGAGCACCACAAGCCGAGTGCCATGTAGTTCAAATACATTCCAGAGAAGGCAAACATCTCTATGGCTGATATCACTGCATCAAAAGAATCTAGACTGATAAATAGCACTATAGGTTAAATAAAAATAAGTTTTGATTTCACTCACTCAGAGCTTACTCACTGACACATAGTGTAAGAATCAAAAGATGGCAGCAGCAATGTCATTTATAATCATGCAAAGTTTTTAGCCTATATATTTAAGTCAATAGTGTCAAGTTTTTATATAATGTTTTAACTTTATTTAAAAGTTTTTGTACAACACTGTCAGGTTTTAGTAATAGTCTCTGGTGTTTGTTCAGTCAATCATTAAGTTTGTACCCAATACTCTCAGCTTTTCCATAAATATTTAAAATTTTAGGTTTGTTAAACATTTTAAGATGTTCATTCAATATTCCCATGTTCTCTGAGGTATTCATTACATATTCTCAAGTTTCACTCACTATTCTCGGACCCTCACTCAATAGCCTCAGGATTTCGTTCAATATTCTCGAGTTTTCATCAATACTCTCAAGGTTTCATTCAATATTCTCGGATTCTCATTAAATATTCTCAGGTTTTTATTTAGAAAACACTTCAGTAATGCCATGTAATATTTCCTCAGGAGTATGCCAGTCATTTAAACAATTCATTTAATTGTATTTTGAAAATTTAAGACTATAATATCCCTTTTGGGCTTTACCTGAGTTTCTCACCCTTCACCCACCTGTCAGTCAGCCGAGGCCGGGACATGAATCCTTGATATACAGCTTTAAAAAAGGTTGAAAATAAAGTTCAGTAAACATCAACAGCGCGTGAAGAAAAGTGAGGCCATTACTGTAAAGTACAAACGTGTGTCTGTATTTGCCGGGATGACTCTTTTGTAGTGTTAAACATCAAGAGCAGTTTGAGTGAAAGGGGGGAAATGAGAGAGACAGAAGGAACCAAAGCTTCAAGGCATAATACTGTAATTGGAAAATTGTGCAAATGCGTTTTGGAGTCATGTTATATAAATGGCCAGCAGAGATAATGCCTGAGATTCGAGGCATGGCCTAATTGAGAGTAGGAGATGGAGGAGGAGAGGGGTGGTGATGCTGAGGGGGCGAACATAGCGTGGGTTTTAAATTGGGTGAAGGAAATGTGGATGGAAATGGGATGTTTTCAAAGACGTGGGAGGCAGGGAGGCAGGGAGAGCGAGCTGTTTCTCTTTAAAGGGGAGGAGAGAAAGAAAGAAAGGGAATAATTCCCACTTTCTTCTTTGGTCTCCACACCTGTGACCCTGCAGCCAGCCGCATAAGCTATTTCTCCCATACGTGTGTGCGTGCGTTTTTCAAGTGTGTAAGTCTCTCAGGTTCTCTCACTCTCTGTATGATTGATGAGTCTCGGTCAGACCTGGATCCTTGCCATAGCCCGGGTCTGATCAGGCATGTTCTGGTCATAACAATGCCATCAATATGTGGCTGACGGCTGTGTGTGTGTGTGTGTGTGTGTGTGTGTGTGTGTGCGTGTGTGCGTGTGTGTGTAATGAAACATAAAAATGAAGCATACCATAACCCATGAGATCCAAGATGTTTTGGTGGGATTTCTATTTCCTGCCCCAGTGCGGGATTAAAGAGGAACGCTGTTTAGATATAGTTCCCCCCATTGATTAGAATTTGAATCACATTAATTAGCCCTTTCATGAGCGATCCATATGTTACTGTTTGACTAATGAACTCTCCTTTCATGGTTTTTCTTCCCTCAGTTTCTGTTTCTTTGCGCCGTCTCAGGTTTCGTCCGTAACTTGAAGATTGACCAAAAATCTGCTTGATATTTGATGAGCAGCATTTGATGAAAGGCATTAGTGGGCCTGCATTATTTATGACTGGCGAGTGATGCATTAACTCATTAAATATGTATACGTACATTACATGAGAAAGAACATGTCCCATAGCATGTCATATTGATTCGGGTGTGAGTTACGAGCCTCCTGCACGATCCATATGAAAAAACATTAGGAGATGGCACACCAAATCGCTTAAGAGCTGTATCGACGGACTCTCTCCCTCCGGATGCATTGTCACAGTTGAGAAGTTGCAGAGTTTGAACTTGCTCGCTTCAACAGATCAAGGGTAGCGTCTGCACATGCAGCAGATTTTGTGTGGGAGCGGAGTGTGTGAAATAACGTGAGGGGAAACTAAGATGCGGTGCCAACTTACACTGTTAAAGGAGTCATACCAGCGTTATTGAATTCTTTCCCTCATCTGGTTAGCTATCACTTTACATCTCCCGCTGACAACTTTATTTTCCATCCATGGCTTCTTTACAAGCTCTACAGGCCTCGTGGCCTCATCAGAAGTAAAAGTGACTTGCCTCGCAGGCAGTGATGTAGTAGCAAACAAAATGATAAGTAAACTATGCTAATGCAGAACCGGTTGGTGATCATCTGAGGCAAACAACCACCGGTGCAATCTAAAATGAATTACTCAGCTCAAAAAAGCATTAATCTATGCTTCCTCGCCTTAGAAGACCCTTTGCTCATTTAGTTTACATCAGTTTGATAGTAATTACTATGGCAGCCACATGCTATGAATTTATATTATGCAATTTTTGTCAGCCTGAGAAGAAAGTTCATTTCACACATAAAAATGCAAGTTTGCTTCACTCGTAGGTCTCAATGCCTCAGAGGTGACTCTGTGATAATCTCCAGTGATTTACTTCTTTTCCACATTAAAAACTGTTAGAAAAACCCAACTGGAGAAGAAAAAAAAAAGCTTCCTAGGAAGTTCTTTTTCGCAGTCGGTATTCATGGTCATGGATTAAAATGAGTGTAAGTTAAATTGTTCCCAAGCCACCTCAAACTGCTGGCAGCTGTTGCTTTCCCAGGTGACTGTTTCATTTATAAAGACATGTGAGCCGCCATGTTACACAATCAAAACAATACAAAACAATGTGGGGAATTACACATGCTCACATCAAGTGAAAACTCACAAGGGTGTTTTCGTTGCAGTGTTAAAATGTACTGGTGTTTAAATATGCAAATGAAGTGGAGTCTGAGCTCGCATATGCTTAACTACTGACAGCTAAAGAGACAACTCTTGATAAAAGTTGTACGCTGCTGAAGATGATGAAGATTAATTTATACATAACATGTCTAGCATTACACAATACTCAAGCGTTGAATCCACTGGACAATTGAGTATCAAGCTAATATTTAATTTAATAAGGATCTAGATGCCTTTTCAGAAAAAGTGAGGAGTGAAAATGCTGCAGTGCATGCTGCAACAGTAATATTCCCTTATTTTTGTGATGTTGACTCTGTTGTAGAACAACAGACGAGCCCTTTGGCAAATGCACAGACACACACAAGCAGACACACACACACACACACACACACACACACACACACACACACACAGTAAAACATGCAGTCACACACAGTAGCTCAGTGGGGGGAAGGTTTTAATAAACCCACAGTAACGTGGATCTATGGGGGCGTCTCGGGACCAAGCCAGGAAACCAGATGAACGTACCTGCCCCGGGGCACTGAGAGAAACGAGCGAGGATGGGGGTGTGAGTGAGGGGTGGAGAGGGGGGGGGGGGGGGCAGTGAAGCCACAGGCGCATTATGTCTCTCATTGCCCTGACTTTTTCTCTCTCCTGCCATCAGTCTCTTCACTCGCTCACTCTGTCTCTGCTCACATCATCAGCCACACGAAAGCCATGCCCACAAACACTGATGTGTTTGTCAGAAGAAAATGCCCAATCACTTTAATAACATTTCATGCCATCTCTGCTTTCACCGAGGACTTGGAGTTTGTTCCTCAGACGGTAATTTCAGACAAACGCAATGGAAATGCCGAGTGCGGCCAATCAGATTTAATCATGTATGAAGAAATGTAATTTTGGAGGACACCAGGGCAGAGCGGGTTGATACGGGTATTAGTTACTATGCAAAAAGGCGTGTCCATACTCTCCGAATATGAATTTATGAAGCCTGCTTGTGATTTCAATCTGACTAATGTATCAGAACAAACCCATCTGTGCAGCACTGACCCCCGAGGTGAGGGTTTGGGGGTGGGGGTGGGGGTGGGGGGGGGGCTGAGAGGGAAGTGCAGTGAGCGTGGGCGGCTGGTTTTTTATGCTCCCACCATGAACCAAGGTGGTCAGTGAGGAGGCAAATGAAATCTTTTACCCACATTTATACAGCTTTAAGGGAAAAATGTAGAAAGAAAGAACATCTCTCCAGAACAATTTCCATGGGAAAAATTTTATTTATCAATATGCGGTAGTTTCCAAACTGGTGGAACATTATTTCCATTGTAGCTGGTGCCAATAGGTTACGCTGAGAAGCGGCGAAAGAAGTGAATGGCAAAAAAAAAAAGAAAGAAAGAAATAAAATAACAAAACTTGACAGTTATGATTCAAACAAAGGGAAACAAATTCAACAGGTTTTGCTTACACATGCACATTGAAAAAATAATACTGTGGCTTTGAACAATAGCAGAAATCAACCTACAGTGAGGCTCATACCATGAGCTGAGCGACCAACATCCTTGTGCTAAATTAGGAAAGGAGGGAGAGAGCAACTTTAAAACAAAGGACCGCCTGGGAGATAATGAGTGGTGTAAACCGGATGATTTATGGCGAGCGCAGAGCGGTCACACTGTCAAACGTGGCCCCTTTTTCTCCTTCTCCCCCTCTCACTCTACGCCTCTCTCCATCTAGCCCGATAGACTTATTAAAACTGAGAAAAGATTAATCTTTGTGGACCAAAATGTTTTTGTTACATCTAATAATGGAGTGGAAGGTGTGGGTAACTGAAAGGCAGTGGAATTACACAGTCTTCATACGCAGAGTTAAGTGCTGTCTCCAACAGGGAACGGGGCCTTATCATTCATAGTTTCAATGACCTATCCATTTCAAAGCTGCTCGATGACAAAGCTTCAGTCCTGAACAGTTTCTGAGCAACTAGAATCCTGTTGAATGGCGATGTAAAAACTCTGAACCCCAGTTTTTCTTTTTTTTTTTCTCTAACACATGTGGTAACAAAGACTTTTTTGACAATACTGGACGCTGCAAAAAAAGACAGCTTGTGTGTCCGTTGCAATATTCAGTTGAACTCTAAAAGAAAAGAAAATAAAAACATATTGCAAACAGAGACAAAAAAAAAATGCAAGGATTCATACAAAACACACTTTAAAAAGACAGCTATTTACAAACATCCTCCATTACAAAAATCTAATCTTAAATTTTTCTTATGAGCAGTGTTCAGGTGAAATTACATCTTAAATTGGGCTCTATCCATATATTTACATTTCTCTGTTATCTCCTTTTAATTTTTTTTCCCACCCCAAAAAAACTTTGAATAACATTAAGTGGTCACTAGAATGAATAAAAATGAGATATGGTTTGTGGTAATTTGGTAATGACTCCCTTGGCTGGTGTAGGTGAATGGATGCGCACCGATCCGAAACAAAAATATTTGATTTAAATGTGTTTCACAGAGGGCCACTGAGGGCTGCATGCTGAGTTAAAACACAGGACCACAAAAGCACGAGCAGCTGTTTAGGTTGTTAACTCTGAGGTTAACGACACACAAAAAGCCACCGGAGTCTTCCCCGAGTCTTCAAGCTGGGCTGCCTTTTAACTCAGCAGTGTATATCCGTGGATGGCAATAGTATGTGACAGCAGATGATAGGTGTCTCTGCCGGTGGATAAACATTCACCAGGCAGCCTGACCGTTTGACTGGAGATAAACCTGGACCCGTCAGTCTCAGTGTGTCTGTGCGTGTGTGTGCACATGTGCGTCAAACGTCAGCTCGTGTCTGCGTGCTGAGGAATAACTGTCCTTATCTGCTCCCCTCTCCTCTCACACATCATTAATCGGGACTGCGGCGCTCCGTACTCTGGCAGCCACACTGTTTGGAGTTCCAGTCCCAAAACAAGTCTGTTCAGCTGCAAGACCACATTCGTACACACACACACATACACACGGAAAAAACTGCAAATATAAGCACAAATAAGCACTCACACAGAAGCACCTCCATGTGCACACAGATTCGAACGCCCACCCCACCACCTAAAAAGCGAGCTTCGCTGTGCACACGTGCACACATCCAGCTGCAGTAAATCCTGTCGCGGTGCCGCTGCCCTGGGCTGTGTGATAGCTGAGCTGCAGTGTCCTCGCTGGCTGAACACCTTGACTGAGGAATATTCTGCACAGCATTTTTATTCACAGCACAACTGGTGAGAGGATGGAAAAATGAATGCTAAACTACCCTCCATCATCCCCCCTCCCTCTCATCCCCATCCACACCGCCATCTTCCTCTCAGGTTAAAGCCAAGTCACAGGAACATTTTCTCCTTTATCCGCCGCTCTCGCTCTCTCTCCTCCCCGGCTGGTGAGTGTGGGCACGGAGATGGCACATAGATTAGTCACACGCTGGCGACACCACTGACTGTGCACTCCACTGACTCATCCACAGATGGCAGCCAATTGGCACCTAACAATACTGTATCCCAATGTTCAGCCGTGGCTCGCCATCCAACTTATATATAGGGCATCCTACCTATGTAGGCCAGCCAATCAGTGCCGACTACACAACCTACGCCCGCCTCGCCCAGGCAGCAGGCACCAAACTAAGTGTTTGATGCTTACACCGTAGCACCAGAAGCCAGAACAAACAAATATCAACCTGCCTGCTGTCTTAAAAACCATCTCCCCGAAAGCTCATCAGAGACAATAAAACCTTCAATCTGTGCCAACTGGAGCACTAGAAAGGTTTTGTAAGATCTTGGGCTTGTCTGTCTGTCGGCGCGTCACTCAGTCTGTCTTGTTTTTGAACTCTGCGATACAGTATCTTGGTGTTCTAGCCCTAAGCCAGTTAAGTCTGCCCAGATACAAGACTGGTCCGGACATGCCCGAACACACACACACACACACACACACACACACTCACAGAGGACGCACCCTTCAAATACACACAAGTAGGTCATAAATACCAGAGTAATGGTAAAGCTCATATCAGACCAGTAGAGAGGGGAGTATTCCTGGGAACACACACAAACACACACATCGACGTCAACAGTCCAGGTCAAGGTACTTTCTCTGGAAAAGAATGAACGCGATGGATGACATGGGTGGTGTTACATTATGGAGTAATAATGATGATCTATTCAACTCTATACATTGTGCACTTGTAGGAAAAGTCTAACAAAATACAACTGCTTTGTGAACTGAATCAGGGTTCGAGGAAATCCTCCATCAAAAATAGTAAGTAAGGCAAACATCAGAGGTGCGAAGGGAGAGGAACACATTATTCCACACACTGTGTCTGATACCTGAGCTATCTGGAGAGTTTCTTGGCCCAGCACGGAGCCCTGACTAACACACGCGCACACAGACACACACACACACACACACACACGTTTTATGCTCGCACACACATTGCAGGCTGAGTGGCGTCCGGGGCCTGTGTCTGCCTGTTCCTGGCTAGTGTGCTGGGATGGTGTGTTTAATTGGGTGTAGCACAGACTGTACTTCAGGGAACTGAGATAAGTTATATCCTGCCCATTAAAGGGGACAGCAAACCAGGATGCTAGAGTTCCATCTGTTGGTTCGCTCCAGCCCCGCACCCCCCCTGTCGGAGCACAGTGGGGAGTTGTAGAAGGTGGGGAGGTGAGGGGAGGAGGAGGAGGGGCGGGTGGGGATTGTCAGACAACCCAAACAAACAGAATAAACCTCACTCATCAGTCAGCTCACAACCCCGCTGGTCACTGGTCAGTGCGTTCTCTCTCCAGATTTGTGCAGCAGGTGGTAGAAATAACATGGGCTTGAAGAAGCATCAAGTCCCCAAAATGCAAAGGAAAGTGTTCTTCCTAAGAACATAAATCAAGCACTCCTCTCTTCCTCTTCTCCTGGCGGTGTCGCTGGCTGTGCGGAGCATGTCAGACTTTGTAGTAGATGTTAGCGGGGCTTTGCGGGGGCATCTCCTGGACAATGTAGACGGGGTGGCCATAGTCGCCGCTCACCTTCTCATAGTGAGGGCAGTAGTTGTTCTCTGTCCGCAGCGGAATGATGATGTCACTGGGCTCCGTGCCAGCCGTGCCCCCGGGCAGCTTGGGATTGGACAAGGTGCTGAGAGAAAGCGCTGAGGGGCGGGGCTGAGAGTGGGCGTTTTTCCTGGCGCGCTTGCGCATCTTGATAAGCAGGATGATGAGGAGGAGGATGAGCAGGAGGAAGATGATGCAGCCCGCCCCGATGGCGGAGAACACGGCCACTTTGGAGCTGAGGATGCCGTCCGAGTTTGCCGGAGAACCAGACTGGTCCTGATTCATGGTGTCTATGGAGAAATAAAAAGAGAGGGCTTAGGGACTGTACATAAATTATCAGGGAGGGTGGAGTGGGGGGTTGTCATCTTTTTTTTGCTGGAGGAAGGGCAGTCAACCTTTTTTTTTTGAAGAACACTTAACTTTTTCTTACCCCATATTTCTATTTTATATGTGTGTGACTTGTATAGAAAAAAGAGATCAAATAGGCACATCAAAAAGACGGCTTTGATGTGAGCCATAAAGGTGCATTTTGCCATATGCAGAAGGGTTGGGTGAAAATATTGCAGTGCACAAGGCCCTCAGCACAGAACTGTTCTTGGTTCACACATTTGCTGGCTACAATAACAGTTTATTTAGCAGCTCACTTTTAAAAAATAGAGAGTAGCTTTGTTCTCAACATTCTATGAAAGGAATACTTCACCGCCAAAATGACCATTTGTATATCAGTTACTGCATGATACACTGAATTCGTGATGATTGTTTTTCTCGCATGCCTCCACGATGAATGAAGAATCCAAAAACTGAGAAAATTTGTGATGAATTGGAGTTAAAGAGGTCTGTGTTTAACGACAGCGAAACTATGTCAAAACATCTGTTTACAAACTCACACTCATCTCACGCAGTATAATCCAAGTCTCATTTATCCAGTCGTATGCTTGGTGTTTCCCAAATAGGCAGCCCTTTTCGACAGGAAACTGAGCTCAAAGTGACTTATCTATTCTCTCTCTTTTCAAAGCCAAAATCCATTGACAAAATCAATAATTTTACCTCCCTTAACACAGGATAAGTTAGTGTATTTGTGTTATTGTGTGATGTTTTAAAGGGTTGAATTCACTAAAAGTTCAATCCTATGACGTCAAGTAATCACATTTTTTTTTTTTTTTTTTCAGTTTTTGGATTCTTCATTCCCTGGGTTCACCAACTAGGGGTGGGTGATATGGCCCTAAAATAATATAACAATATTTCAGGGTATTATATGACAAATCAGTAGAAACTATATATATATATATATATATTATCAATTTAAGAAAACAGAGTTGCAACAAAATAAATTATAGTTTTAAATGTTAACCTAATAGTTTGCATTCACATATTCAGTAAAAACTAAACAAAAATTATCTCTAATTTCTTTAGTTTGTTAAAAACAACAGAGTGAGATTCAGATTCTGTATCCACTATTAACAGTTCAACAAAATAAAATCTACCACAAATTACACATTTAAACAGTTCACAAACACAAAAATGCACCCTGGGAGCTATACATATAAATCAACAGGTGATTTCCTTCTCTTTTAGCAAAATCCTAAATGATTGAGTTGGACTTGTTTTCACCTGGACCTTTATGCTCTGCCATTTCTTAATCATCACACTGTACCCTGCGACAGGCTGTTATGCTATCTTAATTATCGCACATTCACATTTATGTAGTTTTTTTGTTGAGCCGCGAGTGTCACGTAGGTTTACATTACCAGAGGTTTATGACAAAATTACTTGACGACACAGACTGACTCCCGTGTGTGCACAGCGAGGGGATCGGGAGAGACGCTGTGCTGCTGCCAGAGGAGCCGCTGAATGAGTTCCCTCAGAGCAGTAATTCACTTTAAGAGAAGTCCGGGGCTGCTCATAAAACATTCAGGACGCCCAGGCCTAACGACGCCACAGTTTATTCCACACTACTGAAGCTGCTCCTCTTTTTGGAACCATTGTGGAGTCTGTAATAATTTTGCTTTCAGTAGTGGTTGTTTTTGCAGTGGCTAACAGTATGACGTCAATATGTCAACAAATTGAAATATTGCAAGAATCACAATATGAATTTTTCATATTATATTAAAAATTATACCGTTATTATCGTGAACAAGATGATATGACACACCCCTACATGGGAGAAATTGTTTTCTTCACAAATTCAACATAACACAGGGTGAGTAATTGATAAACAAATGTCATCCGGCGGGTCAAGTATTCCTAGGTTTGCAATAAATACATCATTTTGAGATTTTTTTCCTAACAGAGGAGCAGGGTTTTGGAGCCAGCAACCCTCTCCACCCAAATTATTTTTATACAGTCCCTTAGAGACTTCTGAACAATCAGAGCAGTAATATAATTTACAGTAAGCCAGCCCTGTCATGTGCACATCTTTCTGTTCTGTGCCTAAATTAACTGTGATCACATCCCTGTTTGTTGTTTGCGCTGACATGACTAACAGCCCCATTGATGTAATCTAATTGAATTAGCTCATTCAAAATAGACTCCTAATGAAATCTGTAGACATCACTCAACATGACAGAGATTCCTGCTCCGATAAGATCGAGCCTTGGCAACTTGTATGACATGTCGAGGCCACATTTGTATGGCAAAGGCCAAGTGAGATATGAAAGAAAAATATGAGCGGGGCATATCTGAACATCTGATTTTATTTTATCCTTTTGTCTAAAGGGGTTCAGGATTGGGCGGGAGGATGTGGGGGGGGGGGGGGCTGTTACTGGATGAGAGAGAGAATGACTGGCTCCTCTAGTGACTGAAATCTGAGAGGAACCAAATCTGTTTTCCATGTATGCACGCAGCTGCTGCCAAAGAGCAGCACTCACCTCCTCCCACCACCACCACCACCGCCACCTCTTTACTGCCCACGACCCCCCCACAGGCACAAAAAATTCCCATTCCTCCGGAGACTGCCATCCTCACTAATGACTGTGTCTCTGCACTCGACTGACCACTCCGCACTTAACCATTTATTGAGGAGGGGATAACTGCGCCTCACGCCTTATCACGACTAAATGACATCACTGAAAGCTACCGATTCCAGCCTTATCGGTGAAATCAGAGGCGCGGGGAATTTCATACATTCTAGGCACTGGAGAGAGGGTTGAAGAGAGCCTGTCAGACATTTCATTCCTGAAATATCAGCCCCTCAAACCTCAGTGACACGTCCTTCATTCCACCCTCCTCTTCTCCACTTGACATAATCACTGATCTAACAATGGTCGACAGGTAAAAGCCCGGGTATAGGGAAAAGTGACATTAGGAAATCTTTTTATAGAGCAACTAATGTCAAATAAGCAATTATTAAATGAGGGCAGCTTATCACATTGGGACAGGCAGAACAGTCTGTACTCTGAGGAAGTTTGTGGCATACAAAGTTGTGGAGTAAGTCAAAAAGTCGAAGAAGTGCTCCCTTCTGTGGGAAGCAGTTAAGAAAGGTGCTGGTGAAAACAGGAAACAAGGAGGGCCCAGAGCCTCCGAGGAGGCTCGAGTGACTCCTTCAATTATCCCTGCTTTTAATCTTCATTTATCTGCAATTCAAATGAGTTTTAAAAAGACATAAAGATGGTATGTCTTTGAGTCTCCTTGGGTGCAGCACACGCTTTGTGTGTAGTATGAATAAGAAAGTGACTCAGGGTGAGCTGTGTTTGTTTTGGGTGTGGTTTCTTATTGTTTTATTGCTGGATGCGTTTTGGCGAGTATTATTTCGTTTTGCTTAACATTGGTTTTACATCTTTTTTTGCATGTTGACCCCGAGATATCAAAGGAATGCCTGCGGCATGGAAAAGCCATATGAGAGTGCTTACGTTGGGAGGCTCAACTATGATTTTTATTTTCTCTGTTCAGGCTAAATGTGATTAATTATTAGAGGAACCCTCGAGGCTGTGAACATTCGTTTTTTTTTTACTCTTCAAAAACCTTTATTTTACTAAAATGTTTGCACTCCAGAATCTCGAAAGCATTCTGTAAAGAGTCTGAAGCTGCAGTTTTATGGGTAAAATGTTGGCTTGTCAATCTGCTCACCAGGGTTTCCTGGCATCTCAGGTCCAATGTGACCCTGGTCAGGCGGACTGGGACTGGACTCCGGTATGGCGTTGTCTTCTGGAGCCTCCGGCGCCACGGGGTTTGCTGCGTTTGGGACTGTGGGAAACAAAAAACACACAAAAACTCAGCCTTGGCAAGCTGCATGCGCTGAATTACAATGACTTGTTCCTCTGCATCGGCAAGGATTATTTCTTATTATCTTTTGATATATCTTTTATACACAGAGAAGGTTATCTTTGCATGTGTTGAAAGCGTCTCAGAAGTGAAGATGAAAGCACAAAAAGAGGAAGGACAAGTTAGCGAACGTCTGCGAAACACGCCAGTATCCCTGTCCTGTCGTAAAAAATGAGCTCACATCTACATCAGCAGCTCCTTCAGCAAACACTCAGACAGGCATTTCCAACACTGACACATTCATGAGAGCGTAGGACACACACAAACACACACACATACATGAGTGCACACACATAAGCCCACACCTAGAATATACTTACAATACACTTAGGCATGGCAGAATGAGGGTAAAGTAGTTATATATTAACTTTTTATTGTTTTACATTATTCATCACGTTAAAAGGCCATAATATGTCTTATTTATTGCTCTGGCTTTAACTCTGAAAGAGGCACACTTCTGAAGAGGGGAGAATAGGAGGACGGGAAGAGAAGGAGGGGAGGCATGGAGAAGAGGAGAGGAGGGGGTTGTATAAGCTCTGAGGGGAACGCAAAGGAAACAGACAGTTTATCTGTCTGTCTATTGTGATTTCAGCACACGCACTTTGAAGTCTTTGTGCGGTAAACACCGGTGGGTCCGCGGCGCGGCTTTTTACGAGGGCAGGGCCGGCAGACGGAGGACTGTTCTAAACTATTACTGAAGACGGTCAGATGGATTATTCCAGAGAACACTATCAGATGCCTCTCCTCTATCAGGCCTTATCTGCATCTGCCTGAAGGCCTGCTGGAGGGGTGTGTGTGAGAAATAGAGAGGTGGGTGTGTGGGGAGGCAATTTACATTTGAGTCCCTCGTGGCAAGTTTGTGTGGCATGTGTGTGGCCGTGTGTGTGAGTGAAAAGGGACTGACAGTCTAGCAGTCTATTTTCTATTCCCACCTCAGTCTAGTCGAGACTCTGGTAGGGAAATGATTCGGGTGTGGGATGTCTGGAAGATATAAACCATAGAATAGAGAGAGAAAAATGTAGAGAGGAAATGTGGAAAGCGGAGACAAAGGGGGACATAAATTCATGGGCAATATCTTTTTTCTTTTCTTTCTGGCGAACATAACCTCACTATTAAGAAATTGATCTCCTCTCCACCTCTATCCTTTCCATGTCCACACCACTGCATTGCTCCATACTGATTGCAGCAGTGGTGAACCTAGCCGTGAGCTGTTGTGCTCCGTCAATAATTGATGAGAAAAGACAGGAGTGAGAAGTGGGAACATTCACGTATGGCAGGGGATATGAGAGGACACAGTGATCTGATTCACTCATATAGCCCCAACACTGTGTGACAACCACTGAGCATGTGCAGGGAGCGTTCTAATGTTCTGACCCATTTTTTTTCTGTGTGTACTGCTGACATTTCCCTTAGCTATGCAGACAGCATCTACCTCAGAACTGCCAACCCGCCAGAAGGAGGGAGAAGGCGGGGGGGAGGAGGAGGAGGAGTGACTGAGTGAGGGAGACAATGATCGAGCGACAGGAGAGAGAGACTGATATGTTGGGGAGAGACAGAGGGAGAGAAAGCGAGAGGGGGAGAGATGCGTGCGAGGCGGTGAGTCAACATATTTCTAATGAGCACGGTGACATGATGTGGTGGAGGGGAAAGCGAGCGCTGAACAGCGATGGATGTATAAAATATGGGCTCCCCCTTATTTCCCCTGCAATCAATTTTCCTTCCTTTTCACATCACATTTTATATAAAGACAAAAGACGGAACACGAGGCATTTAAAGTGCAATTAGATATTGACGTGTCAGGGCGCATAATTTCCCACAAAACCGATGATTCAATGTGATTAAGCATGGGAGTGTCATCACAAGATCTTACAAAGAATGTGCGCATATTACACATCGGGGTGAGTCACGAAAACATAATCCATAGAGCAAAGAGCAAAGTATGGGTGGACATATGGAGAGATCTTGGGGACTTTGCCACAGGAAGGGTTGGCATTCAGCTGCAGAGGCAGAGGCAGAGGAAACGTGCTTTAAACACAATAGCATCTGGGGTCAGAGCCAAGCTGAGCCCAGGATTTTTTTGTGTTAATTGAAACAACATCGAGTGTGGCTGCAGAAGGTAGAGTCCGGGGCTGCACACAATGACTGTTTCTTTATCTTTAAGTTAGTTGGTTTGTCCGAACAACAGTTCACAAGATAAATATGTTTCATTTGCGATAAAATAAAATAAGAAACGCAGCAAATTTTCACATTTCAGAAGCTGCAGCTAGCAGATGTTTGGGATTTTTGGCTTCATGAAACATACAAGCAAATTAAAAATTATTGTAGTTGAATTTTCTGTCAGTCCTTTAGCTGATTAATCAACAATGTCTTTCAGCACTTATAGAGTCTGTCAAACATATCAATTTTCAAAGGCAGTCAGTTACATTGCTTAACTACAGCTGGAATGTGCTTTTTATTTTTTATTTATGATGGCAAATTCAATATCTTCCAGACTGTTTGCATCAATGGTCATATAGCAGTAATGGAGGAAGTAATATGTTATGGGAACAAAAGTACACCACACTAAGATAACAGTATCTATGTATAGTAATAAGGCTGTCCCAAATATCAGTTTTTTTGCATCGAAGCTTCAGTGCGAAACATCTGCAATTACATGAAGCTTTGAGGGGGGAGTAATGGAAGTCGAGCACATAAGTGTGATATTTTTGAAAGATGAGTTTTCAGTCGACGCACCTAAAATAATGTGACAATTAGCCACTTTCTTAGCATGCAGGTCGCAGTAACCTTGGCTATTTTTCAACATCTTGCTAGCGAATCACGTGTGGTCGAACTGTCCCATTTTCAGTAGTGCTGGACTGTCGGTGACTGTCGTTAGATGAGAGCGAGTCAGACACAAAACTTTCGCTAAGTTTAAACGTCCTTGTCTGAGATTAACTTATAATCACTATTGATGCATAATGGATAATGCTGGATTACTTTTTTTTAATTTATAAGCTGTTTAGGATTTATAGGGTGATACTTAAAAAACCTGAGCCATTCGAATATTGACTTGGACGTCATTACCATGGCAACGATCAAAGCTGTGAAGCTTCGAAGCAGTAGGGTCAGCCCTAATTATTAGCAAAATGTACTTAAGTATCAAAAATAAAAGCACCTTGAGGTTTTGGATTGCCCTTTGGTGTTCCTTGGGCACAAAAAGTTTGAAAACCACTGGTACATCACTATTGATAAGATCACCATATGTTTTGTAAGTCGGATCTAAAATTTTAAAGTAACTACTATAGCTGACTTATAAATATGTAGAAAATACTATAAAATAAGTACTTGACTAAACAAACATTTCACCACTTTAAAATAAAACAAGCTTCTTTGGCTCTGGGAAACTACACTGGGCATTCTTCAGTATTTTCTAACATGTTACAGACAACACAGCTCATTGATTAGTCAATAAGATAATAAGCAGATCAATCAATACTGAAAGCTGTCGTTAGTTGCAGCCCTTATGGTAACTGCTCTCTGCTTTCAGGGAAAATTGTCACCTAGAAATTGTACACAGCAGCTAAATCAAAGTTTCTGTCGACGCTCTAATTTCTCACGGCCGTTCCTCTAATAGTTACTGGGTTGGACGGGTACATTATGCATCAAAAATTCCGTTCACAGAAATAGATTTAAAAGTAGTAGCAGCTGGGCCAACAGCATCTCTTCTAACAAGGTTTTTAGGGCACATCGATTGTGAGTGACAGCTCGCTTCGGACCGTTTTGGGAAATGAGCGCACGGCTCTGGTGAAGTTGAGGAACAGCCGGCAGCCACAGAAACAGGATTGAGCTGAGTTCCTAGAACTTTCCTCGAATAAGACATTTCCTTTCAACTTTCATTAACATGAGTTCAGGGGTTTGTTTTTCTCACAGTTAATAGTTTGGTGTACGAGCCTGTGTGGCCTCCTGCATTCATGCAGCCGTGTTGTCATTTGGCGGTGGTGTTGCAATCCCGGGCTGTCGGATGCTCAAATTGACCTACATGGAAAGATAATGCAATGGCTGTCTGTTTTCCGAGATGGTTGTGGGTATTTTTCACTGTATCTGCTGAATTTGTTCCGACTCAGACCTTGCTAGCATCAGCAGCTTGTTAGCTTCTATTCTCCCACCGACTGCCAGGATACACTGCTGTCATCCTGCTAGCCAGCATTCAAATATCTGCACACACATTTGCAGACACACACACACACACACACACACACACACACACACTCTGCAGATTTCTCAGCAAGTCTCAGTTTATTTTTGACATGTTGAGAACCAGCTTTTAAGCTGGAATCAGATCATCATGGCGGGCAGATGTTCCTCTCAGATGGTGGTTAGTGTCTGTTTCGGTCAAAACAACCACACTGAGGATGGGGGGAATGTTTACAGAGTAACACATCTGTGTACTGTACCCTGTCAAATTCAGGATATAGACGTCCACATATTGAGTAAAACTGCGTCTAAAAGTGAAATGTATGATGCAAACCAAATGTTGTGTCCAAGGATATCCAAACAAAGCTCGCTTGTTTACTTCCAGCATTTTTAGATGACTTACCCCGACCATGCACTCATGTACCAATTTCAAACACATTTTCATTCTGTGATTACTTTAGACGAATCCGGTCGAAGAACAGCTGAGGAATATCAGGGGGGCTTTTTACAATTTGAAGTGGAGTCCGTCTTTACAGTCATTTCTTATTGCATTGTTATTTCTCAGTGATCTCGGTGTTTGCACAAACTGTTTATGCGTATGAAAATATTTATTCAAAACTGCAGTTAATAGGGGCGGGCAAGGTGGATAAAATCATGCATCACAGTACGTGTAATTGTAAAGCGTGATATCGATATATATCATGCCGTTTTCTGGAAGTTCAGCTGAAAAACTGATTATAGAGTAACCAGATGTTCTTTTGTGGCAGACTTATGTCTAAATAAATACCTAACTAATCAGGGTACTTCATCACATTGAAGTAAAAATCCTGTAAATCCAATACTACAGTCCAGAAAGCAGTCCTCCCCATTGATTTACAACATTGTCTGTGATGGCCTAACACAACCTGACCTATTAAAGCAATAGTTACCTCAGTATAAAGCAATATCTTTGACAGTTGACCCAAAATTAAAGATAAACTAAATAACAAAGCGATACTTGAAACGGGAATATTATCCTTTTTGGTGGCTACCCTGAACTCTTATCTGAGAGCTATATTTTAGACAACGTTTTTCTGACAAGAATTTTAAACTTACAATTTAGCATTTATTAACAACCGTTAAAAGAATTTCTCTGGGTCTTGGGTCAAAATTTGGACTAGACCTGAGAGGACATAAAAATACCTGAAAAAGAGTTTGATGACAACAACCCTTTTTAGATCAGAAACAAATTGGCAGTCTTGGGAAAACCTCGACTGAAGTGGCTCATCAGAATCTAAACGAGTTGTAAAGTGGAAGAATACACTGGTAAAAGAAGTATAATAATTCACATTTTAAAGTTTACTTTTTATATTAGCCCTCACATTAAAACACATGAATTTCCCGGCTAATATAAAGATACCATAGGCTTATGTTGCTGCCATCAGCTTTTATCATGTTTAACCATGTTTTTCCATCAGCTGGTAGACGAGCCTTGGTCACTGTAGCTGTGGAAGACAAGCCAAAAGGCACAAACAGAGCTGTAGTCCCCGTTAAAGGGTTTTTTTGGGGGGGATTTTCCTTATCTGCTGTGAGGGGACAGAGGGATGTTGTATGCTGAACTTATAGCAAGGGCATTTTTAAGCGTGTATTAATGTATTTGTGAACAACTATAACACTTCCTGTGAAGCATCTCTATGAGGTGTTTAGACAGCTATTAAATGATCGACAATTTGCAGTTTCATCTGTATAAAATATGCTCTTACAGGCTACATGACATGGTTTCTTGTCTACATCTTGAAGAAAGATGTGGCCAAGAGTTCTGTCAAACTCCCTCATCAAGTTTTCTAACGTCTGGGGGCCGTTTATCGAACATCTCAAAAGGGTGAGGAGTCTAGTTGACTAACCACACTGGACTCTTTCCTTGCACTGTGCTTTGATCTGCCAGGAAACTATGTCACCACTGGACCTTCCCTGAGCACCCACGGTCTTTACCCCATGGATGTTATCTCTCTGACTCAACCTTCCTGTTGACACAATATAAACTGGCGTATAATTGTGCTGTTTTTCCTCTAGCTGGCAGTGCGTTATCGTTCATCTTGTAATTTCCTATCATCATAATCATTATTACTACTATTATTATTTTTTTGTCTGTTTTCGTCATCTTCTTTTTTTATATCAGTATTTCTTATGTCCGTGTTAAAAACTCCGAAACTAAATGTATTTTTTTAAATAATAATAATAATAATAATAATAATAATAATAATAATTACATGTATATATATATATATATATATATATATATATATATATATATGTTGTTATGTTTTAGATGAATGTGAAATATTTGACATTTGTTTATTATATTCATTGTTTATATATAGTTTTCTTCAAAGAATTCATATTTAAATACAATATACAATATTCATCGTATTCATTTAAGTCAGAAATTCTTCTTCTTGACTCTAACAACAGAGCAAAGTCATTGGCAATGAGGCCAACGAGACGTAGGGATGTATTTATGTGTGTAATCATATATAATTAAATATAATTGCAGCTTTGTTGTCCCGTATTATCAATCATTCATTAGCTGTTCAGAAACTATTTATGGAACGCATTAATAAGCACTTTAAACGTCCTTATGCCTCCTTACAACTTCATTCCAGTGTGTTCAACTATTACAGTAAGTGTTTTTGTGCTGCTTGTTAATACAAAAGAGTTATGTGTTACCATTTATTTGGTCTTTTGGATAAAGAAGCAAAAGATAGAGCTATTTTTTTCTGATTTTATCGAGTTATAACCAATAAAATGAAACATAACAATCTAACAGTGTGCATTTACTACAGTTTCTACTACTATATTTTTTAAATGGTTGTTAATGGTAGCCTTGGGTGATATGACTGGAATTTTTACCATTTTTACTATTTCAACACACTGTATATCAAATGATAATTATGCTAAATTGCATATAAAATAATAAAACTGATGTTAAATAAAATAAATTGTGTTCCACTGTTATGCCTTTCATCTAACAAAACTCTTCAAACGTAGAAATCTATTTTTAATAACATTTTGCTCGGGATCATTAATCTGGAAACCAGAATTTTGTAAAATGAAAAATGAATATAATCACATCATCAAGATACAACACCACTAAAAGTCATACTGAAGTATCACCAAGTCCTGGGTAATGCTGCTAAAGAAGTCATATCAAATATATATTACACAAAGAAACACCACTTGTGGCCAATTCATCTCATAATGCAACTTTACAGTTCTAGAGAGCGGGTCCTGTCGGAGGCCGGTGGCAGACAAAGTCACGCTGGGCACACATAGCGATAAATGAAAATGTCACACCAAAGTGAAACATGGCTTTAAGGCAGCAGCACTGCATTGTGTTCTACATGTGAGGTGAGCGCACATTTACCTTGCCCGACTTTCATGATGACTTTCATGGCTCGGCTCTTGCACACGCCTCCCTCCCGGTTCTCCAGGCCCTCGACTGTACCGTTGGAGGTTGCTGGAGGAGGAGGAGGAGGAGGAGGGGAAAGAAGGAGATGAGGAGAGGGGGGTGAAGGACAAGGAGAGGGAGGAAGTGATGAAGGGTAAAGAGAAGAAAAGCAGGAGAAAGAGGAGAGAAGATGACACACTGGTTAATGAGCACGTCCATAACGCACAGAACTAATCAATATTTACGACAAGCACTGATTAGCTGTTCCAGTGATTAGCCGTTCTCACCCTCAATCAACCGCCAGCTCCTCTCAACGGTATCTCTCATTAACACAATAAAGTGAAGTCAAATGAATGGAACAACATTAGAGTCTACTGAGGGAGGGTGGGCGCTGAGGTGGAGAGGAGGAACATGGTCAGACCTGTGTGTGTGTGTGTGTGTGTGTGTGTGTGTGTGTGTATACGTGTGTGTTTTCTGTCTGTGCATACTTTAGCAGTGAGACATGCCAGCGAGAGTTCCAGCTGCTTGCCAAGTCCTCGAGCAGCTTACTCCCCCTGAGCCACATGTGTCATTACTTGCTAGTAGTGCTGAGAGCTAAATGCCTCCCTTAATGTTTGTGCGTGCATGTGTGTGTGTGTCCATTTATATATTAGGGCATGTGTGTGTGTGTCGGCCTCCCTCCATTTGTTTTAAAGTGTGCGTTCTGCTCGGACTTGAGCGAGGAGCTCAGGGTCGAGGGTTGTTTATTCAATGTCACATTCACTTCAGACACTGTGACACAATTGGCTGTCTATTTTAGGGCGCATGATAATGACCTAGGGAGACAGAGTGTGACTCTGACCTTAACACTGAGCGGCTACAGCACAAGGCAGTTGTGTGTGTGTGTGTGTGTGTGTGTGTGTGTGTGTGTGTGTAGGTGTGTGTGTGTGTGTGTGGCCGTGTGCCTGTGTGGGCGCATGCGATGGCAGCTCTAATTTTGGAATTCCCCAAATGATCTCCATCTCCGCTTAGTCTGCTGTTTCAACTTACTCCCTTCCTCTGAAATGCTTTTGTTTCTCTTCCCCGCATTAGCCGCCTTGGTCTCTCTTTCCCTCTCTCCCTCTCCCTCTCTGTTTTTTCGCTCACTTCATTTAGTTTTTTATCTGCGCTATCTGACTCTACCCCTCCTCTTCCCTCCCTCTTAACTCAATGACCATCTCCCTGGGTGATTGCTTCAGATGGCACCCTCATTATGATGAGATAGTCTTGGAGAGGGTGCTTATCTAATGATGACACAAAGAGCGGCAGACTCAGCTACAGACGGGAGTTGGTCCAAACAATGCAAACATCGAAATACTTACCCTCCCTGGCATGATGCATCAATGTTTATGCATGCATTTCCCTGCTATAAACTGATGTTGTATCAAGCAGTGCTGGAGTCTGGCTCTGGCGCTATGGAAAAGCTCATCTGTTTGATTCATGCCTTGTCATTCCTAAGTATTATTAATGTTGACATTTTGTTGCCCTCTGGGATTTCAGCTTTGTGCTCCGCCGAAATTGAAGAAAACTAAATAATGAATTGCACTAATATTATGTTACATTATCAGATCATACTCTGGCCCTAAATTACAAAGAGAACCACAACATTTTGTTAGTTTGGCCGGAGTACGTGATAATTTGCGAGAATGATTGTGATAACATTGTGACAGGAGCTCTCTGGCAAATTCCCCCAGCTGCAGACTCAACATACACGACTGAGCGAACCGGACGGTGAAATATATACGAGGGGGGTTAAGCTGAGTCGAGTGCAGCGCAGGAACAAAAAGATTTTAAATTTACGTGGGACATTAATGTGAATGAACACTCAAGGCTAAGTGAGTCTTATGATTTATGTAAAGTCTATGCAGGGAGCATGTCTCTTCTAAAGGGAACATTCAAAGACAGTGAGGTGAACAGGACTGTTTCCAGTCTTAAAGGCGCACCGTCTCGTGGCCCAGACGCTGCCGCGATTTGCTAACCTCATCCTGCCATTTTCCACCCAATTTCTCCTCTTCTTTCAATTTTTAAATTTCCAGGGCAAGGTTATACAAAAATGAGCTCTTTGAAGATCGGGCTCAAAGGCGCTTGAATAATCTGACTAAGAGTGAGCGTCATGCTATGAATTTTATATCCACTCAGGGAGAGCAAATCTTCTCAGTGTTAACTTACTTCTGTCATCTAAATTAACTATTCCTTCAGGCTGGCTGAACAGGCTCCTGCGTTACTGATGTGGCGTGATGATAAGTCAGCCCTTCGGGGCTTCTGTTTAGGCAAACAACTGAAAAGACAGCCGGAC
This sequence comes from Epinephelus lanceolatus, assembly GCF_041903045.1. NCBI lineage: Eukaryota > Metazoa > Chordata > Actinopteri > Perciformes > Serranidae > Epinephelus > Epinephelus lanceolatus. The sequence goes on from NC_135740.1 coordinate 15,411,184, forward strand.
TTATAAAGAGATGATCACTTTATATGTTGTTTGTATTCAGGCCATTTAAAACGTCACATAATTCAAGGCTTTTACTGTACCGATGGAAATTCATAATCCGATTAACCGTGTCCTGTTTTAACCACATTTCCTCATGTGAATCCATCTTTTGAGTACTATTCAAGATGGAAATCCACTCCAGAAACAACTGTTGAGTCCATTAAAAAATGAGCGGTGAATCTTTAAAAAAAAAAAAAAAAAAGTGGAGACGTTTAAGTACCACACACTCCTGTGTTTGTCATTCTGACCCTTATGTGAAAGAACTGTATCTACATCTATCATGCCAGTGTACTCAAAAAAACTGCCTGCCACGTTTCTCAAACTCCTTAACCCCTCTCCACAACAAGGACACACTGACAGATTTTTTTTTTAATCTGAAAGCTTCTCACTCACTCTATCTCCTCTTTCTCTCACTCAATTTCTCCTGTCTCACTTTGTCTCTCTCTCTCTCGTTTCATCCCCGTACGCTGACGCTAATCCAAATCTGGATTTCCAGATATTAAAAGGCCGACGGTCATGTCGTGTTTTGGAAAGAGGAAACTGGGGAATTGGGTCTTCCTGTGTGTCTCGGTGGAGATAAAAACACAAGGGGATAAAGCAACGACAGGGCGCAGAACAAAGAGACTCCCATTCTGCTGCTAATGATTTAGTGGAACAAACCGGTTCAGCGCTGGGAGTCCAGAATACCGAAAGAACTGGTCATTGCATGAAGGAATGTTGCTTTTTTTAATAAAGCGGTCAGGCTCCAAAGCTGTTTTTTTGTATGATTTAAGGCCCTCTTTGTGGGTGTGGATCATTGGCCGCAGAGTGACTAGTGGGAGAACAAAAGATCTACAGCTGCTGAAGTCATAAGAGAAACCAGGTGCCAAATGTTGATGTTGGGAAATATCTACAGTACAAATGTATCAGCCAAGAGAAAGCCTTACAGGGGAAAGAGCTGGCCTGCAACAAAGGCTCCTGTTCCAACACTACACATACACCACTACTGCTAGCACATTAACATGCATATGTGAATGCATACGCTGTGCATATACACAAATGCACACAGATTTCACAAGGACATTCGGGGTAGAGCGGAAGGACTGCTCCCTGAGGTGCTCCCGAGGAGAGGAGTGGGAGATGTGTGAGAGACGCGGCGCTGACTGGCCGAGACGACACAAGCTAAGGCTAAAGTGCGATGCGGTGGTCTATATTTATTCTCAGGTCTGCTAAATGAGGTCACTCAGGTGGTCCTGCTGAATACATTCTCCCATCTCCATCATGAATCATCTGCTGCTTATTATTCCTGTCCAGCCCAGGGGGGCTTGCTTTCATACACCACAATGGGCTGTGTGTGTACGTGTGTGTGCATGTGCTGCTGTGTCTATGTGCGCACGCGCTTGCTCTCGTGCGCAACATCTGCCCAAAGCACCGAATGAGGGGATAGATACAGCCCATGTGACAGACAGAGAGCAGGTTGTTTAATGAGAAAGTGGATGAGAGGTGACATTCATTGGCTACCTTTCACACACCGCCCCCCCATTCTCCACCGCATTCAGACTTCCACTTAGACGAGCCGAGTAGGGACCGGGTAGTCACAGTAACCACCAGTAATAATGTCTACATTTTCCAAAAAAAAAAAAGCTAAATACATAAACAGGCGACCACGATCTGATCACTCACACTTAGCATCAAGGAAAAACACCAGCACACAGAGCTGTTTCATCCATTTGTGGCAAAGCAGGGAGCTAAACACAGCCGTGTCAGGCATGAGTGCCTGTATCAAACAGAGTGTCACAACAGAAATGGCTATTTCTCATACCTGCGATATTCCTATCTCGGTTTTTGTTTACATTAGCACACCAGAGCCGAAGTGGGGAGAAGGAAAGGAGAGCCTATTTGCACAAAATATTTCACTCCTGAATGAGCACAGAGAGGGTTAGATTAGGTTTATGGGCCTGATTCCAGAGATAACCCTCCCCAGCAGATCTGGCATGCATACAAGCACACACGTGCACGCGCGCGCACACACACACACACACACACACACACACACACACAAACACATACAGAGTGAGGTTGGCAGACTGGAATAATACTGGGGGATCTAGATGTTTGCACTTTGAACCTTTTCTAATCCTGAGTATTAGGCCATGGCTAAAGCCTGATTATGGCAGAATGAAATGGATCTAAATAGATGTCCAAACCCATCAGCCCTCCATTTCTTTGTCCTAGAAATAGAAATGGAAATCAGTAATCAACCTCCAACCTCTCACTCGCCGTCTCTCCCACGTAGCCTCCTGCGCAGGTTTGGCATCGGCAAAGAAAATTCATTCAGACTTTTCACATCATCTCAGATGAATTAGGCGCGCTCGGCTCAGCCAATGGTTTCTTCTCATGTTTCTTTTCAATAATAAAACCTGGCAGACAATATAAAATAGTCATATCTTTGACGTTAGTGCTGCACATTTTTCATGCTATTTTACAAATCCAATATTGAATTTAGGTTAGAATAAATGTGGTTTTGAGTAATGTGCGTGGACACAGCTGATTTTCTCATCTACATGTTCGACAACACTGCTTTTTTTCCCCCGGTTTAGGTTTTGCAAAGCATTGCCATGTAGCAGCTCTAATATCGCCGCGTGCTGCCTGTTCCCAGGAGCTGCTCTGCTGCACGAATGGGAGGCAGGTAGCAGCATTACTGTCAAGGTTTAAGGTGGTTAGCGGCCCAGTGCACACAACTGTTGCTCAGCTCACTGCTTCAGCATACAGCCAGAGGGGGAGCTCCTCTCCTGCGTCCTGATTAGACTGCTCGCTCACTCACACACACACGCGCGCACACACACACACACAAATACACACACGAGCAAAAAGCAAAGCATGCACGGCTGCACACACAAATACAACCACACTTGAAATGGTTGCAAAAAATATACAGACATGTAAGCACTTGGCCCCAAAGACAGGAACACACACTGAAGCACACACTGTCGTGTGCATGCACACACACAATTACATGCATACACACATATTGGCTGCCTGTGTAGCCAGAAGATCAGGCAGGACTTAAGAGCTCCTCCGGCACCAAAATTACAGGGTACCTCTAAATCCTTCCAGCAGAGAGCACTATGGGATAGCGTGGGGTGGGGGGGTGGGTGGGGTGGGAGCGGTGCTGCTGCAGAGGGGTGAGGGAGTGAGGTGAAGTGGAGAGAGGTGTGTGCGTGGGGGTGAGGTGTTTAGAGAGGGGATGGAAAGAGGAGTGTGGGGTGAGGAGGGGCAGGAGAGGAAGCGGGAGATTCCTTTTTTTGAAGACGAGAGAGTGTGCGAACCGGGGAGGAGTGAGACTTGATCTGTCTGAAGTGTGCTTGCGTGCCGGTGTGTGTGCGAGTGTGTGGCGGCTGATGGGGGTGTCTGTGCGTGCGTGCATATGTCGGTGAGGGAATATGGAAGGAGGTGATGAAGTGAGGAGTTGAGAGGAGGAGGAGGAGGAGGAGGAGAGCTCAGTTTGGAAAGAAGAAGAAGTGGGAGGTGATCTCTCTCTGTGAAGCAGAGGAAGCATATGTGTGTGTGTGTGTGTGTGTGTGTGTGTGTGTGTGTGTATGTATCTGCCAGCCTGCTTCTCTCTTACTCACATTCACCATTTCTCTTACACTCTCTCCTGAGTCTAGTTGTGTGTGTTTTGGCCTCTGTGCAACTGTGTGCATCTGAGTATGTATGTGTGTGTACATTTTTGTGTATTCCAGTGTGTGTGCATGCTGGGGCAGATGTGAATTTGTATTTCTGCATGTATGTGCACAGATATTTGGGAATACACGAATTTTCCTCAATGATTTTTTTTTATTGTGTGTGTGTGTGTGTGTGTGTGTGTGTGTGTGTGTGTGTGTGTGTGGTCCCTGGACATCAGTCCCAGATTACAGAGCCAAAGGTCGGGCATTATGGACTTCCACGGCCAGCACCACTGGGCTAGTGCTTCAAGACTACTTATGACAGCTTTTAACCTCTACAGAGGACCTGTCAGCAGCTCCAAAAGTGTCTGTGTGTGCATGTATCTGAGGGTGTGTGTCTGTACAAGACTCACAGCCTGCAGACACAGAGAGCTTCTGCATCATTTAGCTGCGGGTGTCTGTGTGTCACCTCTCCAGTGAATCCAGCGGGGCAGAGCTTTTACACCGCTGCACTTTCCACTCTCCATTTCCCAACTCAGCATGCTGCAAAAAACCCTGCGCTCCTGTAACACCGCACATAACTTCCATCGTGTACGCACAAAGACAGAGGATGACATTGTCCTGCGCACGCGAGCACAAGGAAACACATAAGGTGGGGCGCGCACATGCGGAATTTTCACATACACACACCCACGCCTACGCACAAACAAGCAAAGGTACACACACGGTGCAGGCCGTCTGTCGGATCAGTAGGAGATAAAGGACGCAGAATAACAGGAGGACCTTGGGGAGCAGAGCAAGTCATCTGTCTCAAACACGAACAGACTGAGCACACTCCAACATGACAGATGTAGACAGACTCATCTTAGAGTACATCGCATCCGGAACCTCTCTCCTGCCCCTCTGCCTCCCCTCACACACACAAAATGAAGGAGGCCTGCTCAGAATGTGCACACACGCTTCTAAGCCGAAAACCCACATAATCTGACAGGTGTGCACCGGGGGACTTCAGATCATAGAATTTTCAATGCGGTCGATTGGCACAATAAAACAGTGTAACCTAAGGGAGGGGGACTTACAGCGTATAATACTATAAGCTGTTGCATATAGTATTAAAGTTATGAGAAGCAGCGACAGCAGCCAGAGCATCCAATATTAATTTCATAACCACACTGACTGTAAAATTCGAGCCTACCACAACTCTGCTGTTGCTAATATGGAACATTTTTAGATATTAGCTATTTCAACTTTACCAGCTATTTCAGCTGTAATGTATTCTGTTGTGTAGAGAAGTTGCCAGTAGCCCACACAACCCTCCCTAATGACAGAGTAGCTAATTGGCTGTAATGGCTCTTTTCACCGATATCATCGAGCTGCAGCCGCAGAAAACCTCAGCAGTTTTTACACAAATCATGTGCTGTGTAAAAACTGGGGAAAAAAACAGCCTGAAGAAGCGGCCTGCAGTAGCTCGCTTTGCTTCAGAAGAATAGCAGTTGCGTACATCCAAAAGCACAGGCTCGGCCATAAAAGAAAAACAGCATTTCCGGCAGTTGGGACTGTTATTTTTCTTTGTTTGCTGTGGCCGTCGCTCCCCATCAATTAGATGATTATTTTTTAAAACTAGCACAGCCCTAGTGGGCACACACACATTAACACCCTTGAATACACAAAACTAACAGGTGAGCAAACACGCCCTTAGAGCTACACACAAACACCCACCACACACATACACATACACATGCACACGCACACTTGCCTCTGAACTAGTGTCTCAGACAGTGCATCATTTTACTAATAGCAGCTGAAATGTTGCGTGTTCAGAGAAATAAGCAGAGAGGAAACTGGGTCAGGGAGAAAAAAACTGGCATTTCACCTTCCTATTGGTCAGAGCTAAAGGTTAGAAGAAAAGCAACACATAGCGAGGCACACATACACACACACTCTCCCTCACACACCAACGCTCAAAAGCTAAAGGTTAATATTGTTCATGAGGGAGTTGCTGAGTTACTGTTTATCTCGTGCTTAACCAATGCGTATGTGTGTGTGTGTGTGTGTGTGTGTGTGTGTGTGTGTGTGCATAAGGCTTGTTTGTGCACTTGTGTGTGTGTACATTGAGTACACAGAGTTTATTCCCTGTTAAAGACAGAGGGAAGTTCCACATAAGTGTTTCATTAATCCCATCATGAGCCCAGTGTTTCCCTCACCACAGAAATTAGTGGGCCCCTTCTCCCATACTGCTGTTCTTAAAGGGACAGTTCACTCTAAAATCCAAAATATTTTTCCTATTGCCTGTAGTGTTTTTTATCTGGTGTGAGTTGCCGAGTGTTGGAGATAACAGCTGGCCGTAGAGGTGTCTGCCTTCTCTCCAGTATAAGAGAACAACATGGTACTCAGCCTGTGGCGCTCAATGTGCCAAAATATAAATGCAAAAAAAAATCAAGGTCAGTATCTCTGTCCATAAATCATGACCCAGTTACACAGACTTGGTTGTGAGCAGTTTCACGTAGGAACTATTTTCTCTCTACCAAACTACACCCACCAACCGCATCACTGCACAAAAGGAGGCATGCATCTACTGCTCGCTCACAAAGCACCACTGAGTTAGCTAACATTACAGTTCAGCCTGTCACAAGCACGAGCCTCTTGTCTATGAGTAGATGCATGCTTCCATTTGTGCAGTGGGTGTAGTTCAGTAGAAAGAAAATAGTTCCCACATAAAAATGCTCACAACAAAGTCTGTGGATTATCTTGAGGAGCCAGGTGATGACTTCTGGAAAGAGGCACTGCTGTCGAGGTTTTCAAGTGTATTGTTGTGGCACTTTGAGCACCACAAGCCGAGTGCAATCTAGTTTCATTATTTTGAAGAGAAGGCACACATCTCTACAGTCGATATCTCGGCTGCAGAACACTCAGCAACTCACACCGAAAGAATCTAGACTAATAAATAGCACTGCAGGTAAGAGGGAAAATATGTATTTTTGATTTTGGGGTGAACTTTCGCTTTAATTTAACCTAACAAACAGCCGTGCCACTACTAGTCTTTGATTGCTGATGATTTGCCATGTTTTTGGAGCCTCTGTTAAGCAGACTGATCACTTCCTGCTGCTATTTCAAATTAAAAGGCTGCACACCTCAGCCATATCCTTTGGTCATGCCTGAGGTTAAAAACATTCTGGGAAGTTATACACAAAGAAATGGAGCATATTATTCAATTTTCACTCTCCATTAACCATCATTTATACTGGGGAGAAGAGAAATGGTGGACCAAACAGACAAGTATGTGCTGACAACATTAAGACTAACTGCCCTGAAATTAACTACTAAGAAGTGTCTGCCTAAAAAAATGCCCATAAATGTCATTGTACATTGTACAATGTACATTCAATGTTCGGGATGGAAAACATATAAAACAAGAGGTGGTGAAACTTCACAGTAAGCAGAAATATCTTTTTAATGTTCGCATTAAAACGCTGTCCATTAAATGTCCGTTAAAATCCCCTTGTATTAATCTTACAGCTTATTATAGCTCCCAGCAGGTATTTTCTCAAAACATCCAGCAACATCCACATTAGTGGGTGGTATTGGTATTGTCAGGTTACACGTGTGTAATCAGCTGACACATGCACACACAAGGTCTCTCCGTGAGCTTGTTCCTCAGCAGGAGGCTCATTGAAGTTTTCGTCTTGCTTCATTTGCACTGATAATCACACGAGGTGAACCATGGTTCACTCGCTAAATCCCAACAGATGATAAAACTGATCCTCTCCGGCTTTTCTCTGGCCTTTGTGGTCATCTACAAAGGTAATATGGGACTCTGGACTCCAGAGAGGAGTCGCCCTCCTCGATCTAAAAGGTCCACGAGCCACAAATCAGCCTGCGCCGCCTGATAAAAGAAGCGCTGGGATGGATCGGAATGCATCGGGTGATAGTAGTGGCATGTCAAAGGCCATGAGACTCCAAAAATCTAGACTGACTAAAGAGCTAATCTGTGAGCAAACTCCCCCCCTGAGGAAAACCAGATCTGAATCCCTGAAACAAGTTAACGAACACCGACGGCGGAGGACGAAATATCCTCAGAGAACTCGCCGCTCGTGCTGGTGCATGTTAATAAAATGTGCTCAGAGGGGCCGTGTGTTTCCGTGTGCACTTATGCAAATGTATCGAGATGTCTGAGCGTGTGTACATGTGTGTGAGGCTCGTCTGTGTGTGTGTGTGTGTGTGTGTGTGTGTGCGGAGCTCCCACACTGTGTCCATTCATCCTGTGTGAAGAGAGAGGAGCTTCATTTCACTGACCTTTTCAATCTGGCCTCCAGAAGAGAGTTATGACAACTGAGCCAGCCTTGTGTTCCATGGCACAAAAACACTCATCAAAGATGGGACGCAAACAAACAAACAAACAAACAATAACTCTTACCGCAGGCTCAGGCGCTTTCAGTCACAAATAGGCGATGCAAAACAAACCAAATGAGGTATTCTAAGTAAGATGGAACACCACAGAGATGCAATGTGCGAGGAGAGACAAGAGTGCTATGGCTCAGGTGAGAAAACTGGCCTCGGGGTAATGAAGCCGCCTGGGTGATGAGCAGGCCAGGGAAACACAAAAAGGGAAAGATTTAGGGCTGCAGCTAATGATTTTTGCCATGTAGATTATATTTTTTCCAATTTATGGTTTATTCATAGATTTATAGTCCACAACATGCCACAGTGAAAAATAGCTATCACGAGGTGATGCTTCCAAATGTCTTGTTTGCCCGACCAACAGTCCGAAACCAAAAGATTTTCAATTTACAATCGTATAAAACAGAGAAGAGCAGAAAATCATTACATTTGAGAGGCTGGAACGAGCTAATGTTAATGATTACAGAGATTGCAGGGAGACAGTAAAGACGGTGACAAGGAGAAAGGGAGGGAGAGAGAAAGATGTCAGAGGCAGAGAGTGTACTTGTTATTTAGGAGAGTCGATGTCAGCCCATCTGTTGTCCGCAAAAACAAAATCTGCAAGCGGCAGAACAAAGACGGAGATAGAGAGCGAAAGAGAGAGGACAGTGCACGTGTGTGTGTGGGCGTGCATGTGTCCCTGTGACCGTGCACATGTGTTTGTGTGAGTGTATGTGTGAGCCTAAACCCTGGGGGGAATCTCCTGTACCTGCGAACATGGAGGCGACTAAACAGAGCTGACTGCAGCCAACATGGGACTCGAGTCAGAGCAGCTCTAATGCACAACGACACGCACATACACTTAGACATTGGGATGCATGAGGTGGCAGCGAGACAGACATATATAATAGATAGAGGGCCCGATGTAGCTGATGTGTAAAGAGCCAGAGCACCGGACACGGCTCCAAACCACAGCAAGGCTTCTCAGGCTCCGAGGCCGGGCTGCAACACAAGAAGCAGGAAAAGAAATGCACTTTTCCTCCCTTTCCCTGTTATTCGCCAAAACCCCAATCAGAGCGAGCACAGCAGACCACAGAGAAAATGCTGCTGATTACATCCTAATACACACAAAGCCAGCAGCTGACGCACATATACAAACACGCACACACACACACACACACACACACACACACACACACACACACACACACACACTGATTACATCCTCTCTGGTGCTCCTCTCTCCTCATCCCCAGTATCGGTTACACGGTAAAGCCACGCTGATCGAGGATCAGTGTTTTTTGGCGCAGGGCGGCGAAAGAGTTGGGGAGCTTAACCTCTAGTCCGAGAGCGGAGGAGAAACTGTGGCTCCGGACCCCTTCGTGCCCCCAGCACAAATAAACAGCTACAACACAAAAATGTCTGGCAGACCCGAAACAATTTCCTGAAGGATCTGTCACTGTGCAAGAGAGATGGGGAGAGCAGGAGGGGGGGTGGGGGGTGTAAGATCTAAGGAGGAGAGAAAATAGGTGGAATGGCAAGGCGGAGGGAGAGACAGATTAAGTTGCAGAAGTAAAATGGGAGAGAGGAACGGAAAGAGAGGAAGAAATTGAACCTGCGGGTTTGGAACGGGAGGTAAAATTGTTCCATCGTCGTCTACGAAATCATCAACTCGCTGCGAGAGGCGGCACAGCCCGAATGCAAACACAACACGTATTTATTTGAAGACATGAAGCTGTTCTTTTCCAGCATCTCATCCATCCATCCATCCATCCATTATGGTACGCATGCACAAACTCTGACAACACACACGTTTCACACCCATGGGACTGCCGCCTGAAAATATCTTGGGCTTGGCTAAGCTACAGTTCTCTTGAATGTGCATTAACAAATGCACAATGCATACAGCAGTTCCTATTACGCAAGCAAATCTGTGCAGAGAGAAGGAGGATGGACGTGTGAGAGCGCATTGTGTTTTTTGTGAGCGTCTATTTGCATGCTGGTGCGAGCTTATGAGTATATATATATTTGAATTTGCTTATGTGGCTTTGTGCTTATTTATGCCTGTGTGTTTGTGCACGAACACACGCCTCTTGTGTGTTTGTCTGCTGCCGTTACTGTGTTTGTGTGCCTGTGGTCGTGCTGGAATGGAACATGGACATTTTGCCACCGAGCTGAATTCACAGAAACGGGCTTGGTCCTGGCCTGCAGAGCAGTATTTAGACTCTGTATTTATGCGTTGGACAACCACAGCAATCTCTATCGCCGCCTTGTGATTCATGTTTGTTTGCTTTGCTCGGCACTGATTCGATTCCATCAAGAAGCTCCTTTTCTCTCTCTCGCTCTCTTTCGCTCCCCCCCCCCCAAAAAAACGCTTTCCGCAAAAAATGTTCACGCCATCCCCGGTCAGAGTTTCATCAGCCGCCCCTCATCGTAGCTGACCAAGCATGCAGTGGTTTCCATAGCAAGATGCGACATTAAAACTAACAGCCTCTATAATTATACATCCATATTTCTCCGATGAGTTTGTGTAAACAAGGCCGGGCTCCAGCTCGGGGAGGCGGACTTCTTGGCAGGCCCTGGCTGAGGGTGCCACTGAATGGCTGTCGGAAAACAAAGCCATTTCAGAGTGTGCCTTGGAAAAGAGAAACCACTGTTCTGGGGATGGTGGAGAGGGAGAGCGAGCTCCATCTGAAAGACAAGAGAGCTGTGATTTGAGCTTAGCTATTGGCCAGAGAAGAAAGACACTGAGAATATGTGTTGTTGGCAAAGCAGAGGGCAAACAACCTCAGACATCTCCGATGGAAAGGGAAATATGCATTTCCAGAGTGTTTTAGATTATGGCCTGCCATTGTTTTATCCTGCGCTTATGTTTTTTTTTAAAACAGCGATACACCATTGTCCGATGCAATTTGCCTCATGGACAATGATGCTCATGTTCTCGTGTCCTACATTTACTTTTCCTAATCACCACGGAGTCCAAACATGCATCTTTCCAGCAGTCTTAAGATGTCTCCTCTCCTTTTGCCTGAAGCTATTTTAGGGTAGCAAAACCACAGAGATGGTTTCTGCATAGCGGACGGAATTAAAGAAAACAAGGAAGCTACTTTCAACGACTGAAAGGAGCTCATGGAGAAAAGAGTCGATTGGTAAATGAGTTTGTGTTAGTTGAGAGGATAAAAAAAAAAAAAAAAAATCAACAGTGTTGTAGTTTCGCAGAGTTAGCTCTGCGGTCTCTTGTGGTCTGCGCGTTGAGAGGAGATCTAAGCTATCAGTTAACAAAAATGACTGGAACACAGACTTCCAACAGCACCTACACACACACACACACACACACACACACACACACACACACAGAAATTCCAGACGTTAGAGCAGAATAATGGAAAGAGAAAAGGATAGAGCGAGGTATGACACAGTGTGTGTGTGAGGGAGAGAGAGAGGGAGAACTTGCACGCAGGATAAAATATTCTAATAAGATAAGCATGGAGCACAGCCGAGGAGGGATGAGTGTCTGCATTTGAAGATGCACAGAGCGGACTAATTGAGATGAATACATGAATATATCAGCTTCATCTAGCAGCGACGGGTTCAGGCGTAACCAATGGTTACCATTCACTTGTACAGCCACGTGAGCAGCCCTCCCTCCCTCCCTGCCCCCCCAACACACCCTCCACCTCCCAATACCTCCCCACCCCCCACCCTCCGCCCCCCCTCTCTCTAAACAAACTCCTCTGTAATAAACGAAAGGCAATAACCAGCGACAATAACGCTGTGCCTGCTAACCTTCTCTGAATGAAATATCCAAAGGAGAAGTAGCAGAGGCAGCCTGGATAGATTTGCAAAGCAAGCAGAAAGTCATATATTACACTGGCACTCTAATAAACACTAGGCTATGTTCGCTCACATGGGGGGGTTAAATCTCCTTATCCCAGGCCATGCTGCTTCACCGGTGCTAACCTGACCTGTTACCAGGGTTTAGTTTTAAAAATGAAATCCGTTAAGGCTTACTGATTAGCTGCTTAAATCTCTAATCGGTAACATCAATGACAGCTCCTCCAAGTCAATGCACTCCCGATTCTCCCATTTTTGAAGCATTTTGCCAGTCGTGATCTTTCACTAATTGAAAAACATGACGCATACTGGAGCAAGATGATTGGGAACACAGCATGAATGAGATTTTTTAGCAGTTTCCTCCAGAATCAGGGGATATAAAAGGATAAGACTGATTCTTTTCAACCTCTTTTTGAGCTTTAATGGTTCAGTTTCCCAGGATATGTGCCACTGCATTTAAGAGTGGTCTGACAGAAATGTTTGCCCACAACACTAATCATAGTTTCAGGTTCCGAGGGTGATTTTTCTGCTAAATATGTGATAGGACAATGCACTCTTTTGTTCTGAGTCCACACTCAGTGCAAAAGGAAAACCCTGCACACTGTCTCTTGCTTGTAATTAAAATGTTTCTGTGGGATTTTACTGAGGGAGGTTACCAGATGTTAACAGTTATCGCTCCTCGACAAAAATTCATTTAATTGCGCGTAAGAAACGTGTGAGATATTTGCATCTCTATAATCTGACAATCAAAATGCCTTTGTCTTTATCAAACGCGCTGCTGACAAATGCAACTGCCGTTTTTTAAGCGGCTGTGATTTGATTATGGTAATTTTATGTTAACTCTAAAAGATGACATTTAACACTTTTTTTTCTAATCAGATTACTGTTATTGCACGGCAACAAATCAAGCTATAAGCCTGCCAGTGTTTATATTTATTTCACTGTGTGCGAGCCTCCATTTGTATATGTGATTTTGTGTGTGTGCATGTCCCTGAGCTCCGTTGCACTACTACTGCGAGTACCTGCGTGGGAGCGCGCATGTGCACATATGTTGCAGTGTTTACATCCTCACAAATCTTGTGATCTCTTGCAGCCTGGCCAGGGATTTCAACCTTGACCTTCAACTCTCCCAAGGGCAAATAAGAGGACATGAAGCGAGAGAACATAGTTCATGCATAGTGCCCGGTGGAGGAGGATTCCTTGGGGGACATTTGGTTGCAAGGATGCATTATGTGTAGGTTGTTGAGCAAAAAATAACAGCGATACAGAAGAGAGCCCACGCAAAAAAGCGTGAACATTAGTGATATGCAACATGGCTCCTAACCTTAATCCTGTCAGGTGTGAGCACCACAGACAGATCATCCCACAGCGTCAAATGCAGTTTGTCAGATATATTCTTCAGTGTTGTTTTTCCAAGTCTGGGTCAGCACTCGTGTTTAAACGAGTCAGGAAATAATTAGTTTTTCCATTACCAATTTATCCACAAATAATAAAGTGCTTATCAGTCGCTTTGTATATCCAGACTGAAAATAAAATGGAGGAAGTTGGATTTTCTGCAAAGTCAAAGAAGCGAAGTGACAACAATGAAAACAACTTTGCTGCTCGCTGCAAGCGGGGCATTATTTATTTCGGTGAGGCAATCTTCTCGAGGTGAGATAGCATGTGCTCCACTGCGGCAGTATTCTGGTGGGGAAGTCGGTGTGTGTCGGAGTCCACGATGGTACACTGAGATGGAGAGTGACAGCTGTCAGGAGGGATCAGGCTTACCCTGCCTGCTGCACTGGAAATCAAGGGAGAAGAGGAGTGCACGACGACAGGCTGCCTCTGTTTACTGCCTCATGGCCTTACCCTTATATAGAACAGAGACTCACCGGCCCAGCTAACCACTGAAAACGTATCACCAAGCAGTCATGGTACATTATTTCAATGAGGAGCGAATGGGAGAGAAAATGGAGGGACTTTTTTTTTGGGAGCTCCACCGTGGAAGTATAAAGACTGTCTGTATATACATGTGTGCGGGTTCGTATGCTTGTCCCTTCTTTCTCTTTCCCGCTCTGTTGCTCATTTTCCTCCATTATATTTCCTCCGCCTTAAAAGCCTCCTGTCTAAAATCACTTCTCTTCTGAATCTAACCCCTAAACACAGCACAGCCATTTTACTCACAAACAGCTCATTCCATATCCTGTGTTTAGACAACGCAGTGAAATACAACCAGTACGTTCGCTCATACACCAAGGGGGCAGGAAAGTGTATGTATGTGTGTGTGTACATAGGGGGTTGGGGGTGCTGATGGACAGCACAGGCTGGTGCTGGTCTGGGGTTTAGATCAGTGCAGGGTTATCATTACTGCACCCCTGCTGTGTTTCCGCGACCCCTTGTCCGTGAGGTTTGACCTTTAACCCCCCCGTGACTCCTGTCAGAGCTGGGATGGGATAGACGGGACCGAGTGGACGGGATCCCCTGCGGTGACACCGAGCCACGGGACACACACTCAGAAAAATATATACGCACACACACCATTTGTTGCTTACTTTACCCCACACCTTTTGTTGCTTTTTCGACCCCATGGAAGGAGCAGAGGAAAGGGTGGGGGTGGGGAGGGGGATGATCAAGGAAAAGACAAACGGAGCCGTGGAGTCAAAGTACAGACCGGGGGTGGACAAGAAAAAGGCTGTTGGAAGATTCAGTGGAATGTCCACTCCCTATGCATCTTCTTCTTGTCTCAAACGTTGTCTGCCACGTTTGACTGTTAATCAGGCCAGATAAGCCGGGTCTTTATAGGCCGAGCAGATTTACACCGCTCTGCTGGCCGGCTGGACCGCATTCCCAGCAGAGATGGTAGGATAACGCACTCACATCTTCTTGGCGGGGATAAGCTGGCCTAAAGGAGCCTTAATACACACACACAAACACAGGACTGTACAGGAAAAGCAGGAAAAGTGTGTTCGCAGCAGGTGCTCGCTGTCCCTCTCTTGCTCCCTCAAGAAAACACACACACACATATTACACATATATATGGCAACCGCGCATGGCCATTGTCTGTATGATAGATGAAGTGTGTCGTGGTGTATGCACAGGCTGCAGAAGAATAAATAAAGCAAGCTCCTCCTGTTGCAAAGGACAACAACATTAACATAATACCAAGACAAATACAACACCCGATTACTGCTGACGCGAGAACGTTACAGTATACGAGCCTAATGATGATCCACCATCAGGCTGGATCCTGCACGGGCCAGCCTCCCTTGTGAAGGATTTAAAACTGGCTGTAGTTATGAGTTCACAGTCTGAAACACTATGGAGCGAGTGTTATGTGTATTCTCAACACTTGCATAATACACACATCAGCAAGACTGGCGTTATACAACAGAGACACAAGAGAGCGTTGTACAAAAGCAAATTCGACCTAAAGTAAAGTTAATGTTTTCTCTTTGATGTCAGATCCTACTGTAGTCAAGATGCATGCCCACGCACATGTCACTAATAGAGTTAGTTAAAATATTTATGATGTAATCAGGAGACAATATGTGGAGCAGCCCCGCTAACAGCCGGCTAGGAAAACTTTGAGCAGACGCCGAAAGTGCCCAAGGTGTTTTCTAAAGACATGTGGGTGTAATAAAGCTCAAAGAAATATTTCTTAAAGTCCACATGATATGTTGCCACAGGAGCGGCCCCCAAAAATTGTCGCATGATAACATCACAAGCTTCATGCTTCCCCGCGTTCTGGCTTTGAGGGAGAGCTCACAAATATGGATTAAACTGCTCCAGATCAAAGGAGAAACATATGTGAGATTTGTTTTAGCGTGGATTTTTCCTTTCAAGGGAGATGCTATAGGGAAGGTTTCTTAAAAACAAAACATCAAGTAGCTTTTTTTATTTTCTTAAAATAGGAGAATTTCACTTAATAGCTTTTGGACTTTTTAAAAATTGTCAAAGTCATAATGTTAAATCATCCAAGGAAGCAATGTGAGTACTTTTTAGAGTTTTATGGATATTTAAAAATGCTTAAAGGTTTTTTTTATGTCATTGTAGATATGAAAGTATTATATATTATGCTTCATAAGAGTGGATGAATGGTGGATCAGTTTATTTCTCAGCCTGCGGAGCATCTGCCTTCTCACTGGCAGTTTTTTGGCATACGCAGCTTGTTGCATGTTAGTTTAGACACTGAATCTCTTATGTCACAATCTTCTCTGATCATTTCATTGATTCAAAGAGGAATCAATTACAGATGTTGCAGAAACCCCCAGCTGACTGTATCCTCAAACCCCAACACATGTTATGATTTTAGGAAACTGTTCAAGTCATTCCAGGAAATGTAGGAAATTACTAACTGAATTAGATAAGGCCTAAGTAACGTCTAGAATAACACTGTCTTTTGCATTATTACAGTATGTTAGCTTCTGCAGCTACTGAGCTAACAAGGTGGAGACAGAGTGTTGCTGTTTGATACCTCATACCCCTCAAATGACCTGTAGCTTTGTACCTGCCCTTTCACCCATTATTAAGTCATTTCTTATTGTCAACAAATAACATTAAAAGCCCAGAAATGACTTCCCTACACAGTCTAAGACAGCACATAAATCTTTAAAAACTGGAACACAATATACTACATTACTTCACTTAAAATAGATGAATTAAAAAACCCATTAATTTCCCAACTAACTAAATAAACAGGAGAAGGTGCAGTCTGAGGAGACTCTTTTCACACACATTTGGTGCTTGAGTGAGTTTACAGCAACAGTTTACTGTTTGTGGGATTGACTAAGAATGAGCCACAGTGCCCAGGTTCATGGTAATTAGGAACATGTCACTCTGTGCAATAGCGTGACTCACTTAAGTGTTTTCTACAGATGCAGGAATGAGTCCTAAAGTGTGGGAATGAGTTTCTGCATTTCGTTTATTGAATGAGTTTTTGGTCAGATGCGTGAAATAAGGTCTGTGGTTAACATAAGATATTTTAATGTTTGTGTCTACGACATAAAATACGTCAATGAACACCCCATCTGTGGATTTTGAAGCGTTTAGGTGTCTTGTGAAAGGTGGTTGCTGCCAAGCGACTAAATGAGACTAACGTAATCACCCTGAACACAGCTGCACAGCCTTGTTGTGGTGGCAACGTTAAGTCATGCGATTATAGTGAAGTTAATTTATAGCCTAACATTAGCTTTTTACTTCTTGCGATTGCATTTACACTTCAAAAATCATAAAAGTGGAGCCATGAAGATTATTTTCCTAAACAAAACATGTAAGTATCATTGTTTGTCAAAGAGCTTATTTTCTCCAATAATCAAAAACCAGGGCGACACTAACTTCCGCATTGAAAGTTTCACTGGTTAACAATATATCAGCATGTATTCAATGGTGCCTCATAGCACCATCAACTGGGGTTGTGTTGACCACATTTCTTGATTAATAATGTATGCATCATTTCACATCAGTGTCCTGTGGGTGATTATGGACTTTATCTGATAACAGGATACTTAGAAAATTGCGTTTCCTTGGTGACAGAATGTTTGACACTAATTTAAACTCAAAAAAAGCACTTCACTCTGAACTCTCTGCTCATTTGTGCCAGAAAGATCGATCGTGTTCAAGCACTCTCGAGTTTCTCGACTCTACACTTGTGAGATTTACATTGTCGCTTCGCCTGTTTCATTTGTTCTGTGTTGTGATACACAGCAACAATATTTCAATGGAGTTTCTCGAAGGAGGAATCTACAGACCCATCAGGGTAAGAGAGACAGTGTTTGTCTTAACTGGGGTTAGATTTTATATATTTTTTGAGATGTATTTTAAATAAATGACGAAAACTGAAAGTAACATATTATTTCCTTTAAAGGTGTTGTTTGACACACCTATATATGATCGGGCTCTGCAGCTCTGCTGGAATATATCCAGTTACAAGTCTCAGGTAAGATCTACTATCCTTCAAAGCTCACACTAACATAAAATGCTAGATCAATTTTTAAAAACTATCTTACTACATTTAAAGGTGACTTATTTCCTTTATGTTGTTTAGACTGCACTGATGAGAGAACTCCTGAGGCTTCAGCAGAAGCAGAAGATCCCATCTCAGGTGACGGCTGAAGACATGATCGGTTTGCTTTTGAAGGAAAGCAAAAATACTATGAGGGAACGGTGAGTTACTGAGAAACATACAGACAGTCCACCATGACACCTTGAACTCTCCTCATGTCACACTAATCTAACTCTAATAGTGTCAAGAGCAACAAGAAAAATAAAACGTCTGTGTTTCTGTTTGAAGCCTCTGGGCGTTTGAACTGGAAGATTTTGATGAGGATGATGCCAAATCTCTGCTGATGCTGGTAAGACAGTCCTGAGAAGACTTACAGTAGTTTGTTACAATATGCTAATTTCATCCTCTAAAACTGCTTGTCAATGTCAAAACTGCACTTTAGGCCTAATTCCCTGTTTCAGGTGTGGGCAGTAAATGTCAGCAACAAAAAGAGGGACATTGAGTTTGAAGCCCAGATGCTCCTCAACTCTCCAGAGGCCGTACCTGCTACTTTTCAGTAAGTTACATTTCACACATTTATTACCAGTTACACTGCAGTGGTTTTAATATCTCTGTGATACTCTGAAGGGTTTTAAAATTTAATTTTAATGACTGTAACCTAAAGACAACCTAAAGTCCTCAGCATGGCCAAAAAGTTTGCCAGGATCCTGAGAAAGAAGCAGAGGAAGGCTCCCAGCTTCGAACTGCTCGGTCCAAAAGAGGTAGTCCTCGAGGTCGTTCCCAGAGTTCTACAGGGCTTCTGGGTGCTTCCTCCTCATCCCCTGTTAAACATGCCTTCCCAGAGACTTAGCAAAATGTCTGTTGGGGTTACAAAGGCTGTTTTGGACAGAGTCTCCAATACTTTAACCACTGTGGAACATCAGGTCATCTTCTCTCGCTCCATCAGGGATGAAATGGTCCAGTCTATCATGAACAAGATCAGACAGACGTTCTCTCATGATGTCTTGGTGAACAGGATCAAGCGTTTTGCACCAGTGCTGCTGAGTGAGATTGTTGAAGTTGCAGTGGGACAGATTAGTGGGATGTTTCAGCCCCAGAGCCCCAAAGCAACGGCTCATCTGACACCCACTGTCGAACCTGCTGCCACCACTCCAGTCCAGCAGGATTTAAACCTGGCTGTAACTGAGGGGCTGCTAACAACCAGTCTAGAGATAAACTCCGTGGTGGTGTCAACTCCACCACCTTTTCCAACACCTCCTGCTGAACCTCCATCTACAACTGATGTCAAGGCTAGGGAGAATGAGAATGACGAACCCACCAGAGACCCACACCCTGCTGTGGTTCCACCTACTAAGGCACACCCTGCTCCGTTTGTTACTGATGTTGAGGCCAGGGTGGCTGAAACTGAAGAACCCTGCCTGGAGAAGGACCCAAAGCTCACCAGAGAACCAGCCTCTGTTGTGTCTCCTGCTCTCCCAGCTCCACTGACCCATCCTGCTGAACCTGTAATTATCACTACAGTGAAGGGCGGCTCGACCACCAGCCCGGCTGAAACAAAGCAGCCGACCTCCAGTCCAGTGACAAGCTCTGCTGAGGTGTCACCTCCACCAGCTCCTCAGACATCTCCTACTGAACCTCACATTACGGATGTCCAGGACAAGGGGGACACAAATGAAAGGCCAAACCTGGAGGAGGGCCAAAAACCCACCAGAGAACCAGCCTCTGCTCCTTCAGTTTCATCGGCTCCTCTGGCCACTCCTTCTGAACTTGTGGTTATTGTTTCAGCGAACCCAGAGGTCAGAGAGAGGAGAGAGCAGGGCTTCTTCTGCAGGCCCTTTTAGTCTGTGCTGCTGCTGCTGTGTAGCCAGCCACACAGAAACTGAGTAACTGCCTCATATATAAATGCATCTGTATTAAATATAATAAATAATTCAAATTTAAAAATGAAATAATTATGGTCACGTGTCAAATTGTTTAAATGCTCTAGTGTTGGAAGGTATGAACACAGTTATAATTTGGAATATTTGTTTAAGTTACAATTTAATGCTGTGTAAATGAAACATTTTACGTAAAGTCCCAGGGCTTCTTTGTTGTCAGTGTTTCTCTTCTTGAACGCCATCTGCTTAGTCCACAGATACTGTTACAGGATACAACTTAAACTGCAAAACTATGATTCAATCATTTCCAATAATACTACATATAATAAGTTAGGATTATTAAATTATCCAGAATCAGGCTGTCTCTAAAAAGTACAAAAATCGAAGTGTGCACAGTGACTACATATTTTTTTGTAAGAGGATGTATTTAGAGACTTCACGACATGAAATCTAATAATACCACAAAGCAAAAATACTTACACATAAAGATGCTGCATTCAAAATCTTTTGCCTTTTTTTTTACAGGTCGGCAATTTACTTATAAAAATCTATGAATTTTCTAGGAAATAGCCACATAATTTGTACTGTACTGAGCAAAAATGGGAATTTCAAAGAATAAAGAGCTGCATTTAAATCCAAATACATATTCATTCACTATTTATTTATTATGTGAAACTTAAGTTTCCATTAAAGCTGAACTGTTTGCTTGCCTGTAGACTAATTTCACATTTATGCATATCCAGCTGACCTGCTGTGCACTGACTACAAGACTCTCTAAGTTACAGTAGCAATTAATTGGAAATAATTAAATGGAGGCGTACCAGCTGAGCACTCTCTCTGTTTTGCAAATAAGTTTTCTCAAGAAACTCATTGGAAAGTATTATTCTGAAATTAAAGTCCTGTAAAACAAAGTGTTACATAATCTTATGATAATACAGAATGGTACGTTTGTAGAAGTGCAAATAAAGACTGAAAGACAAGTACGTTAAAATTATATTTAAGTGGAGTAGTACTTTCGCAAATGTCAGTCAAGATTGTAGGTTTGTATCCTTAACTGACAGACAACTCTTCCTCCCTAAACGCCAACTTCCTCTGTGCCATAAGCAAGACACCTCACGCTCAGTTGTTGCTATGGAGCTGCTGCAGGCGGCCATTAAAATACAGTTTTAGCAGGAAACTCCCAGGTGTGACTGTGTGTAACTGAGTGTGAAGCAGATTATTACTCTTCACTTCTCTGCTTAAATGAAGGTTAAGAAGCTAAATATCAACAATAAATCATCTTTGAGGACAAACTTACAGGTGATGTAGTAGTTGAAGTTCCTCTTGAACTCCAGGCCCATGTAGTTGGGGCTGAACTCCTGGAATTTGATAGTGAACTTGATGTCCTTCTCAGGCTTGTTACAGTTGACCAGGACATTCGGATCGAGGATCGTACTGCAGCTCTCCGCCTGCTCCCTCTTCACCAGGTACAGCTTGTAGAACTCATAGTCTCTGCCTTGGTCCGCTTTGGGACAGATGATGTCCAGCTTGTCCCCAATGTCTGGGTAAATCACCAGGCCTTTTCCAGCCACAAACCTGAGGAAAGAGACAAAAAAAAAAAAGACTGTTACTAACACATAATAAAGGAAGTCTGGAGAAGCAGCCACATAATTCAACAACAGTTTATACAGTCTTAATATTTTGAGCTATAGGAGTTATGGGTTTATATTTGTCTGGCATGGGCTTTTAGGCAAAGCGTTGTTAATTTACCCCCACGAAAACGCTACATGTAGCAGCTTGACATTGTTCAGAGAACGGTGCGTTTCACACAAATCCTCTGAAGTTACTTCTCATACTTGGATCCAAATCAAAGCATACCAAAAGTTTGCAAGGAGGGAAACAAGATGGCCAGACACAAAATGGCTGCCGCAGAAACGGCTACAGATAGGATTACATCCAAAGAATGCCACTGATTCTTTTTTTCATATTTCTGGACTTCCATATAAGACCAGTGCTTCGACATAATATCTACACTGCCTCTGCTTCAGAAGTCCGAGTTTCTGGAGGAAAACAGCCCGCGGGGGTCAGGCGGAAGGTTAAGGCTTCCTGGTTCATCTTCCCTCTGCCATGATCATCTACTGAAGGATTAAGATAATCCATCTGGCCTTACTGTACCTCTCCACCTCGCCCTCTGCTGCCAACTCAATCAGATCAGCTCTTGTTCTCTTTTATTCACTAAAGGTGGGGAACAGGAGGAGACCCAGTGTGTGTGTGTAAGTGTGTGTGAAGAGAGGGGGCGGAGGGGTACACTGAGTACTTGCAGTGTGTTTGGGCAGTGGTGTGTGTGTGTTTATGTACGTCTGCATGTGTGTGTATGTGTGCGAGTCGGTCAGCAAAATGGGCTGAGGTTGCGGTCTGATGGGGGGGCAGACGGGCTGAATCATTGTTCTGGACTTGTTTGAGGCTTAAAATGTCAACATGGTTCAGCTCTGCTGTCCCAGTTAGCCAAGCATTAACCCAGACAGCCGGACTGACCACGGGTGTGTTTATGTACGAGTGTGTGTGTATGTGTGTGTGTGTTGTGGTCGCAGACAGCGAGCACAGCAGCGGGGCTATCTGCTAGATCTGCCCATGCCAGCGGATTTAAGCAGGATTTAGCAGCGCGCAATGCATTTGTTGTTCTTTCTGATCCCTCACGTTTTAACAAGACATCAGGGGCTGGGCCTCTCTCTGTCTCTCTCTGGCTCTCCCTTCTTTTTCTCTCAGAGTGTAATCTCACCTTATCTACAGCCCCTCATTTCATCATCACACACATCATTTCACCACTAAATAACTGACTCTTCAGACAGGCCCAGGGAAGGGAGGACTGTGATGCCTCCTGAAAGAGACTGATAGAGGAGTGTGTAAGTGTGGGGGGGGGGGGGGGGGGGGCTTATGATCACCATCCCTCCTCCTCTGATGTTAAACACTGGCAACCGGCCAGCCATTGTGAGAAACGATCATTTAAAAAGTCCCATTTTCTGAAGAAATACCCCCCATGAAAATGAACATGATTGGATTAAGGCCTTTTCAACATTCATGGCCATTCTTCTCGGACAGGGGCATTACCAAATAAATGACTTCATTCACAAAAGAGATAAATGCAACATGAAATTTGCAAAACGGTCAAAATCCTGTCCATCAACCCCCACTTTTTTTTCCAGGCTGCGTGTGATGTCATGAAAGCATGCGCGGATTGGACCTCACGTACAAGGCTTGGGAGCGGGTGAGACGTTATTTCCACGCTATTGTCTGATGCTCGTGGGGGTGACGGGAGGGGAGGGGTTGCACTAATTCAAGAGCCGAGAAGAGAGAGAACGCGGGGTATGCTTTGTCCTACCTCTCCTAACAATTTGCTGGTTTTCAGGAGCAACACTCTGCATGTGCTTGTGTGTGAGTGTGTGTGTGTGCGTGTGTGTGCATGTGATTATCAGCGTACATATGTTTTCATGCATGTGTGGGTGTGTGTGTGCGCCATGCCCGGGTACACGTGCGTGTGTCTATGAAGACACGGACACAATCAGCCTCTAATTGGATCTACAAGATGCATCAGTGAGGCATAAACAAGTTTCCATGGCAACATTAGGCTTTGTTGCTGACCACCCTCTCTCCTCCCCACCTTCCCTCCACACCCCCCCTTCCCCAATCTCAGCCCCCTCTATTTCTGCTCCCCAATCTCATTCCCTCTCGCTTTATCCTTCCCTCTCATTCACCTCCTCAACATTTCCCTCATTCTGTTTTCTCTCATCCCCCTCTCCATCATCCTCCCCCTCTCTCTCTCTACACTCACAAAAACACCTACAGAAAAACAAGCGAGAAACCAGAGGGAAAAAAGAAACACCAGGCAAACATCACAATTAGACCTTGATTTGTTTCACTCAACAAGTAGGTGTTTTCTATTTTCTGTTTCTTTGTAGGGAAATTGTTGGCAACTTCTTCTTTTTTCTCCAAATGTTTCATTTCAAAAGAATTAAAATTGCTTAAAAGCCCAGCTCTCAAATAAAACAATGAGCCTCACACCCCACTACTCAGTTTTACAAGCCATTTATTCCATTATCAAAGCGAGCCGCAACAATTTAGATGAATAATTAAGATTTCCAAAATCTTAATATCTTAATATCCCTGAAGGATTTAATCACAAGCTGGCCCCTGTCATTGATTCAATTTTCCGAGCAGGCCTCCGAGTTGGCGGTTAGATAGCTATCCTAAGTGAATTCTCCGCTTCTGTTTCCCAGCCTTTGTTAACTGTCTGCTATAATGAGGCTCTGGCTGCTGTGGAGGTCTGGAAGCGCCATCGCAGATGGGAAAGAAGCAACATAAAAGAAATAGGGCAGCAATTAGTGTTTAGCCCAGTTTAAAAGCCCTCCACTTGGCAAGCTGCGGCCCAGCTCCAGTCCAGGATGTGAAACTAAACTGGTGGGCTGGGACTTTGTCTCCCGTTTGTCTCTCTGTTGGCTTAATCAGCGCCACTCCGGTGCTACACACAGCCACGCAATGGAGAGGAGGAGACGAGTGACTGAAGATTATTGTACTTTTGAGGAGGTCGAAAGGGAAAGAAGGGGGGAAAAGGGAGGTTGAATTGCATCTTTCATTCATGTTGTCTGGAGACTTTTTAAAACCTGTTGATGAAAGAGGTTTGAGTGCACAGAGGAAGAGCCGTGCAGATACAAACGATGTTTCTGGGAAATGACCCTGAACGCGAGAGAACCTTTATTCCCCTCATGTCAAACGAGGTGGATCTGCCTGAACCAAACACAATAAAGAGAATCATTTTCAAAACAACCAAATGAGGTTGGTTTTGTTTCATCTGGATGGCTCCACAGCGTGCTCAATCCTGTAAAGAGCTTATACAAACAGGCCTACGCTACAGCACAGCGGAGAGAGAACAGAAAACAACTAAGCAGAGGGAAAGAGAGAAGAGAACCCCCTCCTCTCTCTTTTTACATTCCACTGGTGAATATGAGCACATGATCTCACATATGCTTCACCAACCCCCCCCCCCACCTCCTCATACACATACACACACACACGGATGTGAGAGCTCACAAAAGCACTGTGGGGTGCATCCAGCCCAACTTCCCAGCCACCCCTATTCAAGCGCCCTGCCCTCACCAACTTTCATATAAAACGCCGCCTACACTAAGGCCCACTCAAAGCCCCTTACAGAGCCTCAAACCAGCCCTTCCCCCCATGTTCTCCACCCCCGTCCAGTCAACTCAGGCCTCTGCCCCGAGCATTGCACTGGCAGGCAGCCTCGGCCCACTGAATGAAAGGACCCGAGACACAGGAACTGTGAGAGAAAGAGGCAGAAACGGCTCATATCAACAGAATGGTGTCAAATTGATTTGTTCCTCCTGAGCAGCAGCATGAACATGCTATACATATCAATTAAAATCAGTTATCTACTACCACGTATACAGGGCAGATTCATCTCCACCAGGGGAGCGTGCCAACAGCCTGGATGCAGGTAGTGCCTCTGTCTTGTTTCTGCAGCCCAGCGTTCAATCTTTCTCTCTTTTCCTCTGGCCTTGAGAGCACACAAGTGCGTCACGTAAAAACAAACACATACACACACACTCCACACACAATCATCACCACAACAGGTACTCTATTCCCTTTGCTATCAGCGTAGTAATTATCACGCCAGGAAAAGTGTTCCCTCACCAATTATCATTTCTCTCTTACATTTTTCACAAAAATCTGTGTTGCTGCCCCCCCCCCCCCAATATTACAAATGACACTTTCCATACGGCAGTCATATTTACAGCCGTTTCAATCAATGTTCCATAGGCTTGACAGATTTTATGGTTTCTCATGAAACATTACAGTAATTCACCCACACGACAAGGTCACGCTTAAGTCCGTAAAGAACACAAAGCCACGTTATGCAAAGAGTATTGTAGCTGAGCTCTTGTGTAACACATATAGCGGCAGGGATTTGAAGCTGATTCACTTGCCAGAGGCAGTCTACGTTTTGTGCAGTCGTAGGGTACAAACACATCCCGTACTCCTCCAAGTCAATCAATATTAAATAATTGTCTGCTAGCAGGGACTGTTTCAGCCTTAAACCGCTTTCAGATCCATCAAGATAGAGCCGCAAGCTCGCTGGGCCTCACAATGGAAACATTCAAACGGCAGCTTGTGAAATGGCTTCGCTCTTGATGTGTGGTTAAGATCCACTGAGCGCTGTTGACACAGTGTGATCATTTCATACTCGGGAGAAAGGCACGTATCATCAAACTGTCAGTGTGTTTGCACGGCTCCAGAAAAATTCGCCACATCTATGGTACTGTCGAGTCACGTGAGCTGTTGGCTGTATGGCAATCAGATCTGAAAACGGTTTGAAGCGTCTCCCTCTAGGTTTTAGGCGGCGCCACGGGAAGGTGAGCTGGTCATAGGTCTGTGCCCGCGGCTCGACCAGAGTGCTTGTATACATAGCTGGCTTCTGTCAGGCTGTCGCAGGGGCAGATGTTCTTGGGGAGGTCTGTCTATAAACACACACACATAAACACACGCCCCGCAGTGTACACACACCGATTTCCTCACATGTCAAACACAGTAAACAAGTCGCCTCAATGCTGGTGCAGGCCACACACACATAGGGAGCCACACGAACAAACACAAGGATCCTGAAATTAAGCAAAACAAGGTCCATCTGGCTCCAGGATTGTTTAGCAAAGCAGGAAGGATTTGACCCTTATTATAGAAAAGCAGGACCAACTCGCCAACGGGTAGTGGTATTGGATAAACTATAAACTTGATCCAAGTTGCATTTAAACTCCAGTGGGCCAGACTTGGCAACGGTGACTTGCTGAAAAGCAGAAAGCTCAGTATTTTCCCTCTGTGCTGTCCCCATTAGAGGGACATAAATGAAGATGTCAGCGGCAAAAAAGAGAGACAGAATATCCTGAATTCCACCCTGCAGAGAACTGCTTTTGTACGTGTGAACACAGACACCCTCTCTCTCTCACACAGACGCAGACAAACACACACTAGCTTCAGTTAGCTCAGTCAACAGGCTGGCATGCAGAGCAAATCAGATTCAGCGTGACTCATAACAGTTGCACACAGGCGAGTTGCAACACACACACTGATGAGCACGGCTGACACACACCTCTCATGCTCACCAAACAAGCTCAGTATGCTTGCCCTCGATCACTGTCACATGAGGGGCTAGCATCACACCATCAGCGCCCATAATGAGCTAACAAGATGACGCCCAGATGGCCTTGCCACGAGGAGGACAGAAGTGGACGTTGTTACTAGACAAACAGGCTGAAGAGGA
This sequence comes from Epinephelus lanceolatus, assembly GCF_041903045.1. Lineage (NCBI taxonomy): Eukaryota > Metazoa > Chordata > Actinopteri > Perciformes > Serranidae > Epinephelus > Epinephelus lanceolatus. The sequence goes on from NC_135740.1 coordinate 15,438,238, forward strand.
CTGTCGAGTGAGAGGAGTGTCAGAAGTCATTAGAGAGGAGAAAGAGCATAATCTGTTTCTTCTTATGGCCTCTGTGGTTTCCGTCAATGCTGAGCCCATCCCTCTCTAAGAGCAGGGGAGTTAAGCGAGCATGGGTGTATGCGGTTGTGATTGAACGTCATCCACGGTATCACTGACAGCGAGAGAAGGCCCAGACTGTTGCTCTCTGCCTCTCCACTTATTCATCCCGGATCCCAGGGACTGAGCTCTTCCAGCTGGAGAGCTGAGGGGTGAGGAGAAGAGAGGAGAAAAGACGAGAAAAAAAGAGGAGAGAAGGGGAAGATTTGGCTCGGCTAGACGAGAGTGTTTGGGTCAGTTTCAGCCCGAGTTTATCCCTCGTTCTCGGGGGTGCTCTGTGACCCAAACACACACAAATATCACTCCTCTTTCCCTAGTTCCTTCCTGGCCACGACACAACACATGCACAAACGCAAACACACACACACACAGCCAGCTGCCTCCCATCACTGAGGAGCAGCCACAGATGGGCTCTGCATGCTCCGTAAAGATCTCTCCACAGGCCCAGTCTACAGTCCCTGCCAAACCCGCCTGGCCCGAAACCCACTGTATGCGTGAGCGTGCTTGTGTGACTGTGTGTGCAGATATACGTGTGTCCATACATGCCTGAGTGGGTGAGGGTGTGTGTTGGTGTGCCAGACACCCCAAATGTGCCAGAGATGGTGTGTGTGTGTGTGTGTGTGTGTGTGTGTGTGTGTGTGTGTGTGGTGGGGGGGCTGGACAGTCGTAGAGAGAGGAATCCCCCAGGACTGCGAGCTGCAGAGCAGAGAGTCAAGAGCTGGACCAGGATGCAAGGTTGTAATCAGCGGCGAGCAGAGCAGAAGGGGAAAAAGCAGGAGAACCTCCCAGACGAACAATAGCATCTCTCACACTCACCCAGTTGTGTTCCGCTCCCACTTGGGGAAGCGAAGAAGAAACTAGAGAGAAACAGAATCCTAACCATTATCAAACCCACGCAGCTTGCCCGGGTTGTTACCCAGCAGCCATTTTCTGCTCTGTATCTCCAACCTCATCAATAAGCCCTCAGAGAGCATTTCTCAGAAAAATCCGCCCTTTAATGTTGCTACTCAATCAGCACATCACATGTACTAATAAACACACACAAGCACATACACACTGCTCCATATTATACACTAGTTATTTAAATTCTGCTTGGCTTCGATAGAGCCAGTCATGGTTAAATTCAATTTTCAACAATTGCCCTCCTATCTCAGCATGGTTAAAAATTACTCGAGGGACCACAGTTTTAGACTGAATAATGAAGCAAAGTGAAAAGCTCATTGAGGATGAGAGACAGGCTACGGTTCGTGGCTAAAGTTAGCTAATTTTTTAAAACTCGTGCTCGGAATGAGTCAGCTCTCAGACACACTGGTCGGGGAGTAGGTTGAGTTGCCGTGCTCAGCAGTATTTTGGCACAGACACATCTGGGAATCAAATCAGGGAGTGATCAGCCACAAGACATCTCCCAAACAAACCTGACACCCATTACTAATGAAGTTTTTCTACTTCGACATTTTGGGTAATGCAATTCGCTTTCTTGCCTAGAGTTAGATGAGAGGATTGATACTGCTGTCATATCTGTTCGGTAAATATGAAGCTGGAGCCAACAGCTGGTTAGCTTAGCTTAAAGAGCAAAAGAACAAAAAACAAGGGGAAACAGCCCGCCTGGTTCAGCCGGAAGGTAACAAAATCTAACCAGCACCACCCAGTAACACTGATATGTGTCATTTTTACACTTTGGTTTTTGTAGGGATTAAACAAACAAGATATAACATGATCATTAAGTAAGCTTTAGAGGTGCTGATTGGCAGAATTTGCCTTCTTTGGACAGCTACCATTCCTATTTCCACCCTTTAAAGGAATACTTCATCCTCCAAATGACCATTTCTCTAAAAATAACTCACCCTGTGTGAATTTGTGAAGGAAACTTTGTTTTTCTTGCACACTTTTGATGAACGAAAAATCAAAAAACACAGAGAATTCTTTAAAATCTAAATGAAAGGGTTTCACATTTAAACTCTCAAAACACCATACAGTCCTATGTATCCAGTCGCATGCTCAGTACTTCCCAAACAAAACTTTATTTTTCTCGCATGCAACCTTGGTGAACGAAGAATCCAAAAACAGAAAATTCTTGAAGTTGATGTAAAGGGGGACCAGCTGCATTTATGAACAGCAAATCCATATCAAAACATCCATTTACAAACTGTCACACAACACATGCAGTGTAATCCAAGTCTAATTTGTCCAGTTATGTGCTCAGTACTCCCCAAACAGACAGCCCGTTCTGACTGAAAAATAAACTTAGCAATGCTCTCCTCAAAGCCAGACTCACTGACATTAACAAAAACAGTAATTTTACCTCACTGAACATGGGAGCTGCTGGTCTACTGCTGGATTCAGTAAAGTCACACAATAACACAAACAAATTACGGATCAAGGCAGCAGTAGACCAGCAGCTCACATGTTCAGTGAGGTAAAATTACTGTTTTTGTCAATGGAGTCTGGCTTTGAAGAGAGCATAGATAAGTTTAACTCTCAGCTCAGTTCCCTGTCGGAAAGGGCTGTCTGTTTGGGAAGTACTGAACATATGACTGGACAAATTAGACTTGGGTTACACTGCACGAATTGTGTGACAGTTTGTAAACAGATGTTTTGACATAGATTTGCTGTTGATAAATGCAGCCCCCTTTACACCAACGTATAAAGAATCTTCTGTTTTTGGATTCTTCGTTCACAAAAAAGGCATGCAAGAAACAAATTCAATGTAACATAGGTGAGTAATCTATATACAAACAGTCATTTGGAAGGTGAAGTATTCCCTTAAGTTAAACTAAGCTAATTGACTACTGGATGTAGTTTCAAATTTAGCATACAGATACGAGAGTGGTACCTCATCTCGCACCCAGAAAACCATTTCTGATAGAAATAACATGATATAGATGCATGAAAGGATATTTACTTTATGCCTTCCCCCACCTGTCATAAGCACAGGTTGTGCTACAGAAAGATTTTGGGTTTGTCTCCTTCAGAATATAGAATGAACGGCTTCCAGTTTAAAATTTATAGCAACACTTTATGATCAAAGGGGAGCTGAATCGATATTTTACGAGTCTGTATGTTGTTAACAGGTGTTAATATGACACAGCTACAGAGAGTCTGGGATACTGGAGAGAAACCAAAGCCTTCCTGGAAGAACAAAGGGAAGACATGGCGCGCAGAAAGCAAATCAATCAATCTCTGCCAGAACACGTCTGGCTTTGACAGCACGGTTCTGAACCCAGGAGTAAAAGATAGCGCGCAGCAAAGTTCAAAATACTTCCATTGTTCATCTGTCAGTGTGAGAGACAATTGCAACGGAGAGGGAGGGAAAATACTAACACAATATTTATCTTGCGTCCCCCTTCCCTCCTGACTCACTCTTTTTTAATGTATTCCTGCTATTGTGAGGAGTACTGGGAGATGGATGGGTAGAGGAGTCCGGTAGGTGATATGTGTCTGCTACAAGCACAGTGCAGTCACTCACACATTTCCCCTGTCTCCAATCTCAAGCTACGGCAATAATTCAGTCACCAACAAACAGGGCCCAGGTTTTTTTTTGTGGCATTTCAATTGTCGGTGGCTGGTGGTTTTTCTTCTGCATTGTTCTTGAAACTGCTTCCCTGGGAAACTGGGAAAGTCAAACAGCTGACGAGATGTCACCTCATGAACTCTCTCCTCAGTTTCACACACTCACAAACAGCCACGTCGGCGATCTGACACACACTCTCCCTCTCAAGCATTCTCTTTTTTCTCCGCACACACACACACACACACACACACACACAATTCTAAGGATCTCTCATCAACTGCTTGTCAAGCTCAACGGCACACAGCGCTGTCTAAACAGGCCGTAGAGCCGCAGCTTCTCACATGCATCTGACTGTTGCCTTTCAAGGCTGGTGACATTTGATCGTATCACTTCAGACATGTGAGTCTTGTGATGGCTTCTGGCCTTCCCTTCGTTCACAAGTCATGGTGAAAAACTCACAGTAAATCTGAGGGATTTCCGTCAAGTGTGAACACATTCCTTTTAACTTTTTCATTTAGCCTACAGCGGCAAGAGTTTGAGAGAACGTGTGTGGTGCAATAAATTTGAGCTTTTACAGTTATTTTCCCTGTAGCGATACCTGTTTGCTGTGCATGTCCGTACCTGGGCCTCACACAAGCCTGTTGTGACTGGTCACGCGGTGCTATAAGGGGCGCGTGTATGACCTGAGGAATTATCCTGTGTTCCAACAGGGACATATGCATGCATGAGCACACACACATGCGCATTCTTGCATGTGCATGTACGTTATACACACACATTCTTTAAAAGCCAACAGTAGCGAAACAAGAGAAGATAGGCCTCTCTGTGTGCGACTGACAGAGTGAATTACACGGTGAGCTAAAACACTGGCTTCCTGTCTCACACAACAGCACTGGATGGCTTTCAGATGGATTTCGCCGAATCTTGTACAAACAGTGAGTCAATAATGGGGTAATGGCCAATCACTGAGGAAGAACAATTCACCAGTGATTTGCGGCGAAAATGTGTGTTTAGGGCACTTTGCACCACAGTCTGTCACCCAGCCATAACAAGGGCGCACTGCCAATAGGTTCCATTTGCGGGGTCTGACAGCAGATCTGCGTGCACGTATCTGAATATTCCTGAGCCTCTAATGTGCGACTCCTTATACCTCATCGCAGACAGGCGTCTAAAAAAAAAAAAAAAAAAAAAAAGAATTCCCACTGATGAAAAGCTGATAATTCTGTCTCTAACGATTCAGGAAGCCATGAAATCAATGACAAATTTGTGTTATGAGCAAACGTACAAGACATTTTAATCCTTCAGCACTTTGCCTCAGATATTTATGTCTGTCGCCCGCGCTTTCATTATCATAAAGCGTGTTTAATATTTCTCAGCTGTGTGAGAGGACCGCCACACTACAGATGATTGAGTGCACTAGATTTAGTGGCTCTCTCTGTCTCCCCTTCTCTTTCTCCAGCTGTGTCCACGTACTTCAGGACCTATACACACGACCGAGTCGGCCGAGAGAGAGGGCAACAGGGAGAAGGAGAGAGGGAGGGCAGGGGGAGGAAGCACTGTGCAAGCACTGAGGACATGGTGCCAACCAGAGAGGCCCACCGTGCCTCAGTCCCATCTCTCCAGCTGAGGGCTTTGATTCGCCTGATTGTCTCCAATATTGAGACACACAATAAACACAACACTTGGCGGCCATTTGCAATTCTAATCAGTCGCTCTCAACTGGCCTGGACAACCCAGCTACAGCCCTCTGGGATATCACTCATCTGACTGCAAAATAATGACACAATCATCGCCATGGCTACGCTCCTACTGCATCCCATGAGCGGCAGCACGGGGAGGATATTAATACACAGGAGTGCTCTGAGGACTAAATGAATTAGCCAGGAGATTAGCTAGATACCAGGTTAATGAATGTGCCACGCAGGCAACTTTTCCTGTCTAGCATTTGGGGAGTGTTCGCACCTCCCTCCCCCCCAAAATCACTAGCGGCAAGCAGGCGAGCTAGCAGGTCCACACCTGCTTCTGCAGGGCGTGCTGCAACAGGATTTCAATAAACCATCTTCTTTCAGTGTGAAATTCCGCCTATGTAAACTTAGGTTGATTGTTTCTTGATAAGGCAGCAAGTTGCAAAATTCCACTATCTGATTGTGACATGCAGTAAAGTTACGATAAACCAGCATGCAGGTCGTGATATGATCGTTATCCACCAAAAGCCTTTACATGCTGGACAATGTGAAACAGTTTGTTTGCTGAATGTTAACAATCATAAATCAATGTAATTTAAGACATGTAAGATAAACTGAAAGATAAAGCTTTATCTTTAACAAACTGTCCCAAAATTATACATCTGTGAATAATGAAAGCCCATCTGTTGGCTGTTCCGGTGCTGTTTTCATTGACTTGACAACATGATGGTAATAGATGCTTGCAGATAAATGAGAGCAAAGTGACATGCAATCATCCACGTTTTAGTGGCCTTGATGTATTTGCTTTAACAGTCTCCCGGAAGATGAGAAACTCGCATTTATTTCAGAAAAATAACAGGCACATCTTATGAAACTCGCTATTTGACTTGCAAATTATTCAGATGATTCATAAACAGCGACCATGCTCGCCTGCTTTCGTTTTCCAAGCGAGCACGAGATCACGCCTGTAAGTCCAAGTGTGTGTGTCGGCGCTTGTAGAGGCATGTGAATGACAGCCTGTCAGTGAAAGAGATGTCATTATCTGGCTGATGTCTGTATGAGTTGTGACCGGGGGCAGGGTCACATCGCTAGCGGGGAGCCAACACTCTGCGGACAGGAAACATTACTTTCTGATTTCCCACTAGAGGGGAAACACTCTTGTCACAATCTGCAATGCCACTGTTTGACCTCCTCTGGAGGTTACTGCAATGTGCGCGACAAAAAAAAAGTATGTCTGAGTGAAGCACACTCATGACAATAGCATGAAAGATACTTATCTCCAAACCTTTTTTTACCACAGCTATTTCTTTAAAACAACATAGTGAGGATTTTTTTCTTTGTTCAAAAGGCCTTGGAGAGAGGAGTTTTTACAAACCTCTCCCCTCCCTGTCCTTAGCCTTTGACTTTTTCTGTGTAACAACAATGCAGGGGGTTTTAGTTCAGTGTCCTGCAGTCGATCTGTTAGGGCGCTGATAAGAGAAGCTGATGGATAGGTTTAATCAGCCGAGCCCAGGGATCAAGACCACGAGACAGATCAATCAAATGCTGCGTGGTTTATAAAAGAAACAGCTTTTATCAGTGTCACAGGGGTCTCTGCCTCCGCTTTTTTTCCACTGGGGGAAGAAACAAACATTAGCACGGTAAACCTAATGTAAAAAACAGAGAATGCATCTTAGGTACATGTGTTTAAAGCTCCACTAACTAACGCAACTAACTGACTGAAAAACAATAAGCCAAATTGAGTGAGGAAAAAAAGCGCAGCAGAAATGAAAAGGGAACATCTGTAATCACTATACAGAGACTATTAAACTCCTAACTCTCCGACAAAGCATAAAGCTAAATGTCCCTGGTCTCTAACGTAGTAAACACCTCCTGACATAAACTGAAATGAAACTCCGACTAAACCCCCTCTGAAACATAAAAACTTAACTGAAACCGCACTGAAATCAAAAAAGAACACAACAGACAGACAAGGGGGAAAAAAAGCCAAAAACTATTGACACTAAACAAACAATACATCTCCATATAAGAGAGTGCCGGGCGCTGTTCTAACTAGGACACCGTGTTTTTTTTTAATACAGCAGCTGCCTTCTGAGTCTTAAAAGCGGCTTCTTATCAGAGAATTTGAGTGACAAGTCTATTCTCTGCTTACAATCTCGGCTCATGATTGTAAAAGACAGCTACACATGTCCCATCCAATCCAAGACAAATTAGTTGCTCTTTCTTTCCTCCCTTGGATGGGAGATCTTATCCAGGCGGACATGCTTAAGTTGTCAGTGGGTTTCTAAAACCCATATTGAACAGCATATTGACTGATGCAATCGTGGAGACACACATCATTAGGCTCATTAACAGTGAATGTAAAAGGGGAGGACGGCCTAACTGGTGTAGCGGGAGTCTGTGTCTCCTCTGATAACACTCGCTTTTAACAAGCAGAGCGCGGGCAAGATGCAGGCTGTCGGTATTAAAATGAAATGTGTGTGCATGTGTGTGTGTGTGATATGCGTGCTAATAAATAGCTTGTTTGACATGATGCTATTCTCATTCGCACAGTTTGCTCTGTGATAACCGGGCGGATTGTGGCCTCGTAAAGACGCTCCATGTGTTGTTTTAGGAAGCCATTACAAACTGGGCCGTCTCCATTACAAGGGCTATCTGATCATTATTACCGCCATCTGTAAAGCACACTCAAACCTTAGTCTGCCAGCCACAGCTGCACACACACACACACACACACACACACACACACACACACACACACATCCACACTACCTTCCGCTGTGATATATATATGTGTGTGTGTGTGTGTGTGTGTGTGTGTGTGCATCCAAACGTGACACAGCGGCTGTTCCCCCATCACATTGCGGCTTTCAGGTCAACACATTTTTGGTCTAGCCTACTTAAGCAACACCGAGTTGAGCTGCACAATCCCGTTGAAGCAGCCGACTTGCAAGTCTCTTTGCGAGGCCGAACCCCAACACCCGTGCAATGCAATCGCAATCTTTCCAGCCAGAACTGCCCGCACCCTTCAAAGGCTCATCACAGGACGCACATCTAATGCAGAGAGAAGGCCGGTTAAAGCCTCAGCCAGGCTCACTGCTTTGAAGCGACTGCTCCAGCCCCTCCAATAGGAGCCAAATCATTTCCCTTCCCTCTACCATTCCATTGTGTGAGAGGTGCACCAGGCGGCTCTATTTGGTGGCCGCATGTGAGGCGCCTTCAAGGATCACGCCACTCCATTCCAGAGCAGGGCCACTACAGGAAATGAGACTCTCCCGGATGCACAGGGGCTTCTCGACAATAAATATATTCATGCATTCATGTATATTTCAAATAAGAATTTGACTCAGCCCGCATAATGCACATGCAAGGTTCCCCGACTTTCAGATTCTTGACATGCATGAGGTGCTACAATCAGAAGTGTATAAATAAATCAGAAAATGCAGCAAACAGAGCTACTAAAAGCAGCAACACAGGCCTGGGCCCGGCGCGGCAGAAAGGACTCGCAGAGGTTTGTCTGCAAAGAAAAGCTTTCATCTCAGAGACAGGAGAGGAGAAGAGAGGAGTGATGTGGTGGAGGTTCGGGCTGTCATGTTTCACAGTGGGGGACTTGAGAGACAGATGAGGAGAATAGCTAAAAGTAGTCAAAGTTTTCAGTTGCAGGGGGAAAAATGGGAGATGAGACAGCAGAGCACGGAGAGAGCGCCACACATTAAGATTAGCAAGTTAAAATCACAGTGTGAAGTATTATATTACAGAGCCTTTAGAGGACAAGCTACCACGGTTACTCATTAAATCGAGTCAACGCAACGCCTTCGGTCTTATTCTCTGCATAGTTCATAAAGTGAGCAGGGAGAGGTTTAGGATATTGTGTTTGCTTTAGCAGACCTTCGCTCCTATTTCCAATATCGGGGAGATGAGAGGCTTCCATGGCCAAGCACATCATGGGGGAGAATAAACACACATCTGATGGGAAACATGTGTGTGGGAGATGAAACGGCCTCCCTCATATGAATGAGGATGAAATATAGACCTGTGTCCTGCTGAGCTCCAATCACGGCCGTAAGAACTCGGCGTGGAGGGGAAACGGCAGACCCCCGACAGACTCTCTCACTCAACACACACACACACACATACACACACACACAGACAAGCTGCCAATATGGCCATTCTGGAGCGGATTCATGTGGAGGCCAGAGTCTGACAGTGACATCTCCATTCACTCTCGAATTCTTTTTCTCTTCCCAACATGCATGGACACACACACACACACTCACACAGAGCCAGAGGCCATGGGAGGAGGAGCAGCGCCGGGGCATAAAAAAGCCTTTCTCCCTGCCGTGGGTCTCTGTGGGGTTTAGCATGGCATTATGGGAAGATTAGACTTTAGAGTGCTCTACTATCTGATGTCATTGTTGGTTTTACGTTGTCTGGTTGGCTTGTGGAACTCGGACCTGATGGCAGGCACATTTCCCCTCCAAACAAAATGCTCAGTTGTGATTGATTGCAGGTTCCTATTGTATCTGTCTGGTATGGCTCTATTGGAAGAGGAATTAGTCAGACAAAAACGCATGGAAAACGCTCCACATCTGACTCCATCAATCAAGTCAGCAATCAAAATAATTCAATTAAGAGACTTAAATCCCGCTGGCTTACGAGTCCCTGCTCCAATAGCCCAGAGACAAACTCAATTTACTGACAATCCATACATGATAGCATTAACTCCACTTTAAGGCTCAAATCTTTTTCCATTACTTACATTTTCTAAATATCAAGGGAAATGCAAAGGAAATAGCTGAGTTATACTGTTTACTTAGAGAGAGGACTACTCGGAAAAAAATTAAATAAACAAGAGCAACTCTGAATACATAATAAAATTGCAGACAGGCTGTCCAGACAACTAAACTAATTTGCAAGTTGTTTAGAGGGACCCATTTGCAAAACACAGAAACTTTAGAAATGTTTTTTTTATAGATCTGCTAAATGGCCGTGCATCAGAGATGCAGGATTGTGGAGAGACTGGGAGAGGGAGGTTTGCTGAATATGTGTGTAATTGTCTTTTTCCCCCCGTTTCCGAGGTGTGAAAGGGAATGCAGGGTTGCACTGGGGTGTCCCAGGGAGAGGCGATTGAAGCGTCAGTCACAGCTGCCACACAGAGCCCCGGCGCGCAGCAAATCCCAGGCCCGGCCCTCGTGGGCGGAGGGGCCGGGGCCGGGCCTGGGAGCAGCGGGAGTCCCATAGGCCTTTTCTTCCAACTCCTCTCACCAGCACAAGGGGGACTGGGATCACGCTGGGAGTTTGCTTAGAAAAGGCTGAGCCAAGACTTGGCAGAATGGGTTAACGGAGGCATGCACGCACACTCACTAACACACACTAACTCGAACGCTTTTTGGGCTGTCTGTCTTGCCTGTGGGCATGGTGGGAAAAAGATGAAGTAGGGGGAAAAAAAATCTGAGATAAATCAAACTTCCAGTTAACATCTAAAAAAAATCAGGACACACATTTATAGAGACACACACACACACACACACACACATAAAATAAGAATGGGACTTCTCAAACAAGATTACTGGAGAAACGAGTGGTTTTTGCTTGATGCCTGGGGAGCCTAATAGTGGTAAAGTCCCGAGGATTATACTCTGTGCCATTTCCATGCTTGCCCTAATAGTCTCCATGTCCTGCCTCTGTATGCCATAGATGGATTATGATGCTTTATAATTAACATGGGGGAGGGGGGATTGTTTCAGACCGCCCATCTGCCACACTGACACACTTACAGGGGGTATCCCTTGGGAAAAGGGGGCCGCTACCACACTATTCCATTACTTTATCATTCTATCATTCTATTATCCTACCACTCCATTCAATTACACTGTCACTCCATTAGTGTACTCATAACAGTGAACAAAGCGCTCCATGATGATCATTAATGATATGTTCAGAGCTGGTTGGGTATAGTCATGCCTCATCCCGTCTCTACTTGTAAAATATTATCTGTTACAAAAGTAAAGCTCACTTTAGTTCCACTTAAGAAGCCACGGGCAAGTGATTCAACAGTTCCCATGGGAAATTTTAATTATACTATATTATATTATATTATATTATATTATATTTATCTTGAGTGACACTTAATTCTTTCTGGAAGACAAAATAATATTTTTTGTAGAACATAAAACCTCATTTTTGACTATGGAAAGTTTGACACAAGTTTGGCAAAGAGGTCCACTTGTTTGCTTTTTTCAGAGCTTTCAACCACGTCATGGTCTTCCTCCGCAGATGGACTTTGCTTCATGAGAAGACCAAAGAAAGTTGGTAAAATTACTGTTACGGTTAGTAAATGAATCTCGAGTTAGGATTTGTTCTGTTTTTTGGGTCCACAGTGCTTTTTGTAGTTTTTTAGATGCAGCTGAAAGCTCCAGGAAAGCAGCAAAAATTAGTAGCAAAGCTAGTAAGTTAACATTGAGTTTGTTTTTTTTGTTTGCTTTTGTTCTGGAGTCTATTTTACTAACGTAATTTTGAATTCAGAGTTAAAAGTTACTACCAATCTAGTAAGTGGTATGTAGTACTATGTAGTACTACTATTTTTTTGTCTAATCTACTTCTTTTAGTGTTTGTAAATCATTAAAAGTACTGAAAAAGCTGAAAAAAAAAATCACTAGAAACACTAGTAAGTGGACCTGAGTTAAGATTTTTTTTCTCCAATATACTTTTTGCAATTTTGTGGATGCAGTTAAAAGCTCCAGAAAAGGTGAATTAAAATACTAGTAAAACTAATAAGTTGACCTTATGTTGAGATTATTTTGTCTAATATATGTTTGTAGGTTAAAAGCGCCAGAAAAAGCTTGATATGTTTCTACTAAAGCCAGTAGGTGAACTGAAAGTTAACGGTAAGTGGTAAGTAGTACGTTTTTTTATTTTTTTTTTTTTTGTTAGACCTACTTTTTCTGGTTTTGTAGACACGTTAAAAGCCAAAACACTTAGTAGTGGATAGTAAGTGGACTTTTAGTTAAGATTTCTGGTCTAATTTGGTCTGATCTAACTTTTGTAGGTTGAAAGCTCCAAAACAGCTTGAAAAGTTACCACTAAAGCCAGTAAGTGGATTGAGAGTTAATGTTGTGGTGCAACTGTGAAAGTATTAGGAAAGCTAGTAAGTTAATCTTGAAATAGTTTTTTGTTTTGTTTTGGGGTTTATTTCATTGTAATTGTGTGCATACAGTTGAAAGATACAACTAAAACTCGTAAGTGGTATGTAGTACCTTTTTTTTTGTCAGACATACTTTTTGTAGTTTTGTAGACATGTTGAAAGCCAAAATGCTTGTCAACACACTATTAAATCTAGTAAGTGGACTTTCAGTGAAGATTTTTGGTCTAATTTGGTCTGATCTAACATTTGTAGGTTGAAAGCTCCAAAAACACCTTGCGAAGTTACTACTAAAACCAGTAAGTAGACTGAGTTAATGTTGAGATGCTACTGAAAGCTCCGGAAAAGGTTAAAAAAAATGATTAGTAAAGCAAGTAAGTTACCTTGAGTTAGTTTTTTTGTTTTGTGGTGTACTATATTGTTGTAATTTTATGCATACAGTTAAACGCTATTACTATAACTAGTAATGTATAGTCGTATGTGTAGTTACATTTTTTTGTCCTACTTTTTGTAGTTTCGTAGACACACTGAAAGCCAAAAAGCTAGTAAACACACTATTAAATCTAGTAAGTGGACCTTTAGTTGGGATTTTAGGTCTAATTGGGTCTGATCTAACTTTTGTGGGTTGAAAGCTCCAAAATTAGCTAGTAAGTGGACTGTGCTCCAGAAAAAGTTCATAAAATCACAAGAAAAGCTCGTAAGTTAACTTTGAATTTGTTTTTTGTTTTGTTTTGGAGTTGAAAGCATCAGAAAAAGCTTGAATAGTTACTACTGAAGTTCGTAAATGGACCACGAAACTATTTTTTGTCACACATTTTTTTGTAATTTTGTAGATGTGATTAAAAGCCCTGGAAAAAGTTAATAAACTACTAGTTAAATTATTTGTAAAGTTTGCAGGTAGATTTTGAGTTGTTTTTGTAATTTTGCTCCACTGCACTAAAGACATGAAGAAAAAGTTGTCTACACTTGCATTATAATTTAATAACCTGAATTTTTCATTAAAATGATGACATTTTTTACTTATTAATAAGCATGCACGCCTTGCCCTATTCCACCCTGTGTTTGTTGGGATCCCTCAGCCCCTTCCCCAAAGTCCTGGCACACTAAATTCAAACCTCCCCACAAAAGTCTTTGGAGTGCCACAAACTGGGGGAAACAGATCCCTTGCTGCCTGTATGTCGGTGACAACTCATGACGTCTTAAAGAACTTGTAGTACAGCTGGCTGTTAAGGTTGCCTGCCCGCTGTTTGGGCCTGGCATCTGATGAGGTCTGCCTCCACAGCACAGAGGGGTTCTCTGAGAAAGAGTTAAGTCTATGAGGTCAGTCCAGAGGAGGAGGTTACGAGTTCCCGAGTCGGAGCCGCAGGGGTAATGGTTTTAGAGATGGCTGTCACACAGATCCGTTCCACTGTCCAACACCGCCGCTGATCTCCACCAATCCAAGTCCGCTCGCTTTTCAATCGCTCAACTTTCTCTCCCTGTCCCCCTTTCTTCTTTTCTCCCTCGCTTTCCCCCTCGCACTGACACATGGAAGTAATCTGGGAGCTCTACGCTGGACTGAAAGGATGTGTGGTTGAGCCCAGGGCTGCATTTCAACGCTCTACATTAGCTTCCTTTCCTCTCCTGTTTAATCCCCTTATTTTCAACTGCTCTTATGTAAAAGAACTAAGATGGCAAACAAAAGGCAGACTTTTCCCCGCTTTTGCCCAACTTTTTTTCCCCCCACTTCCTGTAACTCTGCATCCCTATATTTTCGCTCGATTCAGCTGAAGCGCAGGCGAGGCAATGAGAAGAAATCTTAAGGGAAGCTTTCCAGCGCCTGTGCCTCTGCTTGGCAGAGCTGGAGCTGATGGGAACTTCCCGGTCGCTGCCAGCCAGACCTCCGTCTAATGAAGCCGGGTCGCTAACAGCCTGTAAGGCAGCCACTGTTCAGCCACTCCACACTCGTCCACCGCTCAGCCCTCGACACTTTCACAGGGGCACACTGGCACGCTTCTAACACTTCCTTAATGCTCCTCTGTGGCTGGACAAAGAACAATAGCACACCGACATGCACTCTCAAGCACTCATTCACTTCCATAAGCTTATACTTGTCCCTTTCATATGAGATTTAGTGTCCTTTAATTGTAGCATGAACACATAAATTGAGAAAAATAAACAAAACTTGTATTGATTTGCAATTTATTGTACAAAATAATTGGATTTTTAAATTACAGCACAGCATATCCCACACTTTGTGTTTGTTTTGGCACACTTCAGTTCATGTGGTTTCATTACTGAAACAATTATGTCGAGGAGCACAAAGTTTCAACAAGGTTGTTAATAGTTTTCTGTGACTCACAGCAGACAACCAAAGCCCTTGTCTGACACGCCTATGTTAGGGCTCCAAACTCTGGTTCCCAAGATTAATTGTCTGCTCTCGGGCTGTAACGAACAATTATTTTAATTATCGATTTATTTGACAATTACTTTATTGGTTATCTGATTACCCGTGACAATTTCTTGGAGTTATTATTTCAAAAGCATATAAAACAGAAACGTGGGAAATTCTCACATTATGTGGGCAATATATATAACTACATATATACGATGAGAGAATAGAAGTTCATCAGTTGTCAGAGATTTTTCTATCTTTATATTGTGAGATCTGGTTGCATTAGGTTGTATTAACTGGATTGTGCATCAGTGTGATGAATCTGTCAGGTGTTTAAGTCCTTGGATAAACCTAAGAAGTCCTCAGACATTCCTGTCTGGCTTATTTAGTCATAAACAGTTTCACAACTGAGTTTCTAGAAAATGTAATATAACAATGTGACATTGTGATGTGTTGTAGTGTACATATGTGTACGTTTCATTTCAGCTATGAGAGGAGATACATATGAAAGAAGGGGTTTAGGGGTCGTGCAATTGGGTGAGTTTTTATACACAAATTTGTGTCTTTTTTTATTGTAAATGTCTTTATTTTGTTAACATAAAAGTCCACTGCTACTTTCATGTTTTTATCTGGGGAGGTGGTGGGGTCAAACCCACGTTATCAATGTTGAGGTGTCCTCTGCATCCCTCACAAAATCTACGCCTATGATAGTACACAACATTTTATCAATTTTGCCCATCCCTGAACGATGATCAAATTGATTGTTTTTGATCGGCTAACTGATTAATAATCTTTTCAAGTCTTCTTCCAACTGACTCATTGCATTCAGCTGCTGTCTCAGCTCTGGATCAGTCCCTATAATATGTCTTGAAAGAAAACCAACTGTAACTCTGGGTCATGAGGACCAGTTGGGATTGCATACGTGAAAAAAAATTGCCAAAAATTAGTTGCAAATGCTCCCAGAGCCGGGGAACGAAACCGGGTTTCATGTGCACGACTGCTCGAATATAAAGAAATGAACGCATCAATAACACACAAAAAGCAGAATGATCAGCTTTCAGTGATGTGGCAGCCAAACCACCAGCGGATAAAGTGAGTCCATCTGGAGCGAAACCATGATGGAAAAAGTACATTTTTTTTCCTGAGAAAAAAAAAACCCTAAGGCGCTGCAACCCCTTTTCTGAGCCCAGGTGCCTCATGTAGATAACCAAATGAAGAATCTGTCGTTACACACCGCTGAAACAACAGACATGTCGACACAGAAGTGCACGCACATAAAAGCAAACGCAGCTGTCCTCAGAGTGAGACACAGGGTGCCTTTACAGCACCATGGGCCAGTTGCTTTCCAGAAGTATTTCTTATTGGTCAGCCCTCTCTCTTTCTCTCTGAGTGGGGCTCAGGCTCTGAATCCTCTCTGTGTGTAATGAGATCTTTATCAGAGGGAAACACGATCAGAGTCTAAAGGGGGAGAAAGGGGGGGACTCGGGGAAAGCAGGGAGAGAGAAGGTGTATCGCAAGGGGTAAAGGGGGCAGGCAGCAGGGCGCGGGGCAGGGGAGAAACAAAAACAGGCCTCTGACCCTCTCAGCAGTGACCCACACTGTGGCAAGCGGCAGAGGAAAGCGTTCGCCTAAATCTTTGCAAGGGACCAAATCCTGTTTTGGTTCTAGTCCCAAAGTTTCACCCAACTCTTGCTCAACAGGTTGCGGCAGTTTTGAGTTTTTGCAGTTGCAGTTTGTTTTTTTAAGCTCCTGCTGAAATCCTCGTTATATTTAAATGTCAGCCCAGAGGAGCGTTTCAGTGTGCCATTTCGCAGGAGTCAAAGCGTCGACTCGGTGCTTTGAGAACAAGCCCTTAAAAAATGTACTTTGATAACATCTGGCTCTAAAAACAAAGATAAGGCGGTCATTTGTTTTTTCCTAATTACCTCACAGAAAAAACGATTTTCCCCCAATTATCTCAACGGAAGGGCAAATTATGAAAACAAAACCTGAACTCTAATCAGACCTTTGCACTTATTGTGTTAATAGCAGCCACATGAAATTAAAATTACGTCGTCTTGAAAATGTATTTAACAGTAAACCTGCCACCTCATCATTTCAACGTTTTTTTTCCTCCAACAAAATCTGGAACACAAACTTGTTTTTCTCTTTTAGGAAAATTAACAGTTGCTAAATATCACGGTGGCAATCAAACCGAGTTTAATCATCGAACTCCCCGAACCACTAAAGCATGCAAGTAATAGACCAAACCAGTCAACTGTTAAAGTGTGAGCCAGGCGGCTGAGGTCAACGGACAGCAAAATAAGATGAGTAAGCAAAGACCCACAGCAACAGAGGCTTTAGCTGACTTTTATCAACTCAAACGCCTCTCCCCCTGTTATGTTATTTTGTGCACTTTTGTGGGCTTCGAACCCGACACGGGGGCCAAAAAATGTCTGCAAACTGTTTCCAAGCCTCACCGAAATGCGAGGAGTTCAAAATCAGTGCAGCAGACTCCTGGCCAGCCCGTGGCAGTTTCCCTGCTGTATGTTTTCAGAGGTGTGTGTGTGTGTGTGTGTCTTCCACCTCTCGCCCATCATTTTTGTTTGTCTCCTGAGCTGCTGCAAACAGGGCTGTGGTAGCTACAGGTCATGAGGTAAATATTAGCTAAGGAGGGTTAGAGGACGTGCAGGAACCACTCATAGCAACCTTGTCAGATTATCATTAAATTGGCATCACTGCAGAATTCCTGAGCACACTGTGAGTGTGTGTGTGTAATATGCCTGTACATTGCTGTGCTAGCTTCAGCCAAACCGATGGGACGTGATCAGTCATAACAAAGTGACATTTTCGGGCGTAATCCCACTCAGCTAAATGAGAACTAATCCGATTTGCTCTGATCAAATGTTAGACGCTTCTTTACCGGCCGAGGACGTTGACACATCCAGCCTTCTTCCTTCTCCCCGAACCCCCACCTCCTTAACCCCCTCGCCATTTCACTCATCCGCCTTCAAATTAAATATCAAAAAAAAAAAAGTCTGATACATCCTGCAGCAAAACTCAGGGATGTTTCTTCTTCTGCCTCTTCTTTCCAGACGGCGCTACGGCGATGATGTATGTTGCCTGTTCAAGCACGCTGGGAGGAAATCAATTAAGCAAACCCCAGTTATTGATAATGCAGGAGCGCGGAGTGATAGCATCCTCACATGGAAATCCATAACAGCAGGGACGCTCTGAGGGACTCGCACATAAGCCTGCACACACACATAAAGGAAAAACACACACACCATAGTGGCCCAAACCTGCTGGTTTCCTATACTTTGTCTCATAACTCATGGCCTGTAGGGAGGCACTGGTATTGTTATATTTGGTGTGTATGTGGTACAGTGTGCAAGCACAGGGCCAGATTAATTTATTAGCTGAGGCAGCAGTGCTCCCCAAAGTGGGAACAGGAAGTAAGACATCGTAAATCTAGATAAGTCACCAGATAGTGTACTGTACATTTCTATAGGCCTCTCTCGCTCTCTCTCTTTCTGTGTTATCACTATGGAGTAATATAGGCCAAGACAGGGAGATGGAGTTTAAAACAACAAACACTGAAGACAGATGCTGATTGCTGTACAAGTCTTCCTTTTTTTATTGCCTATCAGACACCGCTGCTGACAGATACATTTCAGAAGAAAAACAGGTTTGTCTTTTGTTATTGCAAAGCCTGCACACAGCAAGATAATTGTCTATTGTTTTCTAAGCGCAGAGCAGCAGGATAATTAGGTTGAGAGAACACTTTGCGGAGTGCATTATTGTTCCACTGTGAACTTTATGAAATATTCGGCCGGCGTGAGGGATTTTACAAGGAGCCGAGTGGAGGAACAGATGGAGAAATGATCTTCCAATCCCTAAACCAGCGTGGTAACCTTCTAAGACATTCCCTGCAGGTGACATCATCAATCAATAAATGTCTCCCACTCTTTTTTTTTTTCATTTGTCTACCCCATGACTGACACGAGGTGTGGGTTTTTTTTGTACATGTGCAATATGTGTGCGTGTCATATCTCTGTCTGATGACGCTCATTGTTCCACTACCTCTGCAGCTATAGTCAAATAAAAGCTGATGGGCCGTAGTCTCACCATTAGGACCAGGCCACACACACACACGCACACATATCTACACACACTCCAGTGAACATGGCAGCAATATTCATACCCACTGACTGCACAACGAGCTCCTATGACATCTGACATTTGGGGGATAAATCATGGATTCACTTGAATGAGTAAGTTCTAGTTATAAGCTGGTCGAGCTACTCTCCATTTCCCCTCGGTGCACTGAGCTCAAATGAAGGTCAGCTCAATACAGAAATACAGGAGAGAGGGAGAGGGTTTTTTTCTCCCCCTTCTAGTTTATTTTCCCCTTATGTATGCTTTCCAACATCATGCAAATGTGGGAGTCAAGTCTAAGTGGGTGATAATTGTTACCAGAGCGTATTTTATTATCAGCAGTCTGGGCTCACTCTGCTTGTTTTGATGGGAATAATATGAATCTTTAGAAAAATGGCTGGCTTCAGCTGCTTGCTTTTGAGAAACTTGCCCCTTGATTTGATGTGGAGAAATTAGGCTGGATCCGTGCCAGGATAATTAAGAAAAATTTAATTCGTTCCAAGCGTTTCTCCCTCTCTGATATCTGAAACCATCTCACCACACAGTTTTCTGTGGGCAAACTTAGGAGAGTTGGGACGCAGTGTGGCCCTCACAAGAAGGCGAGTATCGCCCATGGTCAGGGCTCCTGAGAGGAGAGATGTCCTTGATCCAGTTACCTGAAACTACACCTTGACACACTTGGCATGCTTTCCTTGGCTTTTGTAATCCATTCTCTGTTTAGCTAATTACCTCAATTACAAGAAAGTGCAGGGAAGGAAGTGGACAAACTCTCACAACTCTTAAGTAGTCATAACTTAGGTGTCCAAGCAGACTTTGGCCTCTGCCTGGTAATAAAAAGTGACATGTAATATTGTCATAAATTACTATAATTAACCATCCATCATTGTGTTTTAAGTGAGGCCTACTGTATATTGTATACGCCTGCACCTACTGTGCGTCTTTGGTGTTGGGAAATCCCCCACTGAGAAATAAATCAACACAACACTGTGTGGCGCAGGAATGACAATTAAAACACATTATGTTCTTTCTCTGATAATTGCTACATTTAACAGAACATTTAACCCAGCGTGCACACAATGGCAACTTTTCCAGTAATGTCAGTCCTCCATTACGCACACACCCAGCGAGTTTGGCATGCTTGTGCAAATGAAATACGAGACTTACTTGGGATTCTGCGAGCTCCAAATTATAGTCTCCAGCGATTTCGCCGAAGGTAACGCCGACCTGCACATTAAAATAAAGATCCAGAGGTAATACTTCCAACAACCGAGTCCCGCCATTCTGATAAATGTGCAGACAGTGAGCCGATAACTCAGAGCGTCGGACGGTGCGCCTGGCAGCCTTTATCTGTGGGAAGGTGAACAACGATCAGTCGGGAGCATGTGAGGTCGATATCAGATACATGTCCTTCTGTCCGACCTTTTAAAAATCTGCTCCAGACCCCCGTGTCCTTGACTGAACTGTCCGCAGGACTTGCGAAGAAGCCCCCAGTTCTAGCTCTGGTATGAAAGCAGCCCCGAGTGTCCTGGTTGACCTGTGGCTGAGACAAAAACAGCCCTCCGCGACCTTCTTACTCTGTAGAGACAAGTCAGCGATGCGATCTGATGTGTGATGAAACAGATCTAACCGATCGCACAGTTTTTTTGGGGGAGACACAATCTGGCGATGCGGATGCCGATGAAGCGCTGCGCCGTGTCTTTGTCAAAGCTCCCCTGCTGGTGTCTGTACCTGTCGCTGGATATAGCCTACAGATGACCACGTTCATCCATCAGTCACAACTCCGCAGCACGCTGGGAATCCCGAGGTCCACTTCATTCCAGTGTTATCTTTCACTCCTCCTCCCCCAGCTATTCTTCCTCACAAAAGGAATTGGGTTTCTATTGTAAATATTCCTCCCGGGCTCTCAGCGCCGTTCCGCGTGCGTGTTGCGCTCCAGCAGGGTCGCCTCTAGTCCGACTGGGACATGCTGCGTGGCCGGTGCGTAAATAAACTGTACGTCTCCTCCTTGTTTGCTGCTGCTCGGACACAAAAAGTGTCGAGGGAAGATTAGACCTGCTCACCAGCCCGCACCCTGCCTCTAAATCCGCTCGCCAACATTTCCATGCCGGTATTTTTTTTAAACCGTGCAAAAACACTCTCTGCGCTCCGGTAAGTGCAGCAGCTCGAGCTCAACTGTAACCCGAGCCGGAGAGGAGCGCAGGGGGGACAGCCCACAGTGCGAGCCGCGGCCAATCACATCGCTCTGTCCGAACTTGGAAGCAGGAAGCGAAGGCAATTTATGGGGACGTGGAGGGGTGGGAGGAGGGAGGGGAGGGAGTCTGTTATTGGGTTGACCCCACATCTCCACTCCCCCACCACCTCGGTCCGAGCCATCGACCCAAATTGAAATGGACTTTGGAGTTATTCGTCATACTGAAAGCTTTGGTGAGGAAAATGAGCATGATAGGCTGTTGGAGCGTGCGTAAAAGTGGCTACAGGAGAAAAAACTTTGGCCCCGTTAAGCCCAGGACCCGCTTATCCCTCGGGACCCAGGATTTAACATTTATGCCATAACATTCCTACAATATAGGCCTATCAAACTCTTGCCATAGGGGATTCTTATTATGTCTGTGGTAGGTAGGATAAGTGAATTTGTGATAGTTTGTCTCTATAGCTAGGCTCATATTTCAGTGTAAAACCTCTCCAGATTTATGTACAGTTCAATTCTACAAGAATCTTTAGAATTTACTGTATAGCATTACAGTATCCGTTATTTTGGTCCTTTCCTTTCTCCTCTTTGAAAGGAATGATGATTAATGGTCTCTTTGGATCTCTTTCTAGTTGTCCCCTTGTGGGATAATGAACTGCATGAGAACTTAGTCTCCAGTGTCAATAGACAATAGACGGTCGGTAGGCTATAGTCATTGGGCCATTCATTCATTGAGGAAGAAATGCTTGACACATAATTGATCATGTCCATGTCTGTGCCCCCTTTGTGTGCGTATGTGTGTGTGTGAGAGAGAGAAACGGAGAAGGAGAGTTTCTCTTAATTTTGGTGCATTTATTCAATCAATGCCGCCCCCTAATGGTTGTGATGAAATCGATTCATGATATACAGGAGGTGGATTTAATATAATTGGAATGAAAGATAAGAAACGTTTAAAGACATGTCTTATGGTTCCTGAAATTATATTTTATTGCATCCTGTTCTGCTTTGACGGACCATAAATCTTTGTGAAACAATGAGCTCAACGTCAGCTTTAAACACAAATGATAGTGCACTATAATTATCTGAGAATATTTAGATTTGTGTTTCATGTGTGTGTGAGCTGGTGACAGCAGGGGCCACAGAAGTTGGAGTGTCACGGCTTCATTGGCTGCAACTTCAACAAGGGGCATGGAAAAGCGAAAAAGGCTGCCGAGGTCTTAAAGTTGTTCTTTATACTACAAGTGCTGTTGGAGTTTTGCCATGGCTGCATCCTCAAGAGCCCTGCTAAAGACTGTGTTGTCATAGTAACAGCAAACACAGGCCAGTTGCCACAGAGCTGGCATGTCCCGTCTGATGACCAGGACGTCTGGGATACCTGATACCTCAAAGTCCAATCAGATGGTCATGTAAAGATACCTGATCTGCTGCGAGCCAATGAGACGCCTCCTGTGTACAACTTTGACAAGTGGCACAGCTGCAGGCCTAAGCTGAATAGCCAATAGGAATATGGCTTAGGGACGATGATGGTGGACATGCAATGCTGTTGTTGTAAGAGTGTGATCAAACCAAAGCCTGGAAGCAGCAGAATAAAAAACACATTATTAGCCAAGTACAACACAATACAGACATTTGCCTCGAGAAGCAATCAGAACTAATCTTTTATGACAGTACACGTGGCAAAAGAACAACACATCATCATATACAGTACAAGAGGATTATGGAGGATATGTTACAGATAATGGACTGCCCACATTTTGCTACATAAACATAAAAGCTCTGTGCCACGTGACACACAGTGCAGTACATGTAAGGACAAAGGAGTGTATTGAGAGCAGCTTCATGTTCAGTCACACATATGGAAAGTAATTTGATTTTTCTTCCCCCCTCAGACAGCCACCTATGAAATAGTGGCATTCTCAAGGAATGAGGTCATCATGTTAATGTGTATAGGTGGCTGTGATTAGTGCTTCTATAAATAGCCTGAATGTACTTTGATACCACAGAAGGTCCTACACAGACACTTTTCAGACCCTTCGAAATGGAGTCAGGCTGCAATTTAAAATTATATTTATTGCTGTTAATCACCAGTTATTACAGTTCATCCTGAGGAGGACATGAATATGTCTGTGAAATTTTAGCGCAGTCTGTAATAGTTGTTGAGACATTTCATTTGACTTTTTAACATAAATGTCAATGTTATGAGGGCACTAGAGTAAAAGTCAGCATAGTAATTAAGATGTATCCTCTGGGAACCATGCATATCTGTTAAAAAAGGGTTTGTTCCCACACATCTACTGTTCTGCATGTTGAGATATTTCCCAAAATAAGTGAAACTTTGACCAGCCACGGGCATGCCAGGAAAAGTCAGGGGGGATCATCCTCTGGAAAGCATGAATTTGTATACCAAATGTCATGGCAACCCGTCCTATAAGTTAATACATTTGACTTGATGTTTGAAGACAAATCTCAGTTTCATGGTGGCTCTAGAGCAAAAGTCACTAAAGTCATACAGATATATCCTCTGAGAACATGAATGTCTGTGTAAAAAAGAAAAGTTTGGGCCAATCCATCCTCTGTAGAAGAGAGATACTTCACAAAATAAGTGAAAACATTGACCTGCCAGTAGCACATCAGGAAATGTAAGGGAAATACCAAAGTCAGGGGGAATCATTCTCTGGAAACCATGAATATACCAAATTTCATGGCAACCCATGCAAGAGTTGCTGAGACATTTCCCTTGACATTTGAACACAAATATAATTTTAACTGTGGCACTGGAGAAACAGTCAGCATAGTCGAACAGATTTATCCTCTGGGACAATAAATTTTGGTATTAGATTCTGTGCCAATCCATCTACTGTAGTTAATGTTAAGCTATTTTACAAAATAAGTAAAAGATTTGACCTGCCAGTGGCACACCAGGAAATATCAGGGAATCACTGAAGACGGGGATTCATCCTGTGGGAACTATGAATATCTATACCAACTTTAAAGGCTAATTCAAAGTTAAATAGTTGTTGATACATTTCACTTGACAATTGAAGGCAAATGTCAACTTCATGGTGGCACTAGAGCAAGAGTCATAAAGATATATCATCTGGGAACATGACTGTCTGTGGAAAAATAAAAGTTTAGGCCAATCAATCATCTTAGCAGATGTTGAGATATTTTACAAAGATGTGAAAGCTTGACCTGCCAGTGGCATGCCAGGAAATGTCAGGAAATCATCCTGTGGGAACCATGAATATCTATACAAAATTTCATGGCAATCCATCCTAAAGTTGTTGATACATTTCACTTGACATTTGAAAACAAACATCAACTTCAAGGTGGCACTAGAGCAAAAGTCACTATAGCCATAAAGATATATCCTCTGGGAACCATGCATATCTGTTACAAAAAAAGATTTGTGCATACACATCTACTGTTCTAGATGTTCTAGATTTAGATATTTCTTAAAATAAGTGAAAACTTTGACCTGCCATGGGCAAGCAAGGAAAAGTCAGGGGGGATCATCCTCTGGAAAGCATGAATTTGTATATCAAATGTCATGGCGACCTGTCTAATAGTTGGTGAGACATTTCCCTTGACATTTAAACACAAATGTTATTTTAATTGTGGCACTAGGAAAAAAAAGTCAGCATAGTCATACTGATTTATCCTCTGGGAACATAAATATCTATATTAAATTCTGTGCCAATCTAGCTACTGTAGTCCATGTTAAGCCATTTCATAAAATAAGTAAAAACCTTGACTCGCCAATGCCACACCAGGAAATTCAGGTCAGTCAGGAGGATTCATCCTCTAGGAACCTTAAATATGTGTACCAAATCTTATGGTAATCTATCCAAGAGTTGTCAGGTTATTCACTAAAAAGCAGATATGTCAGCCCAATTGGGGCTCTAGAGAAAAGATTAGGGGATCACCAAGTCAGGCTGCTTCATCCTCTGGACATCACAAAAGCCTGTACCAAATTTCATCGCAGTCTATAAAATACTTGTGACATTTTAGTCTGGACCAAAGTGGTGGACCAACAGACAGAAAAACCATTAGCATGGCTATTTAGCTTCTAATGATATAAAAGAGAGAGAAGCAGGAAATCCTCTCATTAAGAGAGAATATTTAGAGTTTTTACTTGATTAATGACTTAAACGAATATCAATTAGCAAAATGGTTGCAGATTAATATCCTCTTCACCGTCTACTGATTTCTTTCAGCTCTGAAATGGAGAATAGTTAGTCATCCTCTGTAGCTTTCCTCTCTCTGAAACTCCAAGATGAACTCTGCTGCCGAGGACATAGTTCCTTCCCAATCTGCTATTTACACTTCGCAAACACTGAAACCATGACATCATCATTCCAGGATGAAGCCGCTGCGGTCCTGCAGTCAACCCAGCAACCTCACAGTGAAAATAAATCACAGTTAAAGTGGCCTCCTCTTGCTTTTAATCTGCCCTTAATGAAGTCTGGCGCATTTCCCTCTGGTGTGGCTCCATGACATGGCCGTGATCTACAGGCCAGGCTGGAGACCAGAGGGCTGCGGCCTCTGTGGAGCTGTGGGACATGTGGCTTCAGCCGGGGCTATGGATCCAGGTATGAGCGGAGCCCCTTTGGCATGCACGGGGTCAAGTGGTTAACCCTCGTTATCTGGAGAGGACGAGGAACATGTGACTCGGACGTTCCAGCTGTAATCAATATCGAACAGCCATTAACCACTGAGACAACACACCCTTACAAAGACAGACACACACATACACACAAGCACTCAGCAGCATGTTTCCCGTCCGCCTCACACACAGTAAAGTGTTCACTAAAGGAAACACAAGGGCATGAACGCAAACAACATGGATTCACTCCAAACACTGGGCCGCTTGAAACAGTGGGAAAACTCTGTTAATGTAAACGAACTATTTTGAGAGCCAGACACTTGAAAAGTTGTCGTATGAGTTATTCCTGCTGCTTTGATTTAACTGTAACAGCAGCGAGGCCAAACACAACAGCTGGGGCATCCGCAGACTTACATTTCCTGTTTGCGGTACGCTTGATTGCTGTCCAGACATCTTCCTCCTCTCACTTCTCCTTCTCTTGCTTCACTCCACCTCCTCTCCTCCTCTCATCTCAGCCATCAAGACTGACAGGAAAGCACTGATTACAGACAAATAACAATGTGCGCTAAACATGTCCTCCTCAATTTAACATCCCAGCAGGAGATGTAAGCAAAACCTCATCTCTTCTCTTCTCTTCTCGACTCTCCTCTCTCCTCTCATATCAGTAATTAGGTCTGATAACAAGCCACGGCAATAGATGTTTCGTGTAACCATCTTTGTCTACATATAAACATCTGGGGATCTCGATAACAATCCTGATTAGTAGCTGGTTGTGATCCTCCTATCTTAACTCGCCACAGTTGCCTGCATTATACCTTTTTTAGTCTCTCAGATGAGATTAGAATTTGAAAAGAGAAATTGTTCTTTGATGCTTAATATCAAAGAACTCAGCACTCGACAATTCCCCATGAAAAAATCGGTAGAAAGTTAGGACATGCAGGCACCCAGACAGACACACACACATTATTAACTGGCTGTGATTATTTGTTAGCGTAAACTGCATTTTGTAGGCCGGTGGCCCCGGAGGGTTTAGGGAAGAGCTAAATTGATGGAGAGAATATGCCAAATGCTGGCCTGGGGGGGATGTTCTGTCCATTCTAATAGAATTACAAGCCTCTGATAGATGAGTCTTTTCTCCAAGGCTACTTGTCTGTCAAACATTAGGTCACACTCAGCTTCCAGACTTGGGGGGAGAGAGCAGTGCGAGAAGAGGGGGGATAGAAGGGGGCTCAAGGCATAGAGAAGAAAACGTCTGGAGAGGTGCCTCACTCCCTGCCAAGAAAATGAGGGCAACAAAAGTGAAAAAGGGTTAGGGGAGAGAGGGAGGAATGAGAGAAAAGGAGAGGGTGGGAGCCGGTGAAAGAGAGTGAAATGAGTGAGGGTGGGGGTTAAAGAAAGAGGAGAGAGTGAGAAGGGTACAAAAGGGTGCATTCGAATCCACTCTAATTAAGGCCTGTGTGATGGACAGGACCTGCGGACGTGCCTTCTTTTCTTTTTGAGAGTGTGAGTGTGTGTGTGAGGGGACGGTGTGACGATGGGAGGGGCCGGGCCTCTAGTAGAGATGTCTACTGCCAGGAGCCTGAATGGGACAAAGACCTGAATAGAAACTTCAAAGCGACCTCTGTGAGCTCACCCCCCCTCTCTCTTCTTCACAGTCCCTTGGCTGTGTGATGGTCAACAAGCTCCTGTTCAAGTGGTGGGTATATGTGTGTGTGTGTGTGCTTGCACGGCATGTGTGATTCTGTTTTCCAGTCTGTTATTTTCTGACTGCTACATGCATTTCTTGGCAGCTGTGCGTGCAGTGTGGATTTCAAAGTGTGTCTTTCTGGCCGTGTGTATGTGTGTGTGTGTGCGTGTTTTGTCTAGTGTTAGGATGTGTGTGTGTGTGTGTGTGTGTGTGTGTGTGTGTGTGTTTGCTTTAAAAGAGCAGACTGCAGGATGCAGATATAATTGGAGCAGAGGATCTGACTCATTGCTCTCCCCCTCTGAACTGAGCGCTGGCGCTCTTCGGCGGGATTGGAACTGAAACAAGTAGCCCACAGAGCTGACGTGTTGAAGAAATTATTGTTGCTAAATGATACAGAGGGATTTAGCGTCTAATTTGATCCCAATGTCCTTACTGATTTTGGCCCATGTTATGATCTTGTGGCTTGCGTCATCTAATTCTATTTGGCTCATGCTCAGGGCTTCTAATGATCTTCCACTTATCACCCCTCTCTCCACAGTAGATACTCCTCAAAGTGGCTCTCCCAGCACAGCTAATAGCCTCACACGACTCCACTGGGTTGGAATCTTTCTAGGGCCCCTGAGAAAAACAGGAAGGCCCGGGTTGACGGTCAGGGCAGGCAGAAAGATAAGATTTGTGTGTGCATTGTGTGCTTTGGCATGTGTGCGATTGCGTGTGTGTATGCCTCACAAAGGTATCTGTCCTGTCTGAGCCCACTTGCATCAGTCAAGTGTCGGGTCAGGCTCCAAAGCCCCTGGGATCAGCGTGTCATTGTTGCTGCTGGGTGTCGCTGACATGCCCTCAGTGACATCATCACTCAGGGACACTGAACAGATGATTCATCTCTCTTCAATGCTCGGCTGAAGAGCCATTTAGAGTCCACCTCTAATCAGGGTACAGAATAAAGTAGCCCCCAACAACCTCATCAGCGTTGCCTCTTTTCCCCTGGCAGGTGCAGTGTATTGGCGTAGGCCGCTGCAGCTTTGATCATGTATTTATATTTTAAGAGGTAGTACGGGCGCTCTGGTCCTTATAATGACTGTAGAGAAACATCATCTGAATTTGCCTTTATTTCAAATCCAGCACACGCTGTCATCTGTTCCTGGGAAAATACGCCTATATTTGAACCATAGAAAATCACATTGAGATAACCTTATCTGCCGATAGAATGTTATCTGTCATCCTGATTATGTCATATGTTTTCAGCTGAGCGTGAGTCTGTGCAGCTATAAATAAAGAGGCCATAAAAATCCTGGAGGAAGTCTGTAGTGTGTAATGCCCACACACACACATACGCACACAACACGACGCTGTAATTGTGACACGCCTTTTAAACAAAGAATAATCACGGCTAATGTACACACTTGTGCATGCAGAACAAAGGGGGAGCAGCATTGCACCCAAACGCGCACTGTTGCACAAACACACCTTTGGCAACCAAAGATATACACTAAAAAAAAAAAAAAAAAAACACATTTTAAACCCAGGGAGACAAACTCCTAAATCTGAGGATGTCCTTGTTAGTAAGAAGCCGAGGGTACACGAGTGCTCTCAGCCGCATCATCAAAGCCTCAGCAATTACTCCCATGCTCCCTCACTCTGGCATAAATCTGCTCTTATCTCGGCTCGCTGCAGGATCAGGGAATATCAGCTCCAGCATCTGCTCCATCTACAAACCCAGCCACTAAAAGCACAACAAAGTGGCTCTGCAGGCATAAATAAAGGAAGGAGGGGCACCGGAAGAAGCGAGGGGGCACAGAGAGAAACAGAGAATGAAAGATAGGCAGACGGAGGCGAGAGGATTTGTGTTCCGGCTTGTCTTATTTGCCTTGAGCATTTGGGCTCGCTCACACTGCAATCTGTCAATCAGCCAGTCAAAAAAAAAAAAAACTTTCCTCAAAGCAGCTCTGCTCAGCTCAGGAGAAATTCTTCACGGGAAATTAAGACATATGGAGTGAAGGGAGGTCACCGGCTCAGGTTGGGGTAAAAAGGTCAGAGGTGAAGGTTTAGTGGTCAGGGGCAGATATGAAGTTAAGACTGGCATGTCATATTTATTGGAGGGGTTAAGATAATCACTGACTCTGTTTGTCGAGGGGCCTATGAACTCCAGAGAAGTTCGGATTAAGGCCTCCTTGGACACATTTTTTACATTATTAACCTAGTTTGAGCGGAGACAGTCAGCAGATTCCAGACCTGTTGTCGAGAGCTAAAGTTGCTCACACCTGGATGAAGCAACAGCGATGACAGATGAACAGGTCGCCCAACTATTTTTAGGAGGATGTTTATTTTCCTCGTGGCCGCACCGAAGCAACAATCTTTCATCCTGACCTCTTTATCACAGCTGTGACCCTGACCTCCCTCCTCCACCTCCCATTCTGTCTCCTGTACCTCCCTGTCCTCTCTGCATTTCCTCCTTCCTCTCTGCGCCGTCCACTCCCATTCGCCCTGGGTCAACCACTCCCCACTCTGCAAATACGGTCAGTGTGCGGAGAGGGGAGCCGGCTGGTACATTTTTTCTGCATATATATTTTTTCTATAGATACTGCTCAAATTTACAACTGTTGGAGGGTATTCGGTTCAAAACGTGAGCTGAGCTGAGCCGTAAAATCAGAGGCAAAATGTAACAAGTAAATGTTATGAGGAAATACCTCAGCTCCAGGTGCTGGCAGAGGGTTAGGGGTGAGAGGTGAGGGGTCACACACCACCCCTCAGGGTTCTCTGACCTCACATGACTGACGAATAGTGTGCTAACGAGGACCAGCTCTCTCTTACTGTGTCTGCACTCTCTCTTCTTGTCTTTGACATCTACTTTTTTCCTTTTTCCCCCTCACGCTCTCCTGGGGACTGATCTGGCAGCAGAAGAGTAGTAATAGTTATACCTGCTGAACCTTTAAAGTACCCCACCATCTGTCGTCTCCCTTGGATTTATAATTATCATCATATCACATTCAAACTAGGCACTGTCGCACTCTTACATAACCTAACCCCTATCTACCAGCGCATGCAATACTTAAGAATAGATTGAATAAATTATTATTGGGTGAGGTGTTAAATCTTGGCCGGCTATAGAAGTGCTCTCTTTCTAATGAGGCTCCCCTACCTCATCTCTGGCGTGTATCAGTGCTGAGAGGAAGTGCGAAAGTTAATCACAGGCACATGCATGGGCCAACCTCCCACACATACACATGCAGACACACCCTGTACACCCCCTGCATGCGTAGGCAAATGGACATAGCACAGACACTGCACACACATTTCACGCACGCGCGCACACACCTTGGGCCATTTGCACAGCCATATCATAGAGCCAATTAAAGAGATGAGTCTTATTAGCAGAGGTGTCCTGGCCCTCGTTAATCACTGGGGTTTCCTGGCAGGGGCTGGTGACATGCAGAGCTCTCCGTCATCTTTATTAGACCTGTCTCATCACGCCCTTATAAGACACTCATCCAAACTTTACTGAGACTCATGATTTAGCAGAGCTGGCTTGGCCCAGAAATACATTCAGTCATCTGCGGGTCACCTTTGAATGAGCTTCAAGGGATCTGAAAATGGAAGAAATGTGGGCCTTTTGTGGTGCATTGCTACCTCACAGACACGCATGTTTTCTGAGTTTCTCTCTAATTGAAAAGCCATAATCTTGTTTCCTCTTCCTGCAGGGGTTGGGGGGGGGACCATTATTATCTCCGTTGCAGAGCTCAGGCCCGTTGGGACGAGCGAAAGTGGCTCCACAACAATGTTGCGAGGTGAGGAGAGAAGGTGTAGAGAATCAGATTCCAAGGCAACCAGGGTAAATATCATCCTGCTCCGGGCTGAAAATTGGCCTTGTTTTCTCGCCTCACAGGGTCAAATGCCCTGCTCAGACCTCTGGACCACCTGCAGCTCAGCTGATGACAGATTCCCTCCACACACTGGACCATCTCAGCCCTCAGTGTCAAAGGGAGACTAATCCTCCTGCTTCTGTCCTCCGCGTACAATGGCCCTGTCACTCGTTCACTCATTCAGCATACCTTTAGCCGCTCAGCCCGTGTGTCAATACGAAGAAAACCGACAGGAGGCAGACACAGTAGGTTCCCACGCACTCTATTCATAGCTTTCCACTGGAATCTCTGACCTGTTCTGGCCTGTCTCATGAAACCTGCTCCTCATAATGAAGGGCATTGATCCTTTTCTCATTTCACATTCACCTTGACATCTCTGTTACGGCCCACGGAGCGTCTCCTCTTAATCCAGCAGAGATTCTTTCCCTTTATTTGGTTACCAGATATTTTATTGGGTACACAGCGCATTGTTGGTGATGGCACAGAAATGTCAAGGATAGGGTGTACTGCAGTGCACCGTGAGGCGCTGTGGAAGATGAGTCTGGACATTTGAGCACCAGTGGCCTGGAAGTTGGTCTGTCTGTATGCGTGTGTCCTAATCTGAGGCAGGTCCTGGTAAAAGATTTTCCAGGGTCAGCTGCTTTCCTCTGCCTATACAAGATGAGGAGATTACAACCAATGCTCTCATTGATGATTAATCCACGGAATTAAAGTTGTGTGAGTTTATCTCCTTGCAGAATCCTGGAAAAGTCTCACCCTCCCTGTATAAGAGCTCCTCTGAGTGTTGCGTTAAATATGGAACAAGCATTTAAGTTGCCATGAAATAGCTTTTTAGATGCTGTTAGATTAGTTTCTCCAGTAAAATCTGCACATGTATGTGTGAAACGCGTCTCCCAGTCCTCCTTGACCCTCTTTGAGGTCTCAACACCAGTTAAACTGATAGGGTCCGTGGGGGCCTCTGGGTTATCAGGAGTAAATACAAGCTAGAAGCTCTGTGGCACTGATTTAAACCGAGCAGCCCTGACCTCAGAAACACAACTTCACCTAACTCAAGCAGACGGACAAGTGGGAACAAATCATGGAAAGAAAAGTAGACGGAAAAATAATCGTTTTGGCACAGAAGCGTGAGATGTGGACATAAAGCACTTCCTCATAAAACTGCTCTGACAACAGCTATACACTAATCTAAAACGTCTCTTTCTGCATGAACACCGCTAACAGCGTGTTTCCAAAAGGGCTGACAGCTCAGAAGACAATCGGGCAGGGCTGCCGAGGTAAGTGCTTTCCTGCACATTATTCTGATGGCTGACATGTGACGTAGTGATAGATGGGCCTCTTCATGTATCACAGGCCGGACATGAAGGGGAGCTCTCTGCCAGGTCCCATTCTAATACGCCAGCATTGATCTGAGCTCCTCTTTATTAATCGCGCACTTAGCACAGAAGTCTCTATTGCTTTCATCCTTTCTTCTGCTACCTCATGTCCCCACTTTTATCATTTCAGCAACTATGGCGCTCTTTGTCTCAGCAGAACAAGACATTACTGTCGCTACAGTGAACCCTTTTGATAGTCAACACAAATGTAAAAGCTGTCACATACAGCGAGATGTGTGCATTGGAGGTGCAGAGTGCCTGAGAATACATATTCATAGGCCTTTCAGCAAAGTGAAAAATATATATTAAAGGGTGATATCGTGTAAAATCATTGGGGGTCATCCCTTTGTTCCAAGGGTCCTGTGTCTCTTGATGTAAAAATAACATTGTAAGAATCTGGAAGCCTCGCAGATCAAATGACAAAAGAACCAAAGGGATATGATTGTTTCAAATGGAGTTTGAATGGTAAATCACTATGGAGATGTCAACAGAGTCGGGGCCAAGTCATTGTTTTGCAAGTCACAAGTAAGCCTCAAGTCTTGGCACTCAACCCCCGAGTCAAGGACCAAGCCAAGATAGGCAAGTCTTTAATCATGTCCCAAGCCAAATCTGAAAAGTCCCATGTCAAGACCCAAGTCTTAAACTTTGAATTTTGAACCTCATACAAGTCATAATGCTCTTCTCTCCAAATATAATGCCATTTTAATGACAGTGTAATAATGTTTGCTAAGCATTAGCTTGTTAACCATGTCAATATTAGCCTCGCCTTCCTCTTTGTTTTTTGTGCAGTTTCAAATCATGAACAAAGTTGGACGTTCTTGCGTCTCCATCTGTAATATTTGACCGAAACCTTTTGCATATTGCAATTTGTTTATTGTTGACGACTGCTTAGTTTTTGTAAGCAAACAAAAATATCTTTGGTACCAGTTTTCCAACTGGTGCTCAGTAACAAAACGCCAGTTCTTCATGGTTTTCTCCTACAACTTGATTGGATGCTGTTGGGTTGGTTCAAACAAAGTAGATCTGGGGAATTCGGCGTCGACTAGCTTGGAATGAATAGCATTAACATGAGTAGATTCAGGAAATGATGGCACACTTCTTTTTATGCTTGTGGGAAGGTAATAATAGTAATACATTTTATTTCTGGGCACCTTTCATGACACTCAAGGTCGTCTTAGGTATCAAGTATTAAGTCAAAAGGCTCAAGTCAGAGTGAAGTCACAAGTCATTGGTGTTTAAGTCCAAGTTGCAAGCCTTTTTTGATTTTAATGATTTGAGTCTGCAGTCATCGAATTTGTGACTGGAATCTGACTCAAGTCCAAGTCACGTGACTTGAGTCCACACCTCTGGATATCAATGTCTTAAGTCAAGAAAATTTGAGGGTGTAGGGTTTAAGGTGTGTAACCTCAGTAGGCTGTCAGCTGTAGTGGGTGATTTCAACATGCTGACTTCTACTGGGGAAACATACACTGAACATTTGACCTAAAGGCAAAAACATCACTGAGAACATAAAACCGTTTTAAAGATCTTCTTCGTTTTGTATGAGGAGGATACTGTGCTGGGGAACGTAGGACCCTGGGAACATAGATATGCTCCCCAGTTATACCACTGCCATTGTGGGGAGATCAGATGTCCATCTTGGACTACACTGCCCCCTTGTGCTAATAAAGTGAATAACTTCAAAGTGAAGTGACAGGTAAGCTAGATTTTACCCCAAATTGTATAAATGTGCAAAAAGAAAAGCCAAGACAAGAGGTGTACTGTGCAGCCTGGATCTGATAAACCCAAGTGTTTGTGGTGGTAAGTTCATTGTGGTCAAAAGTAAAAAGTGCCACAGATGAAATGTGTTGATTTTTATTCAAAAGTTACTGTCTCCAGACAAGTACAAATCAGAAAACAGAGTGACTGAAAGAGGATGGGATAATAGACAACAACTTAGAGTGTAGGCAAGAGTGCAGAAAAAAAAACACACACAGAGATGGCCAAAAGGAAGGGGAAAAAAATTAAATTTTGTATATATACACATGATCTAATAAGAATTTATACCGATGTAGTGGTAAGTAACAAACAATAAACAGTACTTCTTCCTTAAAAGAATTTTCTTTTTTTACTTACATAAAATAATTAGGCAAAACACATATAGGCTGTTCATCTACTTTATCACATTACATCTGACCACCTCATGTTTCATGTTCTAAGAAGCCAATTATCCACCTTTAAACATGACTGATCCTCTGACATGGAAGATTACTGTGAGAGAAGGTGACCTTCACAAGCATGTTTAAGGCTTAAGCATGGAATGACTACAAAATAAAAACCTCAGTAGACAAAACATTTCATTAAAACTTGTGTGTGACAAATATATGTCAAAATCTAAGCTTTGTCTAGCTGCCACAGCGCTGCTGAATAACTTTCATCTTCAGTATTGTCTGAATGACTACCTTTCACTTTGAACATTTGAAATCTTTAAGTATTTTGTGACAGGACTTTTTATGTTGAGAAAACCTTAAAGCTGAATTTCACAAGTCTTTCATTAGTTTTATCCAAACTAATTTACATGTAGGAAAAAAGGTAGAAACCCGAAGACATTATCAAGACAAAAAGAAAAAAAAAACAAAACAAAAAAACATAAAAATACAAATTTAAAAATCTTCCTTGATGCATGGCTTCACATGCTTTCATTTTTTTAGTTTTACTTACATTTCTCAAACTTTGTGACTGAAGGTTGAAAATAAGAAAACCAAAAGCACATATATAAAATCAGCACCGATTCATATATAACTTTTATTTAAAATGTAGAGATACCCATTTCAACATTATGCTGCTGGATTTTAAGAGAAAACGATGTGTAATTCTTTGACCGAGCTGCTGTCTGCCAGAGCCCACACAGTGGCACTACTGGGAGAAAATATCTGCTCACGCTGGGTGGTGGGTTGGGATGGGGGACACATTTCTCTAGTAGATGGAAGTTAAGGAGTGGTCCAAATCTTGGGGTAAGCTCTAGGACTTACTGCTTAACGTGTGGAGCATTCAGTGGACTCTGGAAATCTTCACAGCATAAAGGGATCATGACTGAATCTACGTGACACCTCACCATCTTAACCACCAGTGGTTATCAGGACCTCCAATCAGGCCCAACAACAGGGAAAAGAAACTTAAAAGAGAGGGAGGAGAAAAAAAAAAGAGCACAGAAACATAAAGACCTCCATCCACTTGGCTAACACAGTACAAGCAAGCTACTACAGTCTGTTTATAAATTACTACTTCACACCTGGTAACTTACTACAATTGTAAAAAGGGTTAGACATAAACAAAAAAAAGTATCTTAAGTTAAACACACCAATTCATCCCCGTTTAAAAAAAAAAAAAGAAAAAAAAGAAAAAAAAGGAAAGAGGAAAAATGCTATTATGGATTTTTCTTCAGACATGTCTCATCTCTAATAGGTTTGGAAGTGGCCTGTTACACTATTTCGGAACAGGAAGAGCTTACCCAAGATTATAAAAGTAAATATTTGAAACAATGTCCTCTCTGAGCAAGCAACACTGAGTGTGGGTTGTCATTGGTCCACGTGGAGTACAAGCCAGATTTTTTTGTTTTGTTTTTTTGCTTTTTCTTACAGAAAACACTTCTGTTTCCGCATCTAAAATTCTCTTTAAATACAAAGCGCCTCTTCTGTTGTCCCAGCGTCAAAATCATCTGGATATTAGCTTAAAACATGGACACCCCAAGGACCTGGAGGAAAACAAAAAAGAAAATTGAGCATTAATAACAAGTTAAAAAAAACTCATATGGAAGAAAATGGTGGGCATATGACAAGTTGATATTAAAATGACAACATATAATTACCCTCTCTTACCTCAGACTATGTATAGTATGAAAACTACATGAATAATGATCTAAGTATATAACAATTTAATACATTGCCAACTATTTGCTACTGCAAATTATTGAGATAAAAGTTACTGAAGTCATCTTTGATGTTAAAAGGGTGCACCATAGACAGATTAATACTAAGGCAAACAGTTGGAGCTCTTCTTAGGGCCTGTACACATGCTGTGTCTTTTAGCTGTGTGGAAGGCGGGCTCAAGGACATGAGCGACGCCATCATGGCACGCAAGCTTTCCAAAGTGTTTGTCATGGCCGGACAGCTGCGCCCTGAGATACACAAAATTCAACTTTTGGAATGCAGCACCGCATGTCATGCGAAGCGGAGCAACTAATCACAGCTGATAGATATCTTCCCTTTCTTCTGTAAGTATCAGTTCATGAGGAGAAGTTAATTACTTAAGCGCAGGGCTTCCGAGAACTTTATACCTGTCCCACGGACAGTTTAGGTGAAATACTGACTTTAACAGCTGGAAGAAGATCAGCTCCAAACTCATGATTTCTGGTAAGCAGGCTATGATATAGCGCTTAGGAGCTTCCAACGCACCCTTGAAAGTTGGCACAGAACAGGTATAAGTGTAGCACCTAGTGCCCAACCTCGCATTTTTCAGGCAGTTTAAGTCACCTGAAATATTCCATCATTACAGCAGTTCAAAAACAGTATAATTAAAAATTAAAATGCAGTCCAACAAATCCTTTTTCCTCATCGTCTAAAGTCAGACATCAAATAAAATGTGACAACGCTTTGACCATTGCCAGCTCACAGTAAAAAGGTGGTGTAACAATTGCTGGGTGTTTTCAGCATTTTTTGATATCACACTGCATTGAGTGCATTTGACTTTCTGTCTGCTGTTACAATAGAATCTCCTCTACAGCCACATTATTTCTTATTTTGTGTGGAAATAATTCAGAGCGGAAAAAATGGATCTGAGGCAGACTTGTTTTGAGCAGGTTGTGTCGAGTGCCAAAAAGCTGAGCAGCAAAGTGTGCTGCGTGTTGTTTCTTCGCTTAGGAAAAGATTAATAGAACAAGACGCTACGTGTATGGCGAAAACAGTTTTTTGCTGTGATATTTTTTTTGTGACAATGAAATTATTCAAAGTTGACATGAAACACCCACACATTTTCCAGTGCTCTATACTGAGGCAGCGTTTGAGGAGCCCTACATTTCAAAGCCCAGTGTAAGAACAAGCCCTAAAGCAAATCCCCAAGGTTTCTTAAGGTTGGGACACGTTCAAACAAGAATTTAAGGCTGACAGTCCATACTAAAATAAATACATTTTGGCGTGTTTACAGAGGAGGAAAAAAAATGGTGGCTTTAGAACCAATAAGAAATGTTGTATTTGGCTGCAGAGTATGCAGGCTGGTCAGCTGGACTTGTCTGAATGTTTCGCACAGATTCATTCAGTGCCCCAAATACAGCATGCTTGCAAGTGGTCCATGTAATGTGACTGGTTGCAAGCTGTCTATTCTTGATTTACTTCCATAGAGTTATGCTAATTTTAGTGCAACTCAGTTTACTTTGCGGAAATCACAAGTTGTGTCAGCTTTCGCTGTGCCTCAAAAGCTTCTCCAGCTGCCCATTACGCAAACACACCTGCAGTCCCCGGGGGGTATGCTGTGTTTACAGCAATATATACTGCATATTACAGCAGTCTAAGAATAAATGTGTTGTGCGCCATCAGCCTAAATGTAGTTGGCAAACAAGGTGAATAGAAGTGATAGAGTGTAGATGCTCCTTACCGATTCATCCATGATAGAAGCAGGATCAAAGTAGTCTGGCTTGAGCTCAGACCTTTCACGACGGTTCTTAGAGGGTGGCTGGAAGAGAAAGATGTGTTTAGAGCAGATACTTAACCAACTTCTCCTGCTCTAACAGCTGCTCTGGCAGATAACCAATGTATATTTGAACCATCTTTGCCTGTACTAAAAACGAGGGCTGAATGATACTGGGGAAAAAAAACAACACTGTGATGTTATGTCCAATATCAAAAAAGAGGGGATATAATTTGAGCAGGTATTTGCAGCAACTCCTACAGCTCAATTTGGAAAGAATTTATCACGCGCACAACGAATGGAGTGAATTTAGAGAAACTAGGGCAGTTGTTCAATTTTCTGGTTGATTCAACTTGACATTTGAAGCCTTTCTCATAGAATGCAGCACTAGCGTAAGCATCCAAAATAGACATTTGTCTGGGATAGAATTTAGTTCTGGCTTTACACTCATCATACATGGTTCTGTGGTGCTGGGGTAAATGGTCAAATAAATTAGTCATGTTGCCTTGTGCTGTACAGACAGTTGCGAGGCACTGTCGACAGAGGCTTTCATCATCTTTTTAAAAACCAAAAACCAGATGTATCCTTCCCCACAGCAAACAATCCTTTTTGATCATCTCTTTTGTCTTTGCTCATTTTGATGTTACATGCAACTCGAGTGGCTGTTATTGATTTTTGCATGCTTAACAAATCAGTCTTTTCTTAGAATAACTGGCTGGTTATTCCTCATGCAGGCAGAGTATGCATGCGAAACCAGTAACCAGAATGTAATGAAATCAGGACATTTTTGTGGTCTTAGTCATGAAAAAGCTAACTTGTTGAGTTAAGCTCTAATAAAAATCAAAGTGAATGGAAAAACTGTGACTGGGTTTACAAATTCTGGGAAGTATTTGGCCATAAAAAAGGAAAAAGAAGGGCTGTATTTTGCTAGGGATGCTCAAATTGATTAGTTTTGATCTGCTTACACTAACATTGATAACAAATGACTTGGTTCGTGGTCTTTAAATCCAAGTCAAATAAGAAAGGATAAAAAAAATAGATGATACAAACAAAACATCACATTAAATGTGTTTTCACAGTCAAATCTCCACCACGCTGGTTTCTAAGGCAGTAAAGGTTTTTGTGTGCTTTCACATGAACTCAAGATTGTGCTGCTGACCGCCTGACACGCAGGCAGAATCTCTGGGCAGTTTGTTCTTAGCTGGCGCCGGGGATAGCATGTCATGAACTAACGAGGCTTACTGAGAATTTCAGGGCTTTTTTGAGAGCTTTGTGGATGAATCAGAGTTTTGAGGTTTTTAAATTGCTGTCCTCTAAATATCTCAGTATTAAATTAGATTTTAAGCAACCGTTTCTTGCTGCTTGATATTGTAATCCAGTATTGCCACTGTAAAATAATCAGACCACCGTGAGTCTCCAGATGGTAACATCTGGCCTCAATGTCCTGAGACCAGATGTTATATTTGTAGAAACAACAGCGACTAATGTTGCCTCCTAATGGCAATTTTACTAGGTGCATAAAAAGATATAAAAATGCCTGTTTGTTGTGTAATTTAATCTTCTGAGACAGACTGATTACTCAGTGACAAGTCTGGAAGGAGCAACAAAATACAAGAAGATGTAATCAATCAATTACAGCACATAAAACTTGTTAAATGATCACAATTAGTATAGACGAAATTATAAAGCGACCTTGGGTTTCTTGAAAGGCGCTATATAAAATTGATTTATTATTATTATTTATTATTAAATGCCATTAGTCATGAGGTAAATTTTGAGGGTTTTACTGGGTCTGTTATATGGGACCTTTGTGTCACAACATTCAAGAATGAAAACCACATGATGATTGGTGTGAGATCTGAAAAACCCTAGGATAGCCCTTTATTTTGTATGTGAAATATATGCAAAATCCAATTTAAAAATCAAAACATAAGTACAAACTGATACACACTTCATTCAGTTAAATGTGCATCTTACCAGATCAATGTCCATGGTGTCAAAGTCCATGCCTTCATTGAGGTCATCCATGCGACCCTCAGATGACATCATCACATCCTCCACAATCGGCTCTTCGTCCTCCTCCATAAGCCCAGTGCCGCGACGACTGCAAAAACAAACCATTACACAATTATGGAAACATACTTCTAATGAGATTTTCACTGACGACTCCACGTGTAACTGTGTGTATGTGTGTCTTACATAGCATGCTGCAGATTGGTCCTGAGCTTGGCGTAGTTCATGGCTCTTTCCTGCTGCTGGCGTGCCTCCTCTTGCTGTCTCTGAGCCAGCATCCACGTCACTTGGGAGCTGAATGCACAAGGGCACACTAATTAGCAATGTTTTTAATTCACATGTCTTCTGTGATTTAACGAGATATACCACAAGAATATCAGATACAACTATATGGATGGCCCACAGGCCTGGCGCCTATGAATAGTCGGGTTGGATAAATAAACAAATCAGTCACTGTCCCAGTGAGGCCAACACTTGGCAGGCTGTTAAGTACATGCATTTTGCAACCATTTACCCTCAAAATTAATAGCACGCAAATGGGAAATTTCATTGAACCCTGTCCTAATGTATTTTGGCTCATGCTGCAGTCCTCTGATCCCATTCTCAGAGAATAAGTGATCCACTGAACTGAATGATGGGCCTGGATATGGGCCTAGACACATTTATAAAATATTACGGCGGCATGCATTAGGATATGAGGAAATAACAGATAATTAACTAAAAGAAAATGACCATCAAACGGTTTCTGAAATGCTGGGGCAACACAGCAAATAAGGAGGAGGCAAGTTAATGCTGCACTGTGGAATTTACAAGTGTGACAATATGCCATGGCACAGTATTCAATAAAAAGTTTGATGGTGTGCACTGTGGAGCTGAAAGACTGATTGATTTATTCATATTAATTATGCTCCTTAAGGAACTTGTTCTTCTAAAGGCTACGTAAATTAAAAGCAAGAGTGAACACTGGTGACGTAAATCTCAACTGTTGATGGTTCCAACAACTTTTATGTGAAACGTTTATCTGAAGAGATTTGTTTTTTGCAGTCTGGAGGACAACTAAGGTGTTTCTTTGTTTCACACATCACATAAAGAAATAGTGAAACTTAAAAAAAGGACTTCGATCTTCTAGAGTGAAGCTGTTTTCATTTAAACTCTGTAAAAAGTATCTTGTATTCACTGAAACTAACTGTGAGCTGGCTGCATTCTTATACCTCAGGAATGCAACAGTGAGGCACACATACTTGTAATCCATGGGTGTCTGGTGGTGCTGAGGCGTCTGTTGATGGTGCTGTGGGTGTTGGTGGGGCTGCTGCTGGTCGTGGGGGAGGGGGTAGACCCCCATGAAGCTGTCATCACGGCCCCTCTTAGGGTCTCGCATGGCAGTGGAGGTGAGGTGGGGGGACGGCAACATGACTGGGGTCTGCATGCTCTGCTGCCACACCTCGCTGCTGCTGCTCTCCTCTGTAACAGAAAGTCCGAAGCCTTAGACACTCTTCCAACAGACATGCTCATGCTTGTTTTATTATTACACTGGTTTTGAGAGTGCAGCATTTCATCCAAGTTATCAAATTTCCTGCCAGGTCCCGTAACTATAAACAATGCTGTGTTTCAAAACCAAGTGTGAGAAAATTTTGGACTGTGACTCGGTACTTTCACAAAACCAAAGAATATTTTTACACTAAC
This sequence comes from Epinephelus lanceolatus, assembly GCF_041903045.1. Taxonomy (NCBI): domain Eukaryota; kingdom Metazoa; phylum Chordata; class Actinopteri; order Perciformes; family Serranidae; genus Epinephelus; species Epinephelus lanceolatus. Next base: position 15,480,274 of record NC_135740.1, read on the forward strand.
ACAAAAGCTTTCCATAGTTTTCATACATTCAAAATTTGGAAATTCACAAGCAAGTGGAGTACAGTACTTGGTGTACATGAGCGTGCACTCACTGTACCCACAGGTCTGCCCTTACACAGAGGGTGGAGATTAGGATTCACAGTTAAGAGGAGCATGCAAGAAATAATCCTGACAGTGAAATCCAAAACTAAGGCAACTACGAAAAGGGGTCACAACCTTACTAAAGTCAGGATGCAAGGAAATAACAGGTAACTCATGAGAACACCAATTTGACTTTGACCCTATTATAATCTCAGTTTGAGGTGAGCCAACTAATAAACAGCTGTTGTCCTAATGCGGTGCTGCATTTTGATACCTTGTAAACAGAATCATCTTTTACAGTTAATATTCAAGACACATTCTTAGTCATGAGCAGATCTTCAGCAAACACAGAGACGTGTGTGTGATTGGTAAGCAGCACTTTGACTCTTCTGACTCTCTCCCACCATCTGCTGTTTAATCTCCTCGCCCATCAACTCGGCTGGCTGAGCCAGGCCAGTAGGAACGCATTTGGGTTAATCTGAGCTCCAACTCTGCTTTTGTAACACCATTGCTGTGCTGGGCTATAATGTATGTGGCTCTCATGAAGACCTATTTTCAGTGTGGCCAATATTTTCTATTAAGGACGTTTACAAACTATCATTATCGGTGGAACTTGACTCCAATAGTGGCCGATGGATTCACAGCCTTCACTAATTACATGGGGATTCACATTACCACCTGAAGCTGAAGAGGGGAGGGTTAAGCAAAAAGGAGCTGATCAGTGGGTACAGCTATGGAAAAGGCAGGTCCCTTCTGCTGTGTGACTGTGTCTAAGCGTATTGCTCCTCATTTTGACATGGATTTACATGGATTTTGTGGCTGGATGGCAACAGTGGGTCCAGCGCTATAGCGACTGTATCCAGTGACCTGGATACACACAGGGCATGAAGCCAAAAAAGCTCTATTTCCGCTGTATGAAATAACCTGGATGATCGGTGCTCCTTCTGCATCATTGGGCAAGCGCACTAGAGACTTCAGCTGGCCGAGCCGGCTACTTCTGGCTTAGTGCTCTGTCAAACTGAATGGGGATAAAATTATTTAATCTTTTGGTTCTTCTAGACTTTCCAAATGTTATCTGACTGAATGGTTTAAATCCTGATAATGGGACGATTGATTTTGCTGTGTTTGTGACACACAAAAAAATGAACCCAACGATTTACAGACATCTCCTTCCCAATGTAAGTCTATGGGAAAAAGTCTTTTTAGGCTCCACGGCACCGTGTAATGGACCTGTGAGTCCTAATTCCACCGTTAGTCCACAACAATAATTGGCTTCAAAGCCTGATGCACCTCCTGGGGGGCCTGGTGAGTACATGACTAAGTGAATGCTGCCACTTCCTGTTTCAAATTTAAGCCCTCCATCCAGCCATATAGTAGGGTTTCACCTAATCTTGTTTTCTTATGCTTTATGAATCATTAAGAAAGTATTTTGAGTATTTTGAAAATACAAAAGGGCTCCACTCTGAAGTATCTTGTTTTAAATTACATTTTTTCAGCCCTGTCAAATGCCAGAGATAAAATACTCAAAAGTAACTGAAATATATATTTCAAATAGAAGTAACTGAAATACTGCCCATCTCTGATCACCGTTGCACTGCGGCTGCACACAGGAAGTCAAGATGATGTAACTGCGTACCTGAGGATGTCAGGTTGATTTGAGGAAAAGTGGTAAAGTAATAACTCAAGAAATAAAAATCAATCCAACCTGGATTTTTTTTATATCAGTTAAACGTTTACTTCCAGATTATATATTTATTTAGAAATTTATTAATTTAATTTCTATATTCAGTTCAACAGTTATCCAGTCTCTAATAAAGTCAAAAACTGTTCATTTCCAACAGTGTTTGACATTTTCCACGGGGTGGTGATATCAGTCGATTAGTCGTCTTTTTCCTGTTCCAAAATATTATATCAGCCAACCTCTAAACTGTACTCTCTATTACTGTAATTGATGTTCATAGTCAATAATAGAAAAATGCAGGTGTTCTGTTACAAAGCTACAAAGCTATGCAGCTGTCTGTGCTGACTGAACTGCACCGTATTAAACTTAAGTGGATGCCTGTTTTTCTCTGAAGTGAACAAAACAAATTGACCCCATTTTAATGAGTCTGTCGATTCCTTAGTTTGCAATACCTTCTGGCAGCTTCCTCTTGGCTGCCGAAGTTCCCGCTGTAGCAGCAGGAGGCTTGGTCTTCTTGGAGCGGATGGAGGAGCCTCTGCTGGAGTAGCCACTCATCACCGACATGGTATCGTCATCACCGCCAGCCTGCAGGGAGTTCCTGTAGGAGATGAGGGGGAGCCAGCAGTCCTCTCGCTGCAGTGCCATCTGGAACGTCATGAAGCGCTCCAGGTACATGTGGCTGAGGAGAAGCAGGAGGTCACATAGACAAGATGAACAAACTTGTGCATTTTTTTAATACACAACCAGGTGCGCATTCCAACTGGAGGGTAAAAAAAAAAAAAAAAAAAGTCTCACATCAACCACGCATCAGAGACACCAGTTGCACCAGTTGTCAGAAACACCTGTTACACTCAAGTCTCCCACCCGTCAGCTCCGTAGAAAGAAAAAAAAACAAAAAACTTACACAGTCCTCTTGTCTTGTCTCATAAGCTTGGAGGAAAACTCGCTGAGGATGTCCAAGAAAGCCAGGTTAAGGGGAGGGCCTCCTTCTCCCTGGGGACTAGGATCCTTAAACGCAAACTCGATACCATCCCTAAGAAATGCGCAGAGACAGAGAGGAAGAATAACACACTGTGAGCAGAGAAAAGGGAGCGACTTGCTGCAAGCTGTGTAGTTAAATTCACAAAAACTACGGTTTAACCAATGTAAAATTTGATGAGGAAAGACATGTATTTATTCATTCAAACCAGACACACCGGTAATGTAGTCTGTTTTAAACCACTAGACACTAGCATGCCTGGCTTAACCACTTATCACTGTTTCATTTAATGGAAACTTCTCTCGGGTATGGCTTTGCACAAATACTAGAGGACTTTTAATTTGACTATTTGTCAAACAGACTCTCCCTTAGCATGTGTTTTTCAGCAGGGCAGGAAAACACGTTAACTCTTACAATGAAACCCCAAGTCTCCAAAACCAAGGGTGTTCAAAATCTGAGTGCACTACTACACACATCAATATATTCAATTCTCACTTCCTTCTGAATATATCCTACTGATTTTAAGCATTTTGCATCAAGCTCTAAAATTCTGTTGCATCCATGTGCATACCCTGCATCGCTGTCTGTTCCACTGTCCACTTGACCACTCCCAGTAGTCATGTAACACTGTCCTGTAATTTAATGTTGTGCTACATCCCTTTGAAAGTTATTTGAAGTAAGTTAATAACATTCTAAATACTAGACGGAAAACAAAGCTGAATCTTTAGCCCGTCTGTCATTACTTAAACGCCTGTCGCACATCTGGCATATCCCATTACATAGTGCACCCATATGTTGCACAAGTGTAGGGGACACTCAAGCAAGCATAGCAAATGTGCATACATCGGATTTCCTGGAACCTGACTGAGATTATAATATAATAATCCACATGAGAGAAGCAAAACCATTGTGATGGGAGTGGGATATTTGCACAATTGGGGGATTGTGTGCTTTTATACACTAAATTCTCTACTACTGCTGAGAAGAAACAACATGCTTCATTTAAAAAAGTTTCTTAATTTATCAGCGCACCAGTTAATGTTTATACGCGCTGCTGTTGGGAAATACATGAGGATGTAGCAACAGGAATTAATGTTGTTACAAATTTAGGAGCACACATTTTGCTGCCTAAGAGCACCAGAGACACCTTGTGCAGCTGTTTGGATTAATGCATGGGTCTCTTACATGGGAGTAAGCAGCAAACCAGTTATGTTTTTACAGCACTGATTCTCTAATGTGTGTCTGAGCGGCCTGATGTTTTTATACTTAGAAAAACACGTAAGTGCATGGGAATGGGCAAAACTGCAACATTTTATTACTTAAGCCTCTCAAAAATCCAGAGAAAAACAATAACACAGCTAGAGGAAACACAGTATTCAAGGAGTCATTTGTCATATATGACAGTTCCTGGATGCAATGCCAAAAATGTAAGGAGAGGCATGCAATGCAACAAGAGCAGAATGAAGCCTTACTTGTGCAGCATAGCAATAGCATCCCTGGTTTTGACTTGGTCAAGGCCGAAGGTTAGAGAAAAACGACGGGCCAGCTCTTTGATCCCACAGAATGAAGAGGAGGAGCGATCGAACCCATGACCCAGTTCAGACAGCATTTCATTGAACAGCTAGAGTGAAGAGATTTGTGAAACATTAGGTGAATAATCTCTTCTAAAAATGGGACAAATGAACAAAAGCTCATTTTTACAATAAGCATTACTGACTGTATTAATGAGTAAGCAAAAGTGTGTAAACTAACCTGCTGTAGACTGAGGATGAGTGTCTTGGCACATTGAATCTTGTCGATTTGCCGAGTCTTACTCATAGTCTCCTTGATGATGTCACCATAATCATTGTAATACTGCAAAGAAGGACAAAACATATTGGCACAAGAAGAATAATCTCTGTATGCATGAGCTGACTGCTTAGTGGTAAGTAGGGTTGTAACGACCCATTTCTGGATCACAATATTGACTCAAAGATCAACGATTGAGTATCTTTACAGCATGGATGACATAAACCCTTACTAATGAGTGGACCTTCAAGGGTTTAAAAATATGTATTATTTCAACAAGATTATGTAAACTGCATATATTTTAATCCTCACCATTGCGCAGTGTTGTTCCTGTGGGCCCGACTAAATCCCTGCACTTGCCTGAGAGGGACCAAATGCACAAACCCACTATTTTCAAATATCCAATCAAGACAGACTGTCACTCCAGCCTGTTCTTTTTTGTTTGGAAAATGTCGGTGTGCAACCCCATTCTGTGGGCGATAAAGGTGCAGACTTCCCTTTGTGTCATTGCTGGGGAGGAAATACAGCGAGTGCTGGATGGAGCTGTGAGTGACATAAACCCCACCCAAATTCAAGAGAAATGTTTGTGGGGAAATGCCAAACAGACGTAGGGTCTAGGTACCATGTGAGAAGGTTTACTTGTGGTTCCAAAGGTACCATACCAAAAGTGTTTGGTGGAGACGGGTGATGAGGATACAGATGATGAAACAGATGATGAGGATATTTACTCCCCCTTTCAGGAATAAACCAGCAGTGTGGAAATGTTTTGGATTTTGTAGAAAAGACAGGCAAACAGTTAAACACGTACTACACGCAACCAATGCTGGTACAAGATAAAATAGGAAACACAACAAACCTGATAGGGCATCTCACTCTAGTCTCTCACTACGGCAATATTAGCGGCTCTGTTTCAACAATGTCAGAATGAAAAAACATCCATGACTGCTGAAATCTAACTGTGCTGCTCTGTCAGATGATGCAGTGACTTTCCAGTGAGAGAAAGTATAAACAATACATGTGACTTGTTAGGCTGTGATTGGAGGAAAAGTCTGTTATCTGGGCTAATTTATGCAGCGTAAAAATGCGTAAACTACTAATGATGCAAAAAACTATTGTTTTGTTTATGAACTCGACAATTATATTTGAGCCGAATTTTATACTATTCTTAAATGTTGTTGTTGGTTAGCTGTGTTTTATGTGTATGAGTGTAGTCAATTTAAAGTACACTTAACCGTTTGCAATTAATTACAATTATTTATGTTTTTTTCCCCCATTTTACGGCAAGCAAAAAAGAAGGGGGTGGCAGCTTCTTCTCTAATTGATTGTGCTAAATGGGCATATAACATCTCATATCGATAGCAGACCCCCAAATTGAATCGAATCAAACTGTTTTTATGACCAACTTTGTGATATCCACAAATGTCATATTGTTGTACAAAAAAACATCAATCATATTATGATTTAACTACTGATTTAAACACCCGTAAGACAAAATGCATAAATTCCTGCAACAGCAGTAATGTCCAAAGATGCTCACTTGATGGCTATACTGTACAACACCACTGTTCAAATGATAAAGGTTGAACTTACCCTCATGTACTGTTTAAAGATGTCGGCTCCAGTCCTCATTTCTACCACACAGTAGATGATCAGCTTGCAGTAGGCAGCAAGGAGGTTTCTCCTCTTGTGCAGAGCTTCAATCTTTACTGCCTCATCGTCCTGTTGCCCATCTGAGGTAATTGGGGGGGAAAATGAAGCAGTTCCAAAAGCTGCACATTGGCCAATTTGAAAAAAATGTCCCTTTACTTTCTGCTCTCCTTGCCTGTTGGAGCAGAGCAGAAAGTAAATGAGCTGCTAGAACAGAATATTTGCATTTGTACCTGTGCTATTTGTGTCATCGTCCTGGTCTATGAAGACATGGTTCAAGATGAAGGAGAGCAGTTCAGACTGCAGCGAGTCCTCTGGGGAATAGACCAGAGGCTCCAGGTGTTCCCTGCCTCCGGACACCATCTGGTGGCTGAAGATGAGCAGGAGATCACACAGGATGGTGAATGCCTGTGGAAAGAAGGAGAGAGGGGACGAAAGGACAAAAAGTTCAAACTCAGTGTGCATAAGTCCAACACAAAAGGACTCCTTGATAATGAGGTTTTAAACAAGGTTTCGGAATATAATTCTGCAGGGCACATTATCAAATTGTGAAAATTTTCCATCAGCTGTGAGGCACAGATGGCTTTGTGACGAGTTTTATCAAAGACCTTTTCATCACATGTGAACAAGGCATCGAGGATATGTACTGAAGTCACTTGTTCATGCAATGCTACCCTTCTTACTAGCACTGCGTGGTCAAAACATCCACTGTAGATACAATGAATGGCAGCTAAACCACCTCTGACGACTTAAAAGATCTTATCACCTTGCCCAATTGTTGATTGTTGATTTTATACTAAATGTCCTTCTCTTGCTTTACTTTAAAGCCCTGATACACCAGCCCGACGGTCAATTATCCGCCATTGGGTCGTTGGTGAGCATCTGTGGCCCTAGTTTTTGCAATGTGTCCCAAACTGTCGGCACTAGTCGGCAGCTTTTTGGCCGATTGGGCATGAAGAATTGGCGGTGGAGCCAACGTGCGAGAGAATCACTCAGATTGGCTGTTCTGCTTAAGCTAATCAGTGCACGACAAGAGAAACGGTAGAGAGGAAAGAATGCAAACAACCAAAGGCAAAAGGGCACACAAGAGGGCTTTTCTCATTTTTCATTTTCATCTTATCTGATTGTTCCAAAACGCTAATACTTTCACAACAAAAGAACAACTGTGCTGAGCAAGAGTGGCGTAAAAATGTATCATTACGTTCTTTTATATCTGCAGTCCTAGGTCTTCTGGTTTCCTTTTTTGAACGACAAATACAGTCTACCGCAACTCACTGGCATGGAGAGTTATTTCCTCTCTCACAGGTGCAGAACAAACGTGCTAGCTGGCTGTTGTCTATGCGGTGTGTTCAAGTACAACTTTCTTGCCCAGACAAAGGCAATGTGAGGCTATGCAACAGTAAGCCTTTACTGTTGCTAGCTTTTTCATGCCAGTTTGGTGTGTCTGGGCCTTCAAGCAAACTTTAAAACTACTGGTGCCACTCATGTCGATTTATTGTGCATGTGTCTGTCACCTGTTCTTTGACGGCTGTGTTGACATTGGTGAGGTAGCGCTGACACATCATACAGAATGCCCTCATCTGCTTCCTCAGTGTCACCATGTCATCCTGTTTAGAAAAAACAAAACAGGTGTTTTTTTTTTTAAACATTACACTAAGAACTATCCAATTTTCTTAAAAAAAACAAACAAAAAAAAACAAAACAAAACGTCATGGACAACGAATTTGACTTCAGGAGACCTCACCTTCCTGGAGCTGCCCTCAGATATCTTGGCGAGGTGCCACAGGATCACGTAGTGGGTACACTGCAGCGAGTGGATGACGATCTGCTCACCAGAAGAAGATGGGTTAACATTCATTACTACTCACAAAAGTTGACAATTTGTTGTATCATATAATTTCACTTGTGTGTATTTAATAACCTGCTCTGGCATGTCTCCATTCTCGATGCCTGTGTTGAGAAGCTTGAAGTTGCTGGTAAACAGGTCCCACCCCGACAGGTCATGTGCACTGCAACAGATTTGAGAGTCTCAGTCAGTATCAGATACATCAAGACAGAATGACAGGTAAACTACTGTTCTAACTGTCGAGGGCACAGGAAACGTGAAAGGGGGACACGTATGAGGAAACGGGTACTCCAGAAAGAATAAATTTCATACTTGTGAAAAGCTGTGATCCTCTTTAGAGTTGACAAAACCTGATAAGCATCATCTTCATCTGCATCTTCACCCTGGAAAGAGACATTTTGCAACGGTATTAAATTTTATGGAGACAAGACGTTTATTCATCTGATAAACACTCAGCCATCTCGAATGGATTCAAATGCAAGTTTCAGATTCTCAGATAAAATTGAAATAAATCTGATGAGCTTCTTCACAGACAATTTGGAAAGGTCTACTCAAACTGTTTCACATTTACAGTATGTCATCCCTGACAATGAATGTTCTGCTTATTCAGAAAAATATAGCCAAATACAGACACTTAAGAGACAATGCATCAACTGATGATCAACTTTGGAAATTATATTAATTCATTACAGTTTGAAACTAGAAGTCATATTTGCAGGTGAACCGAACTTTGAATTTAAAGTGACAATTTGAGTGCTTATACAAGACACAAAAAAGGCCTTAGAAACATGGCAGTGATAATATTAAGTGGTAGAGTATTAGAATGTAATAAGATTAGGCCCACTTTACCAAAACATCAATACATATAAACAACATGCATGTTTAAGAGTGTCGCATCCTGTCACTCCTACCTCTTGTAGAAAATCCTCCAGTAGCCTGTTGAACTTGTCCACCAGCTCATCCAGCAGCTGGGAGCGGGCAATGTCCACCCTGTTAAAGATTGTGAATTCCTCATTGCAGAGGGCATGGTAAGTTTTGGAGCAGGCCTCCAAAACTTCAGTGTCTGTGTGCTTCTCCACAATTTCCCTGATTTGACGCAGCAGGGATTCCAGGTGCTGGGAGAGGGAGAGAGAGAGAGAGAGAGAGGGAGGGAGGGGGAGAGAGAGAGAGAGAGAGAGAGAGAGAGAGAGAGAGAGAGAGATCAAGTTTGAGAGCAGTCAATAAGGAAGACAAACTACTTTATCTTTCTGTTAAAATTAAAACTAATCAATATTTCCTTATTTGACTTGTGTTGTGTACCACAAATTTCTTACCTTCTCTAGACGTCCTGTGGTATAAATTTCCAGGTCAAAGAACTGAGGCAGCTGCAACAAGTTAGTCACCTTCTCTGAATCCACGGCGTACTGTAGAGCAAAAAACATTCAACATAAGGGTATGTTCGTAGTGATCAATACACATAAAGTTAGCAGCCACTCAGAGGAGTGCTTGTTGAGAACATAAAATGGATATAACAAACCTTGGCCAGTAGAGGGGGCAAAGCCACAGCAAACAACTCTGTCATTCTGGTCCTGTCATCCAGCTGAGTCTTCTTCTCTTTAGCAGTCATCACCTGGTCACAGAAGAAGCAAGTTAGATACTTATCTTCACAACTATTTAACATTCATGTATGCAAAAGGTCTACATTTTACTCTGTTATGCTTACCCATCCACTAGCTTTACTGTGTAAAACCAAGAACCAGTCTTTAAGCATCATTCAAACTTAATTCATTCATTTTCTGTGACCGCTTATCCTGTTAGGCGCCGCAGGTGGGCTGGCACATAGAGACAGACAACTATTCATGCTCACATTCACACCTACGGCCCATTTAGAGTCACCAATTAACCTAGCATACATAGAAGGAAGCTGGAGCACTGGAGAAAACCCACACTGACACGGAGAGAACATACAAACTCCGAACACAAGGGCTCCCCAACCCCTGATTCGAACCAGGAAGCCTCTTGCTGTGACGCAACAATACTAACCACAGCACTGCCATGCCACCAAACTTCAAACTTGCCCTGTTATTTAAAAGAAAACCTGATTTCAAATACACATTTACAGAGTAAAGCAAGTTCCTGCAGTTCAATCCAGTAAGATAAAGTGTCTATTCTGCACTACTACACTTAAATGTCAGATTTGATAAATGCAACAATCCAGACGAGAAATAGCTACACGTCAACCTTCTATTGGTAATAACCAGCAAACTATGTGGAAATGTTTTGCAGGTTCTGCTATCTCAAACCTGACATCGTAAATTCCCCAAGTGTTTCAATACAAGCACAAAACATTGCAGTCCATTCACCAATATCAACCAAATCCAAACATCAAACTCTAATACACTCCCACAAATACAACCAGCCATGCGTAGAAAACAATCCCTTTATCTTCACAATGTCTTAAACACAGCTGTCAGACAAAGCAAAGAAGACAGCAAAGGTTGACAAACTATCAAATACACTACTAACATTTATAATGGATGGATCACAGTTATTTCAAGATGTGAACACAGCAAGTGGAGTTAAAAAGGACATGTTTGAAGTGTCTTTGGGCTCAGTGTGCACTGACCCAGCTCTAAAGTTAAGTAACTGATCAATGTGCAACACAATTGTCATCATGGCAATCCGAGGACAGCCAGGCCTGCCTTAGAAAAAAAACTGAATGATCTTTTAAAATGTGTTAGCCGCTCTTACCCTCTTCCCTGTGCCTCTTCCAACAGGTGGGTGGCATTCAGAAGCCTGGCGTACAGTGCACAGCATGATTTCAATCAAGGCTGTCTCTTGTCTGTCTGTGAGAGCTGCATAAAACACAAAGGAATCAGCATGATCTGTATTGTATTTGTGCTCTGAACCATACAGCAATGCAGGACTGCAAAAAAAAAAAAAAAAAAAAAAAGTGCCATACATTCCTCTCCTGGCAATGGGTCATCTAGCAGTAAGCTGATCATACACTCCCAGTCCTTCAGTAGCTCTGCACCACATTCCCAGAGAGAGTCCACTAGGTAGGCTGCATGCTCATGGAGCTAAAGAGAGAAATGTTCACATAATTTAGGGACACTTTGATCAATTACTAATATACAGTCAACAAGACCAACTATAGCCTATGTGTGACAGTAAAGGAAAATAGCCTGATGATTTACCTCACTCTCCAGGAAGAAGAAGACAGTGGTCTTAATGAGGTTGGCGTTGGGGCTTTGTCTGCCTCTCCTCTTGGGGGCACCCTCCTCCTCTGGTTCTCGCTGGCTGAACAATCTTTGAAAATATGAATCATTAGTTAGGTATTACACAAAAGCAACACCCACATAATCCACCAACTGCATTTCTTAGAAGCAGCAGGGGGCCGAAATTAAAACTCCTAAACTAAGCTGGTGACTGACTTGTAAAATAAAAGCGATCAATGAGCAACCAAACAATGTTGACAATTGGAATTTACGGAGTATCTTCAAGGTACACTGTTCAGGATTGTCAGCTATTTGTACACAGCATCAACATGTTTCGCCTCATGTAGCCTCTTCTTGGATGCATGCTGCTTAAGGTCTGGCACCTGGTCACTACCTTTTAATAAAGTTCTGACCTCACCTGCGCGCTGTGCCCAGGAACGTCACAGACACAGCAAAAATAAAAAGAAAGTAAGAAAATACAGGCTGAGGGCAAAGTCTCTGCAGATGCATACACTGTCACACATCTCTAGTGTGTAAGAAGTTATGATTGAGGGAGATTCATTTTGTGTTGTCACAAAGTGTTTTTATTTTGTTTTTGGAGAAGCCTGCAGCCCTTGCGGGTTCAAAGTTTTACCTCTGACCACAACCTGCATCACTGACAAGTATGTGTGCTCCACTGAACCTGTAACTACACCCAACAGGGATGTCACCAGGTCCTGGAGTCCACCTCTATTTCACTGCAGCAAGGTGAAAAGTTCAACCACTGGAGGTCAGCAAAGACTAGATTTTCAGAAGTGAAGTTACTCCTTAAATTCCCACTGAAATGTGGTAAATCTGCCTCTACATTAGGTTTCCTGAACTCATTCTATATTCAGTGACAAACAGGGATTTGAATCCTGTTCATTGATAAGTTTGAATTATGTCTGACATACTTCTTAAAGAGGAATTCTCCAGCTGCAATGGCGACGGGCCTGTGTGCTGAGTAGACCAAGTGATAGACACTCTCACAGTCCTCAGGGGTCAACACCTCATCCGTACTACTGCAGAGACACACACAAAAAGACAGTCAACTTAAGTTCCAAAGTAGTTGTCAGTAGCACACATGTATGAAACATAGTGTGTGCAAGAGCATGCAGTTCACAAGCAGACCACCCCCCATTAATAGACAAAACGTGGAAGTTGAGAACACAACATTACTAATGAAACACAGTCAACCACACAGGCACTTACTTCAAGACTAGAGTGAGAAGCTTAATTGCTTGTACTGCAACATCGTACTCTTTGTCAAGAGTCATGGAGACAATACGGTCCTATGCAAAAAGAGAGGTGACAGATTTATTAGTTATTTGGCTTCATTTGAAAGTCTGTCAGTTCAATTGCAAAACTCCACAGAGCACAGGCCAGTGTCTGTTGCTGTATGTACAATAAAGTTGGAGCTGTTGTGCTGAAATTGTCCAGCAGGTGGTGCTGACCTTGAAGCGACTGGTGAAGAGTTCCAGTCTTGCATTGAGTTCTCTGTTGTAGTAGAGACCCTGCAGAGCTGTCAGACACTTCAGACGTACCTCTCCTTGCTGGAATAGAGAATCAGACAACAGTCAGTCATGTGGTGCATTTTGCGTGTTTTCTCCTGTGTTTACAAAAAACAGCTGAAATAAAATCAACCTTGAACACTGGAAAACCTGAATAAGTAACACACGCTTGTTTCTATTTTTGATTGCCTTTTAGACCTGTACATCTATGCTGAAGTAACAGCAGGTTTCAGTCCTGTGTTCTGAATTCGTGTGGCTATGCTTAGTTCACAATTAAGTCACTGACTGTACCTTGAACAGACCTGCAAACCCACACAGGTGTTTTCACTTATTGCATACGGTACTTATCCATAATGAGTGTATTAATACCAGTAGATGGCAGTTTGTATGGCCCCTATTTGGAGAAGCAGGCAGGAGCACTGTCTGGGAAGCTAAGCAATGTACAGATTTGGACAGGGGTAGCTGCACAACCTATTTTTGTCACCTTAAACAAATCCCACCTTAAAAACTTGTATCAGTTGAAGTGTACACTGTATTTAGAATTTTTTCAACGCTTTACGTTGCCACCAGACAGCCCTCTCTGACAGAGAAGTTAACAGCTTTAGCTCCCCATCTATGCTCTCATCAAAGCCACCAAATTCCATTAACAAAACTGTAATTTTAGCTCGCTAAATACAGGAGCTGCTGGTCTACAGCTGCCTTGATCAGTTAGTTAGTTTGTGTTAATGTGTAACTTCTGTTTATAGGTGGGACTTTTTTAGGTGGCTAAAAGACGTTTTGTTGCTGACCCTTCCAGAGCAGTACACTGCAAGATCCCAACTTTCATTTCAGTTACCCACCTTGTCATGCATTGTCCATCCCACATACTTCAGATAGCTGTCGTTGAGGAAGGCATCGCTATAGAGTTTCATCCACACTCCAATCTCTTCTATACAGATTGCCCTGATTTCTGCTATCGAATCACTGTGAAAACATTACGTAATTATTTGTTAAACAGAGTACAAGAAGTTTTCTAACACAGCATGAACAACCAGAATCAGTCAAAATCTTGTCATAATAATTTGCATCACGTAAAGCCGTACCGATATCGGTGGACAAACACTCCTTTGAATATTGCATTCATCATATTTTCAATCTCGTCCTGATTTTCTTGAAGCTGAAAGTAAGAGCAGAACAGAGCATGTGAGCAAATTCATTTGGTCGAACATAAAGCCTTACTGACTAGAATGCTACAGTAAGGTGACCAGAAGGCATTGTTAACGTAAGACATATGTGACAGCCAACCGTGCTGTCATGCTGTGGTGTGGCTGCACAGTGAACTAACAGATGGATGCCCAGTGGGACCTGCTGTTATATAACCTAATAAATGGACATTTCTAGCTGAATAACACTCAGCACTAACGCAGTCACTGTGGGGCCATCACCTAGAGAAGTGTTGCAGTTCTAAAAATGGAACTGATTTATGTTCACGGGCTAGACTAATTCACAATTCTTTGTTCTTCAAAAAATTACCCTGACTGGTTAGCGAGGTTGCACGGGGGCTGCGTGAAGGTGTCTTTTCTGATTTGTCTAATAAAATGCCGTGGGAAGATGTAACCTGCACGCTGGGCCATGTTTAAATTTTTACCAGTTTTGATGTCAGTTGTAGTTCTCACTGAATTCTGGCTCAAATTATTTTTATGAATAGAGTTCAAAATGAAAAGCTGCCATGGGGGGTGAGTGATATTTTGATTAGATTATCACTCCATGATCTATGACAGAGATTTATATTGTGCATAACATTTTTAAGGTTTTTGTAAATTGACAATGACTGCTGACATTTAATTCTGCCCACAATTATAGACCTGCAGTCAATGAACACTGTCCTGCTTGCAGGTTACTTTGTCTGACAGAAAAAGGGGGAGGGAGGGTGCATTTAGAAGGGTTATTTCTGACGCTCTGTATCCAGCAGTGGAGGAAAAACCTCTCAGCTGTAAAACTAGTAACAGTGAGATCCATCGTTTCCCACAACCTTGTACTGGCATTTATATTATGTAAACAAAGAGCAGTGCATACATATCACAGTGACTGCACACGCCATACGGAGTCTGCTGTTGTGACTTTCTGCCAAAGTTACCACTAAACCACTGCACCTGGCTAGCATATGCTGATCCAGTTAGAATGTGAATCATCTCAGTGTGTATGTCTAAATACATAAAGGTATGTGCTTAGGAAAAGGGTATTTTAAAACACATTGTCATGTGGCCACCCTTACCTCTTTGCGTTTCTGCAGAAGCAGCTCCAGCCTGTCGTTAGCCCTTTTGGCCACCATCTTATTCCTCTCTGCCTCATACTGGCGCTGGGTGTTGTCCATGTTGATGCTCAGGTTCAGAGCTACATTCACCAGGGCTGTCATCAGCTTCATGGCTGCCAAACACACAAGTGACCAAGAAATCAGAAGAATCCATGCTAAATTCTTTCATGTAGTACCAAATATTTGGCTTACTGCACCAAATGTGTGAGTTTACCTGACCTGACACTTTGTGTTTGTCTATAGTGACACGGATTTGCATGAACCAACCCCTGGACAAAATGTTATCTGTAGGTAACCAAGCTGTCTTTAAAGGCAGAGGAAATCTAGGAAATAAGAAATGACTACTATCTAAAATATGTTTCTTTCTTTGTTATCCTCTTTCAACTATTATGACCTTTGATAGGACTGTGTTGTAAATAATACAAGGTAAACAAACACCATAAACATAACAATACAAACTGTTCTGCTTTTAGCTGCATCCAGTGTACACTTTACACTGCCTCAAGCACAGTAAGAAATCATCATTACAGAGTGGACAATCTAAAATAGCTCTGCAGCAACTGACCTACTCCAACCTGGATGCCAACACCAGAACATAAACACAACAAAAGCATGTTACAGTTGTACACTGACAGGTAAGGACGAAGATGGTTTCTTGGACAGAATACATGAATATCTTGTGTTTGTAACAGCCACCAGCTCAATTATTCTAACAAAATGTATAATGTGTCTGTAAAAAATGATATTGTCCATATGTTCAGCATGCCTCTGGATGCTGTAGAGCACATGTATAGCTCCCACTGGGTGCATCTGGCGCTACATTTCAGCAGATAAATCCACCTACGCAGATTGTGTTTTGTACACAAGTACTGCAAATGATAAAGGTGTAGGTCTAGTTAGACAAAATAAGGGAAAACACCTGTGTGTGTGTTTGTGTGGGCCATGAGTGTTTAGTGGCTGTATCAGTAGTTATATTCATTCTATCCTTGCATGCATGCGTGCGTGCGCACGCACACACACACACACACACACACACACACACACACACACACACACACACACACACACACACAGAGTTCACTTTACCTGCCAGTGTTGAGGTGTGTCTGAAGGCTCGGACTTGAGAGTCCGATAGTCCGGTGAGAAGGGAGATGACTGTGTCCATCATGTACTCATCATAGATGATACTGTATTGACACTGGCGCACTAGCACCGCAATGAATTCACAAAAGCTTGATTTGAACTTTTTCCACTGGGGCCCTGCTATGGTTAGAGGGTAGTCACCGCTGTCCTACAAATGCCACAGAGGGATGAACGTCAATAAATGCAGTGACAAAACACAAGTTTGAAATCTCTATCCTGCAAAAAAGCAGCAAATTTATTTAATTTATTGTCCCCTGCAAATAAAATAATTTATACATTTGATATTTAATCTTTGTGTTTGTGGTAAATATGGTAAGGATTATACTGGAATAAGTGAAGTTACCTCATCAAATTCCTCCGTCATTCGTCGGATGATCTCAGAGTTCTGCATGTTGCGGAACATTTCTCCACTGACCACACCTGATAAAACACAAGAGGTTAGACAGAAGACAATTTACTGAACAGTCAGGTAAACCAACTCAGCGAGATGACAGTACCAGATGTGTCTGAGTGGTTGTATAAGACATAAAGTTTAAAATGTTTTCCTCAATGTCCGAAATGGGCTGAACATGAAATAGGACAACTTGAACAAACACACATACCTTTACATCCTGAGCACTGAATGAAGAAATTGATGAGATCTAGTAGCGCAACATCTCTGTCATGTTTGTAAGACTCAATCCAGTCATCAACGACAGACTGCAGGAAAACAGGGACAGACAAAAATTAAAAATCAGAAATCAATCAAAAAACATTAGATTCTTCATGTGACCGAAGAAAAAGATTTATACAGTGTGGCGATCTCAAATATCTTTCCATTCATACCTGCATTGCACTCCTGCCCAGCTTCACCACCTCAAACAGCATCATGTTTTCCATGCCATTTTCCTGATGGTGGCCATTTATCCGGCCTGCTCCCTTCCCTCCTTTGCCTTTCTCCCCTGCTGCCTTCTTCCCCTTCTTTCCACCCTGGAAAAGAACACAAAACCATAAGGAATTAAGAAAGGGTGAGAACAATTGCAGAGATTACGAGAAGATAAAGCTAATTTTACCCACTTGACACAAATATCCATGACAAATTGATGCAATACTGTGTTATTTGACCAGGGTGTCCTGATCTAGGCCAAGGGCAGAGAGCCATTTGTGCTTTCTATACCTTTCCTTTAGCTGAGGCTGCACTCCTTCCATCGAGATCCTCAGAGAAGTCTGTGTCTGAAGAGAATCGGGTGTCTGTATCCCTGTTAGACACAAGAAAATATTAGATTGAAAACTCATATCAACCTTACCTTTAAAAGCAAATTAAAGGTGGAGGCAAGCACTTACTGAGTATAGGAGTACTCTGATGGTATTTCTGGTGCTGCTATCATTTCTGTAACATCTTCTGGATAACTTCAACTTATGACTGGCTTGAGATCCTCAGAAAATACCAGATAGGAGAGGTTGCATTCGACCTAGAATGTGACACAAGAGTAATTTAGAGAGGTACATGCACACTTGTTTCCCATTTCAACACAGCACAGGCAATAAACGCCACAAAGACAAAAATCAAGCATGTGTATGTTCACAGAAATCACATCCTCAGTAGTGAGCAAATGTTTCTTTGATGCTGTTCAGAGGAAAAAAAAACGGTTTCACATGGTAACAGTAGGCGGACACTAATGCTCCTGTCACACTCAGCTGTCTAGCCATTGGCTCCCTCTCTTTCTCTGCTCCCCTCGGTTTACCGACGTCATGCAAGGAACACTGGAGTGTCTTCCTCAATGGCCAAATATGGCACTGCCCTATCCGCCCCATACATATCTCAACCAATCAAAACACAGTATCAACATCAACAAGATACTGCAGGCCACAGAAAACTATTGCATGGCTGAGAAGTGTAAATTAGAGGCACATACATCAAAGGGGAGAGCAGAGGTAACTTTCTAGAGGAGGGTTTTTGTGCATTTTATATTTCGGAAACAAATGTAAATACCTCTTTAGGAGTCAGGGAAAGCAATAAAAGCACTCCAGGGACAACTGATCAGTCATGAAAAGGTAAACTTCAACTCCACCCATCATATACCCACTCTGGCTGCAATATGTGTGTCTCTCTGCCCCAGTACACACAGTAATGACATGGAAGTGTGTCATTCTTACTCTTGAATTACAATAGCATTTATGAGTAGTGAGTAAACTTCCAATGAAATTTTAATTTGTTCTCGGATCTTAACATTATTCACGGTATTCTTTCACAGTATGCTGCACATGATGGTCCACATATGTCACACTGGGGGATCTTACCCAGCATAAATGTTATGAATATACAATGATCGACGTAAAATTCCCCACACCGTCAAAACACAGTCAACGTAGAGCCGTGCAACCTCAGCACCGTGTATAAGGTGGTTACAACTTTGTGAGTTTTAACTTAACTGAAGTATTTTCTGAATTAAAAACGTGTTAACACATCTATTTCCTTGATAGTGAGGGGATAACTTACTGCATAACAAGACGACGGGATTCTATGGGTGTAGACTGAAAAAGTGGCGCCAAATCGGTCAGTGTACCTCATAAACTCAGCGCTGCAAGTCGAGACTAGACGATCCTACATGAAACGAAATTGTGAATCCCAACAGTGTGGATTGTTGCAAGTCAACCACGCCAGAAGCTACCGACTCAGTTCCCTCCAACAACGCCGACGCGGCCACGCTCTTCGTCGGCTCCTGTCAAAATTGACACCGGTGCGCTGCTAGTGCTAGCGCCACAAGCTAACGCGAGTAAGCGAGGGGTTTTTGGGGTCTTTTCCCCAGCGTCAGCTAGTTGAAATTTGATCCAGTAAGCATGCACTACTCCGTGCGAACAAACTGTGATTTGCTGAGCAGGAATGGCGACAGACTTGCACCGTGCATTTTCGGTAGATATCGAGGACATACCCGCGTTTATTAGCGCTATCGTTGTTGGACCATAATAACAAAACAACGCAAGCCCTACTGTACTAGCGCATGCTAATATTGGCTAGTACACAATAACGCTTGTCCCTGGTGTTTCCGAGGACAATAACTGCCTTCTGTCTACACACCAGTTGTGTTCAGTGTTGACTCTAAGATAAAGCAAATGGCAATGAGCAGATACGTTGCGATTAAGGAGCTGATATTAACTACCACTGGTGAGCTATGCTAACAGCTAGTGCTAACGTTACCTAAAAAAACATCACGTCCTTGCGTCCTCCATCTTGCCTCGGGAGTTCCAGTACCGTATTGCATAAGCAACAATCACTTTGTTTACAAATATATAAAGTCCAACTAAGTTGCTTGAAACAACAAAACGCTTCTTTTGGCTACGAACTAAATATTCCGCGTAAGTGAGCCCGAAATCCAGTTCGTTAGCTTGCTAACAACCGAAGTAGCCATATACCGCGAGCTAGCGGAGCGACTTGGTTCAGGCAGACATCCGCGCTCTGGGCTCATCTAGAGCTAGCATGGCTAGCGAGACGGCTAGCAAAATACAAATCAACTAACTTCCAGATAGCTCTCCGCCATTTTACAGCTAACTTACCTTGTTGTGAAATGTAGTCCCGGCAGAACCGTAACTTTTACTATTCGTGTGCGCCCTCCGTCTGAATCCCGCTACAATTCTGTAAAAAGAGTTTAAAAGTCGCGGTCAGAGGCGGTTTCGGACGTTCTCTCACCCCGCTTGCTCCGTAGTTCGGTTTGTTGTTTCGACGACCTGGGAGGAGGAAATCCTGGTGCAGAGCTACCACCTAGCGGCCACAATACCCGCATTAGATACACTACACTGAGCTGACATCTAGCGGTCACTGATAGATACTACATCTGAAGACTGATGTTCTGTACTATGTGTTCTGACTTCTCCTCCAAGCTGCCGTGGGAAACGCCTGTAGAAACACAATTAAGTAAAGAAAATCTGTCACTATATATCGGTAAAATAGTGACTTAAATGTATCTTACTCCTATTCCGTTTGAATAAGGGGAGAAGAAAGTATAATCTCTATACAGCGCTCCTGACCACCACAGTTCAACTTCCCTCCAGCATTTACGCACATGACCACCACGGTTCAGCTTCCTTGCAATATTTGAGATATAACTTGTCGCCAAAATGAGCTTATTTGAACCCCAGCTGTGACACAGGGAGTTCAATTAATCTTTAGGGACTGTTCTTTAGTTATCAGAGGAAGGGTATGTCTGGGGTGTGACTTCCGAAGCTGCAAATGTTTTGACTGGAGCCTCCTTCACTGACTGAGGGAAATTGCATGACCCTCCCTCCAGCATAAATGAGTTGTTAGATTTTTTAAAACGTACTGTTTGATGTTTGGGGATTTAAAAAAGTTGAAGACAAAGTACAAGAGTTGGAAAAAAGCTTTGTTTTTCACTCATGTCACGCATGATGGTTAATTCATGCAGTTTTGTTTTATTTTTTTTTTGCAAAATTTAAATGTAGAATAAAGTGATTTTAATTGAATAACACAATGATTTGGTAATGTTTATTTCCCTGACTGACGTATTCATCCTATTATTTTGTTCAAGGACTGTTGGAAATTTGAAAATCCAACAATAATTTCTGTTTTTATGGGTTGAATCCACTTTTACGTCTGGAACCTCCCATCTACAATGGCCTTCAGACGCGCCCTGGTTGAGGACTTGACTCAGATTAATCTGATCCCGTTTGATTAGGCAGTGGGAACCTCTTGTGACCACATGCCTTTGCTGACATCAACCCCAGGAAGATTCAAACCAGGTTCTGGCTATGATAGATGGTGTAATTATGGCCATTTTTAAGGAAAACATGCCACATTTTCTTTAAAAATCCATGCTAAAATAATTACAAAATACAGCCATTTAAAGTTGTATGCCTCTCCTCTAATCGAAAATAAAAAAAATACATAAGTTCCTCCCCACAGCCTAAGAAAAAATTGCACCACCTTTTCCCCTCATAAATAATGATCAGTCCCTTAAATATTTTGATTTGGCCTCCTTACACCCTATCTATCTATTTAGAGTGGAATATGCAGAGAATTCATTTCAAATATTGCCCGCATGTTGCCTCCATGACCTAATATTCTTGTAAATATTAAACTTAAATGCTGTTCATTTTTCATTTGAAAGATTAATATCTACAGGATCCCTTTGCAAAAGTGACATCAAACCTTAACTGACAAAGAGTGCTCCTAGCTCATTCAAATTTATACAGTGTGTAAAAGTGGAATAACTCCAAAGGAAAATTTGGGATACTGATTTTCCGATATTATAGCCTAAAACTAACCTTTTCTAAGTGGGTGATAAGATGGGGTTGGTGTTGTCTTAACTGTAAATCATACCAGTTGTAGTTCAACAATGCAAAGTGTTATACTGATTAAAGAAAAACAAATTTCAAGCCCGAACATTCAAATTTATTCACTCTTCTTGCATGATGGAATGGTAAAATAATTTCACTCCACACTTGCAGGCCCTAAGTTAGACAGTTTTGTCAGTTATAAAGTTTTAAAAGATTTACTGATTTATCTTTATACATATCATACAGAGCAGCTCACACTGACAAAAGTACGCCAGACAAAATAGATGTGATGAGTGGGACACATAAGTGTATGAAACTGACATCTGATATCACATCCCGTGATGTGTTTTGCTTCCCTGTCAGAAATGTTCAAAATAACACAAGATAAGACATATACATGAAACTAAAGAAAGGCAACCCTGGCAAGAAAAAGTGTTGCAAAATTGTAATTATCATTTAGTGTGTATTTACAAGTGTCAGTACTGATTAAATGCCTGTGAAATCAACATCAGCTATTAATAATATAGTACCATCTCAATATTAACAGCAATTTTCCATCTTAGTGATTGTGAAAATGTTGTTTTCTGATGACATTTCCTCATTCTGTGATTCTTATACAAACAACATGGTCCTTAAATATATCACAAGCTATCTACATTTAATATTAAAATACAATAAAGATAGTGAGAAAGCAGCATTGACATTTGGCAAGAATCTGTGATTCCCTCAGGCGATATATGTCTTGATCTTCTGTGAAATGGCTCCACAGCAGATCGGACACTTGATGAGCGACTCTGAACACTCGTTACAAGTGACCAGATGTCCACATGGAATAAAGACCATACAGATATCTCTGTCCATACATATTTTGCACTGTTTCTCCCTCTGCAGCTTCCGTAGTTTCTCCAGTGGGTCCTCATCTGGAAGACAGAGGGGGGCAAAAACATTAAAATGCGTTTGCTCATATTTAAAAGGGACATTTCAGCCCAAAATCAATAATACACATTTGTCCTCTTTCTTGTGGTGCTTTTTAAATCAGTCTAGATTGTTTTCGTGAGTTGCTGTGTGTTGGTGAAATCGGCCATCGAGATGTCTGCCTTCTCTTCAATATAATAGAACTAGGTGGCATTCGGCTTGTGGTGCTCCAAGTGCCAAAAAGGTACATCTGAGTACATCTAAAACTCAACAGCAATGCCTCTTTCCAAAAATCATGACCGTGTTACTCAAGATAATCCACAGACATTGTTGTGAGTAGTTTCATGTAGGAACTACTTTCTGTCTACTGAACTACTCACCAACTGTATCACCATGCAGATGGAAAGGTGCATCTACTCATGCATGAGAGGCTCATGACAGCGCAAGATGTAAACATTAATGGCGTCCTCATCAGCTAAATTATAGCATTAGCTAGCTCAATGGTGCTTGGTGAACTAGCAGTAGATGCACGCTTCTTTCTTTGTGGTGATATGGTTGGTGGGTGTAGTTCAGTAGTAAGAAAATGGTTCCTACACAAAACTGTTCACAATAGGGTCTGTGGATTATCTTGAGTAACTGGGTCATGATTTCTGGAAAGAGACATTGCTGTTAAGTATTTTCAAATGTAGTTTTTTGGCACTTTGAGCACCACAAGCTGAGTGCCATCTAGTTCCATTATATTGGAGAGAAGGCAGACATTTCTACAGCCAATATCTCACACCAAAACAATCTAGATTGATAAATAGCACTACACGTAAGAGGAAAAAAGATGTATTTTTGATTTTGTGATCTGTCCCTTTAAATCACTGCTGCTCAGGCTTTGTTTTATTTAGTAAACAACTGTATGTTTATTTTATGAACCTTGTTCAGCACACAAGAGGGTACATTACCTTGTGTCTTGGCAGCATCACTGTTTGGTGTGTTGTTAAGACAATCCTCGATAAGTGCTTCCAGGGTAGAGTAGCCTGAGCCCGTCCTACTCATTTTCTCTAAGATGGTCCTTTCCACAGCACTGGGCTCTAAACCCATTTCTATGGCCTTCTGAGCCATGGCGGACTGCAGCACCTCTGAAGACAGAGAGGAAACATCAGTGTACAAAACTATTTGTTATATTGAGGTACGTTACTCTAAACAGTTACCAGTATACTGTATTTATGCATCATTTGTGAGCACAGGAGATGTTATGAGTTACTCTTATATCCTTTAAAAGTGGAGTGAAATTAAAAAACGCTGATGCTTACCATTCCCATGTCCTGAAAATCCATTCTGATGACTTGAAGCCTGGAAAAAAACATGGTCATTGTTATTTTCAGAATACAAGTGAAACAAAAGCCAGGCAACAACATCTTTGATTACTACTTTTCCCCACATAGCGCAAGGATGTGTATCTGTCCAGAAAACAACAAACATTACAGTACTAAGTACTACTATTTAAATATCGTAAGCATGTATTCTTTTTCAATTTGTCCACCCACAAACAAATTTCCCATTTATGCCACAGGACCGTGTGCAGTTCGCTGATAGGTTGACATCTTTCAGCTGTGTCTTCAAACAGGAATAAATGCTCATATGTGTATGGAGTTATTGGTTGCTGCAACTGTTCCTCCTGTCCATTGTTTTGGAATAGCATCAGTCCTTGTTATGTGTAAAAATGTATTAAAAAGTTCAACAGAAGCCACAAACTTTTTCAAGACAAAATTCCCTCCTCTAGCAAAGGACACTGCTTGCTAAGCCACGGGAGAGGGACAGTAACACATGGATGGAATGTGGTACTAAAAAAAACTATAATTTCGGAAGGTATCTACTGAACTTGATTTGTGCAATTCGGTTTGATGAAGTCTCACTGAAGTCGTTATAATACAGAACCAGGGTTGTGGATTTTGGACTGAAAACACTTTCCAGTAATACTTTAAAAGTAAAGGCATGTGAGCTTTGTTAAAGGACAGAACTGTCACCTTTAAATGGCTGGAAAATATTTAGTTCAGTTTTAGCCATATTTTGCATTTTAATATTTCACAAAGAAGGTCACACCACTATAAGTACTATAAGTAATAGTTCCTTTTATTCTGACACACTGCTGTCACAGCAATGCTTTAGCTGTCCTGGGACTTTATTGTGCACATGTGCCACTGGAGAACACAAGGTTAGAAACCAGGTTAAGCTCATCGTTGGCCAGGAATCAGACGTTACAAAATCAGACAAAGTCAACAAAAGCTGATTACTCAAAGTGATGTCTGGACTTTTTGAAGTCGGCTTGTATGAGGTTCTGATCCATCAATATATTTCCAACAGGAGGTGGCAGTTGGCAAGCCTCCAGTATGGAGAAGCAGGCAGGAGTAGCGCTACAGAAGGTATAGCGATATACTGCTGTGGATGGGGGCAGCATCAAAATATATTTTAGCCACCTAAAAAAATCAGTAACAGTTTAAGTGTAAGCTGATCTTGCTGTTAAACGGCCCTTCCTGATGGGGAAATGAAGCGGTTATATCCATCTATGCTCTCTTCATAGCCACCAGAGTCCTTTGACAAAAACATTAATTTTACCTCACTGAACACAGGAGCTACAAGTCTACTGCTGCCTCGATCAGTTAGTTTGTGTTACTGTGTGACTTTGTTGTTTTAAAGGGTTAATTTGGATTCACCAAAGTCACAGAGACAGTGGTAGACTAGCGACTCCCATGTTCTGTGAGGTAAAATCACTGTTTTCGTCAATGGAGCCTGGGTACTTGAGGAGAGCATTGATGGATATAATGGCTTCAGTTTCCCATCAGAAAGGGCTGTCTGACATCAAGGTAAAGTGGTGAAAATATCAGAGATATAGCGTACACTTAAACTGATATTGTTTTTTTAGGTGGCTAAAATATGTTTTGTACATCGCTATGGCTTCTGTGATGCTACTCCTGCCTGCTTCTCCAAACAGTGAGCACACTGACCACTGTCTACTGTAGGTAATACACTGGCCATGAATAAGTACCTCATACAGCCCCACTTAAAAAAACAAAAATCAATACTATCCCTCTACATGCATGTAAAAGCAAGGAATGCTTACAGCTCCATTTTGCCATGGGTCTTGTAGCTGGATGCTGTTGATAAATTCCTGTCCTTTTTCTGCTAACAAGAAGCTGCATCTGAAAAACAAAAATAACTGTACTGAAACAAAATCATGTGCCACAGCAAAAACAAAATCAAAAACTGTGTATATAAGTATGGATATACTGTGCATGGTTGCTCTTACCCAGGGTAGTGTTTGGCATGTTCTTCCCAAGGGTCTTCATCAGGCTGCCAGCCTTTCAAACCTCCACCACAGCGGAAACATACGACCCTATCTCCCGTCCCTGCAAGGGCACACACAATTTAAACTGGTTTTAATAAAATGCCTGAGCAGTCAATTAATTACAGCTTCTCGATGTTTATTGAGTCCCAAAATTATGCCCCCCTTGGTCCGGCATTTGTGCTCTACCTTCACTGTAGAAGCCAGCTCTGGCAAGCCTCTCAGGGTCAATGGGGTGCTGGACACCTGCAAAGCTACCAAGCCTCTCATCAAGACTCCCCATAGAGCCACGAGTGTTTGCATGTTGTCTGCTGCCGCTCTCCTCCTCCGTACCCCCCTGGAATGGGATGTTGCCTACATCATGCCCGAGGATGAAGAAGCAGTAGGGAAAATGCTTGGTGTGTTCTCCCCAGGCGGTGTCCCCTGCTTCCCAGCCACCCAGCATGCCACCACAGCAGAAACACTGCACGCGGTCGCTCTCTCCTAAGTAGTAGAGGCCGGCTTGGGCCAGATCTCGGGGACTCACAGGAGCAGTAGAGGGCCAAGAAGAGAAGGTCTGAAGCCGAGCCTCCTCGCTCCTCATGTGAGGGGCCATTGGGTAGGTGGACTCATCGACCACCTCTCCTGTTCTCAAACGATATTCCATGTCTTCTGCATCTTCATTGTAGGTGGAGCCGTTAGTCAGTCTGGTGTTACAGCTTGGATTAAAATTGGTGCGGTGGGTGCAGCTGAGAAACCTGCATGATGGTGAAACCTGTAATAATAGAGTAAAGTGTGATTTAGCTATTTAGATAAAGATGAAAAAAAAGTTGATCATGTTTGTTTTTCATTACTACTCTAACTACCTCCTTATGCCTCTCTACAGGTGTGTCTCCCCTGCACCAGTTTTCCACAGTCTTGCGGCAGCTGAAACAGCGGACACGATCGGCCTGGCCAGTGAAGTAGAAGCCGGCTCGGGCTAGTCTTTCTGCTGATATCTGTTGGGCCAGGTTGGAGCCACGGAATGAGTCCAGGCGACTGTTCATCAGGGAAAAATCCGCCATGTGATCTGTCTCCAAATCGCTGTCTTGTCCGGGATCACACATGATAGAACTGGGCAGGAAGCTGCTGAGCGGACAAACTTGATGTAGAGAATGTCTGCAGATAAAGAGGAGCAGAAAAAATGCTGCAGGTATTAACATTTTGAAGTTACGTAAATGTCTACACAGGGTCAAATAATATCAGCGAAATCGCTTCTTGCTACTCTGAGCATTCAACACAGGAATAAGTAAACAAAGTAGCTAACAGCCTTGCATTACACTTTACCTCACAGGGTTGAAAACTACACAAAAGTCAGACAATTCAATGGTTGAGTGGCTTTCTGTGTCTCACACCAAAGAGCAGATCAGTACTTTTAGACTCTTAGAGGGTGACTGTGCCTTTAAGAGAAGCAGCCAGACAAATCACATGGAGGTATTGAATATTCCATGTGAGGGATGGGCACCAGTGACAACGGCTCAGTGCACTGCAACACACTGTACTGCGAAGGGTGTATCCCCCTGCAGCCTGACAACACACACTAGGCTAAAAGGACAACAACACTCCCCCAGCCAAGCATAAAGTAATAATCAAACGGGGCTATTAAAACATGTAAGACATTGAACGTAAAGGATCAGCATTGCAGAGGTGTGGCGCAGGATTTTAGTGAGCAAAGGTGCACAGTGTGTGCTATGAACAAGTTCAATGATGTTGCAACACATCGTGGGAGGCAGACCACACCCCCACCTGTGCATATTTTCCCAGAGGGTGAAACTTGAGGGTTTTTTGGCACTGTGCTGCACTTTTTGGAGAGTGCATGTGTGGCACTCATAACTGTGTGCTGTACTGAAGGTGTATCATACGCAGATTCAAGCCCAGAATAGATGACACATATCTTAAAAAAACAACTTCATTAAACTCATATATCTCAACACTTTAATCCCACGTCAGAAAGCAATGTCACAACTGAATGCTTCAGCTAAATTTACCATGTAACCACAGTTGATCAGTTACATTATTGATGAAGCAACTATTGCTCTACTGCTACCTTTGGCATAGTATATACTTGCTTTATGGAAGGGAGCAGCTCCTGATCTTTGAACTACATTACCCGTCGACAATCTTTAGAAAACAATCACCACATAAACAGCAAACTCAAATTATAACTTTGTGTTTCATGTGCAAACACAGAAGGCAACATCTGGGGTATTTCTGAGTATCTGAGCTCGGTCAAAACTGTTTCGCACAAAGTTGGAAAATCATGGCGTCATAGGTGTTTACCCATGTGATAGCAAGTCATAACATCGCTATAAACACGTAGCGTTGCTATCTTCATTTAAATAGGTGGTTGGACTGTAACGACTGGCCCCGCAAACTCCAGAAAAGTCTGGCAGCTTTACTTTCAACAATAGCGACACAACAGCCCCATAGTGCCTGGTATGTAAACACCGAATAAAGCAAACTGCTGCTTGCATCTGACAGCTGCCACCCAGCTAACTAGCTACACGCACTGCACTAATGTTAGCCCAGTAGTCTGACAAATTAAGCTTTAAAACGAGCTTAAAGTACGTTAATCATACAGTTATACAAGCAGTCGGTTTGGACTTTGACCCGTGCCTTCGAGGTGTTTTGTTAAATTACTAAAAGGGACTGCGAAGATGTAACGTTAATCTAGCCTATCGC
Source organism: Epinephelus lanceolatus (assembly GCF_041903045.1). Lineage (NCBI taxonomy): Eukaryota > Metazoa > Chordata > Actinopteri > Perciformes > Serranidae > Epinephelus > Epinephelus lanceolatus. The sequence continues at coordinate 15,508,675 of NC_135740.1, forward strand.
TACAAACGTTAGCTAACTTAGCTACGTTAGCTTGGCTACTGTACATAACGTTAGGTCAAAAAGTTACTTGATAAATTATCATTGCAAAACTTCAATAATTACCTTTTAATGCGGTCGGCTCTTCGGTTACTTAATTTCAGTCTGTGGTGTGAACTCCGCCTCAGGGAGATAGCAATGATTAAAGGGAACTATGTATTTGACGTGACCTCGCTTCCAGGAAGTGACAACGACGGGGGCTGATCAATGCGCTCTCGCTCGTGCGCATCCCAGCTGACCACTATTGTGACGTCAGGGGAGTTAGGGGTTTCGCGGGGTAAAAACCGTTCAGTGGGAGATTCCCAACGAAACCCCGAATTTAAAGGTTAAACAGTTTATGAGAAAGTCCCTCTTTTTATTTTACTTATTATCATTAACACAGACTGTTGCAAAATAGGGGATGTGGTGCTTATGTGGCACAGTTTTGCTCATCTTTATTCTCAGAATGCAAAAAAACCCAAAAAACTTAGGTACAGTTGCTTAGGTGCATGCTTGAGTAGCAGTAGCCACCATTTTGTTTCTTCTCAGTACTCTGTGAACTACTTTATAGTTACTACTACACTATATTTAGCTTCCAGGAGAAACATACCTTTTAATCAGTGTGCCTCCATACGACAGCTTGAAGACAAAAAAACCTATAAAGCTAATGAGATATGCATATGCAACAATTAAATTACCCAACATAAGTTGGCTAGAATCACTTCCACCTAAACATTAAAACACTGAAACTCCTGCTTACTTAGCATTCTTGATGTTAATCCCTAAGTGGTGTTGCATAACTAGAACTAAAGCCTGAGTAATAATTAGTATGTAATATAATTCAGCAATGATACACGAGTTATACATGAGAAAAGGTCAGTGTGGATGAAATGATGTGGATGTTTACATATAGGCTAGTTGATAAGAAATGACTTCATCGAAGATTTTAAGTATTTTGAAACAGGATTGACCCTGTTAACCATTAAATCAAAGGTCACGGTCTATGAGACACAGATTACTTAAGCTTAAAACTGGGAAAGCATTTTTTTAAACAATAACACTGTTTCAAATGGCAACATGAAAACAGTGTAAAGGATTCACTCTTGGTCCTTTTGGCTTTACAGAGCTTAACAGCAAGATTGAAATCCACTGAGCTGGCCCAAGATGGTTTTTGGGTCATTCCCCCACCATTTTCAGCCGCACAAGGCTCTCAGCAAATGAGCTCCAAAAAACTGCTCTACACAACCTGCTCAACACCAGACAGCAGACAGACAAAGTTAGTGACTGGCTGGTAAACATAGTAGAGCATTAACAGCTAAAGAGCCAGATATATCCCGCAGGACATGGCCAGAAATTATTAACATTTCCTGGATCCAATGCTTACATGTAAAATGATACACCCTAAATCGACTTTATTAACAGGCTGAACACTTTTTATTTGGTCAATTTTGCAACGATTCAAACTTAAAAAGAAAAAGCTCATAAGAAAATAGGCGGCAGTGTTGGATAGACTGCACTTAGTGTACGAGTGTTTTTGATCAGACATCTAAGGTCCGAGCAGGTTCACTGCCCCATCTGAGGAGCTGACAACAATGCAATGCAGTTCAACTTTTCTCCATGACACCATCTCATCTTCCACCTGTTACACATCTGAATGTGTCACACCAGGCCGCTCGGGGAGGACTGACTGGGATGAGAATTCTCATTATGTAACTTGCAATGGTGGGGATTCGAGCTGGAGCATGACCTGTAGGTCCGTAAATAAATCATCCCTCCACAATCCTACGAAGTAGATTGCCCAGACCGCCCTTGGCTAGCTGGAGGGGGGTCTTCTCCTCCTTGTTCTCAATGTAGATGCTGGCCCCATGTTCCACCAGCATCTTGGCTGCTTCCACTCGCTCCTCATCGCACGCCAGGTGGCTGGTAACAAAAAAAAAATGCATGAGGAATTGTCAATGTAAAAATGCCTTTTGCTTTTTAATTTTTTCGGTGTTTAAAGCACCACAAATTAAAACCCATTTACCTCCATTACATTAGGGCAGACGTATAAATCTCCAAGACTGATATCTCAAATTTAAAGCGAATAAACCAAACCAATCTGGATAACTGAATATTACTACAGGAAGTAATAAAACATGTTTTAAATTTGGGTGAAGCAAACTTTAAGGGTTTGTGTTTATTCATTTCAGCCTACAGTATTCAGCTGCACATGTATGTTTGTACCAGCAGCCACAATGGTGTATAAGACAAATACTTATTCACACATACAGTGCTGTGTTGCCCTGTGAGTCCTGGATGTTGGTTGAGGCACTCTGTTTGAGAAGCAGCTGGATGAGCCGGTAGTTTCCCTTGGAAGACGCTCTGTGCAGGGGAGTGGACTGATACTTATCAGTGACATTGGGGTCTGCTCCATTTTCCAACAACAGCAGGGCAATCTATAAAGAGGGAAAGCCATGTTACTCACAAGTCACTGCAGCGTAACCAACTTCTCACCAACTTCCCATTCACAAGACATTCACGTTTTCAGATCCTGTCCTGTTGGTTCCGGTGTGGCATGCCACAGTTCATGAGTGAAAGTCCGTGGAAATGACGTATTTTTTTCCAGTAAATGCATTTCTAATTTAGATGTCCTTATATGTACGTAGGTTCTCACCCTCTGCAGTGGTGAAGAATGTACAGCAATTTTCTGTTTTCCAATCCAATCCTATACTAAATACTAACAACTGTAACAATATAGTATATACTGTGTAGTTAGTGTACAAGAAATATATGTACTGTACTGTTGTGTACTAGTGGGGAAATGTTTCAATACAGGCCCTGACAAACACCAGTCAATGTGCCCATTAAACTTCACAAAGAGAAAATTATTTAAAAAGTGTACCATGTAGAATTTTCCTTAAAACAGCAACAACAAAAAAAATGTATAAACTTATACAACGCCACTGGAAGTCTGTGGCAGCGCATTTATCTGCAGAAACTCTGCCCTCTGCCTGTAAGTATGAAATACATATGCAGTTGAACAGCAAAACAAATACCAAACTAAACTGGTTGGGATTTGGACAAGATAATATTAATGTTAGTCCAAAGTTATTAAACCATATGTCGCAGATTAAATTGTTCTCTGGAATAAAACTGTAAAGATAAACTTCCTCACTATCTTAATGTGTGCCTAAACACATACTTCCTTAACAACTGATAATATCAAATACACACATTTTAACTCCTTTTACCTCAGTACAAGAAAGTAATGATATGCTCACTTCAGTGTGGTGATAAGCTGGTCCACAGTTTGCTAATGCATGGTTGGGGAAATGTCTTAATTAAAAACTTCTGACTAATGTGGGGTTACAGAGTAAATGGTAGGGAGAACCCCTGTGAGTTTTAATGGACTTCCCCAACAAAGTAGCCTCAGGTTCAGATTCAGAACCAGTAATACTACTGCTATGACAGAATAATGCAACCAATTCTGAGATAGTGCTGTTGCTCTCTCAAAAATCGAAATCAAAATGAATAAATAAATTCAAAATCATCCATCCGTCCATCCATCCATACCAACAATTACTTTTGGAATTTATTTCTCTGCTGATTGTTTATTTGATTAATTGTATGGTTGATATAACAACAACAGAAAACTGTTAAAAAGTCCATCACGGTTTCCTTTAGCCCACAGTAATGTCATCAAGTGTCTTGATTGTTTGATTTACTGTCCAAAATCCATATATTTAATTAAATATGATGATAAAACAAGGAAAGTCTTCCAATTTGCATTTTTAAGAAGCTAAAACTGCAAAATGTTTCTTAAAATTTGACTTAAATAATCAATTGATTGTGAAAATAATTTCCAACTACATTACAATTGTTTGAATAATCGCTTAATCAACTATCCATTGTATTCTAAAAAAATATGACTCAATATATTTATAAATAAATAGATCTAGATATTGAAAATATAACTCTACCAAATGTAATTATTAATAACATTTAATTCCAACTATATGTATAAAGCTACCTGAAAGACAAATTTGAAATTATAAGCATGATAGCACAGTTGCGTGGCATGTACATGTAGGCTACATCAAACTATCAGCCAAACTTACTGCAACCTGACAACCTTACCTCATATCTGTCCTTAGAGGCAGCATAGTGCAAAGGGGTGCATCCATTTTGATTAACTGAATTCAGCTGAGCTCCTTTAGATATCAGAGATCGTACTATGGCTTCTCTGCCTGCAGATGCTGCAATGTGAAGAGGGGTCCATGAAGCCTGCGAAGTAACACATCACATGGGGTCATCATAAAACAAATTAATTGCTGTCTGTTCATATGCTAGATCAAACTGATGTGTATCTATCCATCCATCCATCATGTGGCATCATTATAACACTGCAATAGCCCCATAACACTGCAATAGCTCTATTACATCAAATCAAATGTCAGTACATTTTCCACATTTACATAAAAACCTTTATTTTAATGGCTTTTGTATGTGCAATCTTCTTTGGTGCAAGGAGTGAAAGAGGTCGCTGCAGAGGTAGCTGCAGTATTAGGACTACATTATATTGTAGGGTGCACCTGTCTGCTCCTGTCTCCCCTCTACCACCTTAGAGGACTCAAACACTGCATAAAACATTTAACAAAATTCAGTGTCAGAATAATTAGGCCTACGTCATCTTGCAGATTCACTTCAACTCCCAGGTCAAGCAGAAACTCCACAATGTTGGTGTGTCCAGCAGAACAAGCCCAGTGCAGGGCGGTCCTACGGTCCTGAAATTACAGACATTGGTGGAAAAAGTGGAAACCTTCACTTAGCATTTGTCATTACTTCAGTGTGTCATTATTTCAAGCTGTCATTATTACAAGCTTTCTTACCTGGTCCGTTTTGCATGCAAGCGTTTTATCTGACAGAATGCACTGTTTTAATTCCTCAAACTGTCCCATGTAAGCAAAATTACAGACCTCCACGTTTGATACAGATCCCTCCATTGTTAAATATAATGTAAATGTCAAACAAATGTTACAGCAGCTAACCAAGCTGGGGTGCTCAGGAGTTTATTCGTTTCAAGTTTGAACCATAGACTATTTGAAACAGGAGAGCAATGACTCAGGAAATTATGGACTCCACTTCCGCCCGGCTGTGTTTCCTCTTCAAAATAAAATACTATCAGTGGCATCACCTGACAGTGAGACTGATTTGCCACGTCATTTTATTTACATTTAAGATATTATTTCATTTAAGTCACGAAAAAATACAAAATTTGAAAAGTGAGAGGTCTGAGGCCTTCAGTGCAATCGAAGGAACATGCAAACATTTTACTTTGGTAGGAATAGCAGGTGCCCGAAGGAAGTAATTCAAAAAAAAATGGCGGCGCTAGCTAAAGTATGCTAACTGAACGAGAATAAGAAAATCCGATTTAAACAATACTCTATTTTTCTGCATCCCGTCTGATAGCAGTCAATATTTCAGTGCTGTTTCAATCAATATATATGTACTAATGGCAGCCTTGATTGTAAGTTTTAAACTTTCGCCACACTTTTATGCTAAAATCAGTCAACTAACATTAGGGCGTTGTTTTGCTAGCCAGCGTTAGTTTCCAACGTGCGCCTTTTAACGTTATATTAACCAGTCGCTGACCACTACTTTGTTGAATTTGATTAATCGTGATCAGCATTTAACTAATACGTGATTGTCACACTAGGATTTCAGGACCCATGTCGACCAATCATGCAGATATTCAGAAGAATTTGTCAACATTTATTACGACTGTATGGATAAGAAAAGAAGGGTGAGTGGTGGTCTTGTTTTGTTCTCTGAATCAAAAAACCTCAGTAACGTTACTTAGATACGTTATTTTAAATCATAATGTTATGAGCGAGAGCTTGACGATATATCGACATGGCCAATATAGCAGGCAGATTTCAGATTTACATATATCTGTATTGGTGTATCAATGTTTGGAAATTACAGTCCAAAACTGACAAAGAGGTGACTGACGCCATTACATCGTTTGGTCACCAGAGAGCAGTAACAACTTTGCTTTTCAACTGTAAAATGTCCCCCTGAACACATCGAGGTAACTTAAGGGTTAACCCTGGGTTTTCGGTCTCACGAAGCCGGTTCAGTTCTTATCGGGGTAGATCACCATGGTAACTTACTCTGGACGGCTATCCTGCTCCGGAGCAGGGTAAGTTCAGGGTTGAATCTGATCCTATAAAACGCACCACCCACTGGCCAATCAGCTGTTCGGAAAAAAGGACTCCGCTGACAGAAATGCAGCCCAGTCATGACGGGAAGTTTAATTCATTTGATTTGAAAGTTTATTTTGAACATTTAAAAAGAAAAGAAAGCAACAACAACAGACAATGAAAAGATTGTTCAAAAAGGAGTGGAAAGAAGTCGAACTTTCATCCCATCCCTTCATAAGAAAGAAACTGATCATTTGCGGACACTTAATAGCACCATTAATTAGTGCCAACATTTTTTTGTTGTTGGAGGAATTGATCCCTGTTAAAGATAATGGGCCTAATTGACAGCTTTGCTGCTGGAAATGTGGAAAGTAGCCTATCATGTCTACACTTCATGGTGTTTGAGGAATTTTCCTTTTTGTTTTTTAAAGAGGGAGACTAGGTATATTTTTGCGCAGCTGTTAATTTGTAACACAGCTCAATATCAGGATGATTTTATTCACACTATCAATTTGGTGTTGATATGATTTAATTGTGGCGTCAGCTTTAAGCTTTATTGTAGCATATATAACGTTATGACAAAGAAGACCAATTTATCAGACGCAATGATGTTAGACGATAGTTGTAATACACACAATTCATCTGCGCAGCATTGATTTCATGGGATTCAAGGGTGTGATCAGTGTCAGATGTACAGGTACAGGTACTGTAGCTACTTGAACCAGTGATGAGTAATTTAACCTACACATCATTTTATTTGCTACCTTGTTTTGTCTTGATTTTTCCCTCTCTCTCCTCCTCTATTTCTTTTTTCCTTACCCGTTTTTTTCTTCTCTATTATGTGATTTCATTGATGTTTTGACAGGGGAATTTCTTTGATAAGCTTTTAGTGGCTTCTAACTTCTCCGGCACTTTTCTTTTTTTAATCTTGTAAATTTTATACTGTCTGTTTTTAACATTATGTGCAAATAAAGTAATCTAAACTAAAATTAACATTATTCATCCCGTTATGCGTTGCCACACGTTTCCTCCTCCTGCAGCTGCCACGGTGTTGGCCTTTTCTGTAATGTTGCTTTCCTCCTCCTCATATTTTAGTAGAATTAATCTCTGATCCTCACATGATAAATACTTTTTTTCCTCACATATGGCACTCTGTGAGGACGCTCAGTGACGCTGCGCTTCTCTCATGATTGTGATTGGTCTGCTGCGTGTGCGTTCACGGCTCTTGATAAAGCAACCCTGGGTTGAGTTACCGAGTTGATATCCAGCGTCGTGATACCGATTATCCTGATTGCCATTGTTAGGGTTAGTCAACCCAGGATGGTTCTGGGTAACCCAGGAAAGGTTGATCTCGCTTCGTGATACAGGCCCCAGGTCATCCCTATCCAAAGGGGAAAAAACAGCTGAAATATTTGATTTTTTTTCCCCTTCCCATATAGATTTCAATGTTATTCAATTTATAGGGCAACAGCTTTGGTGCGTTTACTTCCTGTCAGCTACTAAGGAAATAATAGCTTCCTTGTTAGATGCTGCATTAACATAATTAAAACCAACTTCAAAATTGAATGTAATTTTCAAAAATAAGCTCTTGAAGCTTAATTGCTTACAAACATCATTTTAATGTGGAACAATCAGTTTGTAGTGTCTAGAAATAAGTCCAGGTGCATTAAAATGGATTGATAAGGGTGTAATCATTGTCTTAAATGTACTTAGTTATAGAGGCAACTTCTACAAATATAAAACTTTGTCCAGGATAAGAGTATAGATATTTCTCAGAAAGAATATATCAGTGTTTTTAAAAAGTACACCATCAAAGTTACTGTTTCTTATCAAACGTGCATTGTTATATAGCCCTTGAATTGGGGAAATTTCTAAAAGCTTAATTGATGAAAAGACCTTTGTGGTTGTATGTGTAGTAATCACCATATCAAAAAGAAAACAACCTGACCTCAGGTCAGAGTTTCATTTTTATTGAAACTCATTTTTCTGGAGATCTTGGCAGAGAAAGTTTGGTCGGACCCGAATAAATTCCACATTCAAAGTAATATAAAATAAGTTTAGTAGAGTATTAATAGAGTATTGGTTAAATTGGACATACTACCCAGTAATACATTACTATAAAAAATTAAAGCAGCTATTTCTCCAATATGGTCTTCATGTAAAAAAGAAATTGAATCCATTTCTCACTTATTCTATCAATGTGCATAACTCTCAAGAATTCTGGTTTGACGTTTCTCTGTTGATTTATCTGAGTTTTATTAGATTTGACACCAGTATTGGAAGACATGGTCTTGTTTCTGCATTGTCACACAGGGTCACAATCTATTGACAGTGCAGTCAAGCTTATATGTCTTGTTGGTAAATAGAACATCCACAAGGAGAGCATGCGTCATATTACACCTAATATCTGACTGTTTTGTACTGAGCTATGACACTTCTTTGACTCTGTTTCTAAGAAAACAACAAAGAGAAAAGCCATTAAGACCTTTCAAATAATCTGGAAAATTACATGTAAGAAAAACAAATAAAGTGTATTATGTCTAGGTTTATATCTCCCTCATACATTTTAGTATTATAAATACAAGGGGATCCATTTAGAATGTTTATGTTGTCAAGTTTGGAAAAATCCTGGCTGTAGAGCACACTATTTTCTGCTTTTGGTTTTTATTTTTGTTCAATCATTTAATCATTGTTTACTGGCTCCTTTGTCACAGAATTTGACCCGGCTCTACCTGGACAAGGCGACCCTGGTGTGGAACGGGAATGCAGTGTCAGGACAGGATGCTCTGGGCGAGTTTTTTGAGTCACTGCCTTCGAGCGAGTTCCAAGTTCAAACCCTGGATTGTCAGCCAGTTCACGGTTAGTGGGGAAATCTCAAACCCAAAATATATTTAAGTGCTATTGGTGATTCTCACATCTTAAAGTAGGAGAACTGTGCGAATGTGAAGCAGAGCATTAAAATGCCAATAAATTAAAGTGGGAAAATATCTAGGTTATAATTTAAATGTGATGCTATTTCAGTGAAGTAGTGCTAATCCAGCATCACGCTACCCTTTTTTCATTCCCAGAGCAAGCAACTCAAGGTCAGACTACACTGCTTGTGGTGACTGGTGGGACGGTCAAGTTCGAAGGGAACAAACAGCGTTTCTTCAACCAGAACTTTCTTTTGACAGCTCAGGCGTCACCCAACAATGACCAGCCTGTTTGGAAGATTGCTAGTGACTGTTTCCGATTTCAAGACTGGAATAGCTGAGGCTCTCTTCGTCTCCGCTTTCTCCTCTAAAATGTACAAACACTCAGCAGCGATAATCTAGATGCTCTTTGTTTATTTCTGTTTTGTAACAAAATAAAAGTCTTATACATGTTATGAAAAAAAAGTTTATTTTTTTTAAATGTTGAACAAGGCATGTGGCCATGATGGAATAATAAATACAAATACGATCACCAAACAACCAACTGTAAAGTGACTGTCAGTGTCTGCTTCCTTAAAGTTTTAACGATGACAATCCATCAGCACGAAAACACTTTGAAAATACATAGAAAACACTCCTGTAATATTACAATGACTCCACCTTAGATAACCCGATGATAGCAAATTGTACATTAACCTGTTAACTGAGGTAAAATATGCACAGTATGACTATCCAAAGCATCGGAGCAGTTGGTTAATAGTTAAGCATGCTTGCTCTTAAATAAATGAGGTGCCCACAAGACAATTTTTAACAAAAGGGGCTTTCTTTACAAACCAACTATTGACAATTTCATATATTAAAACATTTGCTTATCTTCCTGAGTCATTTATGTTTATACATTTTGGTCTTACTTTCTGAAAAAAATGGACACAATGACAGCATAAATAAAACACTGATAACAAAACAAAAAAAATAGGTGGATAAGCAGACATGATCACGAGTATGTTTTATTCTACAGACAGGTGACGAAGGAAAAACCTGAATCAGTGAGTGGCAATTAACATCCTATTGTATGAAAGAGGAAAAGCTCCAAGTGACTTTGAAAGCAGGTTCAAAGACTGCTTAACTAGCTAGTGTTTCAGTCAGAACCGTCATTGAAGGAATATCTGCATTCAGATCTATGGGAAAGAAAAGAAAATATGGTTGAAACCGTGGTCGATAGCGACCATTTGATGACCGTGTTGTTTGTGCATTGGTGCAATATGCAAAGAAAAACAGGACCAACTCATCTTTAGGTGATTTTGAATGTTGACGCAGGACGTGATCAGACCGTCAGCAAGAGCAGCAACAATTATACAGAGACGGAAATCAGTAGGGTTGCGGTGCATATACCCCTTTTTACAAAAATAAATAAACATTTAGGAGTTCAGTGGTGAAAAAACAGAGGCACTCGTCTACAGGGGTGTCAGATGAGTCATTCTGGGTGAGTGCACCAAGAGTACGGCACAGGCCTGAGTGTGTGACCCCTACAGTGGGAGATTCAGTGGCTCTTTTTTTGCTATGGGAGGCATTTTGCTGGCATGGGTTTGGTCCACTTGTCCCCTCAGAGGGAAGGGTCGCTGCAAATCAGCACAAAGTTCTGAGTGACTACTTTCATCCGATGTCAAAACATTCCTCCCCTGATAGGAGTGGTCTCTTCCAGGATGACAACACCCCCATCCATAGGTCACTGAGTGATTTGTTGAGTAAGAAAATGATCTGAATCATATGCTGTGGCCTTCACAGTCATCACATCTCCACCTAGTGGAACACCTTGAGAAGATTTTAGAATGACGTTCTATGACACATTGTGTTGGTTTTTCCTTTAATTTGTCACCTGTCTGTATATATGATGCATGTCAGTGTATCTCTGGGTTGGAGACACTTCCTCAAGTAAACATAACAATAGCAGTTTAACCAGTTTTGTAACAAAAGCGTAAACTACTTGCTTTATCTAGATGCCACCTCTGCTTGACTACACAAGTACTGCAGACTGAAGGCACAGTAACATCAGTACTCCAACTTTACAAAAGAGCAATACAAGCCTCCACGGTGATTACAGTTGTTAATATTTTCAATGGGAGTAACAACAATGCATCAGCGACATATGGAGGACAGTGGTGCTTTTTAATCAACTACAACTAAGAGCCAGGAGATTTAGGTGGATGGCAGTTTAGTGCTATAATGGCCGCAGACCCTTCTCATGGATTAAGAGTTGCCACTTGAGTGCATTTCTTTGACAATCAAAACCTCTACACACAAAAATAGAAAGCAGCACATATGGATAAACAGCTACAAATATCTACAGCTTCAGCTTTTCTCTTCAAGACATTTTCATCTGGACGCCTGTGGTACACAGACAGCATTAAAATCCATTGGTGTACCAGGAAGATTACTTACAGATCAAAACAGTGATTATGGTGACAATGGGGAGACTTTTGGGTGAAATTTGGCAAACTTATTTGCCTCCGTACATTCTCTCTATGTGGTAGAGATAGTGGTTCTTCAGCTCTTTCCTCTTCAGCTTGAACGCATCTGTGACAAGGCCTGTCTCGGGGGTCCACGGGTCTGGACTCAAATGTACCTTCATTGGAATCTCAAATCGCTGGAGTCTAACTGTAGGGATTAAAAGTGAAGGGGAAGAGAATGGTGATGTTCACAGTATAGTTCAATGAACAATGTGCCTCATTCACCCACTGTTTAACACACTTACAAAGTTTTCATGAAGATTCTGAAATTGAATTTTTATTTTTTTTTATATTGACTTGTTTGTGTTCTCAGGTAAGAACAGAATCTATGCACCTTCAAGAGCTTGTGTTTTCTTTAAATTCTATACTTGTATACAATTATAGGATTTTAATCAAATCATTTATAATATTTCTAATAATTGTTTCGAGTCTTTTACAAAGCATTATGTTCTTTTAAAATAAATAAAACACAACCCTAAAGCTGTGCTCACACTGGGAGCGACATGGCAACAGGCTGCAAGTTATTTTCAATGGAAGCTGGTGACGCCCGACACGTGTTGCTACTGACAGGCATGATGTGCTACATGTAAAAGCTGAGCTGGCCTCAACTTAATTCAGCGTTTGTATGACGTCAATTAATCATACATTTTTGTCTCAACTTGTGGCACTGTTAGCTTAGTTAGCTGATGTTATGCTAGCTTTATGTGGATTGCAGTGCACATGGAGTGCAAAGAGGCGGTGAAATGTGATGATAAAATGGAGCTCAGATATTGATTAAAAGTATAGATGTTTTTCAACCACATACAAACTTTGGATGACGTTTAGTCGAGTTGCTTTGTGGCAAGTAGCAGACACACACAAGCCCGTCACAACGCAACTATGTCAACAAGGGTTTAAGCAGCACTTCAACAGGGACTTGGCGATATTGTAGCTGATGAAGCTGTTGCTGCGTCGCTCGTAGTTTGAACACTTCAAATCACATCAATTACGTTATTTGGGAACCATGCCATCAATTTGTGATTGATCACGATATTCATCGGGATGTACACAATTAGTTGACTAAACGATGCTACCATATCTAGTCGGCACCAGAAATACTGGTCAGTTAAACCAATTATTGAAATTATTATTTTATTCATGTAATCATGTAATAATGAAATCTTGTACAACAAGTTTGGCAGTATTTTAATTTTTTCTCATGAGTTAAAGTTCATAACCCATGGTGCAAAGTGCCACGCATATCAGCTTCACTTACAATATGATTTGTCTCTAAAAATGTGATTAAGATTACAAATGGCTCTTATGATGTATGCAAAAAAAAAAAAAAATTGAGACAGTATTTAACCGTACAGAAAAAAATGCGCCTAATTTTTCTATCTTCTGTGTTTTCTTACTTAAAGACTAGTTGACTGGTCCAAGTTTAAACTTCCATGAAAACATCAGGGAAATTACTTGTTAGAAATATCCCTCACTATTTCTAGGTCCTAATAGGCCTATTCCTACACCCTCGGTCTACTCGCACAATCGCATATTTATTGATGCATCAAGATGTTGCAAATTGTGCCCTGAGGAGAGATCATATCTTCCAGGACCATGTAGATCTTTTTGAGTAACAAGGGCAAGCCTGTCCCTTGGTGTGCGTCTCCTGATTTAACCTTTTTTTTCTCTATCAATTATATGTCCTTCACCAGATACAGCTTTCAATGAACGAGCATTGCATGAATCTTTTGTGTTATTTTGTATCCACTACTGAGCTTGTTTGGTGTTAACTGGCAGGGCATTACCTCTGATGATTAGGTACAGCTGCCATATGGTTTCAGTTTACCAGGACAATGGGATTCATTATCAAAAAAATGTGCAAACAACTCTGCCATTTAAGAACACGTCATGAATCTGACGTAGACTTCTCTTAGGACCTTTCTCAAGATCTTATTTAAGAAAAAAACAACTTCCGAAGACCGTGAGGAATGAGGCCCAACGCTCTTTTCTTCTAAAATATTGGTTCACAGCATCAAGAACATGTATTGGCAGAGATAAGGATAGAAGAAGTATGCATAAAAGTAATAATGATTAATGCAGCCATAACACAATATCATGAAAACACATGGGCATTTCTTACTGTTAGCAGCAACCTCCTTGATCTCCTTCAGAACTTCTCTTTCCATGTCGGGGTGAGTGCAGATCTCCTCCCATGCCCCCTCTATGCCTCTCTGCTTGGCCAGTGCTGTCATCCTTCTCTGGTTGGGGACCACAAAGCTGATCACGTAGTTCTGATCACTGGAAAGATGAATACAAACAAGGTTGATAAAAGGCGACAGAGAAAAATGTGGGCAGTCACTGCTGAAAATTTGCAGTTGAAACATTTAGAACAGTTGAAATAATCAACTGAGGTCATAGTTGAAGTGGCATTCAAAACACAAAACTGAAAGTTGTAATAGTTAGAAAGGAAAGCAATTTTAATTTAACTGATAATACCAAAGGAAGTGTTAATTTAACTGTAAGCGCTGACAAAAATTTAAGTATCACTTGAAGTTCAAGAACTGAAAGGAGCTGAAATGTCAGTCAAAGCTTCGTCAAGTCAGTTGAAGTGGAAATCCTGGAAGAATTTCGTGACAGTTCAAGTTAAGCACTCCACCCCCATTTTGTAGCGAAAACGCCCTAAAATGACAAACCCAAATTAAAATGACTGTAGCCTCTGAACCACTCTGACTACATGCATGCATGAGGTCTTGCCAGAAAGAAAACTCCCTGAAGTTTCCTGTGAAAGTGTCAGAAACACTCTAGGTGATACAGACACAGAGTAATGGGCCTCTGAAGTCAGTAAAAAGTTGAAGATTTTGCTTAAAAAAAATAAAATAAAATGATTTTCAGGATTATTAACTGTTTGTGTCATCTGAGCAGGTAAATGACATTGTGGTGCTGTAGGCACACTATCAATGAACATTTGTTTCAAATTTGAAGAAGATTGCTCAAAGTATGACCATTCTACAGTGTTTTTTTCCATGCAAAGATACAGGCGGAGCTCCAAATGACAAGCGCGCTCACTCTGCTTCAAAACAGTACTATCAGTGATCAAACAACACTCAGCCAGCTTCAAACATTGTACCTTATTGAAATCAGGTGTGATTATGATAGCTGATGTTGTTTATGACACAGAAACACCATAAAATATCACCAAATAAAGCCATATGAAACGTGAAAGTTGTGATCCCACTTCTAGGCGGGACATCACATGGTTTGATGACGTAGTGCGCCTGTGAGATACCATTTAACAGAGGAGGGAGGGAGGGAGTGTGGATGCCGGCGTCCGAGCGGAGTCCCACTGATTGTCACACACCTGAGTGTGTGAAATTTGTTCTCCGCATTTGACCCATCCCCTGAGGGAGCGGTGAGCAGCATGTGGTGATCTAACTGTGCATCTACTGAAAGAAGTCTGTTGACGTTTCAGCTTAAGTGTAAGGACTAAAGACAGCTGGAGTAAACTGTGTATGAATAGTAGAAGTTTATTTAAGTGTATTTACTTTATTAATCCCCCTGAGGGGAAATTCAATGTTTTCACTCTTGCTTGTCAATTACACACAGGTTCGAAAGACACACACATGCACAAACAGGACCTATACATGCACAAAGTGGAGAGAGGGAGGGGGCTGCCCTTGGTCAGGCGCCCCGAGTGATTGGGGGGTTCGGTGCCTTGCTCAAGGGCACCTCGGCAGTGCCCAGGAGGTGAACTGGCACCTCTCCAGCCACCAGTCCACGCTCCATATTTTTGGTCCAGACGGGGACTCGAACAGGCGACCCTCCGGTTCCCAACCAAGTTCCTATGGACTGAGCTAC
Source organism: Epinephelus lanceolatus (assembly GCF_041903045.1). Lineage (NCBI taxonomy): Eukaryota > Metazoa > Chordata > Actinopteri > Perciformes > Serranidae > Epinephelus > Epinephelus lanceolatus. Next base: position 15,524,125 of record NC_135740.1, read on the forward strand.
TGCCGCCCATAAGTTGGGCTTAAACACTTTCCAAAGTCTGAAAAGTGTGTAAGACCATCCTCCCGTCTCCCGTCTGAAGCTGTAGAAGTTGACCTGAAGGGGTTTGAAATGTTGGTGCAAGTGTAGGGATAGTAACTCAAGTGTCAGCTGAAGAGAACGATGAATGCAGCTGAAATATTGTTTGATATGGAATGGCAAAAGTGAATTAATACAGAAGTGGACTGTGACTTTAAGGACAATATATGAGCTGGAAAAGTTGAGAAGCACACAGCTGATATTGCTGGGATATCTTGAGCAATTACCTGTTAGCATGAGAAGGTCAGGGTGGGCCTGGGGTGATTATACAATATTTGAGGGCAGCTTCATTATTTATTTATTTTCGATGTTTTCATATCATTCTTTAGCTTTCCATTACTGTTCCTAATACATGATTTCACATCAAAATGCTATTTTCCCCAGCACTTCTAAAAACGATGACGTTGACGCATATAAACAAGTTTTCTTGATCTTACACTGTGAGTTTGGAGAAGCAAACAGGAGCATAGGGCACTGATGTTAAGCAGTGTACTGCTGAGAACACCACATTAGTTTGGTTCCAATGTCACACAATAACGCGCACAAACTGAACGATCAAGGCAGTGGCAGACCAGACCCACATGTTCTGCGAGATTAAATTGCCGTTATTGTCAGTGGAGTCTGGTGGACTTGAAAAGCAGGAAAGAGCAGCTTCAGTTTCCAGTTGGACAGGACTGTCAGATGGCAAGGTGAAGCAGTAATAATAATCTAAATATAGTGTACACTTCAACTGTTATCAATTTTTTTTAGGTTGTCCTTTTGTAGGCAGCCTAAATACATTTTGCTGCTGCCCCCGTCCACAGCAACCAGACTCCTGACAGAAACAGAACCTTTACCTTGCAGAACAAGGGGAGTAGCTGGTCTACTGCTGCCTTTGATCAGTTAGTTATTCTATGTTGTCTCCACCTGGTTAAATAAAGGTTTAATAATAATAAAATAGAGTCATCATCCACCTCTCAGCTCAAATTTTCCAGGCTACCACTTTGCTCACTCTCCAATGTTCACACTGTCAATGTCAGCCAACAGCATGTGTGGGGGTTTAGGGAGGGGAGGGCAGTGGTGGCTGTAACTATGAAATACAAATACAAATATTGATATTTTAACTAGATTTGAATACAAGAACTAAGAGACTATTTGTAAGAGTGAACAAATATTAGTTTGCGTGCTTTGTCCAAGTATTCCTAAATATGGATATGCAAAAGAGGCAACGGACAACTTTAGTTTTTCCTAAACAAATGAGGGCAGTTTACTCACCTGTTTGCGTAAGCACATATGTTGTCTATGAGAGAGCAGTTTTTCAGAGCAGACTCGACTTTACCAAGAGACACGTACTCTCCGGCCTGCAGTTTGACCAAGTCTTTCTTGCGGTCTAAATGAGAAAAGATTAAATCAGTTCACAACCCTGCTCTGTTATCAAGCACCCAACAGTTTGCCTGTCAGAAGTTGCAACCACACTGACAGCAGATTAGCGCTATGAAATCATGTATGAATGGTGCTCCTTTTACAGACACTATCAGATGACAACCATGGGCTCAAGATAAGTGCAACAAGTCACAGAAAAAACATACACACCCACTATTTGTAGACAGCCATCTGCGTAGATCTCTCCTACATCTCCAGTGCAGAACCACCTCTGACCTTTTTCATCCACAAAAAAGTCCTGATCCTTGCTTTCATGCCTGTAATAACCCATGGTTACATTGGGACCGCCGATAAGGATCTCCCCTCTTGGGTGTGGCTTGTCCTTGCTGGTGTAACCACCTGTGAGAAAGTGAAAAATAAAATAGTTGAATAATATAGAATTAAACAGTGGCAGTCAAACAACACAAGCAAATGAAGAAACATCTTCACCAACCTGATGACACGTGCAGCATTTAGAAAATATTCACAGACTTGATGAAACACAAAAACATCAGCTCGACCGTGCATGCCAAGCATATAGAAAAAGCACTGCAGGAAGCTCACAACACAACAGAAACTGTTTCCTGGAGACACTAAAAGTGATGCACACAGCTGGGACATACTTGTTGTTGCCATGGTTTTCGGCTTTTACGTTATTGAATTCGACTATCGTTGTACATTTTTTGTCTTATTTCAACACTGTTCAAATACATGATTCACATATTATTGCAGATATCTGCTGTTAGCCTTGCATTAGCCTGTTGCTTATTATTAGATTGCCAATTCAAATAATCTGACAAATAACATGCAATTAATTATGAAACAAGCTAATGTTAAGTTAGCGGGCTATAACGTTACTTACTTTTGGAACCGGTGATGGCGATAGGCAAGTTTAACTACTGGTAGGTTTTCTGACAATGTATTGACCCAATGTATTGGGTCACAATAGATCAAACTGAATATTTTTAGAAGGGAAAACTTTCTCCAACTCTCTCGGCAGTACACTCAAATATAGCTGACTAGTTTGAAAGTTTGACTGAAGTCTCCTCTGCTCCGATTGGTGTTTTTCGTTAACTTGAGGTATAGAAGCGCTAAAAGGCAAAAGTGTAGTTTGACGACTAAGGATAGACCGATACATCGGCCGGCCGATATATCGGGCCGATATTTGAGGTTTTTTTTTACTTGTATCGACATCGGCCGATACGCGCGATACGCACTTTTTTTCATTTGAAAGTATGTGGTTAAGTTGAACAAAGCTGTTGAATGCTACTGTGTACAGTAGTTGTTGTTTTATTTATGCTTCAGCTTAAATATTTGTTTATTTTATAAAGACATTACTGGAAGATTTAAGAGCACTGAACTCTTTTTTTTTATTTGAATGTATAATAATAATAATAATAATAATAACAATAATATTAATAATAATAATAATATTCTACCTGTTCTACCTCAACTTTCCATCTTGTTTTAGTATTTTTTACTATTCAATAAATGTTTCTTATTTTAAACTTGAGACCTGAAATATTTGTTATCATTGTGTCATTTTTTTGATGTAAATTGAGGGAGCAAAAGCAGTATCGGCCCCAAATATCGGCTCAAGAAAATTGGCAGTCCATAATCGGTCATCGGCTAAGGGTGATGGAAAAAAATCGGTATCGGCATCGGCCCTAAAAAATCTATATCGGTCTATCCCTATTGAGGACTATGATTTTTTTCACAGATTATCGGTCTCATTTAGTGCATTTAGGGTGAATACAATGACAGTTCCAACAAATATGAAAAAAGTTATTTCCTTATAAAAGTTACCAACTGTAGCTTTAATTTGTTCATCAGTCAATAATTAGGTAACCATAGCTGACAATCCCTTAAATTAACTAATCTCCTGTTGGAGGATACTGACACTAGTCAGATAACTTGGCCTGTGGAGCTATAAATTTGTCTGAATTGGCAGTCTAATAATTAACAACAGGCTAACGCTATGTTAACAGCAGACCTGCAATCTGCAGTAATATCTAACTTTTGATCACTATCTTTACATTTTAGATGATTTTCCAACACCATTGATATAAAGCCAACTCCAAGAGCTTCAAAAGCAAAAAAACATGGCAACAACAAGCCATGTGCATCACTTTTTTTTCTCTTTTTTCTATATGCAGCACCTGTCATCAAATTAATGTTTTGTGTCGTGAAGTTGGTGAAGATGTTTTCGTCATTTGCTCGTGTTGAGTCTACTTGCACTGAGTTGAACTCTCACAGCCACTGTATAATTATACTGCAATTAAAAAATACTTCTCACACCGCACTGTAATTACAGCATGTACCAGCAGGTTTTTCTACTGTACCTTCAGCCCAGTCTCTGAGTCTGACCTCACAGCAAATAAGAGGAGCTCCGACACGACCAGTGCTGATGTCCACAACTGCATAGTAAGACACAATATCTTATTAACATAATTATTCATTCTCATCGTTACACTCTCTTACTTGTCAATATTTTAAACCTAATCTTACCCTCTGTGATGGTGCCAGCTCCGCAGGTTTCAGTGAGGCCGTAGCCCTGACCCACTGGACAACAGAAACATACATTCATGAATCTCTGAGTAACGGGGGACAGGGGGGCTCCTCCACACAACATCATCCTCACATGTCCTCCCAGCAGTTTCTTCACTTTCCGAAACAACAGGCTACAAAGACAGATTGTTGTGCGTTTGATATTCAACTGGAACACCACAAATGCATTTCGAAAGGACACTGATAGGAGACATGGTGGTTTCTTACGCATTGCAAAGTGGTGCGTCATAGCCCCTCTTAATCTGCTCCAGTTTATATTTGTAGCCCAGTGTAAACAGCGTCTTCTGAATGAAATTCATTTCCTGCACTTTGCTCATCACATTCCTGTTGATGCGATCCATAATTTCCTTTTAAGGCAGGAGGAAAAAAGAAGCGTTAATGTATACATTTAATGACGAGTGGTTTAAAGTGTAAAGGTTTAAAAATGTGAGTAAAACTGAGCAAACAGAGAGAGGTGGAAAATGAGGAAGAGGGAGAACAGAGTAGCGAGTGATGGACAAAGGGAAGAATTTAAAGCAGAATTCTTACTGGCACAGCTGCCATCAGGGTGGGTTTCAGTACAGAGGAGTCTCCTTTACTTCCTTTCTTTATCTTAGTGGACTAAAGGGAGCAGGATAAAAAAAACAGAGAGCACGATTGCATCAAACAGCATCAATGATTAAGCTAATGGCAATAATGTGGACACACAACCACACCCAGGTATGCTATTAGGAAATATAGCATGACAAATACAAGACAGCCTGGTGTTGATGCTGGGTATTACCTGGTCTGAGAGCGTCTGTGGGGACGAGTAGCCGATCCGACAGCCATATGTGACACAGGAGATTTCAGCTGTCATTTCCAGAACATGAGCCAGGGGCAGATAGGCGATGTAAGTATCATTAGGCCTGCCAAAACACATGGAGAGAAAGTAAAGGTTAGAGCCAGCAGCCACTACATGTTTTCCGTTCCTCTATCCAGTTGCCACACCAAGCATTTTTGAGTGTGATTTACAGCTTGTGAATATAAATAGCACAGTCTAAAAGATGTAAAATCCATCTCCGCACACCTCTAGATAGCTGACACGTGGTGGTTATTCTGCTGCCGGGAACCTGTCCTTACTCAAATTTATGTGGAAAATTTTGCAGTTATCATGTTATTTGATAATTCAATGTTTTAGCTGGAATATGCAGAGAACCACTGGAAAGATGTGCTCTTCAGTAAGAGCTGTGAGGCTGGGGTAATGTGAACCCTGGCTTCAAACTCTGTTATACTAAGTCATACATACGTACACAATGCTAAAACTCACCCGAGTCCAGGGATGCGTTCACACTGGCCTGTCATTCCAGCGATTAGGTTACTGTGGACGATCATGACGCCTTTGGGTCTGCCTGTGGAGCCACTGGTGTACATCACCACGGCCAGATCAGAGGGCTGGGGCTTCACAATGGCCTGCTCCACTGCAAGACAAACAAACAACTTATTGTCTTATACAGTATGTGTGAGGCTTTTCACCCCAGAATTTGACAAAGAAGCACAAGCAAGGTGGGTCAGACAAATACGCACTATTCTCAGGCAGCGCGCCCAGCTCTCGTACGGCCTGCATGCTGTGGGTGGACAGTCCCGCTGGGTAGCCTTCTGTGCTCACTTTCTTCTGGTCCACGTAGATCACGTGCTTCAGTTTCGGGATATCTGGAAGCACTCTCTGGACAGAGGGACGGGACAAAGCTGCTATCAAAACAGGACGCCCAATCACACGATTTCCTTTTATAAATAAGAACGGTATCTAGCTCCATATTTGCTGACATATTCTTTTAAGTGGCAGCAACTTGACCAACTTAATAAAATAATCATCTGCAGGAGGTACTTAAAGTAAAAATGTTGTTTGACATGTTATGTTCATAGAAATTATTTTACAACAAAAAACATCATTTATTTATTTTCCTTTTGATCATATCTTGAGTACACAATCTCCAAAGATATGCAAAGATTTTAAACAAATATATACACAGAGCCTAAATAAATTAAATATAAATAAATTCTCTGTTTTCCCAAACTGTGTTTTCCTGACCTTTATCACACTTACCTGTCCTGACACAGTCCAGATTCTGTTGTTCTTTATTTAAAAATGGCTCAAGAAGACTGTGTTGAAAATTCCATATAAATTTGACCTTTCTTTACACAGAAAGCTACACCAGCTTCAACATATAACAATGCGGCAAAACTGATCACATAATAGACTATAATGCTTCCTACTGTAACACATGCATTCATCCATCTGTGTGACTGCAGGCAATATGCTACATTTTTCTGGATTCCCCACACCAACTTTGCTGTTGATGAAATTATGTAATTAGTGTGAATCATCTGATTATGATTATCGCGGCTACTTATATGGATGGACATCTTGTTTCATGACCATAGCTTGAACACTGCGTCTCTTGAAATCAGAGGGAGCTGTTCTGATGTTGCATTGTAATGGATTAACTCACTTTCAGTTTATGCTCGAGCAGTTCCACACTGGTGATCAAATGGGTAACTCCAGTCTCGTTCAGTCCGTATGCAATCGCCTCCTCTCCCAGTGTAGCGTAGAATGTCACCACTATTGTAAACACACAACACTCGGTGGGTGAAATCATTCGGACAACAGCTAATTTATCACAGCTTACACAACAGCTTGTACTGGACTATACATACTGCAGTGTACTTACAAGGGAAGTTGTGCTTGAAGCATGCCTGGGCTGCGATCATCCACTCTGCTCTAGTTTCACAGAAGATTGCAATCATGCTTTTGGGCTGTTGCCCCAGGGCTGCTAGTCCACTGCCAAACTGACTGACTGCGGAGTCCACTTCATTGTAGCAGAGCCATCTATAGTCCCCCAGGATCAGCTGGCAGGGGAGAGTGACAGTTTTGCGACATCAGAAATCTTTCTCCACACGAGCAGCACCCTCCCAAAACATATATATAATAATGGGAATCCTTACCTTTTTAAATACTTTACCGCTGGGTTGAATCTCGTTCTCTTCGCTCAGTACATCTCTGGTGCCGAGACAATGTTGTTGTCCAAAACGCTGCACAGCATACTCAAACAGCTTGTCTAGCGTGTCCTTGCCGGGGAAGTCCTCCCTGGCCAGGGAATCAAAGTGGTCCACAGAGCGGTACGGTCCCTCCGCACAGCCTGAAGTGGAACGGGCTTTTATCCGCTTGGACAGAGCTTTTTTTTCCCCAGCACCAGTGATGTAGTACCAGGGAAGGAAGGACAGAACAGAGTACAGCCATACCAGAAGGTGGATTGGAAATAGAAGAATAGATTGCAGGACAGAGTCTGACTGGAGAACCATACTGTTCTCTGGGAAGAGTATGTGTGGAAGAGAACTGAGCAACAGTGGTGATCACACTTGTTTAGAAATGTGCTGGTTCCAAAGATATTGGATGTGAGTCAGACAGGAAGCCTCAAAAACAACAAAGCCCCCACAGTAGACAAACGTAAGAATCCCACAACCGTTGTATGAAAATACGTGGTCCGCTTTTACACCTAAAGTTGGAATAAAACAGAAAATACAATCAGAAAAGAAGTGTATTTATTGAGGACATATGAAATAACCACCATTAATCAAAGCGTTTTACAAGTCAAAAGTCTGGAATAATTTTCACCCCAAATATCAGTCATGTGCCAACAGCTGTCTGGAAGAGGAAGTCTGATATTTCACTAAGTTGGTCTAGTGGCACACGTCTCACAAAAAAACAGAACCCTAACAAGCAGTGGTTTGAGAATTAAAGATGTCAGCAACCATTTACTAAAGTTCATCTACCATCTTAAACTTATTTACCCAATCCCTTGGCAACCTCCTCTTACATCCGCTATGACTGCACTACGCTGACTAAGATATACACACACTCAGCACTTGTTAGACTCACCTCCTTCTTGCTCTGTACCAAAAAGCCTCTGTATGTCTGTCAGCTTTCAATGCCTAATTATATGTCAGACCTCCTCTGAGGGTGTGTTTCAGCAATCCAAGTTGCCTCCCTTGTAGTGTTTGTCCCTCAACATAAAGGGTAGTATGCTGAAGAGCACTGAGCTGCGCGACAACCAATGACAACACTCTTGAAGCTCACCCCACTCGGCAGTCAGTGAAAGGCCATCCAAGGACAAGCTAAGCTCCATAATGGCCTTACAATGCAGGGAAGGTGAAGAAGTTAAAACTGACCAAACATAATGTTGCACTTTTATAACTTGTTTTCAGCATCAGAGAGGTGTAGGAATTAAAAGTGATGCAACTAAATGTTGAGCTTGTATCTGTTTTTCAGCATCAGAGTAAACAGAACCAGCTGCAAACAAGTAAAGGGATGAAACCGTCCTCTGTGAAATGAGGGAATTGTAGCTTACAGCTGTCATGTGGAACGCCTTTCATGTCACCACAACCGACACAGAAAGACGTGACTTCTTCAGTATTATACAACAAAAGGCTTATTATATTTTACAACAAAAAGCTTCTTATATGTGCGAACATGGCCATCTCTCTACTTAGCTATACCTTATCTAATTCATGATAAATAACAAGTCACTAGTGTGCTGATGTAACCAGCCCCCTCCTATCTTAAAGGCCTCACTTCAAACATGGTGTGATTCACATTTCGGTGAATCACAGCTCCATCCTGCGTCACACAAGTCTTGCATATCTATAGAAAAAAATCTGACTATGCTCAAGAATATAAATGAAGATTGCTACATTGGAACACCAGAACATTTGCAGCAGAGAGCATTTTGGGTCAGACTGTAGTAGACCACATTACTTTCCTGCGTAATGACAGCTTTATGGCAGACACTCCCGTTGATGTAAAACAGCTGTCAAATATCGCTGAGTGATTTCGGAAATTGGTTTTCCCACTTTTTGATGTATATAGGAATTACACATGCAAAGTACTTAATTTGCAAAAACACAAAACATCAGTAACGTTATTCCTGGAGGACGGATTAACCTTAGCAAATATTAGACAAATGTTAATAAATGAATACATTATATTATAGTGTCACGCAAGCTGTTATGCCCAGCAGGCCTTGGCTTTCATGACACCATAAATGCAAAGCAAGCCAGGACCTGCAAACATAAATTCAGACAGCATTAAAAGGAAAGAAAATCAAACAAAGCGGCAAAAGCATCATACATAGTCAGATCAGTTTGTAAGACCAAGTTTGAGGATTACTCACAAAAGTAATTTATGTGTAAAAGTGAAAAAAAAAGAAATAAAAATAAATACGATTTGCATTAATATTAGCCTTATATATGAATATTAATATGTTCCGGGCATAACGTGTCAGGCACATGAGTCTGTCAATGAAGATGACGTGGTGTTACTGACTCAACCTGGTGCATCAGACTTGAACTGATCAGACAAAATTTCCAGTCTCTCATCACATGTGAATGAGCTATTTCCATGGCAACGCAACGTAGCCATTTTGGACGGATATTGTTAATAATCACATTACATGCTGGGAAATGCCCAAAATCAGTGCTGGAAGGGGTGTTTCTACCTACTAAACCTTAAGTTGAACCCCCCCTTCATTCAATAACATAACTATGTTCAAATTAAACCCACAATATAAGAATTTATCGGAGTTAGCTAGCTTCAAATCATGATAACCCGTGAGGCTAATACAACCCAAATACACCTGCGTTATTTAGCGGTAACCCGACAATGGGTGAGGAACCCGGCGGCAAACGGAAGGATGACAAAAGCCGCCACACGTTGAGTGGTACAGCTCGTATCATTGGGCAACGGCGGAAAGTGTAAGTAACGTTAGCTACTAAGGATGTAGCTAAAACCTATTCAACACTGGCCACACAAATTAACCCTAACATAAATCTACAAACGGATAAAGGCGGTAATGAGATTACGGTGGCCGGCTGGAGAATGATACCCTGCTTATCTGGCAGGCTTGAGGCGTTCTTACCTTCAGCGGAGGAAAACACGCTCAGTTGTCTCTACCCAGAAATGACCGACAGTTACCTTTCCTGAGGACATAGAAACCCGGAACTACTACGTCATCTGATTCCATATTTCTCCACCAATGAGCAACCGGAGTGGCTTTGCCCTCCGTTTTTTTCCCCGCTCTTAATACAGATATGTACCCCTTACGTCCACTAGAGGAAAACATCTTACAGGAAATAAACATAGCCTTTTTTCAGATGTAATTGACACAAATGTTTGTGTATTTGATGCTCCATGTTTGTAACTGCTACTTTTCTGACGACCAAAACATCGTTTATCTATTAAAGTTTATTTTAGATAACAGAACAGATGTGGGGATAATCTTATCTTCACCAAGGAAATTATCTGGAAATAATTCTGTAATGTAATTTTTAAATGGAATGATAACAATTATATAGTTTTTCCCTACCTGTATCCCCCCCCCCTTTTTTTTTTTAAAAAAAAAATCTAAATCTCTTTTTTCTTTGTTTTTTTTTTTTTTTTGCAAGTTGGTCATTGCATTTTTTCCCACGTTTCTGAGAAAAATCTTAGCAATTTGCTCAGGGTTCAAAGGTCTCAAAAGGTGTATCTGCTTGTTTTTTCCTCAGCTCAGTCTGTGCACCAGGAACAGACAACAAAACAAAATCAGATCTCTTTTCAATCATAGTACAATTTTTAAGGAAGATGCTTGTCAGAAGAACCTGTTGTCTTCTGATTAGTTCAAAATGTATGTATCCTGAGGGAAATTGCCCTGCAGCAGCTGCAATACAAAGTTGGAACAGTGAAAATATTAGTAATGCAAAAAAAGTAAGCTGCCAATAAGGCAACACAGTATAAAATCTGAGATATGAGCAGTGTAGAATAAGGGTGCATGGTCTGTAATTCGTGAGTGACACTGACATTTGCATTTACACCTCTGTTGCAGTAAGTTAGTTAAATTTGCCAATTTCTTAAACAAAAAACCCATCCAACTATGTTTATGCACACACACACTATACACACACTACACACACAAAAAGAGTGGCTCTAATGTATTCATGACGATGTCGCCCTCAAGTGGTTGGGAAATAGTAGTTACTTCCTCACAGGAAACCGGAACGTAACTGAAAGTGGAAGCAGAAATTACAAAGTACTTAAGATTTTATCATTGAAAATAAATGCAGAGGATTATAGGATTATATTTGCAGTGGAAACAGAGACTTCATGAGGAGTTAACAAGTTGTCTTACCTCATTTTGTTGTCCCCATTTTCTGTTCACTGTGTAGAAACTTATATTAAACCTACGAAATAGAAAAACTCCAAAGGCAATTATAGCTTTGGATCATGTATTCTTGCTTCCTCTTTTATTCTTATTTTCATTTCCTTTTTTTTCTTAAACAACGATGAGACATCACCTAAGAGACGGGGTAACAGTAGTAACATCAGAACAAGGTTCAAAGTATGGTAAGAGGTCTACAATAAATACAATCAAAGTACTTCTGCAAACATGGCACAGATAATAAATAAATACTAGTGGTACGAATATGTGACAGATAAATTGATTCATAAAATAGAGCAGATACAGATAAATGCCTATAAAGCCCTTATTGATTGACAGATTGGGTGCGTCCCAAGTCTCTTATTTTATACTGCTAACTCCTAACTCCTTACTTTAACCGGAAGTCGTTCAAGGTCCGCCATCTTTAAGGCCGTCTCATGTCTCTTATCAGCAATCCTCACTCCTCACTCCTAACTCCTTAAATGTTTTCATAAGTGGGAGGGACTAAACAGTTAGGTTAGGTGGCTAGGTTAGGTGGTTAGCAGTAATTTTAAGAGACTTGGGACGCACCCCTCGATGATTGACTTGAGGTCGACAGCTGTAGGGTCTCCGTGAGAAACGTGCAGTTACCTACGTTATGTCGCCTGTAGGGGGCAGTGTCGTCGAGTGAGTAACACGGACGAGGTGGAGATGCGCTTGTTTTGTACACCAGAGTAACCCTGGATAATTTCTTAATGTTGACCCCACTCTGAAAATCCTATCGTGTCTACCCGTCCCCTAGACATGTCATCGTGTTGGCCATTCATTTTAGTCCATTCACCAAAATAAGAAATATGTGTTGCGGTATACTGCATATACACATACATGATGAGTGTATCAAAACAAGATGGCGGTAACGTTACATCTCCACTTTTTAACAGTGTATTTTCTCCTTAAGTGTAAAATAACACAGCTACGCATTCAGTCGCGTCAATATGATTGTGTTCTGAGTATATTTTATAATCAATCATCAGCTTTTTCTCCTATTCGACTATAGCACCCCCCCCCCCCCGGGCTGTCTTTTACAATAAAACATTCGCCCCACATATCCGCTGCCCCACGTGGCTCATGGCTGTTGCACAAAAACATCACGAGTGGCTGTTGCAGCTGTGGGAGCTACAAATACAGCACATGGTAGCGTTTGGTAGCTGCTTGTAGCGACGGACACCACCGGGCCCCAAACTCTGAGCCCGTTTCAGCTCTCAGTTTACACGTTAAAGCTGAACAACTTTTACATCGGCAACTGTTAGTTTTTAAACTCCAACAACTTTTTGTCAAGTTGTTTGTCCTCGTGCAGGGTTGTGCGCGAGCATTACACGGCGAGTTTGAGGACTTCTAAATAAAAAAAAACGAACAAACACTTGCCCCACTCCGCCTGCAGCAGCCACGCAGAAGCTAGCATGTCGACTGGCACAAAGGAAGTTAAGAGCTGCCCCATCCCTACCAGGGTGCTCACCCTGAAGGACTGGTCCCAGCTACCAGACTGTTACAGCCAGACACCCGGTGGGACCCTCTTCTCCACCACGCCTGGAGGTAAGACCTGAGGAGTGCTACGCTTTCTCTGTACATTTCTCGCGGCTTTATATTTGGTTTAAATTGTTTTCTGAAAAGCGTCACCTTACGGAACTTGCCAGAAAAAGTTAGCATTTTTCAATAGCTTAACCTCAACGGTGTGTGTATACGTGCAGAAGCTCATAGCTCAACCATGAGCTCTCGCGAGAGGCTGCAAACAATACAAACGTGCTTAAACCTTTCATTATAAGTATTAGTTTTCATTATTAGTGGTTAAAAAAATGGTTAGCTTGCCTCAACCTTGTAAAATTACCATTTTAAAGTGTAAATAATTTAACCAAAAACAGAATAAAGCTGGATAAATGCCTTGTTCCCACTCTGCACACTGACAGTTGGCTGCAGCTCTCATGTTGTCAACAAGTTTGGTGATCGCACGCGCTGTCTCCCAAGTTTGCTCTCGTTTGTGGATTTTGGCAAATTGAACCAAACAGTGGAATGAATATGTACTTTACACTCACACACAAGTAGTGCAAAATAATTATTTAAAAAAAAACGATTTTTTTTCCTTTACAATATTACAAATGCCATTGAAATAAACTCCACATAGTAACAGACATGTATATCTCTTTTCTGCTGATATTAGACTTGCATTAGACATGAATATTGGTATAAACATGACAAATAACAGCAGAACACAAACACACTGAGGTCTGAACACAGAGTCACTTGTTGCTGCATCGAAAACACTGACGTCTAAAGACAACAAGAACTGTCCAACCCGTGACTTGTGATTTAAAGGGTGTATGTGTCCATCTGCCAGAACAGTGATTGGCCTCTGCCTGGTGGAGGAGTTGTAGGCCGTCCTATCCCCGCTACTCTTTGCTTTGCATTTCAGGAACAGTAGGGAACATTCTGTACAAGTTAAGAGGAGGAAGAGGAGGGAAAGGAAATGTCTAATGCACAGGCACAGTAAGAAGTATTTATTAAAAAAATAAATAAATAAATAAAAAAGTGTGTGTGTATCCAGAATAGACAGCACTGGTAAACACAGCGTAGAAAGTTGCAATACAGAGTTTTGACTTGTGCTCCACTTTGTGTGCAACACATTCCACACTACAGGGGTCACACCATGTGTTGCTGGACTGGCCCCTTTTTTACATAACTGCTCCAATGCTGCCTTGCGATGTATTGCTTGCACTATAGCTTGCATTCCAGCCCCCTTTCCTCGCCCCAATTTTCTCTCTCTCTCTCTCTCTCTTTCTCTCTCTCTCTCTATCTCTCTCTTCCCCCTCTGCTACGCTCCCCTTTGTCCAGGATGAACTGCTCACCATTCAGTCATTACATAACGTGTTTTTCCTTGTAGCGAGGCTGAGCAGATACTGTACAGAGCAGCTCAAACTCCAATAAATAAGCAGTAGGACACTCCTTGACTTAGTCACGTCCTGGTCAAACTTATCACAACATGCCATTTATGACGCTGTTTTTCACTTGGAGATTACCTAAGTCCAGTGGGAGATAGACATGAGACGTGCCAAGTAGATTTCAGATGTGACAAGCTGCAGGGTTTTGTGGATCTTTGTGCTTCAGCCATGTCACCGTTGTCAGAAAACCTTGAGCAAAGTCGTTCTTGGATACACAGCTAAGCAGGTCACTTCTGCAGTCAGTGTTAAAGATTTCCAGTCGAGGAACGAACATGTGGCTTTAATCTCGAAGCCTCTTGGTTCAAAGAGAGAATGTTTTGTGCTCTGATTTCCAAGAACTCATTGCAGTGGCAGCCTTCAGCCCCCCTCCTCTGCGCGCACACAGAACCCTGCTTTCGCAACTCAAATCCCCTCCGGTAGAGGATAGTGATACTTAACTCCCCCGATGTGCACCTTGCCAAGATGCAAAGATGCTTTGTAATAACTAGGCTATCATATATTATTAGATATTCCAGCATTTGCTCTGTTGTGTTCAGAGCAGTCACTTCCCCTTCTATCAGGAAGTGAGATTTGATGTGAGTTTACTGCAGGTCAAACAGCAGATTTTCTCTTTTCTGCCAAACACAGGCACCCGCATCATCTATGACAGGAAATTTCTGTTGGATTGCCGAAACTCCCCTCTTGCCCGGACCCCCCCATGCTGTCTGCCCCAGATCCCAGGGGTGACGGTACCCGCCACACACCCCATGGGGAAACTGCAGGATCTAAAAGAGGAGGCAGAGGAGGAAGAGAAGGACATTGGTAAACATACACAACTATTGAGTTCTTGTTTACTCTGAGCTTGATTAGTTTTCTAGAGTTGACTTAAGTGGTAAACACACATACTCAAACATACGCCTGTGTCCATACACTGTCATGCTTTTTGTGGTTTTATGAAATTGCACATTTTTGGAGCCTAAACACATGTTTCATTATACAGAATGCTTTTCCAGCTCAATGGTTTTTTCTTCATGCACTTGCAACCCTTTTATTTCCACCATGAGTCGTCATTTCACGTTGACATGAGCACTCGGCGTGTGCTAATGCAGCGGATAGGCGCAGGATGTGTTCCTGCAGTGCCATGCGTACATTTTTGCAGCACAGCATTTGTGCCGTGTTGAGGGCTGGGACAGGAGTGCTCAGTCATTATCGGCATGTGTTAGTTTAGTCTTTCAGGGGCTGTGCCTTCATGGGTACACTTTTAAAACTAGGCCAGTGGCTTATTACTTGACCATTCACTACACATGTCATTCTGTATAGACAGGCTTTATATTTAAGGTTGATGGTGTCAGCTGTTAATTTCTTGCTGAGTGGTTAAGAAAGATATCAACAGTCATTTGGGTTTACTGAATTTTCTATGTTCTCATAGCCCTCTCAAGAGGATACAGTAAATTGTTGGAAATGAAAGACCTAAATGGGCTCATGGGCAAGTTGAGCCAGCTATTTATTGTCTGGCGAAATACATCAAACCATCAACATGTCCCTCTCCATTCCTCCTGTCAAACTAAACACCGTGAGGATTAATGTTGACCCCTTTTCTCCTCTGCCTCCCTTGTCTGGGTTGGTAAACACATAGGACATGTCATGCGGTCTGGATTTGCAACCTACACCCATTAAGTCAACTGTTTTTGTCTTTTTCTTGCCAGTTACGAATGCATTGATAAGGTCTGTACTGTGTCCTCTTCTCTGACATCCGTTAAGGCGTGGTTGTGCTCTGGATGCGAACACAAATGTTAACTGTTGGCTGATTGTCAACTACCTTCCCATTTTAATCTTAACTGTGTCTTGTCTTGTCTTGTTTTTCAACAGATGAAAACCAGTTTGAGATGGACATCTGAGCTCCAGTATTACCTCCTGTGGAGAGTTATTAGTTAAAACACCTCCAAGGTCATCAATGACTGTAATGTATTGCATATAAGGCTTTTTTTCCACCTTTTTTTTTTTTTTTTTAAATAAAAGCTTTTGTGAGGAACCAAAAAGAATGGAGAAAAGGTAGAAAAACTGTAGGGTGTTTTTGACCCTAAAAAAGTGTGCTAAGCCAAGCAATGGTATTTAAAGGGCTGATTGGTTGCTCACTCACTTCAGAGCTGCAGCAGGATTGAAAAAATCCATCTTGATTTCACTTTTTTTTAATCTTTTGTAAATAACATTGTACAATGTAGCCTATTTTTTTAAGTTGGGGAATATAAAATGATTACATTAAGACATGTAGAGTTTTTCACTGCAGGCATCAGTTGTTTTGTTGTATTTCCTCCCAAAAACGGATGGCTAACAAGTGTCTCCAGATATTGGGGGTCAGGGCCTACTGAAAATCAGCACCTACTCTTGTTTTCTATGGAGGGAGAGCTGAAATGTGAATAATTTCAAATAAAGGCTATTCAAACTGTCAGCAATGGTGTGTGTGTATTTTTATTTTTTTTGTTAAATGTATGAATAATGTTTAGGATGGGGTTATTCTTCATATCTATGATGTAAAGTATAATAAAAACACTGAATTATGCAATCTTTTTGCATTGAAGAGTGCCATACTGATGTGACGAGCTTCACCATCAACATCCAGTGTATGTGACACCATTAATACATGTAGTATTTAGTGGGAAAAATGCCTCATGTAGTCATTAACCTGCTGTTTTCACAATTTCTAGTCTTCTTAACCAAATTTTAAGTTTTGCTTTTTTTAATTAAGTGTTTCATGACATGAAACTTTGGCCCTTAAAGCTCACTGCTTGTATTTTCTAAGAACATACAGGGCAAATCTGTAGTCTGTACCTAATGTACACTTTAACTAGGAGGAGCTATTCCTCCTTAAGAACCTGTGTAGCACCTTGTATAACAGGAACACGTGGCCACAGAAACCTAAATGTTAAGGAGTTGCGTAACTGTCATGTATGGTGTGGTATGTTGTTATGCACCAGTAGAGCGTACTTCCCTCACTGAGGCAGACAGAGTTGGCCCATCTGGGTTGAACTGATTAAGCAGCTAAGTTATTAGCATTGAGGTCAAACATCTGCATACTTAATGTTACCAAGATGGAATATTAAGCAGTCACATATGTCTTAGGAGATGTGCATCTGATCATTTGTGACCAAGTCTGCTAAAACGAAAGCTTTTAATGCTAATTTTGTAATATTTTTTAACAAGCACATGGTGGCTACACAGGGCTGCACAGACCCCTGCACACTGTTTTCAGCCTCTCACACTCACCAGGGTTGGAGCTAGGTATGCCTGCTTGTTCCAGACACTGATCTGTAGATTAGGGAGGCTGACTGTAAGAGTGGGTCTGGTCTTAAGGAATGAGGTCAGCTGCAGCTCAAAGGCCAGGCATATTGAAACCCATCTGCAATGCTGGGGTGGGGTGACAACTGCTGGTATTTGACCAGGCAGTTATTTCAAATATGTCATTGTGGATTTACTGTATATCTGTGAGTTATGCTGAGACAGATATGGCCTCAAAACTTGGGTTTTAAAGCTACAGTATTGCTGATGTCAAGGTGCATCTTCCAGTGACAACAGTGCAACAGGACTCTGTGTGGCGACATGACTAAGTTAGTGATGTGGGTCAGTCTGCTCAACTGGTCTCGTCCCATGACCGTGCAGGTGTGACT
The DNA here is from genome assembly GCF_041903045.1 of Epinephelus lanceolatus. Classification (NCBI taxonomy): domain Eukaryota; kingdom Metazoa; phylum Chordata; class Actinopteri; order Perciformes; family Serranidae; genus Epinephelus; species Epinephelus lanceolatus. Next base: position 15,541,993 of record NC_135740.1, read on the forward strand.
GTTAAACTTATCCGACTTTTGGCCTAAAGTGCTGTGATTTACATGGTTTTATTTATGATTAGACTCATAACCGGTTTAAACATGCTCAGTATTTGGCCCATCACAGTTCCTCGAAGAGCATGCAAAGTAAACTTGCTATGCGCCGTCGTGTTAGTGCACCCTACAGCAAATACTGGAGCCAGACGCACTGCATTGCATATTGATAAGATAACTTTTTTTTTGCCAATGTCAGGGTAATATTCAATCACTGGGCTGTTTTTGTAAAACGTGCTGATTGACCTGCATGCACTGTTTGAACAAGTTTGTGTGTGTTTGCACTAGGTTGCACGTGACAACAAGGACAGGTGACTGTGAAAAATGCCACATGCTCTTGTTGTGTAGTTTTGAGGGATTTCCTATCTGGCAGAGGGGGAGGTATGAAACTGAAAACGATACTCAAATGTTTTTGGTGACACATGGTGAGGAGTGGGTTATTTTATCTAAATGCACATTAACTGGTACACCTGATATAGTCATCCCGTGTCATTCTGGGATGGGTACCAGTGTACAAACACAGTTTTTATGTGCAGATTAAAAGGGGTGAGAGCTGTTATATGCCACAGGTGTATATAGATTTATACACAGACATTTGATTTGATTTCTACTACACCTCCAGTAGCATGATTAGAACTAACAACAAATTCCCTCATCCTCAACAATTGGCCTTCTGACCTAATAAAACCAAATGATTAAAAACTAAATCAACATGGGGTAAATCATAAGCTTAAGGGACTTTTGACTGGCTAGATGTAAAGGGCACAAATGCACACGTATCATTGTGATTACAGGTTTAAAGTTTGTTCACTTGGGTCAAAAACTCTCAAACGTATGCAAAATCCCTCACACATCTGCACAGTAGTATGAAAGCCACTCTCTCTGTGTTGTAGATACTGTGTCATTTATTGTCATTGTACACAGGGTACAACAAAATGCAGTTGTAGTCTCTTTATTACAAGAAACAAAAACAGTAACATTCTTGTATGAATTCACGTCAGGAGGAATGTAAACAGCAGCAGCAAAAACACACATGCCACATACGGTAATTTGCCATTGGTCATTGTCAATAATTCCAAACTGATACATGGGATTATGTCCCTCTGCAGCAGTGGTTGCAGAAGTTCCAGTGCTCAAAGTGGGAGATCCTTGCTGGCACGTTTTTCACTGGGCATGTGACAGTGACACATAAGCTTGCCAGTAACTTGCTAGACAAGGTATGTTAGACATTACTAAGGTAGGGCCAAAAGTATGTGCAAACTGGCATTTGACAAGGTTTATTTTATTGTCTAGAAATGTGCTGCGTTGTGCAAACCCCCATATTGTTATACTGTGAGAATGACAAAGTAATTCCATATATTTCTGAGGTTATATTTGTCATAATTTCACAAAAACAATAAAGTATTTAGTGCTATTTAACGGCATCGCACAACATTGAAGCCAAATAGTGACCAAAAATGTATAATTGTGACAAAAGGTTCTGCTTGCTCATGATTTGAAATGCTTAATCTTGGCTTGTAGAGAACCAGTCAATGGTTTGACTGCCATACATCCACAAAATGTTGTTTTGGATCATTTCTGCCTCGCACCACTGTAAACAACTTCGCTCCTGACCACCCCATGCCTTCCCTCTGAGTTTCAATGAACTCTTGCTCTATTGGCCTTCACCACAGACAAACTATTCCCCCTTTTCATCTCCATCCCCCTCCCTCAGCCCCCCGCTCCCCCTCCACTTTCCCCCTAAGAGGGGTGGGTAGAGTCGGCAGGCGGACGAGGCTCTATTTTTGTCAGCTGCTCCTGCTGAAGCCATGGGTACAAGCTTGGGCTGAATTGCCCGGGTGACGATGTAAACAGACACTCACACACGCGGCCTGCTCGGTCACATCTATCATGTCAGGGTGGGGATGAGGACTGAGCCAGACTGCATGTTTGTGTATGCATGGACCCACGTACTCAATTTCAAATGTACACTACAGTCACACAGACACATTGCAAGAATGAAGTTTTTAAGTGTGACTTTTGTTGAGTAGATGATATTGTATTCCTAGATGTGCTGCACTTTATTAGCAGCTTGTGTCTCAGATTTGATTTCACTGTGTTGGATTACACCAGATTCACAGACAAATACAGTGTATGTCATCACTGGTTTAATCATTCTAGCTCCTGTGGACAAGGTTTGCAACATAGGACTACATAAAGGTCTTAAAGTGTAGAAAATTACAAGAAACACTTTCACAAAACTTTTAAATTGTCCTTAGAGAACTAAACCCACATTGAGAGCAAACCTTGGCCATGCTCACAATAAAACAGATTGCGTAGAGTGACACTGCAGAATATTTTTTGTGACCATGTATTTGGTTCAATCTTATGATAGAGCTAAACATTCCTTTGCTGCTCCGTGCAGAATCTCTGATATGTCTCACAGAACGGTCTCAGATCAGTCTTTTGACAGCTGCTGCAAGGCTATTGCCTAATGTGTCACCAGTAACAGTACCTTTCACCAACATGTTTTCCATGCATGACTTAGTTTGTACCAGCTGTAAATATAGCTTAGTGTGTGTATATGTCAAAGGTCAGGTCCTTCTTTCTCAGGAGCACCCCTGGCCTACAACTCTGTCTATTGTTTTAGGCCAGCTATTGTACAAACATACTGTGCAAGCTGGTATCACATGTTGCTACACGGTCTGGTATCACCTTGCAGAACAGAAAGACCGATTCCTTTTAAGCTCTGTCGATGGCAGCTGTAAAGCCGGCTGGCTGCTGGTATGCCACTATGTTCACACTGGACTCATGTAGTGTCATGTCAGATAAAGGAACCGAGATGATGTTTCACAACCCTGTGAAATGCCCCTTGTATGTGTGTGCAGTACATGTGCATGGGTGCCTTCAATGGATAGCTGTACAGTGCTGGACCTAACACCCATCCGCCTCACACTGCCCCCCGACATCTCTTCTACCACTGGCTTTTATGTGCTGTATACACTATGTGCACTCACAATAAAGCAAATACTGCAAATGCATGTGTTTGCACATGTGCGCACGCGTGCCTCACTCTGTCTTGTCACAGCCAACCTGAAAAGAGCAGAGACACTGACACTGAGTTAAAGCTGGACATGTGCAGAGAGGCCCAGGAGCCATAACTCTTTCTTGTCATAACAGAAACGGAGCAGACTCACTCAGATAACGTCTGCTCTTCTAACACAACATATTACAGCTACACATGCATAGTATTGGGACACTGTAACACAGATTCTTCTCAAGCATTTTGTTGATTTAAAGGCATTCAGTCCCTTTGTTGTAAGCTTGTCTTTAAATGGAAGCTTTGAATTTTAAAATGATAATATTTGTTTTGCAGCAAAACAGATGAAATGTATATTTCGTTTAAACCAAGCAATGTAAGTGCTCCCCCATATGCTGATTTTATGCTGGAGGGCCTTAATCTGAGTGGCATGTGATGCTAATAATTACATTTACCAAAAGAAAAATAAAGCAAAGACATTGGCACATATATTAGCCCACACAAGAAGAGTCAACAGCCTGTTCATTATAGTGCAAGAAACAACAACCTGCGCCTCAGAGAAGAATAGACTGGTAGTAGTCTGACATCTGCTGGAGGAAAAGCAGTAATGCACCTTAGCCAAACAGGTGCATTAAACACAATGATGTATTTAAATAAGAGAGCTTCAAAATGTTTTTTCATTTATATATACATAATTCTCTTAATTAATATAACATAATATCTCGTGTTTTTTTAAAACATCTAAGAGCTGTAACTTTCCATAAGCTTATTAAAATCAAATTCCAAGGCAGCTAGGTCACGAATCAATGATTAATTTTTATTAGTCACCCACCTTGGCTGTCTTCTCCCCTCTCGCACTTATGTCGTCACCGACTCGGTGATGTAGGCCCATTTAATCTTTTATCTAGTCAGATGACCAGGAGTCACTGCTTTTTTCCCCTGACGTCCCTCTGGTCATCGCTCTGCCCTGTGATTGGACGCCACCAGCAGCGACTGCCGCAGCGGCCAATCCCGTCCTTTGTTGCCCACGAGCACTCCCCGTGCCGTACCCTTCAAATGACGTCACGTCCCGCAAACGCGGTACGCACTCACTGGGTCTCTGGACAGAAGAGCGTCGCTCATTGCGGTAAAAAAAAAAAAAATAAACATAGTAAACACTAAAGACAGAGGGAGTTTCTTTTCTACACCGACGTTGCTGCTTTAAACAACATAGGAGGATACTATTTATTCACAGGTAGGTGGTCCAACCGGTACCCTAACGGCTATTGTGTTGTTAGGAGCGTAGTCATCATGAACTTAGGGGGCTGGAGAACTGAAACTGTGGGTTGTGGCCTGCAGGTGCAACTTCTATCCGACCTATGTTAGTAATTTATAATATTTCTTAAACAACATATTGATAACCTAACTAAAAATGTACGTTAAAATATACTAAGACTTCCACAATACACAATACCACTGATATGAGTGGACCGTTAGCTAGGCTACATTAAGCTAGTATGGTAATATTTAGCTAATAAACTAGCTTAATAGCCGAACTTAAATTAATGTAACGCGGCTAAATGTCACCTTAGTGTATAGCAACAAAGACTTTGGTTATTGTTACGGAAATATTCGTTGTTCTGTCAGTCTGTCGTGACTTAGCTCGGTCCATATGTTTTCCTTCGTGTGTGTTTGTGTGAGAAAGCTGTGGTTCTGATTCTTCCTAATTAGGTCCAATGGGGTGTCTTACATACACCCTTCAGTCCAGTGGTGTCTCTAGATGGAGAGAAGGTAAACACAGGCTGCCAGGCTACAGAGCTGCTATGTAACACGGCCTGTGTAAGAGGCACAGTCTCAGGAAAATGAAGCTCTTTTTGTGTAACAGGCCAGCACAGTCTTGTGCCTCAGCTTTGCCTGTTTAGGCCATATTTTTGTGTCAACACACTGTTTTTTTTTCTTGTATAGGATAAAGGGAATACAGCTGCATTTTAGTTGTGCAACCCTGTGTTGTGTAATGACAATAAGTAACTGAAATGAAGTTAAAGATGGCATCACATGGTCAATTTCATTAGTACTATACGTTTTCTTTGTGAACTTCTGCATAAAAAAGGGAACCATTTTAATAAAAGCACATTCTCACAGTATCCTGTCATATCATTACACTTGGCATTTACTATATATCAGTTTAACTACAGACACTAATGCTGGCAGCTCTGACCTGGTTTACAGAGTTTAGATTTGTTCGATCAATTGCCTCCTTTGTCCTGCTCTACAGAGGTATTGTTTTGATGGAGGTTAACAACTTCCACCCATTGTACATTGTTGAAGGCTGCCATTAAAGTAACATATGTTAGTGAACTGGCTTCGCCTGTTTACTCCTTTGATAATATATACAATGCCATTGTCGGAGGGATTAATGGATTCAGAGAAATCTCAGGTGCACTGTCTGTGTGTCTTTACCTGATAATATCACCATGATGCTGTTGTGGAAACATTATGTGAGCTCACTCTTTTATTCTTGCAGTCCAACAGGAAAAACAAATGACAAACATGCAAATGAACATGCACTTAGTCATACAGTAAACACACATGCAAACTGTGCAAGCCTACATATGACAGACCTGTGAATCACTTGTCATCGTTACTTAATCTGATACCAAGGACTGGTGCAGATTTATATGGGTACAATAAAGGCCAACGTGTCCTACAAGGTGAACTTTGATGCTGTAGACATTCTTAGTGGTGTCAGATTACTCATTATCGGTAAGGTCCCTTTGAAAGAAGCCCTTTCTCAGCCTTTAGCCAGTAATGTAACACTCTTGTGACTTATGTGAATGACTTATACGGTGGAACAAAGATGCAACAGCCATCAAAGAAGCTTCACTGTTAACAGGGAGAGAGAGAGAGAGAGAGAGAGAGAGAGAGATCTGATAATTGTGTTATTTTACTAGTCCTTGCTGCCTTAAGGTACAACAAAAACAAACCATTAGGGATCATTCTGTTCCTCCTGGAGCATGGTAACCATAGTTACAGAGGCCTTGCCATCTGTCAGCAGCTTTAAGAACACCTTCAGGTAGTGAAATGTCCAGCCATCTTTTGAAAAGCACCGCACAGAGAAGCTTACTGCTGATGATGTAGTAATTGTGACTTAATACAACATTAACAGTTGTATTTCTTCTATTTCCCCTTGGGTCTATTTAATGTTACACTGTCACGGTGTTGAGAAATGCACTCTTATTATTAGGTATACTCTAACTAGGAGCCATCCTTGTACCTGGTTGTTAAATTATTACCAAATTAGGTAATCAGAGACATTAAAATCAGTTGTTATACTTTGGACCTAATAAATATAGTGTTGTTTCTTCCTGTACAGATAAAGGCATTGGTGTCTACCAATTCGAGACGTGCCTCTTGACGCATTTCAGTTTACAGCTACTGCATTGCTTTGTTATAGGCAGTAGATTGCATGTGGCTGAAGAAGCTGAGCAGAGAGGAGTTGGAGTGCTATTTAGATGTTTATAGTGTACATATACAACTTGACAAAGGAATCCTGGGAGGCCTAGCAGAGATGCAGTTTTCCATCTGGCCCACCCTCCTTTGTTATGGCTGTTCTACATGAGCAAATCCAGTGATGAAGGCAAGCATGAGGGTTGTGATGGACCCGGATCTGCCTTATCAAAAGCTATTAGTGAGAGGTTGGGAAATGCATTTCCTTCTCATGAGGTCTAGAGCGGAACAAATAACTTTAAGACTCCAAGCTGATCACAAGCATTTATTCTAAACAGCCTAGAAATTAAGACGGTTCCTGAACAGGCGACAGAATGAAAATCTTTAATCCCCTAGTGTTCTGTTCATCTCACACATCACACGGAAACTACGAATGTGTGATGTTGATCGTTCGACATGTCGCCCTTCATGTTTGTGTGTCTTTGTTTCTGAGTAAAGAGAAAGTGTGAAGTACAACCAGTACAGGCCTGTCTGGTCACTGCACTGTCTTTCTCTCTCCCACAGTTCGCTTGATTAGCCTTACCCTGTACACTGTGAAGCTGACTCCTCCATTTGTTAAGTCTGTGTGTGAACAGGAAGAAAATGGTGCTTATCTCCGGTAGGACTGATGTGGGTTGTGATTGACTATTGACTCATAAGACAACCTCAGCAAGCAAGAAAAATAATATGCAGTGCTTGTCTTTCCTGTGTGGCTGTGGAGAGCATGGTTGTTTGCCATATGAGACTGCAAAGACAGGAACCTGCAGGAGATGAGTTGAGGGATTAAGGATCAGCTATATGCTGTGTGCTTTCTGTTCTGGGAGACAGTTGCATCATTTCTGTGCCTGCCTGAAAATGTTCTGTTCTTATATCAGGACTCAGAGGAATTCATTGTCTAATGTGACTCTAGAGGCTGAATTACACACACGCACACACACACACACATGCACAGACACTCATTTACATTTCTCTGTGGTCCATACAATACCACACATTTCTCTGATCTTGAAATAGACTTAAGGTGCATTCACTGCACACCGTGATGATAGATTGTTGTTTGAGCTTTACGGTATTATATATCAGGGATGGGAATCAAAAACCGGTTCCAAATTGTTTGATCCATTGGAATCATATGCCTCAGAGTTTATCATTTCCTTTTTATCAGTGCCAGCATGCTTTCTGACGGTTACCACTGCTTCCCAACTTAGCAGCGTGTCAGTAACAACGGGTAAATATCCTGTGTTGTAATAACATTAGAAACATGCAGGCAGACATAGCAGATTTTTTCTATGACTAAGAAAATCTAAATGAAAATAAATTTTATCCAAACATTCTCTCATTTCATCTACACTGTGTTCAGACTCAAAGATGATAAAACAGTTGCACTGAGGCTAAAAACACATTTTTCCGCACAGAAAATTGATCAGGAATCAATAAAGAATCAGACAGATAAACTGTACATGTGAATACTTATGTATGAGAGTATTTAAAGTATGTATTTTTTTATTGTACAGCCCATATCTGCATAAATAGAGAAAAACCAGTAACACTAATTTCTAGTATGCGGCTTGGGCACTCGACTTGTATTCTCCTCATTGCACATCAGTACTGTCATTGTTAAATACAAAATTCATCCTCCACGTGTGTTTACCGCAGTGTTTACTCAGCAGACTTATTAAAATGAGTAAAGTGTCACTATTTAACACCATCACTCATATTTTCTTGTTATTCAGGTGATTGTTCGACCCAAAGATGAATTTTGAGCAGCCCCCTCCATACCCAGGCAGTGGCCCCACTGCTCCAGGCTACCCAGCCCAGGGCCCACCTCCCCAAGGCTACCCACCCCAGGGTTATCCTCCACAGGGATACCCTGTGAACATGGAGCAGCCTAATCCATCTTACCCTAACTACCCTGCTGGACCAATGGGCCCCGGAGGTCCTTATCCTGGCCCAGGACAGCCTCCCTATGGGTACGCTGGACAACCACAACCACAGTTCGGCTGGCAGGGGGGACCCCCTCCTGGACCCATGTACGGGGAAGCTCCCAAAAACACAGGTGAGCAATAACACACGTCAGAGATTGATGCACATATGTACGGTATAACAGTGTCAGAACAGAATGGTTGGAGGGCCAGTGGTGATATGAGCAGTGCTATCCTAAAGGACAAAGTGCTGACAGGGAATAGTTAAGTCATAGAACTGTGAAAGGGTTTGCCATAGTGAATGCAGGCTTTTTAAAATATAGTGTCAGGTAGCCAAAATTCACAAATAGAAAGAGGCTCTTCATTTGACCAAATACTTTATTTTTGAGCAAAAATTGCTCAAATGTGCTAGCGTGTTTACCAGCAGGTGATCACTTATAGCTGTTTGAGCTATTACAGTGTTATTGAGCTTTTTGTGCCCAAGACACACCAAACGGGAGCCGAAATCTCAAGGCACACCTGTAATTATATCTGTGCACAATAGCTTCAACATGCGTGTTATCACTCTTATCACAACATAAGACAATAAAAATAAGACAGGTAGCTTTTGTGATACTGTCTACTGACAGTTTTTTCTTTTCTTTCGGTGGTAGGTCGTCTTCCCTGGTGCTTTGTTGTAATTTACTCTGTACAATAAAGAGATCCATTGTCCCACTCACTGCTTTCTCCTTTTAAATGTTATCATCCCTCACACTGGCTGCCAATCAGGGCTTTTGATGTGTCACACACTTATAATTCCCACGCACACACAGTGAGGTTCCCTGCAAAGGTTTTTAAATTAAATTCAATTAAATTACAGTTTTTTAGCTAGTTTGCTTCTTTGTCAGGAAATGGGTGCACACAACATGCTGATAGAGTCAATTAAAATTCATTCATAACTATTTGTATAGGCCCAGTTGAATATTGCAATAATAATGTGTGGTTATCACAAAATCCTGCGGCTGACCTGCACTGGCATCACAGCACATCATATGAGAACCACTGATCTAATAGAGACTAGACCAAACTGAGTTTGGGTTTGATCGTGTTGTTATGTGAGATATTACTGAGTAAATTGCAGTCAACATTTAATAGTTATTGATGACTAACATTTGCTGTCTTTTACAGTATCATTTAGCTGTGCCCTCTTCAGTATCTGATATTTTGTCAGCAAGACAGTCTGAGCAGCGGAGGTGGAAGTCTTTTGCTCTGCAACAGAAATAGAAAAGTAATCTATATCGGAGGGATCCTTACTTGTTGTTAAAAAAAAAGTCATTTTGTTTGTATGAATATTCATAATGATACAGTATAGTGAATATTGGATATTTATAACATTTTTGCATTGTTTAAATCAACAATTTCTCAAAACCTTAAATCAGCCTGTCCACACCTATGTCTGTCTGTTGGTCTCATGACCCATGCCTTGCAGGTTGTCGCAGTCTGTCTATATTGTCCCTATAAAGCCTTTTTCATAGAAGACATAGTAGGAAAAGCACAGGTATAAATGATAAAATTAATGATGGTTGAATATCATCTAGCTGCTTTGGTTTCAGGGTCTTTTAATACTTTAATAAAACAGAGACACAATAATGTTATTTAACTACGACAAGTGAAAATCCCTACTGGTAAAAAAAATCCTATTATTTCCACTATCAGTTAATCTGCCATTTATTTTTCTAGGTGAGCTAATTTATGATTCATTTGGTTAATAAAACATCTAAAATTTGTGATAAATGCCCAAGATGTGTTGAAATTGCAGACACACAAAGATATTCACTTCACTGTACTGTGAAACAAGGACAAGAAGAAAATCCTCACAGCTGAGGTGCTGGAACCACCAAATGTTTCTGCCCAAAAAAAAACAACTTTAATGTTAAATCAGTTATCAAAAAAGTTGCCCATTCATTTTCTGTCTGTTGACTAATTGATTGATGAATGAATTGTTTCAGCAACTAGTACTGCAAAAACGCAGCACCTGTCAGCATGTAGAGTAGGCAAATTAAGGATAAAAAAGTGAGAAGTCAAGCCAGGTTTAAGATAAAAGGTGTGTCAGTGCAGTAGCACCTCCCAACTGAGCATCCAGAACGGAGTGTAGCACAAGCTGTGAAACAAAAAGCACACATGGTGTGGTAAAATATTCAAAATGAATATGCAAAGAGAACAGTGGAGCTTCCAGAGAACACAGTTAACACCTTTATGTATTAAAGCGCGCAGTGAGGTGTTACTGCTCGTGTAACTGATTTAAGATAAGCCTTTTCTGGCTGATCAAAGGAGAGTGTTCTGCTATCGAGATCCCTGCTTCGACTTATCTCGCTAGAGACATTCATTATTTAGTAGTGGCCAATTATTAACCAGTCATATCATTATCAGAGTTCAGCGTGATAAGTGATCAGCTAGCTTCACTTAATCTTTTGACCAGGAGCCGGTCACCGTGGTAACACACTCACCTATGTCATGAGTCACTGCACCTGGTTGTTAAAAGCTGGATGACTGTTTCCTTCCACATGAATGATTAATCACAAACACAGAAGGGGAGATGTATTCATTCAGGCCCTTTGTTTGACTTGGTTTTTCATCGTGTGTGGGGAACAGATGGTAAACTTCACATATGGGTAACAATCCTTTCACGACTTATTCAGATGTATTGACTGAAGGCGGAGTAAAGCCACTGCTGTACATGTGAAGTTAAAGGGAAATGCCTCGTTGGGAGCACGGAGGTGTGGAGTTCTGAAAGCTCTCATTTCATTGGTTTAATGATACCTCAAAGCAGTGCTAATGTTACTCAACTGTAACGCTGTCTGATCATGGCTCTGGGCTGCTATGGTATTACCATGGTGACGTGCCTCCCATGATGAACATAATTAGAGGAAAATCAGAGCGGGCATGGTTACACTTGAGCTCACCGCTGAAGACTTGACGGTGAATTATCTCTGGTTTTCATGCAATTCCAGAAAAGGAATCACTAATTGCTTTCTTTAAATTGTCTGCCATTCTTTTCCCTTCTCTCCTATACCACCTTCTCGACCCTTTTCTTTGCTCCTGCGCTTCTCTGTCCCTCTTTTTTTTTTTTACACTCCAGTGTACGTGGTGGAGGACAGGAGAAGAGACGACACAGGAGACACATGCCTGACAGCCTGCTGGACAGCTCTGTGTTGCTGCTGTCTCTGGGACATGCTGACATAACTACTCCCCAACTGTTCACCCCCATTACCCCCTTGCCCCCTATTTCTGTGCCTCAGGCCCCAACCACCCTCCTCCCCTACCCCAAATCTGCCTTAAACCGTGCACTCCCTTAAAACCACCTCCTCCATTTCCTCTACAAGTCTTTTCCCTCGTCTATAAATAAAAGCCTCGATCCCATATGGAAGTCTCTGTCCGGAGCCATTTACTCTACCTTGACAAGAAGTCCTCAGCGCTGACTGACTGACTCTGTCCAGGGGCTACTCTGTAGCAGCTTGTAACTGAGCTTCTAAACATAACCTGAATTTCAGGCTCTTCGCTGTAATCTTACACTAATACACCACAGGCACAGACACACACACACACACACACACACACACACACACACACACACACCACGGTAAATACACACACACACAAACAGTATACTTGGATCTCAGGCTCATCTAGTGTGAGGCTCTTTGGCACTTTATGACGATTACCTCTGTAAGATACTACTCCTGCCTGCCCTGTTAACCATCTCCAACCTTCCCTAACCCTCCTCTTCAGCTGTGCTACTTCCCATCGCCAAAGGCAACCCCCTTACTCCAGACCCTCCCCTATAACCCAAAGGCCACCCAGACCCCGGCTGTTAATGAGCCACAGGGCACTCTTAAAAAGCTGATGCTTGAAATGTATCCCTTTCATTTGCACAGAAGCTGTTTTTGCCGACGTTAATGTCTTCAGGTGGAATCAATAAGTGGAATGCATTTTTAAAGATGACACTGATTTATGTTTGATTACTGTTACAGTCGATGGCCACAATTTTTTTTTCATGGTAATCTTGATATGAGAAAAAATATTCCAATGTTATTTTTATTACATACCTTGGAGATAAAACTGAAAATCTGAAAAAAAAAGTTGTGATTGATTACACAAGAAACCAAATGACCTGTCAGATGCCTTTTTTTGCTTTGGATGAGAAACTTGCATTAAAATAACTTATTCCCATGAAATGGAAGACTTTGTCGTTTGTGTATTTTTGGGGGGGGATTGCAGTCTGTGTGTGTGAGGGAGGGTAAAAAAGAGAAGGGAGTATAGATCAGTATACTGTAGCCGCCGGGGCCTGGCCTGATCCATTCAACTATTTATAACACAGCTGCTAGTGCAGGATGTTGGTTGCAACATGGCTGCCTACCTGATGTGTTAGCAATATGTTTCACTAACGCCAAGCCAAGTAAAACTTAAAACCAGGTACAGTTTTAAAACTGACAAGAGAATGAAGTACAGGATGTGGAGGATTTCTACTGCACAAAGGCAGTGGTGAAAACTAACTAAGTACATTTACTTGTACTTCACTTGAGTGATTTAATATTATGCTATTTGCTACAATTAAGATGGGGAATATTATACTTTTTACTATACTACATTTATCCTACAGGTAGAATTACTAGTTAAACTAAAAAAATGGTTTATGAGGTTAGTGGATAACACTTAAAATAATTAAGTTTTTCCAGCATAAAAAAAAAATGTTTGTTACATTGCCATATTTTAGTCAGGTTTTTTTTTTGCATTTTTAAGTTGGATGGAATCAAAATTAATAAATTAGAATATATTAAATAAAATAATTCTATCACTAAATATCACCACAAGTTTTAGATAAATATTAAATTGGTTCAACCTAATTAATAGTTTTTCCATGGTGAAGGCAAATCATGTGGGTTGTACTAATTTAACTTGAGTTTATCTGAATATTAAAGACTCATAGGATTGACTCAATAATGTCAGAGTTGGAACTACTTAAAAAGATGCATGCAAATTGTTACCTTAATTTTTTTTTTAAGTTGAATGAGGGAATCATTTTTTAGACTGATAGTTTTCAGATTACATTTTACAAACAAAACAAAAGGATCGTTTTATAAAATATGATGTATTGCTATAAATTTATCTACCAACATGAAGAATTAAATAGTAAAGTTACTGCTTAGATGTGAACATGAACAGGGGTCATTCTGCATAATGAATACTTTTCATTTCTGAAGTACTTTTTGTTGCTGATACTTAGTTTTATGTAAGTAAAACTCTGTATACAGGACAGCACCACATTTTGGTTTTCCCTGGTAGTGTGCAGTTGGTTTTAGAGCTGTTATCCTGAAAAAAAGCTTCCTGCTGCAGCCAAAAGCTAAGCTGTGAGACCAAAACTGTCAAGGCTAATATTTTTGTAGCCTTCCCCGAATGTGTGCTGACACAATAGGCCTTTTTCATGTTAGACTTTTTTTTCGTGAATATATATATGAATATTATCATAATATACATACAAGTTTTTACCCCTCTTCACATCCTTCCCAGCCTCTCCTCCCATGACCTTCCCATCCTCCCTCCTTCCCCTGGAGGCCTCACAGCAGACATTTTGACTCATCACAGTAGGAAAAGCGCCAGTATAGATAATATTAATAATAATAAAATTATTGTTATTGCATTTAGCTGCTTTGATTTCAGTCTCACTGTCTGTCTCACTGGGACACTTGAATAGAACAGAGCCATCGTCGGTGTTATCTGTAACACCTGTGCTTTTCCTCCATCAGCCAAAATGGCTGCTGTGAGAAAAAACCTGTCGTGTCCCTGAGCTGTGCAGGCAGTTCCTTCAAGCTCACGGCTTGGCTCCAATGTTGATTGTCAGCTGTGAGGCCTTTTATATGGAAGGGCGTGTGCCTTCCCAAATCATCTCCAGTCAATTGAAGTGACTGAAGGCGGACTCCAGACTTGGTGTAGAAACATCTCAGAGATGAGCAAGAGAAACTGAAGGTCCTGAGCTAAATTTCAGCTGTCATAGCAAAGGGTCTGAATACCTATGTCATTGTAATAATATTTATGTTCTTTTTCCCCTTTTTAACTCTAAAATCCTGTTTTTCACAGTTTTAAGTTAAAGATCTAAGACTTTTTTATGCACACAAAAGACAATTCTCTCGAATGTTGGTCGCAAATGTGTTAAATCTGTGTTAGCAAGTTGCTTTTTCCAAGATAATCCATCCATCTGACGGACGTGGCATATCAAAATGCTGATTAAACAGCATTATTACTACACAGGTTTGCCTTGGCATGGTCACAATAAAATACCACTCTACAGTGTGCAGTTTGATTGCACAACACAATGCCACGGATGTCACAAGTTATGAGGAAGTTTGCCATTGGCATGCTGACTGCAGGAGTATCTACTAGAGCTGTTGCCTGAGAACAGAATATTCATTTTCATTTCACCACCATAAGCCTCTGTTCTGTCGTTTTCTGTGAATTTGGCAGTACATTCAACCAGCCTCACAACTGCAGACCGTATGTAACCACACCAGCTCAGGATCTCCACGTCCAGGGTCTTCACCTGTAAGACTGTCTGAAGCCACTCACCCTTTACGACATCTTGAGACCCATTTGTCTGCTACCGTGACCTCATTTAGCAGCATGACAATGCACCACCGTTACGTTGCAAGAATCTTTACACAATTCCTGGGAGTTGAAAACATCCCAGTTCCTTGCACGAACGTCTTAGATCTTTAACTTAAAGCTGTGAAAAATGGGAGTTTGAGTGAAAATGAATTTGAATGATTTCAGCATTTTACTGAAAAAAAAAAAAAAAAAAAGCGGAGTGGTCTGAATACTTTTTGAATGCACTGTAGCCATGTAATTCATAGTTATTATAAAAATACCACTTCTTACACGGCTGAGAGGGGATGAGGCATCTCTGATTCAATAGAAAATGATGGCTTATCTGTAAGCACTTGGAGTTAACAGGCGTAATTGTAATGGCTACTTAAAAGCACATCAGAATCGATGACCAGTCAGTGTCGAAAATATTAGCCCCTACGTGTATGTGTGTGTGTTCAGAAAACTAAGCAACATGTTTGAAGAGAGGTGGTACAGTAGCTGTGTGTGGGTGTTACTGGCATGCCATCAAGACATCAGTGTCACTTACGTATTAATTTCTTTCAGTTCAGAATATCCGAGGCATCTGAAGCCGCAGCACTATTAATAAAGAAAGAAAAAAATGGCTTGTTTCAATCAATAGAGCTTTTTTTTTTTCTTCTCGCGGTATACCAACAACACTCCAAAGATTGCTTTGAAATGCAACCAATGTTAATGTATGCCATTCAAGTGTGGTGGAAGTTGCCGCTGTAGAGAGAACATCAATCATCTTCAAACACACAAAAAAAAAGAGATGAAAGTGAACTACACGTCTCTCAGTTGAAGTAAACAATTATGTTTTATTGATAAGGTTCTCAGAAGAGTCTCGTTTCAGTGAATGTATAAGAATCATCCTTTGATAATACTGATTTGGTACATTATGACATCCAGCACGAGTCTCTTCACAGTGAGAGGGATCCATTACTGCTACTGCTGTTGGGATCTAGGACAGAAATATCTCTGCTTCCGAACAAAAAAACAGTCAAAAACAACAAACTGGGGGGGTTGATATTGTAGATATGGAATATTAGAGTGCCACAAAACTCTAGAGTAGTAAGACCAGCTAAAGATTTTGCACATTACAAGCCACTTCCTCTTAGAAATATAAAACTTGATATTCTGGACAATATTCTACTGTGCTGCATAAAGGTAGGTCTATACACTGTACATCGAAATATAGTTCGAAAAAACAGATTTCACAGTTTTAAAGACTTTATTTAAAGTATAAACCGTTTTTTTTTTTTAAAACACTTTATTACATAAATTATTCTTTTTGAGAGTGACTATTATTTGCTCTGGCAGCAAACGGAAATTAATACAAAAACAAAATGAACATTTCTTACATATTTTACAAAAGAAAATAAACTCATCCATTAATGTTCATTTGGAATAGAACTGGTGACTCATTCATGATTGTCATATAGTACTAAGAATAAATAAATTAAAAAAGAATAAAATAAATACTAACTTAGCATGTTTTTCCGGACTCTGTGAGTGGTGTGTTTGATCGTTCTGTACAGAAGTGCCTTGGTGAAAGTCTCACAATTCTACCGCGACTGAAACGTACAAAACTACGGCATCTACAATATACGCAACATCCTGAAATTTAGTGTAGTCGGACACATATGTAGTAATATGATTCTTCACCCCATTTTAAAATAAACAATGCTGTGTGATACCACTGTCCACAAATATAGCCATCACTTTTTTTTATTTGTTTTTTTTTTTAAAAAGTTTATTCTCCAGTCCGTTAACAGCTTGGATTTGTTCAAGGATGCCGTTAGCTTGTGTGTTGCTCGGTTGGATGTGCGCCGCCTCAGCAGCAGAGGACTGGTCCGTGGTGGACGATGGGAGGCCTGAGACAGGGAGACGACTCATAGTATTGGACGACCTTTAACATTGCCTTGTCTGTCGCTGTTTATGACGTCCTCCGTGTGATGTGTTGGTTGCAATGGCTGCACTCTGGAGTGGCTTTGTCTCCACTTTGGTCCCTGTGCCTTCAGTGTCTATTAGAGACAGAAGCACCGCAGAGGCCAGCGCAGTACAACTCCACTGTGTGTTCAGTAGCTGTCATGGCCGCTCTCAGTGTGACCCAAAAAATAGGGGCGAAAATATCACTATCTTTTTTAAAAAGGGGAATCTTCTTATTCATTAAGCAACAGTTCTCAAGAGTTCTTCAGTGCTTTTTCAGTTGTTCAAAGTTTTTTTCAAAAACAAAAAAACGAACTGTTTGACTAAATTTTTTGCCTGTGGCAGTAAAATTAACAATAATATGTTTTCTGTTAAGTCATTCTTTTCAAAAGTCCCTGCAGCGTTCCGTGAGTAACCCCATTTGTTGGTTAATTCTCCATGGGTTTTAAGAGGAGTAGGGTTGAGGAGGCTGGGTAGGAAAAAGGAGCAGGATCTAGAGAAGTGAGAGTGGGGAGAGTTCAGGTGGGCTGTTACCTCTTGCCCATCTCGTTCTGTCTGAGGAACTGGATGTTGTTGCTGCTGTCAGCCAGTTCTGGATACTGCTCCACAGGCAGTACATAGTAGCCATCGTAGCCTTGTACTCTACCTGTCGTTAGGAGCTGCTGTCGCTCCCCCTCCGTCCAGAGGCGACTGCCTCCCTTTCCGTCCCTGGCCCTCTGCTGCTCCTTGGCCCAGGCCCCAGCCAAGGCTCTCTGCCTGGCCAGCTCCAACAGTCTTACCTTCTCTTCATCCACCACGTCCACAGCGAGCCCGTACCGCACGCTCAGTACTAACGACGGAACTGCGAACTCTACAGTCACTCCTCTCCTAGAGCGGCCACTCACGGTAACATTGATACCGCTCTCTAGTGACTTACGCCCATTGGTAAGCCCCAGGGCCAGCAGATCACTGTCAGCAGAGCCGACTTTCACAAAGTAGTGACAGTCCTTCCCGTCCTGGGTGTAATGGGTGCCTTCGAGGTACTGGGCGCCATTGAGCACCAGAGCCACTTTACGGCTGTCGTCACTGGCCAAAGCTGAAACGCCAGCTACCACTCGGCCTTCCTTTAGAGCCAGCATTACTCCTCGGCCTATTATGGGGGTGCTGGTGCCGAACCAGTGACCAGGCTTGTCCTTGCGTCTGCGGCGTTCCTTGTTGAGGAGACGACCCTCCAGTGCCATGAAGGCCTGGTTGTGACGCTCTGCTGCCTGCTGCACGCCAGTGATGAGCTACATGAGAAAATAGAGCTTTGTCACTTTGTTTACAGATAGAAGAGCAGTATGTAACATTTAGGGGGATTTAGTGACATCTAGTGGTGAGGACTGCAAATTGCACCCAGCTGAAACTTTTCCCGGTTAAGATTCCCTCAGTGTTCATTGTTTGAAAGGTTTTAAGTGGGAGCTGATTTATCCACAGAGGTCTCATCCTCTCCAAAATAAACAGACCAGGTGACTAAAACTTGTCAAAACTCTGAATAAAACAGTTTCATCTTAAAAATCAGTGTTTCTCCTACCTTGTTTTGCTCACTGGAGAAGGGCTACTAGCCTAGCACCTGCTAATGTGCTACTTTTTTTCCTGATAACTTTAGAGATCCAGACATTCAGGACGATTTTACCATGAGCTGAATTATTTGCAGTGGTCTCATTTTCTCCAAATCAAAAAAAACGGATGATTTAAAAGAGTAAAAAAAAAATCTGAATAAAGCAAAAAATCATTGTTTTTCGAATGCTACTCATAAGGTAAGAAAGGAAAACACAACTATTTTTTATCTTCAGGTGATTATACAATTAAGAAAACATACTTATTATATTATATTCCATTGCAGCTAATATGTCCCCCTAAATCTTACACACTTGACTTTTAACACACAACTGACTGTAATGTGCAAATATTGCTGTGACAGATGACTGGTGTCTGTATTAACATGAACAGCTGAATCACCACCATGGGGTTAATTTTGGCTTTGATTCTCCTGAATATTGTAATATTTTCAGCACAGCGGTCCGTACCTGTCCGTTCTCACAGTGCTGGGTGGCCTGCAGCTCATACGGCGGCTCCACAAAGTAGAGCGAGTGTCGAGGGAACCCTGGGATTATGTTACTGAGCTGGAAGCCAAACATCACCAGCCAGCTCTTCACATCTACAGCAGACATGAGGGAAATTAATTAGCTGAATGACAAAGTTAAACACGGTAGCAAATGAATCTTTTTTCTTTTAAAGCATAAAAACGTGAAAGTGTGTTTGCCTGTGTGTCTCATCTGGTGTTATGGTAAGCTATCAGCTACTGTGCCATCTGCAGTACGTTGTTACTTGCATAAACAATGTTTTCCATAACATAACAATTTGTTTCTTCCACACGCTGAAGATATATCTAAGACAGTGTCAGGAAATAAGGTAGGTTTAGCTTGTCCTGGAGTCTGAACTGATGTTACCTCATCTACTGTCTGACCATTACAGCACTGGTTTTATGTGACTATTCTGCTGCATCAACATTACATTCTTGAAAAAACATATGCTGACTTAGTAAAATGTTTTGTGTGAAACATCCACTGTGTCTACTGTGGTGAAATTTTTAAATTCTGAGGGGGAATAGACAGGTTTGAATAAAACTCTAGTGACTTGAGACGAAGTAAAAAAAAAAAAAAGAAAAAAAAAAAGGCCTAATTATGTAGAAATATTCATACAACAGAACTCAACACGTGCACCACATTAATACTTATTAATCCCTTACCTGTGACATAATTTTTGACATCCAGCATGTCACTGAGGGGGTTGTTGTTCTTGAACATGTACAAATTAAATGGCGAGGGATCCTTCCCTATCTTGGGCCAGATGCTGTAGTCGGGCGAGGTCCAGCGCCCGGCCAAGACGTCATAGTCCCGCTGGGTAAAGTGGACCAGCTTAGTCAAGGGGTCGTAGAGACCACCGTGGAAACCGACCACCAGCTGGAACTCTGGGTTAGAGTCCAAGTACACTTCTCCGTAAGCTGTGTACTGCACCTGGGGGACACAAGCAGAGTCAGTTTTTGCAGAAGCCTTTCCCTCATAAAGATTTCTTGTTGTTTTAAACATCATTTAATTTAAATTTGTAGCAGTAATTGGAGGCAAATAATGTGAGATGCAAACTTTGTGAATTACCTGCTTGATCATTTGTCCATTGCTGCTGAAGACAGCCAGTGGTGTGCCGGTGTTGTCAGACGCTATGTAGTATTCCTCTCCACTGCTCACCTCCATGGCGAACAAATGTCCCTGATCACGAGACAGTCAGAGATTCAGTACATGTTTTAAACAAGGTTGTGTTGCTCTAACGACAATATTTATAAGCACTCAGATTTCTTAGAAAAGATTATTCAATATAAATTAAGGATTTTGGTAGAAACGTCCTCCCACGCCTACCTGCAGGTCATAGTAGAGCGACGAGATGTCCGAGCTGGAGTGGTTGAAGATGTGCGTGACCCTGGTCGGGTGGTTGAGGTCAGCATAAAAGAACTGAAGGTGCTGTCCCAGGCTGTTCCTTGTGGACACCCTGCGGCCCAGCCCGTCGTAGTGATACACAACGCTCCAGCCGCCGGGGCCTCGATTGTACGCCCTCAGAAGCTGACCTTTGGAGTTATAATCAAAAACATCTGAACCACGCTGGCTGAGGTAGCCGTCCTCATCCAGGCGGTACTGGACATCCCCCAGGCGTGTGATGCGGTCTCTGAGGTCATAGCGGAGCGGCAAGATGCGGGCGCTGTTCCCGGGATTTAGCAGATGGAGGTTACCGTTCAGGTCATAGCTGTAGCGCCAAGTGGACCAATCATTCACCTGGATGAAACAAAGAAGTTTGTGAATGTGATTCTGTCAGTTTTTGTCTATTGGAGTACCTACGCTTTCAAAACAAAACTTCACATTACACCAACTCACCTTCACGCCGCTGAGCTGACCGTCTCCATCATAATCATAGCGGTATTGAGTGGTGTTGGCGTAGGGCCCAATTTTGAGCTCTCTCTTCACCACCCGTCCCATGCTGTCGTACTGGACTGTCATCCAGTACATAAGAGAACGGAAAATCTCGTACTGGACCTCCTTGATGCGACCGTGGGTGTCGAAATGCTTGCTCAGCGTCATAACGGCGGTGGTGATGATCTGATTAATGTCGTAGTAAATGACCCCGAATTTTCCAAAGTGCTCCACCTGTAGGTAGAAAGGTTTAGAGAAAAGGTGAGTCCTCTGGCAGCCGACCAAAGAAGGTACACACAGGTGAAGTTCATTTTGTAAGTTACATTCTTTTGTACATCATTGCTCAACAGGGGATGAAGAGACAACATAGACTGGAACAAAGTTTATGCACCTTTCCAGAGATCTCATCGTATCGGTAGAGGTCAACAGGCAGTGGCGTCTCGCTGATGACTGGCTTCATGCTGGCGATACGGAAGCTGTTGTCATGGTAGGTGTAATCAAACCTTGCGTTGACCATTCCCTCCTCACTGAAGCGGTAGATCTGCTTGTCGATGAGCGGGCCCATTTTGCGATAGCGAATGGTGCATGAGAAGCCCCCGCTCTGCAGGTTGACCATCTTCAGCACACCAGCTGTCTCGTCGTAGCCGAAAGTGACGGCGGTGCTGTCGTACACAATCTCTGACAGCTTTGCCAGCTTGCCGTACTTGTAGAGGACACGGCGGCCGGTGCCCAGGTAATGCGTGGCCTGAGGTCTGCCGTCTTCGCTGAAGTCGTGGATGATTGAGGCGTTGCTCTCTGGGGGGTTGTAGGTGTTGCGGATGTATCCGACTGACACGTGTGTGAACATGGTGTGGCGGGCCACACTGGGCATGGTGACAGCTGTGACCCGACCTGAGGCGTCAAACTCAAAGACGTACTGTCTCTGGCTCTGCAGTAGCAGCACCATGGACTGGAAGCAGAGAGTGAGACGAAATCCGGATTAATATAATAGCATTATCAATGGATGACTTGCCTCCTGTGAAATAGCACCAGCAGTAATTTGCTCTCAGCTGACAAATTTGAATCTTCATAACCATGAAAATGATGTATTACTTCACTCAATTCTGCAATCCAAATTGCTTTTTGTTCTTGCAATTGCCTTGCCTTGCTAAGATTTGATACCTAGATGACAATATTAAAGATAAATGTGCTTACTTTGTCGAGGTAGCTGTAGCTCCACACCTTCCCGTCCACGAAAGAGCGAGACAGGATGCGTCCCTGTGGGTCGAATTCAGTCCTCTCACTCATGCTTCCCCTCTGCAGCCCAACTAGCTGTCCGGTGGTAGAATACGACACGTTGACAACTGCCAGGCTGCTGCTGGGCAACCACATAGCTGGCCGGCCCTGAGCATCGTACATGATGCGCAGCGTGAACTTGCGGTGGTCATCGTAAATCTTCTCTGTGCGTGTGTTGCGGTCAAAGTCAATGGAGAGCAGATTGCGACCATGAGCCTAAAGAGAAGGGGAAAAGAAGAGTTAATTTCAGGAAATGTTAACATTGTTTTATAAACAAGGCCATCACTGACATATAAAAAGGTCAACTCACTCTAAGCTTCCTCCCGAACACGGTGATCTTGCCCTTGGTCTGCTCCTTACGCAGACGCCATTCAATGGAGTTGAGGCCATTGTCAGTGGGCAGGGTGATGTTCCTGCGACCAATCGTAGGGCTGACAGAGCCTGCCAGGATGTGGGGCTCTGTGTGAAAGCTGATACCCATACCATTGGCGTACATCACTCTCAGGGTCCCATTATTGCACAGCTGGTAGCTGTTCCTCACCTGGTCTGTAGGGGGAGACACATAGGTATGAGTCAGGTAAGGATAGTAGCCACTGAAGGGACTAGATGACTTTTAGCCTTTGTCTAGCAGCATTTGACAAGATATCCATGTTGTAAGAAAAGCAATTATTGATACATAAAAGACAAGGAAAAGTCTAATCTTAAGCCGACAGGCTCACGTCAGTAAGAACAAGATCATGTCCATAAAATATTTATAGACCTCCGCGCAAACTCTAAAATATTCTGAATGAAAATAGTCAGGCTAAACTGACTCTCTCTACAATCTCCCTATCTCTACAGTTTAATGACTCACTCTCAAACACAAGAATGGAAACAGATAAGCCCGTGCCTAATGCTGAGGCAAAATTTTCCCTCAGATGTCTGAAAACAGGCGTCCTGATCACAATGATGTGATTGAAAGTAAGATAAAATTGTTTTCAGCTCAGAAATATCTGGCAGATGCAGAGGGAGGGAGCTTTTCTTTTTTTTTTCCTTCTTTCATTTACAAAAGGTTAGGGGATCAGATGGTGTCTCCCTTTGAAGCCCCGCCATAAATGACAGTAATCCATAAGGCCAATTTGTAATAAAGCTCCAGGCACATTTTAACAATGCCTCAAACAGACAAGTGAAGCTTTTTCCATTGACTTGGCAGCAACAGCCTTTAGATAAATCTTCTCTGCTCTCTCTGTCTGAACGACCTCGTAATAAAACAGAAGCGAGGGAGAGGGAAGGAGAGGGAGACAGAGAGAGAAATGAGAGCTTGAGGGCCAACGAGAATTCACTGTGCAGGAGTTAATGAAGAGAGCGAGAAAGAGCGGAAAGAGAGGGAGATGGTTAAGTGAGTATGTCAGCAGAGAGCCGTGCTGAAACCCACATAGTGCGGTGGAAACCTTAAATGACTTACAGCTCCGTGAACAACTCTCCCCTTTTCCTCCCGCAACGCAGGTGGATCACTGAATACATCTACAACTTATTTTCTAGGAGACCTTCAGATTTATATAGCGCACAGTCTGCATTCATACTTCTGTCATGCCAGTGGTCAAGAAAAGGGAGAAAATTATTCTCCTTCTTCTCCTTCCTCTCTAAACAGACCAAATAAGCTCAGGGATCATGGGAAATGGTTGAGAGCTGTATTTGTATGTCGGTGCGTCTGTGTCTATGTGTGTGAGGAGAAAGCTTGAGGGATAAGGAGGATTCACTCTGCATGAGTTAATGAATTTTGCTGTGATGATATTCAAAAGCAGGATGATCCCAGCTGGGATTAACAACTATATATTGGTAATTTTACTCCATGAGAGGGAGCGAGAGAAAGGCTGGATGTGGGTAGGGAAGGGAAATAATCTCCTGGTGCATGCACATAACTGTGTGAAAATTACAAGACTTTCAATTAGAGTCGGCAGGCCGGCGCATATCCACCATCACAGAGGGCGGCTATATTTTTGAATACCAAGATTAAATAGTTTTAGTGTCTTGCCCAAGCATCAATAACATATAAAAACCCACTTTAATTTTATCTACCACTCAATAATTAATTCGTAACATAATTGATATTGCATTTTGATTTATATGGCCCTACGTTGACGACTTGAGCCCTCCATGCCACATCCTCTGCAAGTATTTAAAAATTCATGACCAGCTCATTTTCCTCCGTGTATGTGCTGAGTGTGTCTCTACCTTGCACCACAGTGTACGAGGCTTCCACGGAGGACAGGTTGGTGATGACGGTGACATCGTCGTCTCTACTGGAGCTCTCGATGTCGATATTGATGGAGCGCTCGATCTCCCGGTGGAGGCTTGTCACCATGCCCGTGGGGTATGTGACGTTGGTCAGGCGACCCTCACTGTCGTACCTGGGAGATTGCAGGGAGGGTGATTGGCAAAGGCAAAGAAAGTGTCATATTTGAACTTAATGTGTGTTGTGCAAGCACACACACGCACACACACACACACACACACACACACACACTGCCTGAGAGGGACATAGCAAGTCATTGTTCAGGAGTTGGCTGTAGTTATTAAAGCCAACACTGGGGGGCAGCAGCACACTGTGTGAGGTGTCAGATGAATCATTGGGAATTCAATAGAACATGATGAACATAAAACCTGTGAAACTCATTCATTTTGTATTTCAGACATGTAGATAAGTGATGGAAATATTCAAACACACACATTCACACACTATCAAATACTCACTGGTAAAATGTGGTCCATCCAGTCTCATCAGCTTTGGTAGCCAGGAGGCCTGTGTTGCCACTGTAACCCATCAGAGCCACCTCCTGGCCCAGGGCTGACACACTGCGCAGCCCTCCGGTGGGGTCCAGTCCCAGGGTCACCACTTGATTCTCTGGCAGCAGCACCAGTCTGAGCAGTCCGGCTCCTCCTCCCTGGCCCTGGCCGTCCCTTCTCACCTTCACTGTGTTGTTGCAGTTATCCACCAGCATGGCCAGCTCTCCATCAGGACCATAGGTGAAGTTGTAAAGTGGCTCCCCAGTTACCAGGCTAATTGTCTGGATGTGTAGACCCTCCCCGTTGAAGACATACAGCTCCTGTTCTCTTGGCGATGCAACCTCGTACTGCGCAGATCCTCCGTAACCCACGCTGGACACGGCAGGGCCGGGCCGGTTGGCCCGCACAGCTCTGATACGTATATTGTTGAGGTCTGCGATAAAGAGCGTCCCATCGGGGGACACAGCCAAGGAAGTGGGGGAGTTCAAGCCGGCATCGGGGGCATAGCCATCATCGCCGTAGAAGCAGTTGCAGTTGACGTCATTCTTGCAGTCACAGTCGGAGGCGGCACCGGCCAGGAGAGAGATTTCTCCATTAGTGCTCACCTAAGAAAAACGCACAGACAGAAAATGGAAGAGGAGAGCTGGTTAATGATGAGAATGGGGGAAAAAAAAACCTTCTCACCACACAATGAAAGAAAATGGATCACCAAAAGCACAATTCGTTTTGAGTTATCAAAACAGAGGAATGGAAGAAAACATTAAAGTGCCTGAACTGAATGTAGTGTCTGGAGATCTGAAACAATCTTAGAATATCTTAAAAGCACCCACACAGCCTGACCAGCTGTGCTGTCAGTTCTGCTAGCCAACAAAAATAAGTTTAAACTAACAAATTCCTTCTAAAACAACCACGCAGCTGAACAACTGTGTGCAGCAGTGATTCCCAATCAGGGGTACTTGTACCCTGGGGAGTACTTCTGTTGTTACCAGAGGGTACATGGAAAAACTGTGGTAGAAAATTAATTTGAAAACAATATGGCCACTGGCTGGTAAAGAAAGATCTCGAATTACAGCTAAAGGGTGAGCTAAAATATGTTTCTGAAGGCATTTTAGGCAACAAATAGGCAATACAGTAACAGACTCTTGGTTTATATTTGTTCAACACTGTGTAGTTTTACAATCTAATCTGAGTTTCAGAGAACGACAGAAAAAGATGTAGATGAGGCTCTTTCTGGATACAATAATATACTTGTCTACAAAAATGAGAAAGTACAATCTGTAGTTTGAGCAATGGCACAAGAGCCAACAGTTCTTGCTGGCAAATGAGCAGGGAGATCTGGGTGTTGGTAAGGTTGAGAGGAGTTTAACATAGTTCATTTACACATATGAATCACATTGTGATGATACAAAGCTGGTGGTGGTGGTGGTGGTGGCGGTGGTGGGGGGGGGGGGGGGGGGGGGGGGGGCAAAGAGACATGCAGCAAAGGGCCGTGGGTTGAAATCGAAACCTCAGCCACTGCAGCACGGACACTGCCTTTGTACATGGTGCGCATGCCCCACCTACTGAGCTTCTGGACGCCCTAATAGTGTTTAATAATATCCCATTTATGAACACATTTGGAACCTGGTGGGTGGTGTTGATAAAAGGGTACTTGAGTTTATCTGATACGGGTGCAGGGGTATTCAAAGATAAGGTTGTGTGTGTAGCACTCCTCCATCTCATACCTGCCGAACTCTGTTGATCTTTTTCTCGTCCGTCTCAGCGATATAGAGGATGCCGGTGTGGGACAGAGCGATGGCTGTGGCGCTCTCCAGGGCTGCATGTATGGCCAGCTTACTGAGGCTGTAGTCGATACCTGGCACTTGACAGTGCATGGGCCGACCTGCTATGATGCTCACCTGTAATGAATGAATGTAGTGTCACATCAATGATCAAACGATGGCAATACTTCCACAAACATGAATAGATGTTAGCAGTGCTTTGCTCTTCACACACTGCAGATGAAACTTTCCATAATGAAGCAAGATTCCAGAAAGTAGAATTTTCCAAGAGCTAATTAATTAGTAATGCAACCACCACTGCAAAACTTAGAAAACTATGTTTGAATATGAACTTTTACTTCTAAATTGGCCAGAGAAAGCCTAATTGGGACTAAATCCTGTCAAAACCACCCTAAGGGTTTTGCAGTGATGATCCAGCCTTGTGGTACAGACCTGGTGGTTCTCAGTGATGCGTAGGATGACATTGTTTTCCAGGACATAGAGAGAGTTGTCCATGGGGTTCACTGCTAAGTCAGTGGGCCACTCGAGACGCACCTAGTAGGCAGAAACAAAAGTTATACATGAGATAATATCTATGCTGAGGGAGGCGTTTTGAAAGGATGCCAAGGCTCAGACAAGTCTCTTCTTCATTTTTTTTTAAGTGACTGCAGTCCTCACTCTCTTTTGATCCATTCATTTATCCATGGACTCTTTAATCCCCCCCTAAATCAGTCCCTCCCTGACCTCCTGGCTGGCGCGTGTCCACACAATCGTCATAGCTCAGCACTCACAGGGCTGTTAGATCGTCATCTATCACACCGCCATCTCTTGTCTCTCCCGCACTTCCTCTTTAACCGCCATACCTGGCTGACGTCCATGCTGGAGTCACAGCTCAGCGGCCGTACGGCAGTCAGATCATTGGCCCCCAGCAGAGTGGAGATGATGCCGTTCTGGTCCACCTTACGGATCATGGTGGCGTCCACAAAGTACATCAGCCCATTTTTATCCACTGCGATACCTGTCAAAGCAGAGATGAACACCGTGAGTGACGACTTATAACTCAAATGCCACGGGCAGCCCATAGACATTTTAAGTCAATTAAACTTCACTCCTTCCACCGGCTGAGAACGGATAGCAGCCCTGACAGCCGAATTGCTCAATGCTTCATCGAATGAGAGGGAACAAAGTGATGGAAGGGGCATCGAACTGTTAGAGAAGTGTTAGTTTTGGGATGAGTCATCAGGATGCAGAGCTGAGCTCATGCTCCTCCCAGAGGGCAACTGTAGACTGCAAGCAGATTCTTTAGAAAGCCAAGTGATCTGTTGCACTCTACTTCCTTCCTCTGTTTCCCCTTGCTGCTGCCTCTTTTTTTTGGCGCCCCCACCTTTCTTCTTTTCATTTGTTCCTGCCTTTCTCTATTTTAGCGTTTACCAGTGGTGCTGTGTCAGCCTCGTCGGTCTAACAGGCAGCAGGCATTCAGACAGGTGTGTTTGTTCGAGGCAACTGTGCCCCAAAATAACTTCTAGACGCACCGAGATGCACCACAACAGACGGAGGATACAGCGAAGGGCACACAGTAAATGAGAGAGAGGAAGAGGGAGGAAGAGGAAGGAAGAGAAAGACGGAGAAGGAACAAGCAGGGAGAGGGCAAGCTGATGTGTGCCGGCTGACTTTGCCTGTGACAGGTAAGAGGGAATCAGTGGCTCATTGTCTTCTCTATCTCTCCCATCTTCTCTCACAAACACACACACACACACACACACATACACACACACATACTGTATATAAACCAACATCTGCACATGTGCACACACTTGTGTCACAGACAGGAAATGTGACAGCGTGACATCCTTGACAGTTTGGTGTCACAATGTTCTAAGATCCGATGATCCACAAAAATAATTCCATTAATAAGTTTAACATTAACCTGGTTTATAACCTCCTTCTGTGTCTGTCCTGCTTTAGTTGAGTCACGAGTAACAAATTATATTCCGATCAAGGGAAATTTAATGCGCCTCAATCTACATGTGACATTTGACCAAAACAATCTAAAGAATTCCCTGAAATTCAACAAATTATAAAACTGTAATCATCAAGACTAAATATAGAGGTTATTGGCCGCACTGGCTTGACTATACCTCCCTAGGGCTGCAACTAACGATTAATTCCATTACAAGCAAAGTCAATAAAATGTCAGAAAATAGTGAAAAATGCCTGTCACAATTTCCCATAGCCCGAGGTGACATCTTAAATGTCTTGTTGAGTCCAAACAACTACACAAATCTGAAAGATATTCAGTTTATAAAGATATAAAACAGAGCTACAATTACTGTCTTACGGTTATATGCCTCCACCAATTAGATTAAGTTGCAGTTTACAATCAGGTCTGTCCAGCCTCATGTGTAGGCGTGACAGTAGGCACTTCAAATTTGAATGTTGCTGCAAAGAAGCTACAAATTCAAAAATGTGGATGCTTCATACACATCTTCAACCCGAGGTCATAGTGACCTTTGACCAAAATCTAATCAGGTCATCCTTGAGTCCAGGAGGACATTTGTGCCGAATTTGAGCAACCTCCTTCAAGGTGCTCTTGAGATATTCCTTCACAAAAATGGGAAGGACGGACAAGCCGAAAACATAATGCCCCTGGCCGCAGCTGTCGCCGGCACGGAGGCTTGAAAAAGCAGCACACCCTCACATTCCACAAACAGGACTCAGTGAGAGCCAACATTTTTGCTTGATAATTGACTAAAACGATTATTCAGTCATCAACATAATTAGTGATTAATTTTCCAGACTCTTCGCCAGTGGCTCACCTTTGGGGCTCATAAGTGTAGCTTCAGTGGCTTTGCCGCCGTCACCGCAGCGCTCATCAAAGGGCAGGCACTGCTCCCCTGTCCCAGCCACCACCTCTGCATTATCTGACAGCAGGCGACCTCCCGTTAATGAGCGAACACGGTAAATTCGGCGGGAGTTGGTGTCTGAGATGAACAAAGCCCCAGTTACTGGATCCACTGCCAGGAAGTACTTATGGGTTGGATTGTTACTGTGGTGATAGAAAGGAAGACATGATTATTTTAAACGTCAAAGGACAGCTTGATTTAATTTGAAGTAGTACTATTGCTATTTTCGCTGAAATGTTCAGGAAAAAAATATCTTTTAATTTATCGTAACAAAGAATCTTACCTGTGTCTAAAGTCTTTGTTCCTTCAAGGGAGAGAGTGAGACAAAAGCACAACAAGACAAATGTTAATTCACACAGTCTGGGGAAAGCAACACAAAGCTGGCTGTGGTGTGAAGAGCAAAATTTAAACACCTTGGAGAAATGGTATCTAGTACAGTGAATAATTCTACTTCAGTCCTGCCATCCCCAGTGTCTCACCTTTACTGTTTCAAGGGACGGTGCGATCCTACATGTTTAATGTACTAAAAACATCTCGTCTTCCCCCTCTGCTTCTCCTGCCATCTTACTTTATTAAATGCAGCCCTTTTTGTATCTATCAGTATGTCTCCTGCAACATCAAAAAACCCTCAAAATCCCAATCTGCTTTCTGATTGATTATTCTCTTACCTTAATTCCAGGATGCCAGTTGTGTTCATAGATGGGTAGACCCTGCGCACGAAGTTGAGATCCCCAACGTAGAGGCTGCCATCGATGCCCATTGCCAAGGCAACCGGTGCCAGCAGCTTGTTGCCGTCTGCCAGGCCATTACAGCTGGGGCAGGAGATACTGCGCCTCCGTCCGTTTCCCATGACACTGGTGATTACTGGGGGCTGCTCGGTTACAAAGATGTTCTCGCCACTACCCTTGTGTAGAATGCCTGGACAAGAGTGAGGGTGAAGAGAAACATAAATAGATCCGGATCAGTATTTTGGTTAGAGGATCTTTGGTAACATTAGAAGCTGAGAGGTTATACAAGTATATTTTAGACACCTTTGCTGCGTGGGAATAGGGAAGGCGATGTCTTTTGTTTGGTTGGTCCACCACTTTTGTCAAGACTCATCTTGCACCACCATAAGGTAGACATTAGCATGAGCAAGTAAAATGTCTTAACAATTATTGGATGGCTTCCCATGACAAATTGTAATGCCTTTGCTAATTCCTTAACTCTTTAAGTACTGCTATCGTCAGATCAAAATGTGTATATGTCTAATACTCAAGTAAGGAGATTGTGTGAGAACACCCTGATGATAAGATGATAAGCATTTAACTTGCTTAACATAACATGTTAGCATTGTCAGTAGCCCCTTTTACACTGCCAGATTTTCGGCGAATGTTGGGCCATTTTGCCGGCAAGCTGCGAGCGTTTAGATAGTCGGATTGGCGAGTTGATCCGAGGTGCGTGCGACCCACTGGTGTGGATAAACAAGAAACAGCTGATAGAAGGAATGAGCAGCTAGTAGTAAGAGGGAAATGCAAACCTGACAGACACTGTAAAGATGTGCAACTGGGGAGACAAGGAATTGCGCGCCCTCCTTGTCCTCGCAAATGAAGAGGCCATTAACCTGCAAATTTGCACAGTTGCTATTTAAAAAGAGCTACTGTTAGCACGTTAGCATGCTGATGTTAGAGTGCAGCTGCTAGTGTGGCTGTAGGCTCTTAGGCTTGTAATAAATTAATCTCCCTTCGAAAGTTTTGGATTAAATGTTATATCCACGTTTTTCTTCAATAATGGCTATTTCAACTGATTAAACAGCATAATTACGACACCAAATGTACAGGGTGTCTTCAGGTATCAGACATTTATAAGTAGTATATATGTGGTCTTGTGCAGAGATGAGTGTTATGTAGGAATATTATATATAATAATATATTATTTTGTTGGTTATTAGAGTGAGTTAAGTCAATCTGTATTTTGCTAATAGGTAAATGCAAGTATGAAAATGACAGTATTATAGTTTTTAAAAAAAATATTTGTAATATTAGAAATGTGGACTTTTACATAGAAAGGCTTCACTCAAATTCACAAAAAGAAATTAAAAATGGATGTTTAAATTAGTTAAGACCTCACAAATTCTGCCTTATTATTGTAACATTGAACATTGAAATATTTTCATGTGAAATAGTTCTGGCCCCAATAATTACATCATCAAAACTTCATTTTACGTGATGTCCTCACAGTGTTGCATGACAGAGGATAATATTGTTGTAACCAAACAGCCTTTGATTTTGAATTTGTTCCCCAGTCCTGAAAAGCACAAGTGACCACAATGAACCATCAATGTGCAAGTGGACTCTAAATATTTTGGGAACCCATTTTTCTTTGAGCCCGCTGCAGTCTACTCAGTAATTAGATTTAATAAGTTTAAACTGTGATTTGTAAGTGCATAGTATGCTCATCTGATATTCTCTGTGCTAACCCTTGGGTGCCCTCCTACTTCTGTTGTGAAGATTTAAGAATAGCTTTGCTAAAGCAACACATTGCCTGTTAATTCCAGCTTGTTATAGGTATTATTGCACACTTGACACTGTAACAGACACCTGCTCCTATTTAAATCTGCACACACTTTGATGCTGAAGTTTCTACTTTCTTTTTCCAGCGACTAGAGATTTATTTTATTCTCATTTAACTGTTGCTCAGATGTTTCTTTGTCTCCTTCTGCCCGTTTAATCGTCAGTCTGGTTGAACCATTGATTGGCATTTTGTTCTCCGTGTACAAAACACTCCTCTTCTGCAAACCCTTCACAAAAAATAAATGAAAATCTATTTGTAAAGAGGACTTTCTACAGCCTAAAAGCATCAAAGACCATTCAAATATATAGCATCGTCCTCTCAGCCTTTGTACCCAGTTGAGCTTTTGTTCTAGCAGATTCCAAATTTTTTAACAGTGCTGCAGTGGTGTTTTGTTCACTTGTGTGTTCCATTCATCATTGCAGCGCAGCATTTTATTATTTTGACATAAGTCTTTTTGACGGCCAAAGTAAAACATAGTCGTATTGCATCATTCCCGGGAAAACATTACTCTACTGTACAGCCGGCTTATATCAGGTGAGGAGGACGAGGGAGGCTGGATGCATTTTCCCACATCTAAAAATGCCTCTACACACCACTGGTTCTCCAGTTGCGTCCATTCCATTAGTACACTGATTGTCACAGCAGGTGAACGTTGCTGCATCAGCCCATTTATATTTCCATGTTTTCCAGCATTACTGCACAGAGTGTAGATAATGGTACAGTAGATGATGCAACAAAAATGACTCCCCTTCGCCAAGCGCCGCACACATCCCGAATCAGTTGGTGGAAAATGTATCTCTGCCCCCCCACCACTCCCGACCCCCTGCCTCTATTGTGCTAGCTGCTGCTGATTGGTCGGCGCACATATTTACTCAGTAGGGCTGGCGTTTGTGGATGAGGGAGTCAAACTAGGTGAGACAACACAAGCTCTTCCTGTGAAACAGGTAAAAAGTGGCACCTGGCAACTCCATATGAACCACAGGAAGCGCAGTGTAGCCTACCCCCTCCCCAAGACAATAGCAAGTTTTGTGAGATATACAGTACTGTAAACACGCTACACACGGGGGACTGGATAAATATAAACCAGAAGGAAAAAAGTGGAAAAGTGTGTGCTTATTTGCAAGGGAATATTAAGGCGTGCGTGTACGTACCACTTCTTGTGTTCAGTATATGATGCTTGTTGAGTGACCAGCCGCCAAGATTTGTGGGATCCAGCTCGTAGCCTTGCAGAATGGCCGTCCTCTTCTCCCAGAGGATGAGACTGGCACAGGACTCATATTCATAGCCCACTGACACTACATATAGAAGAGGGTAGAGGCGAGAGAAGTGGAGGAAAAAATAGGTGTCAACATAAAAAGAGGTGATGAAAAAAGACATAAGCAGGATACATAAACACGATAGAGCTAACGGAGGAAGAGAAGTGACGTAAAACTTAATTAGAGCATAACCTCCCAACTTCATTTAAGTTGTGAAATGTGTGATACACAGAGAAGCTAGTTAGCACCTGTACCAAAACCTGCACTCACACCTAACTAACACCCTCACATGCTGCTAAATCAATTAAAAACCTTGCTAATTGGACAGATTGCCCAGTGTGCCTTTAAACCTGCAGGTCACCCTGGCTGCCACTGTGAAAGCTCTGCTGCTGCCCCAATCATGCACATGTGCTGATTGGTGCTTAGAAGGAAAATGAGCTGACTTGAAGTAGATATATTAAGACTACTCTGCATATGTACGTACTGTATGTACTGTCAGCAATGTCAGACATACAATAATTAGTGCATTTGTACAACAAGTTTTCCCCCTGTGCGATGTACAATCAATAATGTCAAAAAATGCCATAATGTAATGTTCCGACTTTGACCATTCTGTGACACTTGAAATTACTACGCTATTGTTCTGACTTTCCAGAATTTCGAAGCCCCATTAGTCAGAAAATTGTCCCATTGGCGCAAAAGCCTGTTATCCCAAAAACAAATGCACACTGCTCTGAGGTCCTGTTTCTCTGAAAATACACACTCCCTGCAGGTAGCTCCCCGCAACGTTGAGCTATCGAACTCAAGTGGTTTTACCGACCCTTAGCTTCTCAGCATGGTTTGAGCCACTGATTCCAGGTGAACGACCCTTCATGGTGGCATCTGAGTCACCAAACACGGATGCTTTTTACCAACCTGTCCCGACTTTTCCAGCAGCTTTTGTGCCACCAGACGTAGGTGTTTTAAACCAAAGTTTGAGCTGTTCCTAACTATAACCTCATGGTTTTGGTGCCTAAACCTAATCATGTACATTACCTTAGCATTAAGACACATAAGATTTAAATATATCTGCTATCAAATAATGTGCAAGTGTAACATATCTGTGGTTTAAAAAGACAAACAATACAAACATTTTTCTGGTGTTTCGGTTACCTAACTGTGTGTTTTCAGTAACATGAGACATCAGAGCAATGGGCGTTTGTTTTTTGTATAACGGGCTGTCACACCAATGGGACATTTATTGGACAATGTGGGTAGATGGGTAAAATTAGACATTTACGCCTATTTATTCTCTTGGTTATGACTCGTGTACAATTATTTTCCTCACAATCGGATTGTTTAAAGCCTCTGGTACCATAGAGCAATGCTGTGCATGCATGTGTGTGTTGCTCTGTTCCAACTTGTTGAAAGGAAAAGTGTGTTAACACATCAACTCCCACTTGTGTCACAGTGAGAGTGCTGTTGCCAGCACCTTTTCAGCTTCGCGACAAACAATAATGCAGTGTACCTGAGTCTATATCCACACTTAGCAAAACATAACCTAATCATAAACCATGTATATGCTTTATTATGTTTGAGAAATGTCAAATTACAGTCATTCTGGGGAACTATGGGGTCTTTGAGCGAATGTAATTTCCCAAACAGTATGCCCCTCATGATTTTAGTCCACACTGAAGCCCCAGATGTCCACTGCATCTGTGGCCTGACAGCAGTGCTTGGCTGACAGCATCTGTGAGCGACTGTGACAGCAGAATGTAATAGCACTGAGGCTCCCCTGGACTCATGCTTGCTGTTCCAGTAGCTAACTGCTAACTCACCCTGATGGCTAATAACCCTTCACCACAGTTACGGCTGGCTGACTGAACCACACGCGGCTTCAATGAAAAATAGACGTATAAAAAAAAAAAAAAGCACTTAACTGTGGCTATACTGCGTAGTGGATGGAGGCCTGGTTTCGGTGTATTATCTCTCCTTCAGGCTTCCTAATTAGCACTCTCTCCCTCTGTCATAGCCAGTGCTGCCTTACTGGTAAAGTTTCTACTCCACTGGGAAAAAAAGCTTCCATCAGTCCCTTCCACTCACCAACTGCTTCAGAAAGCCCGTAGACCCTCTGCCCATATGCATCGGTCTTATCCCAAATGTAGGTGTAGGCCAGGTTGGGTGAGGCGTGGAACCACTTCTGGAAGAGATGACCTTCCACTGCTACCATCAGGTGGACCTTCAGCAGGCCCATGGACACCACGGCTGGAGTCATGGTCACCTTGAGCAGGGAGCGGTAACCCTGCGTCCTGGAGCTTAGGTAGCACAGCTTCAGACTCGAACCAGGCACCTCGATCTGCTCATGCAGCACCTGGAAGACAAAGAGAGAAGATGACAGGAGAGAGGGATTAGGGGGGATTAGAGAGGGAGGCAGTAATGGGGGTCACGCTTCCACTGACGGCTGAAGGACAAAAAAAGGGAAAAAACAATGGTAGAAATAAAGAAATAGAGAAAGAGGGAACAAATGGGGGGAAAAGCTATGGAAGTGAAAGGAGAAAGAGAGCTACAAGACACAGGCATACAGGAGAGTGGGAGGAGAGCGAGGGAACCAGAAGGGAGATTAGCCGGCTGCCAGAGGTCAGTGGTACTGCACCTGTGTCTCCGGTATGATGGGTTTCTCCCCTGGCTTGGAGCTGAAGAAGGAGGAGAGAGGGGATGCAATCACAAGAGGGTCAGGCCTGACGAAGCCGCTCAGGTCACAGCCCGGGATCGTGTTCTCTTCTGTCTTAAGCACCAGAGTGTCCATAGCATAAAACTGGCTCCAGGGCAGCCACACGGTGCGCTCCTGGCTCAGGAAGGGGGCACGCTCGAACCGCAGAGTCAGTGATGCCCCACCGTTAGCTATCAGGTCAAACCTGGAGAGGTTTGCAAGAAGAGGATGGAAATGAGGTACAGATGGGGACGTGCTGTGGTGGACCATTATTTGGACTCATACACTGTCAGCCTTTGTTTCTTCGAATACAACATTTACTCCACTGCTTTAATTCATCCACAAAAAAACACCTGGAATAGATCTTAAAAAATTATTTCATAGTGGTACGACACACTTTTACAACATGCACATCTAGACAGGCTGTCTAGACAAGTGTTTAAGGTCTGAAATATAAATAACACAATGTTAGAACACTGGTGTCAGTGTAGAAGTGATTTTATTAGATGCTCTTTAACCCCTTGTCTCCAAAGTCTGATTAACAGCTGTGGGGTAATGATTAATATAGAAAAAGGTCGTACACACATATTTGCTATGGCAAATGGCCAAAGCTTTGTAAGTGTCTGGAAGTGCTGCGGCCAAGAGCCTCTAACAACTGGAGGAAAAAAGCCCTCATCAAAACTAAACAAGGTCAGACGGGGACATCAGAACATGTTCATTCAAGTCACAAGTCCGTGAAACTGGCTAGTGACTGCCCCTGAAATACAAGGTTAATTAAATGTTACGAGAAGTTCAGATGTTTCAGCGTCAGCTCGGCCTAACTGGAGGAAAACGCTGTAAAGAAAAGCATTGATAAGAGGAGGAGACGGGCGCTTAAAGAACCTGAGACAGGAAACACAGAAACTGCACGTTTAATGAGTGGAGGTCAGTCTAAAGAACCAATGAATCAAAAATTTGAAATAACATGTTACGGATGTCAGCCAGACTTAAATTCAAAATTACTTGTAGGGGGGGGAAATTGGACAGAAAAGTCAAATTAAAGCAGCCTAAAATGCTCTCGAAACTGGAATTCCTGCAGGAGAAATGGAAAGACATGTCAGGTGAGTTAGCGTAAAGTGTTCGAAAAGTGGCTATTGGAGCAAAGAGTTATGGTACTTAAAAATCCAACTTCAATGTTGGTTTAAAAGTTTCTTTGATGGCCCTGTCATTTGATTTCACATATTGCTTATTTTAAGTGAAACTCGTACTGTTCTATAATTCTACAACCTGACGTAAAACCTTAAAGGGGACTTATTATGCTCATTTTCAGGTTCATATTTTTATTTTTGGTTTCTACTAGAACATGTTTACATGCTTTAAAGGTCAAAAAACACTTCATTGTCTTCATACTATCTGTGCTGGAACACCTGTATTTACCCTCTGTCTGAAATGGTCCATTTTAACGCCTGTTTATTTAAGCCTCCCCTGAAAAAGCCCAGTCTACTCTGATTGGTCAACGTTTCCAGGCCTTCTATCTAGGCATTTCTGTACCATCATTGTGCTAGGGAATGACTGTAGTAAAGCAAAACTTTCTGGTGAAAAATCCCCAATAAAAGCGTCTGAACCAAATTTTTTACAACAGGATATGTCTCAACAGGAATATCATCCAAAACCGGCGAGAAATGAACAACATTAGCAACAAAGACACATGTTTTCCTGACGTTAGCATGTAGCTACATGTAGCAGTATAGGCTACGTAATGTAAATACTTGCAATAGCGTTCCTGGAGCAGATGACCATATCAAGAAATCTGCTCATGTTGTTTACAAAATGAACAACATCAGCAACCATGATTACATGTTTCCCTGACGTTAGCATGTAGCTACATGTAGCTTGGCTTGTACATGTAGATTGGCTGCTACCTTGGCCAGGTCTCTCTTGTAAAAGAGAATTTCAATCTCAGTGGGACTTCCTGGATAATAAAGGTTAAATAAATAAAAAATGTAGCAGTGTAAGCTACGTAATGTAAATACGGAGTGGATGATCCTATCAAGAAATCAGTCATGAGCTGACGTCAGCTTGTCTCAAGCGGAAACCCCCCCCCAGAAACGATCTAATGAGATTTATGCTGACAAGGATTACTTTTACCTCATTATTTAAAACTTTGGTCACGTTTAATATGAACAACTAACATAGTAAAATTATATATATGACAGAAAATAAGTACAAAGCATAATAGGCCCCCTTTAACAATCATAAAAACTAATTTTGTTCTCAAGCATTTGACCAGTACACCATATTGTGTTCATATGTTTTTGCCATTTTTTCCACTGCATTCCTTTCAATTATCATTTTTATTAATATATTCTCACTAAGATTGAGTTTTGACTCTCAGTTGTGTTGTTCTTGTAAATACATTTCCTCTGCTCTTATTCGAAATCCCCTTTCTTTGCTGTATCTAATTATCTGTGGCTGCAACAGCCTCATGGGATCATTATAGTTTTCTAATCTAATCTAATCTAATCCAATCTAATCCAATTTGATCTAATCTAATAATGCAGCCTATGTGGTGAGGTAGTTTCAGCAAGGAGTGCTGGGGAGCTGTTGTACATACATTCCATCCTGCCGCGTCAGCGTGTATCCGTAGTGGGGGTAGTTGACAAAAGACACGTTCACCCCCACCAGAGGGGTTCCATCTGTAGTCAACACCTGACCCCGGATTAGAGATGCCAAACTGGAAGAAGACAGAAGAGACAGAGTGAGAGAGCGATAGTCAATCTATCAACCCAATCTTCCTAACCATCAATCATCTGGTTTGATTAATCTCCCCATCTTTCAATCATCTAATTTGCCCATTCATTTAATGCTCTGGTCTTCCACCACTCATTAATTAGAAACAATCAGCAAGCCCTGCCATCTAGATTAGCTCACGTCAATCATGTAAACAAACCATGACAATGTAGATGGATATGTGCGTATGGTTGTGTATGGCCGCGTGTGTGTGAGTGGCTGCGCCTCAGAGAACTGGTACATAGAGATAGACTAACATTTAAACATATAACAACACTTTGATGAGCTATTTCCTTTGAAACCTCTGATGTTGGTATGTGTGAATGTATGGAGACAAGAATCAGCACCGTGGACAGCGCTTCACAGCTCTGCTAAATCTACAGGGAATCTTGGCTCGGTGTGCTTCAGCTCTGGGATTTGTTAAGGTCTTGGCTGGCTCTGTGAACCACTCTCAAGTCTATTTGATATTTGTGCCGTTGAATCTAAAGTTGGGGTATTTTTCTCCGCACACATTTATTCACTAAATGTCAAACCTTCTCAGAGCATCAAAGGCGTAATATTCTCTAACATGCTATCTCACAGCCATTTATTTAACATGATTGTCAAACATAATGCATAAACAACACGTGCACTCTACCCCTGGATACCGCTGGTGCTATGAATGCTAATAATGTGTGATTGTAGCCTGTGTTTGTGCGTTTTCCAGCCATACCTCGAGTTGAATGGGTTCTCCCCGGGGAGGATATGGGTGCTGTCCCGTCCCACCAGCATCTTGACGCGGTCGTAGAAGGAGCGGACGCGAGGCTGGGACATAGGGCTCTGCTGGATGACTAAGAGAGGGTCCCGGGAGCCCCGACACAGTGGGCTGTTCTGACAGGGGCTCTGGATGCAGCAGTCTGGGTCCATGCAGTCTGTTAGTCCATCTAAGAGACAGAGAAAGAGTGATGATGACGGAAGGATGGCAAAACCTCTACTTCTTCCATTCTTGATTTAATATCTTGATAGTCTTTGATGCTTTCACACAAGGAAGTTTAATTTTGGCATTGGAAGTGAGGGCTGCTCTCATGAGACCTCTATCTTAATTCTATTTCTTGTTTTAATTCATTATTTTCCTCTATCGTGCTTTATTCCTTTCACATGCTATTTTTTTTCTTACAAGGGGCATTCTTAAGGGAAGGCCGCACTTAAAATGGTTCAACCCCAAATTTTCTCCCGCTCCCCTCAATTCACCTCCTTCGTTGTCCTTGTTGTCGGCACAGGAGGTCTCCATGGCAACACTGCAGCCGGGGCCTCTCCAGCCCGTCTGGCATTCGCAGTGCCAACTCTGCTGTCCCATGGTGCACTGGCCATTCCCGTTACACAAGTTAGGACAGCCGTCTGCGAGGAGAGGACAGGAGGAGAGAGGGGGAGGGAGGTGAGAAGGAAGGAAAAGGGGGAGGGAGGGATGACGGGAGAGAAACAGGGTGATGCTTGTTGGTTTCGTCACTGATGATACACAGATGAACACACACATTCTTACACACACACGTGCTCATATGGTCATGATAGACCAATGAGTCACACTCAATTTAATAAGCACGTGGTAGCATACTGTAAGTACTGATTGTTGAAGAATCAATTTAATTCAGCAGGTCAATTTTCATGCACACCCTCCCCGTGTCTCTGCACCTTTGGGATGGCTGCTAGCGTGTGTGTATGTGTGGACGGATCTCTTGATTCACTTACTTGATAGAGCCCCATCCGATCATCACTCTCTCTCTCACACAGTCTCCCTCTCTCTCTTACTTATGATTCAGTGTAGGTAATGGGATTCTGATGGCCTGAGAGTAATGCTTTCTCATGAGAGAATGGGATTATGTTCGATGGAGTGTGTGCGTGCCTGTGTGTGTGTGTGTGTGTGTGTGTGTGTGTCTGTGCGGTGGCAGTCTATGAACTAATAAACCTTCACTTTAGTTTATGCAAAACGCTCTACCAGAATCCGAGGCCCTGGAGCCAAAAAAGTTCTGTAACTAGCATAGCAAGGCCACCCTCAACTCAAGAGCGACTTTAAGGCGAGGAAAAGCAGACATTTTAAGGGCGTCTGGATAAGGAAATTTGCAATTATAGAGGGCAGTTCCATCTTGTCAAAGTAATATCTGGCAACTTTTAGGTTGGTTGTAATGGCAGGAGAAAATTTAAAGGAATAGTTTGACATTCTAGAAAATATGCTAATTCCTTTTTCGATAATAAAATTGATAAAACTCTCATATTTATCTATTTAATATGAAGCTGGAACAAGTTAGTTAGCTCATCTTAGAATAAAGACTGGAAAAAGCTAGTCTGGCTCTGTCTGAACGCAAAAAAAATCCACCTACCAGCACCTATGAAGCTCTCTGATTTACATGTTATATCTTGTTTGTTTAATCTCTACAAAAACGTATGTGAAAAGTTCCATTTTGTGGTTTTATTGGGGTGTGTGTGCCAGGGGCTATTTCTTGACTGGGAGCAGTGACTTCCTTTGTGAGTCTTGTTGTCACTGCTTGGTTGCTAGGCAGTCAGAATAGACTCTCAGAAGTTATTGTGTCCAGCTGGGAAAAAGTCCCGCCCATAACCTCCCTGAAAGGACCCTGATACACCAATATGATGATGGGCCCTTGGGCTGAGTGTCTGTCGCCCTAGTCTCTGTAGTGTGTCCAGTACCGTTGGCACGAGTCAGCCCTTTTTGACTTTTTTCGGATGACTCAGCATGTTGAATCGGCCTGTCTGTGAATAAAATCACCCTGATTGGAAGTTCAGTTAAGGGCACGAGAAAAGAAATGTAACTTAGGAAAACAGACAAACGACTTAAGTTAAGAAGGTGTGAGATCGAAACAAACTTGATATATTAGTTGAGATTATTTTTTTTTAGCCATTATGCATTTTGGCAGGAACAGTTTGTAATTGTCTGTGTTTTTGTTTGCTAGCTTATGGTAAATATCATTTGTTCTTTCAGCTTAGGGGCATGTTGTTAATGTGCTAACAGGCTGACTAGCGTATTGAAACCATCTTGTTGGTCTTTCTGGCCAAGACAGAGGTGCCGTGAGGCTGCGCAACAGTCGGCCTTCATCACCAATGGTTCTTTGATGTTTGTTTGGTGTGTCTGTGAATCTAAACTAACAGCTGCAGCTTCATACCAAACAGACAGATATGAGAGTGGTATCAATATCCCCATGTAACTCTTGACAAGAAAGCACAGAAGTGTATTCCCTAAGTTACTGTCCCCTTAAAATGACTTCTATGTTCAAATAATCCTGCTAAAATGGGTCCAAGTGTCCCCTAAATGCCAAGAGACAAATACTTTTGTTCCTTAAAGCTCAAACACTATGAGATTGTTATATTCTGTTTGATGCTTTGCATCTACACTATGACAACATTGCCCATCAACGTCTTATCCAAGCAGTCCTTTAACTCCTGGCATGTTTTACCATTTTCCCATATTGCTGGAAATCACACCTTTTCTAGCTCTAACACAAGTCTGAGTGTTTGCCACATTATAATCTATCAGGGAGGGTGGGGGGGGGGGGGGGGGGGGGGGGGGGGGCATGATGGCACACAATGACAATGTTTTCTCCAGCAGCACAAAGAGCCTCAAACAAACTTGTCACAGTGATTTCCTCTTCAATAAATGAGAGAGCGGGATTCGGCACTCTTAATTCTACCCACGGGATATGGAGGCAAAGACAGGGTTGACTGATAAAACAATACGTGCATGCACGCAAAGGCACTTACTCAAAAACACACACACTCAGACACACACCCAGCACGACGCACCCCTGGAGATATGACCTGACATTTCCCACTCAGTAGTAGTGCGCCGACACCGAGTGAAGAAGGACAAAATAAGCCAGTAAGAGATTATGAATATGAAATGCTTTTCATTGAGTCCTGCGCTGTAGATTAATGAACATATTTTCACTCAAGTTGCACTGTAGGATTTTGCCCTCTAACAAATCGCCGCATCAATAAAGCCATGCATTATGAATACAAATAGTGCAATCTAAACCGTGGCAGCAGCTAAATTAACAGGCATTTCACCCCGATTGGCATTTTATCATATGTCTCAACCACCAGGCGATGAGGGAAAGTCAACAGAGGACTTTGAGAAAGACAGTGCGCCATCTTGTTTGAACTCCTAAGAAGAGGGGGCGGGGAATGGGAGGGAGGGAGAAGCTTAACCACGTTTTTCAGCTCAACAAGAGGAATCAAATCAAAGGTTTTTATCTTTAATTATTACCATTTTCTGCATCAGGGGACTGCTCATGATGCTGTATTAACAGTCAGGCTGGAATAGATTGTCCCCAAGTATTGAGCTCAGGGAACAAAGGCAGTTAGCAGTGATTGCCTGTTAAATGGAGTTGCCATTTAAAGCAGCCAAATACTTATGAAGCACCCGGACAGGACAATCCATAGCGGGCATTGATCGGCTTGCCTGGGCAGGCCGACACGAGACTCCTCTCTCTTTAATGCCAGGGCCCAGTCGATACCCCCTCATACTAACTAGAATAAAGTGGGATTTCAGAAACTATTAAGTCCACCCTCCCCACTAATGTAGTTGGACTCTGATGAAATCCCCTTAAAAAGGAGAAGAAATTGCCTTGGGTTATGGGTCAGCACACACACTCTTGTGTGGTGCGGTGTGTGTGTGTGTGTGTGTGAGGGTGTCAGGGTATGTGACTGGATAGAAACAGATAGTGTGTAAGACTCAGAGATATTAGTGAGAAAGAGAGAGTGAGAGACAACAAAGAATGTGAACTTAGCGCATAAAAGAAGTCGAGACTTTGTGCTGAAAAGTTCCACCATTCTCCCTATTTTCAGCTCTCTCCTCTAAAGGTCATAATGTAAAGGTCACAGCTATAAATCCGAGACCACTGCTTATAGATGGACCTGATAACTCTCTGCACACTCTCAGATAAACCTCCACTCACCTATGCCTCCTGTTCTTCATAAGCCAGCTTGGAAATTATATTGATTACTTTACCCCACATGTTCTCTGACCTGTCTCCCTGCTTCCCTTTGGCTTCGTCTGTGTCTTCTTTACTCTCCCTCTCTGTCTTGCTCCCTCTTTAACCCTGCGATTTA
This sequence comes from Epinephelus lanceolatus, assembly GCF_041903045.1. Taxonomy (NCBI): domain Eukaryota; kingdom Metazoa; phylum Chordata; class Actinopteri; order Perciformes; family Serranidae; genus Epinephelus; species Epinephelus lanceolatus. The sequence continues at coordinate 15,586,045 of NC_135740.1, forward strand.
CCTTTTTCTCTGGGCTGGCTCTTCATAAAACAATGAGAGCTATTCCATTAAGCGTAGAGGGTGAGAGGACACTCTCAACGGTGCTCCAGGGACCCGTACTGTCAGGCAATCTGTGCCGCTCTGTGTAACCCGACAGAGGTTCAGCTGCGGGGCTATCTATTAAGCATTCTTGCTGTGCGTGTGAGACAACTCACCCTAGACCTGCACCCTTCTCTGTTTTCAGCAATGTCTTAACCTTAGCCATGATTCTGTTTATCTTTATGTGATCTGACTAAACTGTTTTTTTTCCCCCTAGGCTTACGTTGGAGGCGATGGGTTTGATGAAAAGATAGAAAATCTGGAATTAATACTGTATGCTTGCTGAGTCACCCACGCACAATCGAACACACAAACACATACACACACACCCACACACAATCAAACACACACACACACACAAAATAAATGTATTAGCCGCTCTACCATGGCCGCGACTGTTGCCACAAATACCCAAATGTAAACACACACACACTCAACAGCTCTGTATTTTTTGACACCACATTAAGGCCTCGCATCAGTGGCCTATGAAATTCACCAATTACCTCAAAAGTTCTTTACGGCTTTCATCATTTTCTCCTCGTGTGAAGCAGCTGTGTTTACGCAATACATGACTAGAATACCTGAGCAGAGTTATGTGTTTGTGTTTCCACGTCAGGAGAATATGGAAAGGGGGGAACACGCTCACACGCATGCACATCCACACATTCACAGCACAGCCCCTCAACACTGCTGATACCACACTAGGCTCTACGGTACCCCACAACACATCGAGGCTCAATGACAGCTAGCCCCTGCTGTAGCGCACTGCTAGAAATGGGGAGTGCGCTACATGGAGGGCGTTATCATTGAGGCCGGCACCCTAATCTACGGACAGATAGCACCACAGAGTCTACAGAGCCAAGCCAGGCCAAAACCCACAAATGCAGCAGCTAGCTTCTACCACCACAGGCTAAGAAACAAAACACCAGAGTCAGATACGGTACCTGCTTTGTCAACCATGCTCCCATGGTCTGCAGTGGGAGAAAACGTGCAAAAGGTAAGAGATGGGGAGAGTATTTTTTTTTTTTAAATAAATGCAAGCAACATCATGCAGAGCTGAAATGAACAACAGGCAAGCTGAGATAAGCTAACACTGACAGTGTCTGGTGCTAGTGAAGTGTGCTTTGCGCCAAGCTGAGGCCTGACAACTCTTTCATCTTGGGCTGATGCTGCAGTCAAAGCTGCCCTACTTTCTGATGGGGGAAACGGGGAGATCATAAACTGTTATTCCCCTGTGCGTATATATGTGTTGGCGTGCATGCGTGCATATATATGTGTTGCTTTGTGTGTGTTTTGGTGTTTGTTTGTGTGTGTATCAGATTGCAATCACAGTGCTTGTGGTGACAGGGAAATGAGACTTTGTGTCTCAAAGCACTGTGGGTGAATCAAAGGAATCTGGCACTCATCCATCCAAAGTGACAGTGATGTCAATATGAGACAGTGATTGACTGACATAAAAAAGGCACGCTCACACACGCACTAGCACAACTCTGTGCATGCACACCCACACACACTCACACACACACACACATACAAACAATGTGAGAGAGATATTTTTTGATCACACTGAAGTGAAGAATTTTACCTTTCATCACGTAACTTTGGTGTTCAAAGGCCAAAGAAACTAACACTCCTGGGGTCTGCAGTTGAGAGGCAACCCAAAAACGGCTAAAGCGTGCTCTTTTGTAATCCTACCACCCCCACTTCTAAGAAGTTTGCTCCTCTCCTCTCTGTTCGCCCACCTCCTACGTCAATCCCCCCCTCCCCTTCAAATTCCCCAAAGTCTCTCTTTTGCTTCCACTTCTCATTTCTAGATTCCTTTAACTAAGTGAAGGGAGCTGCCAGCTTAGCCTGACTGGGTGTTTCTGTGCACACCCACATGTTGACACGCAGACACACATCAAACACACACCCCCAAACACACACGCAAATACACAGAGGTGCTTACCAATGGTGCAGTGCTCTCCGTTCCAGCCCTGGTGACACTGGCACTTGCCATCCTTGCAGGTTCCGTGTTTGATGCAGAGCGGGTTGCACACACGCTGGTCACAGCCTGCGCCGGTCCAGCCCTCCTCACAACGACAAGCTCCACCCATACACACTCCGTGGGTCCCACAGTCAACTGAGCACACCTCTGAAGAAAGAGAGAAAGATTTGGGTCACGAACAGTTCAGGACTCAAAAGTTGATGTTTTTTTGCAGGTTTGTATTTCATTATATGCCCTGTGTGCAGATACTACCCAGTTAGCACTGATTTGGTGACTTGCAGGTAAAAGGATGTCTACATTCGTTTTTGTAGATGTCTGGGATACATATAGCTGTTATTTCAATAGCATCAAAATGGATATATTTCAGCATAAAGCAGTTCCTCACTACATGTTGAAATATCTAGCTAAAACGGAAGGAGTCTCTCTCTGTCTGTCCTTAGATTTTCTCGACAACTGATCGACTTCATGCTCGGCGGGTGTATTGCTGAGGACCGCTGACTGTATATAAAGATGGACGGTATGACAGCTCCCTAAAAGTAAAGCAAAAACATCTCTTTCAGCCCCTGGTGCCTGACTGCAATAGCCCCACCCCCTTCGCAGATGGGACGTAGGCGAAACCAAGTACATGTCAAATAATTTTTTTTCAGATGGTTTCTGTCCTTCTAGGAAGCTCTTATCACGCTGATGCATGTTACAGGTTTTCCTGCTAAATCTGGTTTTAATTAGTTATTTAATGCAATAAAAGTGGGGTTGACATCATGATTGACAGCTGTGTGCGTCAATCAGTGAGCTCGCGATTAATGGTGCTGCTCACGATTGATCACTACTGCGCAGACTCTGGCTCCAAATGGCGAAAATGGCAGCACGTGTATCTGGGATATTTAGCTTCAGTGTTGCACAATGGGAGTGAGTGGAGATGCATCGTCCTTCGTCCATCTTTATATAGTCATTGCTGAGGATCCAAAGAAGTGCAGTGTGAGAGTGTGAGCTCCTGGGATCTATGGGACATATTTATTAGTAGTACGTGATGTAAACGCTGTGTAGTGTATTGAGCGTGGACCCCTATGAACTGTTACTGCTGAACAGCATGCTGGGTACAGGCCACTCTCTGTTGCTCGATACAGTACATTCAACAACAGATGAAGAAAGAGAGCCTGGAGATGTTAGACAATCCGAGCAATCTGTAGGTTCCGAACAGGCACGTTTTTATTGGGCACTGCACTAAAGGCTCTTTTTCATTCCGAGGGCATCAAATATGGCAGCTTGATCAGTGGCTGCTGGCATCTGACTCTGATGCATGAGGCACCCTTTAGTGTCTGTAAGAGAGCAAGCTGCCATATTTGACAAGTTGGCAGTAAGAACGTGTTGGCATGATCGAAGCGATGGTGACATATAACCAGCGTGCTTAAAAACTTTTACTTGTAAAACCAAGTTTAACCTGCAAATAAAAAAAAGTCTGTGCTGTTTGACTGCATCCCCTGTGACAGTCAGTAACAATGTCAAATTACCCCAGTGCCATAAAGGCAAGTGCCCAAAGCAGCAAAACAATCAAAAACAATCAAACCTGCATTACACTAAATACAATTATCCATCTTACACCCTCAATTAAAATCAGTGATTATAGTTCTGTGAAGACAGGGTTTATTTCCTCAGCTTCCATTACAGTCACTGTTTGGGAGGCTCCGATGGCGCAGGCAGCGACGGTGCATGTGGTGAGATGTGACAATCCTGCTCATGTGCTCAGGACCCCCGATGTGCAGGGAATGCAGTATGTACAGATGTTTTGATACACACTTGCTGAGGGATCCTGCAGTGTGGAACAATGTTGTCTTTATTAAAGTTAAGCATTGCTTCTCTCATAACAAATGCTGGAGCTCAGCTTGTGATCCTGAGATGGGGGGGGGGGGGGCGTTGCGAGCCTGACATAGCGGATGTTGCTGTCTCTCTTACAGCGGTGGCTTAACAGCTTTATTTTATTGAGATAAAGAATCGTGGAAGTTGAGTATTATATTATAAAAGGCATTTAAACAGGAGCTCAGCTACTTTTACAAGCAATATCTATCTTGTTTTTCTTCTCCATCCAGGGGTGCAGCTGGGAATTATGATGCACAGGAAGTGACTCTAGGCTTTCTCCTTTTTCCTCTTGTCCCCCCACACACACTTTATTAACTGTATGTGTCACTATCCACAATGCAAACACACCCCCAACATTCATGTAGATGTGGGATGGTTGCGGGGGGTTTGTTTTGTGTTTGTTGGTGTTGTTTGTGGGCGGTTATTCTTCTTTTCTTCTTCATTTTTTTTCTTTTGTTGTACCTTGTGAATTGTTTATAACATTATTTTAAACATGTTACATGTTGTTACTTTTATGTAAAGCACATTTATACAAATAAAAGTTCCTTGCTTGGCCAATTTTGGAATTTGAGCACCACCCTGATAATCGCAAAAAGCTGTCACTGTCACTGAGAGAGATGATTTTATATAGCCTTGACAGTAAAAACTTGTCACATTTTGTTCCTGTTTATTCCAATTTGGCTTCGATAATACAACAGTTGCTGTTTCCTATTTCTGAGCGAGTTGTATTGTTTGTGGTTTTGCAGATTTCAGCCAAACACAGTTTGAAAACCAAAGCTGTATTTAATAAAATGCTAAACTAATTAGCCATGTATCCTAGGAGACCACAAAATATGTCTGGACAATGGGTAGTCAGTAGCCCTTTTCTTCTGACTATGGCACCCTGAGCTCCATTTGTACTCTGCTTTACTGCAGCAGGAGCAGCTCAGCAGTCGTACTTACCCATAGAGCAGTCAGGTCCCATCCAGTTGGGGTCACAGCTGCACAGCCCGGTGTCTGGTATGAAGGCCCCGTGGCCATGGCACTGGTCTGGGCACTGGGCCCTGGGCAGCTCGCAGTGGAGCCCTCCCCAGCCTGGCTTACAGTGGCACTCCCCATTCACACAGATGCCATTATTGGAACATGTCGGATCCAGGCAATCCACTGCATTAAGCCAGAGATACACCGATGTGAGAAAAAAAACAACAAAAAAACAGGGAAATACTAAATGAATAAAAACCAGCACAAGCTAGAAAATGTCACATCAGAGCAGATGTTGGACACAAATTAAATACTGTGATTTTTTTTTTTTTTTTTTTAAATAGACGTGACATTTTTTTTCTTCTTTGTGTATACAAAATGATAATGAAACAAAAGAAAATATTACCAGACATATCACTAAGGCAATTAAAGCACACAATAATGAATAGCTGAGTCTATAATTGGGGCATAGCAGCAAATGTGTTCCACTCTGAAAGAGCAGCGAGTCTCACTGACACATTATTTGGTGTGAGCGCTTGCCTGTGCGCATGAGCGTGCGTATGCATTAATGTGTATGTGCCAACGCGCTAACACATAGGGGAGAATCTGACACTGTCAGTCTGCCAGGTTGACAGGCAGCTCTGAGTCCAAGCAGTGAGTGAAAACCAATTTGACAAATTACCTCCTCCCGGCAAAAAGCCCACCCACCCCTCTCCGTCCCGGTCGCTCCCACTTTTCTCTCACTCTCTCCCCTCGTCCTCTTTGTCTGACACCTCTCTCATCCCTCCTCCTCCTCCCTCTCCTCAGGCATGATTGACCCCATCGCACCCCTATGCACACACACATTCATAAAAGAACGCGCTCGCACATAACCTCGGCCCTCTGTTTCTGTTTGCCTGGCAGAAACGGCGGATCACAGTTATCGATTTTCATGTCGCTGGCACTCCAGGTAAATTGTTTGAGGGACTCTGCTGTGATGAATATCAGATTTGAGACCAGAGGAGAAGGGAAAAAATTAGATGAGAGGGAGATGGAGAGAAAAAAAAGGAGAGGAGAAAATGCTGACCTTGTTCTCTGGCCCTGTGTCTTGACTTGGTCTGTCTGTCACTCTTCTCCTTTCTTCCCTTTGTCTTTCTTCCCCTCTCCTCATCTTCACCCTCGGCACACCGCGCTCTCTATTCTCCCTCCTTTTCCAATTTGCTCTTTTTCCATACATATTCACCTCTCACTGCTGCCCTGACTCCCCCTCCATCCCTTATACCTCTCTTTTTTCTCTCTCTCTCACTTTCTATCTTTCTGACGACCGAGAATGTGGCGGTCTGATCCTTCTTAACAAGGATCAATAGAAGCAATTTCATCCCTTAATAAAATCTCTGATGTGTTTGGCTGCGGTATCATACTTCATCTGTATATATGGAGAGAACGGACACTCAGTCAGAGTAAGATTATGCCATGATGAGCTGTCTAACTGGAGTTAGACGTGTGTGAGTCTGTGGGTGTGTGAGGTGTGTTTGTTGTGGTGCAAACATTCATGTTTCTCTCAAAATAACCGCTCGGACTTGTCGGAACCCACAAGTGCAGGCAGGCATAAACGGCTGACACACATTAAACCATCACACATCCTTGAGGAACACCGTGCTGTTAACTCCTCTCACCTTCTGCACAGCTCTGCCCTTTGTAGCCGATAGAGCACACACAGTTGCCGTCGGTGCAGGTGCCGTGGCCGCTGCAAAGAGGGTCGATGCACTGTGTGACGGGGACATCACACTCGGGTCCCTTCCAGCCGCTGTAGCACACACAGGAGCCCTTGTCGTATTGGCCGTTGCCGCTGCACAGCACTGGGCACGCCGCTGGGGGAACGGAGAAAGGGGGGAAAGGGGAGAGATCAAACCATGCGCATGAAAAAAGCAAAACAATTAGCAAGATTTTTAGAGATTCTCAAAGCAATCAAAAGTCACGACATCCACTCACACACACCCACACCCACCTAACCCCACCAACACTTGAGCGTGCAGAAGGGCGAATAGAGTGGTTAAGGGGCTGGAGAGTGGCAATGACATGAAGAGTAATTACAGGCAGAGGTAACTAAACTATTCATCAAAGCTGTCTATCCCAGGTGAGCACAGAGCCAGGGAGACGTTAGCTGGGGGAGCTGCCATTCATCATCAGTCATCTTGTCTCGGCTCCACCTAAGGCCACGCAGCCATCTTACTGCTCCCTAATCCTCGCCGCTCGCTGCACGGAGCCGAAATGTGCCCGCTCGTCTAATTAGACGGCGGGAACGAAAACAATTTTTTAACGACAGAAGAAACACATTTGTAAAGCAGCTAATACCTTTGGAGCAGTCCATGCCGTGGAATCCTGGGAAGCAATGGCACACACCAGAATTACACTCTCCGTTACCATGGCAATTGCGCGGGCACTCTTGCACTGAATCTGTGAAGAAGACAAAGTGAGACAGAGAGAGGGGAAAGAGGGGAGGGAGAGGGGGGGGTGAGAGATGGCAAGCATCAAAGCATTCGATTAAATCATTGGCACCTTTCGTTCTTTAAGATACTACAAATGGAGTCAAGGCGCTCGGAGTCTCGCAGTCTCACAGACATCAAAAAGCAAGTGCCCTCCTCCAAGATTCCTTGCATTCCTTTTCATTGCATTTTTCATATTGTGGGGAGAATGCATTTTAAAACATTCCTGGAGACATTGTTAACCCAGCTATCATTTCTCTGCAAACTGTATAAGAAAAGAAGAGTGCCCCCCTGCATTGCACAAACAGCCTTGAACCCTTCTGCTACTCTTTCACCCCTCCTCTTCCCTGTATTCTGGCACTGGTTTTGGTTGTTTACTCCTCACTCCAGCCCCACCGAGGTCATGAATACTTCATTCAGGTGTGGTTGTTTGGTGCTACTAGGCAGATTTTAGCTGTGTGTGTGTCTGGCTGTCCACGCATATGACTTCAGTGCTCTATCCACCTTTTAGTGCCTCTTAACCCACTTACAAGAAGAGAGCAGTTTGGTGGGAAGAAACAGGGTCGATGCTAATGACAAGGAGGCATTCTGGACTTTTATCCGTCCCTTCCTCCTTCGCTCGGGCTTTTTCCAGCTTCCACTCTTCTTACACAAAGCATGACTCAGCCCATCCGCACTGCCTTCCTCTCTAACACTTCCTCCCTCTTTTTCTGTCCTCAGCCATTTCCCCCCCAAATCTAAGCCCCATGTCTCCCTCTTACCCTAATGCCACCCTCTCTTTTACTCCCCCTCTTCAGCTCCTCCTTCTCTCATCCTTCACTCCACTTCACTCCATTCTGGTTTTGCCCCCACCATTATGTCTCTCCTCCAGCTCCCCCTCTCACTACTCACTCTAATTCTGCCCTCGCCGCCTCTGACTCTCCCTCTCTCCACCACTCCTACTGCTGAAAGCACTACCGCCAGATATTGACAGTGAAGGATTCTTTCACTCGGCTTGACTCTTTCTATCCTTCCCCCTTGTTCTCACACTCATGCCTCCAACACAATTGAAATGATTTGGGGCGCTGTTTCAGGTCCCGAAAACAGCCGATATACAGGGAAGTATTTTATTTGGATGCGTCTTTATCCTTTTCACACATGCACAAACACCATGGAAGTGATACTACACCTTCTGATATAATAAGTTGTGTTTTGTTTTTGAATGCATACTGTCAATTTGTCCTACTACGATTTGGCAAACACAAAATCTTTCAACTCACTAAGTGGTCCTGCCTACTTGAAAATGTTGCTATGGTCGTGTTGCTAGTGGCAACATTGTGCACATGCTGCTGTGAGTGTTTTTGCACCCTGTGAATGTGTAAAGTCTTTGACAAATTGGGGAATAAATCAGACTAAAATGCCTCCATGTCCTTCTTAAAGGGAAACTCCACCAATTTAACACATCAGGTCTTTACAGGTCTTGGAACTCGCTAGCCAACAACACCATTAGATATTTGGTTGAATTTAAGTTGTGATGTTGGGTGGCCAAAATAAAATGCCAGGACAACATCTAGGTAGTGTTGTTAAGTAACCAAAACCCAGTGTCTTCCAAATGTAGAATAATGACATTTTGTCATTAAGAATGGAAACCAAAACCCAACGTCTGCAAAATGTCACAATGTTAACGTCCACACAACATGAAATTCTGATGCTGTTATACATTTAAAATACTGTCAACCCAATTTTCTCTTAAACAAAAATTTTACGTCCGTCAGACATAAGAGTCTACTGTCTTTCTGACGTTGTATTAATATCCAGTGCTGGCTGAGAAGCCTGTAGTGGCTCCAGGGGGAGCATTTCAAAGGCTGATAAAGCACCTCAAGTGATGTCACTTGAGTCAGCATACATTGGGGCTGAAGACTACAAGTTTAAGGTTGGGGCTGTGGAGTTAAAGAGAAGAGAGTTTGCCAGACATTTGTAGTCTGCTCTAGTGGACTGCACTGGATCCCATGGAACACAAATCTCACAGGCGGTTTCATTGTGGGTGGGAGTGAGTGATCAAATTTAAAAAAAAAAAAAAAGAAAGAAAGAAAGAAAGAAAAAGTTGGGGTCCCAGAGATCAATTAACATGATGGATGGATAAGTCAACAAGTGAAGTGGAAAAGAAGATAAAAGTAGGACATTACGATACAAAAGAAAAACAAGGCAAGTTGGACATTTGGAGGGATATTACAGATAATAATAATAACCTGAATCCCAGAGAAACCAGCATAACTGCAATTATGAATGTAATTTTGTACCAATTTTGCTACTTATTACCGACAGGTGTGCCTTTCCTCATTTTTCTTAATGCCACTATAAAACAACATGTTTTCCCTGAGAGACAGGAAAAGACTCAGTCTATTGATAATCAATCTACTGTGTGGGGATGTATGGTCATAATGTTTGCGGGTGCGGGCAAGAGCTGACACACACCCTGCAGGAATGGGCGGGAATAGATAACACACTCTGTGGGAGCAGGCAGGAGCAGTATTAGGAGAACAGTCCCACGCAGGGCTCTAGTCTGCTCCTCATCTCTGCTTGAGGCTACAGTCACTATTAGCTTAGCGTGCCTGAATCTATAAGCAAAATGTCAGCAGTCAAGTTGCACTGTGGGTAATGTAGGGACCAGAGTTTGATGACAAAGAAGAATGGGTGGAATAAAAAAGATCATTTTTAGTCATACAAAAAAAAAAAATCCATTGTGAGTTCAACAGTGTTATGCTGTAAGAGTGCAATGCTAAATTGGTGGAGTACTCTTTTAAATCAGTGTCACTGCTAACGAATAGCCTTGTCTCCGTACTCCTTCCATCTCCTAAATGCTGGTGCTTAATCTCATTTTACCTCCCAACCTGCCTCTCCCTCCTCCACCTTACTCTCTCCCTCCACCCACACCACACATGCTGATTCCCTCTCACCCATGACATTTGTGCTGAAGGAAACCGTCTCTCTCTCCCGACCGTCGTTGTAGAAGGCCAGGTGCCAGGCACCGGCGTCCAGGTACTGGACAAACACCGCCTCATTGAGGACCACAGTTTGGATGCTCCTCCTCTCCCGTGGAGACTCGACCACGCTCCACTTCTCCTTCCCGTCCAGGCGCTCCATATAGTCATACTGCAGGAGAGAGAAAGCGCAGGGTTGAACGGAGGTGAGAACGCAAGTATGAAATCTATGATTCAACTATGAAGTGCTGCAGTGGCACTTTTTAGACTTTGAAAAATGACCAATAGTTGTATATGCAGGAAGATTAAAAGATGGGGGGAGTAAGCGCGGCTGGAAATTGCCAGGGAAGCATGAAACATGCAACAGGGAGATCCTTGAGGGCTGTCATTCTCTTTTGGCTTCTGGAAAGACCTCAGAGAGTGTTTTTTTTTTTTTTTTTTACTGCTGCACAGAAGCCACAGCTTCATGGTCTTTACCAGCTTAAGTCAGGTCAGGCAGTGAAACGCTTATCCGGATGCAATTATCCCATTCTACAAATCAAATCTGCTGTTAATTGAGTAGTTTCTAATTAATAAGAGGCAGTAAAAGTTACATTACTGTGAAATTTAATTAAGTGTAAATCTTAGACTAAATGAGTTTTTTCAAACAACTAATATAATGAATCACAAATTAATTTTAAAATGTCCCATGACGCAAGCAAGTTTTTTTAATGCATTCTCCATTTTAGCTGATCAATATGAAGATAATGTGTTCCTAATGAATAAAATTATAATTCTGTGTGATTAGCCTTTTACCCTACAGGTGTAGAAGATGTAGAATCTTGTTTGCACTCAGTGCCAGGTTTTTACCTGTGCATGTGAGGGAGGCAGACCCTTGCGGATGTACACTCCGAACAGAGCGTCCTTGCCGAGGGAGATGTTGAACTTGAGGAATTGGGGTTGGCTGAGGTGGAGCAGGGACCTCCAAAACACTCCTGGAGGGACTTCTTGGGTCACCCGCCTCCCGACCTCGATGCTGCCAGTGTCTATGCTGCTGTTCCGGCCTGCCCACGGACCTGGAGCGAGGGGAAAAGAAACTGCATAATCTGTGATTAAAAGCATCGATTGGGAGAGTCAATAGTTAATCATCACAGTTTACTGGAAATGAGCTGCTATAAAAATTCATGGCCATTGAATAGTAGAGGACGAGCACCATTAGCTCTGCAAACTGTGCGCCCAAAGTTTACGTTAAAACGAGTGTTGTTGCATGTGACGCTGGGGTGCAAACTGATGCCTTTGTGTCAAAGCCCGCAAGGCTGTGGACTTTGTTATCTGGGCTCAAATGAGAGCAGGCTGATGGAACTGCAGGGCAGAGCTTTCCAAGCAGACAGGCGCGCACGCCGAAACACACAGCATCCTGCAATCCTGCAATCAGGTCAGTCATCTAACAGCAGAGTTCTGGGGCCCAGACAGAAAAAGACTGAGCGTGCTTGTGTGTGTGTGTGCATTTGTGTGCAGAATAGCGAAGAAATAAAAGTAACAATGAGAAGAACAACAGCAGCATCTGGCCTAGACGGCTGGGGAACACAACACAACAGTCCTCTCATTAATACAGAATACAGACACAGAGCAGCAGCCCACACGTACCTATAGTACATGCTGTGTGTGTTACAGAGGGAGATCGAGCGAGTGAAAGAAGAATAGATAGAGAGCCGCATGGGGGCCTTAAAAGAGAGGAGGGAGGGAGGGGGGTGAGGCAGTTGGTGTTTTACCTCGCTTCTCACTGAGACGATAAACCTAGCTCGACACAACTCAGCGGAGTGGTTAAACAGCACATACTGATAGCACAGCCAGTACTGTGTCATGAATTATGAAAATATTATAGTTGGTTTGAGCCTGTTCTGGTGGGGGGAAAAAAAATCTATTGGACTGTTTTAGTATGTTACTCACAGCAGACGCTGCATTTAAAAGCCTTAGAAGACAGGCCTGGCGCTATTCTGTATTTTTCTTGTTTTCAACAAATCCGACAATGTGCTAGCATGTCCTTTAATACTTTCTGACTTTTCTACCCTGGCTGTGGACAATTTGTTCCACCATCCATCCATCAAAAATATATGGCTTTATTTTAGGAGTAAATACTGCATTTGTTGGGGACTATTTTCAGCAGTGGATTAACACACATTTGGCATGCTGGTAAGTATTTACAGTACCAGGACTCTGTAAGTGGTATTGAGTCAGAACAAAGTACAGTGCTGATGCTCATCGTAATGAAAGAATGAAGTGACCTGATGTGTTTTGGACGACAATGGAGCTTTGTGGCACAGAAGGGAAAGCTATATCACGTTTTGGATACACATACAATACATCTAAGTAGGTTAATCCATTGTTGTTTTGGGTCTTTTCATGGAATGTGTTGACAATAAGAAAATATGAATATCCCCAGCATTATCCTTTCGAGAGCAGGCTGTATGCCTTCCAGACCTGAGTTTTGCCTTGTAACTCTGCATGCAGCGTGTCAATTCTTATATGAGGGGGTGTATGTCTGTGTGTGCTGTAGTTCATACCTCTGCCTCCAGAGGGCAGCGTGGCCACGTCACTGTTGACAGGCAAGCCAGCTCCCAGTCCGTTGTTTAACACAGGGCCGTCGGATGGCTTCAGCTGCCATGTCAAACCTAGCAAGTTGATCGCTGCACACAAAGGGGTGGAGAGGGAGAGAGAAAGAGAAGGGAGGGAGACAGCGTAAGGACATATGACTTGAACGGCGGATTGTCTACAAGCTGGGTATAAAAAACAGCCACACTTGAAAGCTCATCAAGCCACAGAAACACAGGAAGGCCAAACCTCTAAGTCTGATCTGTCATTTATACGGCAACCGGTGCAGCTTTTATGGAACGCTGCTTTTGCGTATCAATCAAAAACACTGTTAACAAAGTGGCAACCTACAGCACAGAAACTGTCATACAAAACAGACAATTAAAAAACCCTAAAGATCTCTCTTTCTTGCGCTTTCTTTACCCCTAACCTCCCGCAATCTTCTTTCAACCTGACAGCGTCTCCTGCTTTTATTTGGAAGCCTTTACACCATCTCACGGAGAGCAAGTGACAGATTGCTCTCTGAAGAGATCGCTCTATGACTCTCCTTTCCCTTCTCCTCTTCTTTTGTCCTCTGTTGTGTTATTGTGTGCTGGTGGTATAAGACTGCTCGAGTGTGTTCGCTCTTCACTTTGTCAGCTCTTTACTCTCCTCGTGTCTCTTCCCTCCTTAGGCTGCTGCCAAGCGACGCCCCCCCCCCAAAAAAATACGGGAGAGAGGAAACAGCAGGGAAAAAAACTACACATACGGAAACATTCGCCTTACTGTACACAAAAGTGTAAATTCTGTGATTCTTTTATTTTTCTTTTGTGACTGGTTTGTGTCAAATGATTGTTTTAATCTCTCTAATGCTTTTGAACAATCTCCTGAGTAGAAAAACTCAAGATGCACCATTTGTTCACGTCTGAATATTTATTAAAATATGTTATAAAAAGGGCACAATGCACCTGCAGGGTTGTATATATACATGAAGAGTGTGATGGGAGCTTACAGGATGCACATGGCGTGGATGCATGATTGTGTACAATGCATTATGTAGGTGTTATTGCATGCCTCTCAGCGATGGCCTTATCCCCACCACATGAGCCTTATAACACCTGCATCTGAAGCCTGGGAATCAATTTCCCTCTTGTCAAATTCTATCTCCACTTGCCCAGTTTTTGCACACATACAGGGATGAGTGTAAAAGTTGCAAGAAAAGAAGATGCGGCTTTAGGAATTGCTGCCAGGGCAGACTCATTCTCACCCCCCCAATGTCCCATCTCCCTCTCCCCCCACCCCCACCCCTCTATCTGTTTCTTTGTTTCTTCCTTTTTATGTTTCCTCTCTTTCCCTCTTTCTCCCCTCCCTCTCTCCTGGTCAAAGGAAAGCGCTGACACCTCGGCTGCTGCCCGGCCTCCACTGTCAGCTCTTTTTTATTTTTCATGGGGGGGCTGGTGTGGAGAACAAGAGAGACGGAGCGAGAGGAGAGAGGAGCAGAGAAACTACAGTGTCCTTCCTCCCCCCTCTGTCTCTTCTCTCTTATATCCACCTCTTGCCCTCTCCTCTCTCATCACGCTGACCTTCATCCCTCTTCCTTTTTTTCTTTTAATTCCCCCCTTTTTTTCTTAGTCTTTTCTTCTTATCTTTGCCTGTCCTTCCTTGTAGATAACGCCGACATGCATCCGCGCACACATTCAGCCCCATGCGCACGCAAAGAGATGGTATCATGGGAAGCAGTCGATGGAAAGATTACCTATTGAATCAGCAGGAGACAGTAAGCAATAGTGAGTCTATTGTGACGGTGCTCTCAATCTAGGTCATCCCCAAGAACACATCAGACAGCCCTATAGCGAGCTTATTGTATATAGCTGTTCATTGTGTGTGTGTGTGTGTGTGTGCGTTTGAGGGTCGGTGCACACGTGCGGTTTCCCCGAATGAGATTTTTCCTGTCCTCTTTTTTTGTGTTTCTACGGCTGGCTGTGAGAAGTTGACCAATAGATGGCACTCTTACTCCTCGGCGACAGGAGCACAAAAGCCAGTGCTTTGTCAACAGGTTTCTTTGCAGCAACACAAAGAGCAGGAGGAGAGACAGAGAGAGCGGGAGAAGGAAAGACAGAGACAAAGAGAGACACTTGTTATCATTCTCTTTACAAGCACCATCCCTCATTTTAACAACACTTGTAACTTTGTTAGGGTGTAATTTTAGCCAAAATGAAACTGCTGAAATTGATGTATTTAGCTTTGTGTTGCCATAATTTTAAGCATTTTCTTTTCGGATCATAATTGCCGTAATTACTGTTTTCAAGCTGCATTGGAAGGCTTTATTAAATGCCATGCCAATAATGCCTATCTGAATTGAATTCGACTGACAGACGCGAGGAGAACAAGAGAGATAGTCTGACTTGGGCTGTGCTCCTCCGTTTTAATCTCTGTCTTCTTAGTCATGTTCATTTTAACACACGCACACATACACAAACACACATGTACACACATGGAAAGATCACAGAGAAGCAGGTTTAACAAGCAAACGAGTTGGATTAAAAATAGATCTGTTGCTTCAAGAGGTTTTTATGTAATCTCGATGCATAATTCAGAGAGGCAAAGTGCTTGCCAGTATCATCAGCAAAAGACAGCATTTGAAACAGCGGCAGCACACGTGATCCTGTGACAGAAAACAAAACAAAAAAGGACGGACTGATTGGACAGAGGGACAAGGCAGATGAAAAGGAGGAGGTGGTGGCCGGGCTCGGAGACAGGGGTCAGGAGCTCTTGAAGAAACTGTGCCGCTGAACCTTGGCAGAGAGGAGGAGAGCGGGAGAAGGGAGAGGAACAGAGAGAATACTGGAGGACAGCGAGAACTGAGAGAATATTAAAGAACACATAAAATCCCCTGAGGATAAAAAAAAGAGCAGGAAAACAGGCACCAGATGATGTTGCAGAGAAGAGAGGAAGAGATGAATAAGGGTCTGTACAGATGTAGTGAGAAAGGGAGAAAAAGATGGCAAGTGAAGAGGAAAGATTTAAAGGATGAGTGGCCCTGTATTCGTTGACTGGTTGGGTAAGAAAAAGATGGTCGTGATTCATCCTCTGACAGTAAGTGGTTCTCTACGCAGGCAATCAGACAGAAATACAATGCCCATGTGTAGGCTACGTGTGTTTTGGGAAATATTTATACGTCTCCGAGTTAAAGGGTGCAAATGGATTTCTGCATGAGAGGGGAAAAAAGGAGAGCGGCAGAGATGGAGAAAGGTGACTTTGTAGGCTGACTGTCCCCTGACTGGAAAATATTGTATCATCATCATTCTGTTCTCTGGAACATGTTCCAACTGTGCAAACTCTCTCCCTCTCTCACTTGCTTTCCTCCGCTGCGCGCTTGTGTCTCTCACCCTTCTCTGCCTCAACTCAACCATATCATTGCCTATTTAAAAGGCAGCATCTCCCATTGAACCAATTGCACTGCTCCTAATTGCACCAAAGGCAGAGAATGGCCTCTTGCGTGTTTTGTGCGTAATCTCTTGCAATGCGACTGAGATTACACAGAGAGCACAAGTGTATGCACGCACACACACGGGCAACACACTTTTTCTTTGCCATCTCCCCTGGCCGTCCTGATAAATGCATATTAACTGTTCTAATTCACCACTAAATTAACAACTCTGACCTCAATTAGGGCGGTAATTGTAGCTGAGACCAGCCCCCCATCCTCGGCCTGGCTGCTAATTGGTTTAGGAAGCCTTTTCCCTGCCTCCTCTTCCTCCCAACCCCCCATCTCCACGGCCCTCATTTAGCGAGTTGGTAGAGATTTTGTTGTCCAAAACAAACACATGCACAAAAAGCAGCCACCCGAGAAAACGCCCTGTATCTTGCTGTACCACCTTCTTCTCCATCTCTGCGGCAAAGGGGTGCAGTGTTAATACGGAGGGAGAGGCTGAGGAAAAAGCAGTGTGCAGCCTCAGGTTCTCAATATTCAGGCCATTTGGGATATTTCTTAGAATTTACCACACAATATCCACTTATGTAGTCTATAAATAAAGCAGCCTTCTTTCTCAGCTAAGTTTTGAAGGCGCTGCTTGCTGAGATCATTTAGAGTCTCAGACAGAGGGACGGGGGCGGCGGTTGGCTGCTGCCCTTGGGGGTCATAGACACTGAGAGAGACAATTTGTCTGCTTCTGAGTGTGTGTGTCTGTGTGTGTGTCTGTGTGTGTATCTGCGTATGCATGCTTATAAATTGCACGGTATTAACAACAAGTGCATGCGCGCACGCGGGCACAAACACACACACACACACACACACACACTGCAACCCCCGACGGGACCTCCTCACCCAGCTGATGCAACTGAACTGTAATTGACTGCAACACAAAAGGTTATGTGAGTTTTTCCTCGCAGCTCCCACCTGCAAAACAGTGTCTATAGCGCAGAGAAACGGCAGCTCACTCAATCACACAGCAGAAATGGCTTCCTTATTGGCACTGAAATATTGAGACGGCCCGACGCAGATGTAGCCGTGTGTGTGTGTGTGTGCGTGCGTGTGCATGCATGTGTGTGATGGGCTAAATGAAAAGAGATGTGAATCTGAGTGATGTCCTCCTTTCTGAATCCTCATTTCCTCTTCAGATATCTCTACCCTGACCCCCTCCCCTCCACTCCCCTCCCCTCCCCGCGCCTTCTCTTCTCCACATCAACCCACTCTGCCTCGTCTCATCCCTCCCTACCTCGGCCCTTTCCCTCTCATCGATCTGTATTAGAAACAGGATATGAGGAACTATGCTATCTTATCACAGATCAGAGAGCGAGAGAGAACGAGTGAGGAAGAAAGACGAAGGAAGAGTACGCTCTGGAGGCCAAGAGACGGAGACACTGAAAGAAAATGAGAGACAGAGAGGAGAAGAGAGGACAGTGATTTCTTTCACTTTGCCTTCATCCATCTCCTGTTTCGAATACAGGACTAGTGAAGCACCATGGGCCTAATTGGACTAACGATTGGGCCCAGATAAGACCCGCACTAATGAATAAATGAATGAGGAAATAAATGAATGAAATGAGCCCATGCACGCCAATGCAGGCACTCAGCAATGATGTCCGTAAACGTGCAAATTCTGCATTTATGCACACATCAAAGCATACAATATATCCTCCAAAGCACGTGCAGAAACTCTATGTATACAAACAGAAAGTCAAGGGATTAACATTGATGTTTCCACCATGTGCCGTCTGAACAAGTGTGCACCCTGCTTTGTATCACCTGGCCAGTGCAGATGACCCATTTATCCCTCTGGTGCAGATGGTATAGCAACTTGTCCCTGGTCCTGGCCATGCCCTGGCCTTTTCCTGGACTGGCAGCGTGTGGTAAGATCCTAACCTTTATCAGTACGACAGGCCCTGCTGCTACGGACACACGCTCCATGTCTGATCCTTATGCCCAGGTTCCTGCATTCACCATATGCCCTCACCTCAGCACACATTCACACTCACACACACACTCCAAATGTATATGGACACACACCCACACTGGCATGAGCGACACATCCTGACCTCTCGCTGTTCCACCTTGGATCAGCAGAAGGGAGGCCACATGCAGAGTGTGAGGGGACTTTGGGGTCAAGGAGCTGTGGTTTGGAAAGCAGCCACATTGTGAGACCTGCAGGTCTGATACAACTTGAGCAGACAGTCCATACACGTACTCTGGGGCTCACTGTTTTTGTTTCTTATTTAAAAAGGTGAGATAAAAAAAAAATCATTAATATTATGAAAATTCTTTTAAACTTTTTCACTGGATTAAAAGGTAAAAATTAGCATTTTCTCCCTGTTTTTTTCTTCCAGAGATGATTAATAATAACAATAAAAAGAAGCACAATTCTGCTCCAAAAGCATATAATTTTCTGATTTTTATTTAATCTTTATTTTTGAAAATGTGAAATAATGAATAGTATCTTCAAGGAAAAGAAAGAAACATTACTAAAACTGTGATAAGTGGTCACTAGTAGACATCAGTTCACCTTAAAAATGAGAAATTCTCTTTAAAATAATAATAATATAAAAGTGTTAACAACTCTGACACAAAATCAGCAGCATATCTGAATTTTCTCTTCATTTTACTTTTTTTTCCATTTCCAGAGGCAAGTACTAAGGCAGTGGGTTGAGACTCCCCAAGGGGTCGCAAAGAAAAATGTGACAGGCTGCGACATGATTAAAAAGGTAGGAAAGACGTGGGAAAAGAGTCATATATCTGTCTTCAAAACATGCATTTTCAGATCTTTGTCAAAACGTTGCCTATTTTATTGCAGAATGAAGAACAGCAGAACTCCTCGAGCCTCTAAAAACTATTCAAATAAAGCAACCCAAGAGGGGGACGTCAAACTCTGGCTGAACAGCTTGCAATAATGGATGACTGGTAGATGGTGTTAAACCAAAAATGGGGCCAAAACTAAAAAAATCTTAAACTCATTCTGCAATGCATTTGCATTTCCTCCCAATTTTTCTCTTCATGTTTTATTACTTGAAGCATGTACTCAGACAGCGGCTCCCAAATTCTATGTTGGGACCCCCCAAGAGGTCGCAAGATAAAGCTGAGTTGTGATATGATTAATAAGATAGGAACGAGGAGTAAAAATCATATTTCTGCTGCAAAAACTACTAATTACTTTTTCTGTGCTCTGCTTTCTTTATTGTGACATGAATAATTTCACCTCCATTATTTCTAAAATCTATTGAAATTCAAGAAGAGAACATTACTCTTTGGTTGAATGCTTTCAACCCACAGCGGAGGCATTGCTTGGCTTTAAAGGGTCACAAGCAAAATAAACTGGGAGCCTCGTTATTAATCAGTGCTGCAGGAAGAGATTATTTATTGTAAAATGTGATAATCAGTGATATTTTGTGGCAGGAAACATTTAATTTTGGAGGCACGGTGACGTAAAGTCTAAGGGGAAATTGTTTTAAAGTGATCTGATCCTTTTTTTAATCAGTGCGATGTGATAACTGTCTCAGGTGTTTTGAAAATTGGCTCTCCTCTTTGATTGGTTGTTACAGCCTGGGGCTTTAATATAAAGATGTGTTGTTTCACATTGTGAATTTGATGCCTGACAAAGGCCCCTGACTGAAACGTTGTGTCTTTCATAAACTCTCACCGACGATGTGAAGGAATTCAACCCTTTCTTTCGTATTATTTCATTTTCCTATGCACCTGTGTACCAGGTGTGTATTAGATAACACTCGGTCTTAAAGTAATCTGGTTCAAAATGGAGTAACACTCTCCCGAAATGCCACCGTTTTTTAAGCCAGCTTTTAAATGATTACTTTGGCAGTGCATGCGTCTCCCTACATTCTGATGGATGACAAAAAGATGCAAAGTTTTTAGGAAAATGCAAACCTCTTTGATTAGAATAATACTTTGTGTATTTTGGCAGGGCTATATATCTTTGCACAGTAAAAATCATTAACATGTTATTATGTAAGGGAGCAGTGATATGAATGCACTGAAGTGAGACACTTATAACCGGGAAGAATGGGCAGTAAGCGATTGTGATCAGTCTGGTACGGCGAGACAGCAATGATGGATGGAAAGTGGTCGGCGTGGAGGCATGAAGGTCACACTCGATGACAGTGTGTGTGCATGTGTGTCTCCGTGTGTGTGTGTGGCATGTGTGAGACTGTTTAATCAATAGACAGGGGAGCTGGGAGTAAGACTAAAAATACATTGTGTCTGTGTGTGCGCGTGCATGTGTGCATGTGTGTGTGTGCATGCTCTCATTCATCAGTGGTGACAATACCATGTGGAGTATGCCACTGTGCCCGACAAATTCAGCCATCACACACACGCACACATTCACACGGAGCACCCCTGCAAAGGTGACACCAGCGCCCGCGAGCAAGTTTAGTCGTTGCAGTCAAGGGCACACCTGTGTGTATGTGTCAGTGTGTTTGTGTGTGTGTGTGTGTGTACGGACGGTGCGTGTGTGAAAACAGTCCACCTGGACTCTGACATGTCCTCGATCTTTCATCTATGTATCAAACCAGCCTTTCCTCTCCTTACTAACCACAATCCATCTCTTTTTCTGTCTCCCTTTTTCCCTTTCTGTACATTTTACATCCTTTGAGACTTCTTCTCTTTTTATCTGCTCTAACTTCTTTTCTCGTTATCCCCCTGTTCTTGTCCTCCACAGTCTCCCTCTGTCCTGTCCTCTCTCTGTCACACTCCCTCTGTTCTCCGCTCACTGTGATCAATTAGGAGACATTAGTCCCACAGTTATTCCAGGTGACAGAACCTCAGGAGGCCACGCTCTCCTTCATCTCTCCTCCTTCTGCCTCCCCTCAGTTTCTCCTCTCCACACCAGGCTGTCTTGTCACTCCCGCTCCTCCTCCCCGTCAGCTCCCCTTCTCTCCCCGGCAGTGCAAACAACAGACCTTGCGCCTCTCCTATTCCCCTCTCCTCAATCTCGCTCTCTCATCCCTTACGGCGCCAGCAGTGACATATCAGCCTCAGCCCTCCTCTCCTCCGTCTCTCCAGTCATCTATCCTCCTTTTCCTCTCCTCTTTATGTTCTGGCTGCATGCTGACAGTGACGCATCTCCCTTCTTCCCCTCTGCCCTCTCTGCTCCAACTCTATTCCACCCCTCTCTTTTTTCCTCTCCCTTCGCCTTCCTCTATCTCGCTCTCTCCAGGTTGCCGTTCACAATGACGGACCTGTCTTCCCTCCTGTATGCCAACCGTTCACCTGTATCCTAGCAACCACCTCTCCTTTGGCTCTGGTGCTCCATGCGGAGCAAGCAAACAAGACGCCGGGGGAATGAAGAACAAGCACTCCCGTTTATCCTCCTCCCTCCATCCGTTCAGTCATTCCTTCACACGTAAAGATGAGGCCATACTCCGCTGGAGTTGGGGGCCAAATGCTTTAACTGAAAATTTCACTGCCTGTCCTCTTATAAAAATAAACTCTCTCAAACTCACAGAGACACACATTCCCGTACAGAAATGCACACAGCTGCACATGTTTATTTCATGGTATCTCGTCCCCATGACTCCTTTTTAACAGTGGGACACAGTGAAAAAGCTTCAAAGAGATATCATCTACTGTGCCCCTGAAGCATGCTGAGTCCAGCCTTTCTGAAAGGTTCTCAGTGTGCGCACATACGTGTGTGTGTTTCTGCAAGATTGTCGAGCAATTTCTGAAGCTTTATTTATGGCCTTGAGAAGCACTGAAGAAAAAAAAAATTGTTTGAAGGCCTGCACACCCTCAAAGCTTTGCAATCAGACACACACATTGTCGCACACACATCTTATAGCTACTTCTTAGGGAAGGAGTGCTCGTGCACATGCACACACACGCACAAAAAGAAAAGTGCTGCTCAGGCACATGTGTCCTGGTGTAATTTATGAGCGGGCTCCTGGGCGGACGCCTCAGAGGGGTCCTCTTCACGCTGCATGGCTCTGGGTGCTCTGCACAATCCCCCCAGTGAGTGCCGGGCTCTCTCACACACACACACACACATACACACACACACACACACACACACACAAACAAGGTACTACAAAATCCCCCTTATGAGCTGTGAACTCTTCCGACTGAAACTCGCTGCACGATTAACGCTACAAAAAGCTAGGTAAACACTAGGGTTTCAGGCTTGGCAGCACTGCTACAGCTCTGTTCAGCACAGACAAAAACACCAGAGCAAAACATTTCCTTACAACAGCTGAAAAAGGGGCCCCACAGTTAGCAAAAGTAATACTGTAATAACAATAAAATATCATTTCAGCCTTGTTCAGCTTACCAAATTATAGCCACTTGCACAATTAAGTTTGGTGGTAAAGCACTGACATTTGGCATATAATAAAACACAGAAAGTGGAGCTTAAAGGAAAACTTATTAGCAACTCAAGCTCCTCGCTCACTGAATCCCATTCAAAAAAATCCACCATTACACAGCGCATTATATTCACACTATAAGAGGAGAGCATCTCTGGCAGTCTCTTTTAAATAAACGCTCCCATAAATAAAGTCATTTCTTAGTACAGCTAACAAGCTAATGCTAACAATTATTAAGACAGACAGGCGATGCTGTTAACAAGTTGTATGTATCTGGCAAGTACCCAGATGGTGCACTAACACTGATGTAGTGGGTATAAAAAAAATGTGGATAAGGCAAGCAATTATGTTCTCAGGAATAGACACATTTTTGAATTATTTTCCTCATTAGTTCCTTATCAGCTTAATATTATTAACAATTACAAGTCCTCTGATGAAAACAAATATTTCTGTCATAACAGCCCCGAGTGAGCCCCGGCGCTGCTAATAAAATAAGATGGAAGGTTTCGGTAAGTTTCTGTGCTCCACCACATCACTGCCCTCAAGTATCAGCGGGGAGGTCTTCCTCCCTCTCCCCGCTCCTGTTTCGGAGCTCCATATGTGGCTGTCCGGCGCAGTGTGAAAGCTCAGGAGACGATGGATCTGTCTGTGTGCCCCAGGCAAGGGGCCTTGATCTGCTCTGGAGGACACACACACCATTCTCAAGGGCACTCCGAGGGAGTACACAAAGCACACACACACACACACACACGGGTATGAACATGCGGGCACAGACTTGAGTGCACATATGCAATTTGGACACATCCCGGCAAGCACGCTGAGATGCATAAAGCCTTCAGATACACACACACACACACACACACACACTCACTGTAGATGGGTAGATGGATGGTGATGTATATATAAATATATATATATATATATTTATAAATAATGTAAAATTATATTAATAATGTATGTAGAGGAGATAAGGGGGTTGTTCTTTCTGCTGATGCCACTGTTCCCTCAGATCCCCCATCTGTTGACTCTGGTCTCTGGGGTAAGAGGCCAATCAAGGGCTCAGTGACACATCTGCCTCCTCACGCACACACACATACACACACTAACAGAGACACACAATCAAACATACATTTTCTCTGCCTCCACTTTCTACTGTCTATCACACACACAAACTCAGGGGTTTGCAATCTCTTGTCCAGTGAACGAGGTCAAGAGGGGATAAAATCCACGCCCACACACACACTCCTACACACTCAAAGAAATGCTCTCTCTCCCTTCCTGACAGATCCACCAGTAGACAACCATCAGAATCTCCTCCTGAGGTGCTCGGTAAGTGCTCTCCTCTGAGTATCTGCCATTCCTTTAAGTATGACTATCGCGCATTGGCTTCAGATCAGTGAAAAACATCCACTTCTCTGCTGGGTCTGTTAGGGATTCCTATCTTAACTGATACCTGCATGCGGAAACTGCCCCAGTATGCCGTGGTGTATGTATCTTCCTGTCTGTCTGACCGGCTGTTTACTGATGCCGAGTGGAGGCCAGGGCTCCTGCTGAGTCTGATTTTGACAGTGCAGCACGAGGCTGCAGTGACAAAGCTCACACCTCGAGAATCTGCTTTGTGTTTACAACGGGCCGTTAGCTTGACACTTCTTTTTTTTCGCTGTGGTCTGGGATGAATACAAATAAGAGCAAAGTTCATGTATTATGGGTCACAGCGAAACAAACAGGGCTAACCACGCTGAACTAAAAGAGATGTTTGTGTGAGACTAAGCATGGGGGCTTTCAGAGGGAGATCTGATTTCTTGGTCTTTCTTGGTCTTCAATATGTTATCCTATGTTCCTGCGTCTAAGTGACTAATGGAGGCAACAATTTCTGGATCTGGTCCAGTATTGAGAGAGACCACTCCAGCCAGCAGAGTAATCCCCATGGACAATTGTTACCATCAATTTACGTTCACTAAGAGGACTGTTTTTTACCACTGACAGGGTCAGATGGTTATGATAGGAGTCAGACAACATTATGGAAAAGAGCCTACAGAGAAATTAAACATTTTCCTTTACTTTTTCCTGATCCAGTCTGTTTGTTAGTGTGTGTTATCAAGTCTCGCTCAAGAAGTGATCTTGTTCTGAACTCTGGGGAACTTTTCTACATGTTGAAATCAGCTAAATATTCAGCCATGTCACTTTAAATCTTTTAGATAATACTAGCTAGGCTTTCTGATATCAAACACAACACACTCTTGGCAGCCCTCCTCTCTTCAACTCTCACTAATGTTTCTGCCGTTGTTTTTCCTGCAACAAGTTACCTCTCGGGATATTTCGGAATGAGACTTCTCTTTGAGCGAGACTTGGTCACAATAACAAACAGACCAGCGAAAGGTAAGGAAAAACATTTAATTTCTCTGTAGGGTCCTTTGCATAATGTTGTCAGACACTTATTATAACAATCTGAGCCTGTCAGTGGAAAAAACAAGCACTTTTAAGTGACGTAAATTGACAGTGCACTATTGCTCTTAGGAATTACATTGCAGCCTGTTTTGCTGCTGTGGCTGCAGTGCTCTCTCTAAGTTCTGGACCAGTTTCAAACACGGAAAAAAGGGGGTCCAGGTTGAAAAATGCCAACGTTTTTCCTTTAAATCCTAATCAAAGGACAATAATGCGTGATCACTTACCGATGAAGTAGGACAGTAGTATGGCCAACAGGGCAGCAGCTGCGATGGCGGTCACCGCGGCACATTTCCAGCTGCAGTACTTGGACGGCTTCTTTAGCTTGAAGGCTGAGCGGGAGAAGGTGTTTCTGGGTAGCAGGCGAGGTGGCGGAGAGTACACCGTTCCCGAGGTCAGAGGGTAACCGGGGGAGGAGCTACTGAAGAGAGGGGTGGTCCCTGATGACGTCTTGAACAAGAAGTGCCTGAAAAGGGAAAAAACAAGTTAGAAGGTCATTCCACAGGTAGGGAAAGATGAATCAAATGTTCATGTTATTAAATGCCGAAACAAGTGGTTTAAAAAAAATCGCTCTGGTAGCAAAGTAAACACGGAGTAGATACCCAATCAGAGGCCAGATGACAGGGTCACATATGTGCAAGCTTCTGTCCAATTTCTCTTTTCGATGAACCCTTCCTGCCATATGGGTTTGAACATCCTTGAACTGATTGTGTCTCCAATTCAGCCCGTTCCAGTCCGAGGTCTCTTTTTAACCTCCACCTGCTCTGCTCTTTTTTTCCTCCTTCCATTCCCTCGCTTCGCCTCACTCCACTTACAATGTTCCTCGTTTCCTCCCCTCAATGGTTTCAGAGGATCACTGCCGTCCCCCTTTCCTGTCCTCGCTGCCCCAGTGAGGTCAGAGCTCAGAGAGAGGATAAAAGAGGGATTTGAACCATCATCCCTTTGCTCATATTACCCATTATCCTCTGATATTGCTGCACCTGCTCACCCAACCCTTCGCCTTTGCTACTCTCCCTCCCCTCCTCTTCCCATTTCCCGTGCTATAATTTTTCTTCAACCTACCGCTACTTCACTCTTTCTCACATATATTTATACATCTCCCTGTTCCTCAGCATCTCCTTTCTCTCCTCTCAACTCCTCTCCCCTCCCTCCTTGCTTTCGGACTCCTTTTCTGATCTGACCTCGAGGGAACGTTATTGTCATGGCAAGAAAATGAAACACAGCACTTCAGAAACTTTTCAAGGACATAATAAGAAAAACTTCTGTAACACCTTTATGACATCATTTGCGACACACACTCCTAGCACACACGGGGAGCAAGGAGCTGCCCCTACACACACTCCAGGTGGTACGACAGAAGAAAGCCCTCAGGTGAGTGTGACAGATCAGAGGAGGCGAGGTCACTCTACTGCCTCAAAGATGACTGGGGAGAGGGAGTTTTTGTCTGCAAGTCTTTGTGGAATTTGCTTGTTTGTGTGTTTGTGAGAATGTGTGTGTGGGTGCACATGCTCCGGTGCTCTTTGTGAGTTTCTGATCTTTGAAGTAAGGACATTCCTGCAGAGAGAGGACATTTTCTCTCATCTTTACTTCTCAAAAAAAAAAAAAAAAACTGTCTCATTGTTGCAGTTTTGTACATAATTTCCTTGGTTATTATAACATTATATTCACCACAGTAACCCCCTAAGAACTGGAGACACATCAACATTGCTACAACATAGTCTGAAAGTGCAAGAAATGCTCGCCCATAACAATGGTAAGATTAATAATACATTGCATAGAACAACAGTATGCCAGGGTTGAACTAGGAAGTCAGTCTTGGTTATGAAGTCCTTTGTAAAATCCAAAATCAAGACGGATGTGTTTAAAGTCACGTCCAAAAGTCCTGATTCAAAACCAAGTCCTAATCTTTGTGTTTCGAGTCCCAGACAAGTCATTATGGCATCAGGAACAGCGACATTGTTAGGCTAACTTTACTGCTGGCCAGCCATCAATATCAGAGAGCTAATGCTAATGTTAGACATTGCCAACGTTTTAATGATTTCAAAAGGCATCATTTAGGCTGACAAATCTTGGATGCAAAGATTTTGTTACCTGTCATTGCTGAGGGCTCAATGAGTTCATGCTTGCAAAGTTAATCAATGTTAGCCCTTAGCAAACAACGCTACTTCTCATTTGATTTATTACCTGAGTAAACATTTTCCTATAGAGTTTATGATCTCAATCACTAGTTTCAAGTCTTCATCAGTATTGCATAATCTTCATTTTTTAGATTTTGGTCCCATTTAGAGTAAAATAGATGAAGGAGCAGGGTATGATTTAGTGCATAGCAACAAGTTAGTACCACAGCAGTTTCCTTGGACTTGGATCCACCCCTTGCTCCTCCACGGCTCGACCCTTGTGTCCGAATATGGTCTCCTCTGGCTTCAAAAAACAAGATAATGGCTTCATAACTCAAGGCTTCAAAATGATAGTCCACAAACGTTAAATGTTGCAGGCCGCTGAATTGAATCAAATCAAAATTGTATCGAGGCAGACTTTGTGATATTAGCACATATTGTATCATCTAAAGAATTGATATAATGTTGTATTGCGATGAAACCTGTGATTTACACCCCTACAAGTGGAGTCAAGTGGCTCAATGTTTGATTCACATATAGAGTCCTTAGAAGTAGTAATAAAAACAGGTGTGTGAGTGTGTGTGTGTGAGAGAAAATGTGTGTCAGTGTTCTGTTCTTTCTTCTGTAGCTCACTGTCTCTTTTATTCACACTAGGCTAGTAGGACCAGTAATAATGATGCTATTTAGAATAATGCTAAACTGCGCTTTGCTGTGTGGTCTCCTCTCCTTTTGATGTCTTTAATAACTGCTGTTTCATAACACCGTGTCTGTACATGTGTCTTCCCTCTTTAAAAAACAGTTGGTGAAAACAGGTGATGTGCTCAGAGCATGAAGATTTGGTTTGGGAACACCGCTGCACTCTCTATCAATTATTCAGCCAGCCTGTGTTCTGTCTCTCTTTTACTCTCTCATCATCTCATGCCACTGATTGTTGGATTGGTATCCTGCTGGACTTTTTTCTTTCTTCCTCCTCCATCTCTTCTCTTCTCCTCCCTCCCCCTTTTACCTGTCAGGTACGCTGTGTGACACCAAGGAAAACAGGGGAAAGAGAAGAAAGGGGGGAAAAAAACCCTCTCGACAGACAGAGGCTGAGTGAGTGCGAGAAGATGGCACGCAAAAGAAATATGAGGTTATTGTCTAAAAATACCAGCCTCTCAGTGTCACAGCCATCAATTTTAATATGCAGGCATAAATCTACACGCTCCCAAATGCAAGAACGTGCATGACACGCTTGTGTATATGCACAAACACACACACATGCCAAGGTCAACCAGCATGTGTCTTTGCTTCAACTCACTTTCACAGCCACTCTGTGATGGCAAGGCCAGCGGTAATTAATTACAATACTCCTAACGTGTGTGAGAACGCAGGGAGGGGGTGAGTTGGTCAATTACTCGCATTCCACGCGACACAATGTATAGGATTTAAAGTGCTGGTATGTATTTGAGCGCGGGCACTGAATTCATTTCATTTCCTGGCTTTGTTGTTTGTGTGCAGAAGCTCCACTGTGAGCTTGGTGTGGGATGGGAATATGTCTATGGGCCATACTAATTACGAGTAGGAATGGAAAGTGTCTAATGTGCTCTGGGGAGGTAATTGACATTGATTTATGTTGCGGAGGACTATGGAGGGGTTCTATCATAGCAGGCAGCCGGCAATCACAATTCTGTATCATTAGGCTGGGGTGTGTGTTTGCTTGTATGTGTGTCTGTGTACTTATGTGTGAATGTTGTGGGATTTTTGACAGTGGTCCAGCATGGAAACGTCACACATAATTAGAGAGAGCTGACAGAGACCCCCCACCCTCCCCCCCTTCTTCCCCCCTCGTCTTCTCGTGAGCTGCCAGTAGCAACCCCACCCTCCCACCCCCCGCCCAACTCTAACCATTGCTACCTTGCTGTCATGCATTGCACATGAAACGCACACGCACACATACATGCAGAACAAGCAAGCACTAACTCACACACTGACACACATTTGCACAGACTCAGACACAGGCGCCCACGCACAAACAATAAAAATTCATGTGGGTTTTCTTTCACGAGATCTCCCTGTACGTGCTACTAAACATTTAATTTGCATCCTCGCAGAGCACAAAGTGACATAAGAGAAGGATGGGGGATGGTGAGGGAGGCTATAGATTGGAAGACAGACAGATAGAAAGGGAGGATGTGTTTTCACTCCATTCCAACCCTGTTCCCCATTGAGAGAAAAGAGGACCTGGACAATTAACCACAGAACAGAGAGCATGCTGGGTAATTAGCAGGAAGTCAAAGCTCACATTCCCCTTGAGCGAATGGACACACACGCTTTTGGCGGGCACGCGCGCACACACTCTTCATCTTCTCGGCTCTCACAAACATGTGGTTGCTCAGGATAACACTCTGAGAATAATCATCAGAGGTAGAGAACAATTAGCGGAGGTCGACTTGGTATGGGGGTGACTGAAAAACGGTCAGATCTGAGAATGAAACAAAAGGCTTGGGGAGCACAGGATGCTCAAGGGTGGCGTCATGAGAATTGTTCCCTGCTACAATTGTAGAAAACAACAATCAGCAGATGGACGCAGTATAATGGGCATTCATTTGCTGAGTGTTGCTTTGAAGGAGGACATGGAACAATTCTGAGACTGAGTGATATGTGTAGAAAGCAAAAATATACAAAGCATCGTTTAGTGTTCAACTATCCAGAGATGCTGTTACGAATTTCTTTGCATCAAAGGAACAGTGTACCAAAACACCCAATTCAGATGTTATCATCCTATTAAATGGCTAGAAGAGGCCTGCCGCACCCACTATTAGGCTCAAAGGTCGTTATCTGCCCTTTCAGAAGTTGTTTGCATATTAAAATGTTAAGAAACTGTCGCCATGATAAGGTCATTGAATGGCCGTTGGGTCAATTTTGTTTTGTTGTTTATTTAGAGGCAAAAAATGCATAGTTAGGTTTAGGAAAACATATAATGGTACGCTAGTTAAAACAACCGGTTCTGGTTAAAATAAGTCAAAGATGTCTTTTGATTGTAAACATGACACAAACCCTGTTCTCCTGGCTAAAAGTCTCACAGCCTCCATCCCACCTGTCGCTGACTTCCTTGCTTTTCAAACGACTTCACCTGACTTCGTCCTTTGCTCCTGTCATAGCCTAATTATTACTGCCACGACAGGCTGTAATAAACATAAACTGTCATTTCATGGCCTGATAATTGCCTTCTGAACCTATTAGTAGCTGTAGCAGGCCCCATCTAACCCATATTTATGACACTTATAACCACTGATAACAGCCATTTCATGGCCTGACAACAGCTGGCCCCTCTGACCTAAATGACACATTGTTTTTTCCATAGTGTTTTCTTTTTGAAGGCACCACATCACCTGAAATAAACAATATCTCTGCTAACATCAAGGGGATCTACCTGTTTTTAATGAAATATTATATTAGGTTTATTAAGCTTCAGGGAAAATGAGCAGGGGCGCTACATCACATGGCAAAGGGCCACATATTTAATGAGGCTATTGCTCATCATCAAGTAGATGAGATGTGTCAGGAGGATCTGTCTGATTAAACTCAGCAAGTGATTGATCAATTGATCACATTGCACGTTCGCTTTACTGAAATTAATCAGAGCGGCATGTTGTAATGTCAGCTGAAAGTTAGTTTAATAATCACCAATTGGACCCAATAGAGTCTGCATTAAGCTGAAGTTAGTTTTTAGTTCATATTATCCAGCTACACTTGTATCTTTACAGGAAGTGGGTTTAAGGAAGCCCCATGTTTTTTGTGTGTGTGTGTTAAATACATTTTTTGACTGCTGAACCACCTGTGCACACTTGCAAATCAACCAAAGTTATGTGGAGTTTTCAAGGAGTGTGGCTCTATCATATACTACCTCTACCCACTCAGGCTTGACCTTCCCTAAAGTGTCTGGTATGACTTCATCAAAAGGAACAAAGTCAGTACTGCAGCAGTGGTTACATTTGCAAAGCAGGAAAAGGTGTCTAACTCCAGTTTAAACCCCCCAGAATGACATTTAGTTGAGAAAACAATCTCACCACAATTGTTTTCTCAGCTGCTGTTTCCAAGGTCAACAATAACTTTGAATCTCAGACAATAAAGCTACAACTGGTTTCCTTCTGAGAATAACTTTATGTTGTATTTGCTTAAACTGTCACTACATACACACAGTATTACACCAGACAGATAGTGTGTGAAAAAAATCATGTCCCTCCTCCTCTGTTGCATCTAGTGGCATTTGCTAGAATCTACTGCAGCTCACAAACCAATCAGAGTCTCTATCAGAGTCAATCTCTAATGCAGTTGTCAATCATATCAACTGTCAAACTAGGCAAGGCTGATGAAATATAAAGATTCTGCTACTGAACTGCCTATTTCTCACCTCAAATCTTTTCGGAAACATACTTTAGTGTACTGTTTAGCTGTAAAATGACAAAGTTTGTGACATGGCCAGAGCAAACATTCTCATTTTACAACTAAACAATACACTAAAATATGTTTCTGAAAACTTTTGATGCGAGAAATAGGCAATGTAGAAAGCAGTGATTGAAATGATTGACAGCTGCATTAGAGACTTCTCAGCTCTAATCGGTTGTTGATGTTCACATGTGGCAATAACATTAGAGGCAATTTGCGAGGACAGAGAACAATGATTTTTTTCCCCACAGATCATCTGTTCCATGTGCTCCTGTGTGATTATAACGACGGTTTCAAAGTTATTACTATAAAAGTTATAGCTTTAAGAGGTTTTATTTGCATTGCTAACAATATTTATGCTAATTGTAGCATTCTCCACATACAATATGAATGTGCTACCAACTCAAATAAATTTTGTGTTGCATTACACTTTAAAATCTATACCTGAAACAAGTGAAAGCGCAGTTAAAAATACAGCTTAGTTTGTTAGGGTAGTGGCTCTGCATGATAATATTAGATACCATGTTTACAATATATACTGTATGTATGCAAAATCATATCATTAATAAACCATGAATGATATTATGTGGTTCTCATATGCATATTACAGTCGTGGTTACAGGGCTGGGCGTGAATCTTTTCTCTGTAGCTAACTCCTTCTTCTTCTTCTCCTCCAGCCCCTGTGGCTCCCACAGGTAGCATCTTTGAATCTGTCCCCACAGCAATGCATTTGAAAGTAACCTATAGTGTCCCCACACCCCACCCCACCCTCTGCTGCTCCTTCTAGATAAATTGAGATGCTGCAACCTTCTCAGTGATCTTATTTCTTCCCTAGAGCTGTGGCCCACAGCGGAGGGAGCAGGGGGTGCAGGGGAATGTCCTGAGATCACAGAGAGAGATTGAAACTGGCATCAGCTTGCCAAGAGGCTCCAAGGGACCGATTGGAAATCAGGTGCTTTCTCGCAAAACGCTGCAACACATGTACACACATGTGCGCTCTCATGCACACACAGAAATGCATGATTTCTGTCTGTTTCTTGCTCACACACACACACACACACACACACACACACACACACCTTCATAAACACACACACACATACACAGTGGCACCAGCCATCTATAGTCATTTATCTCACACCGGTAAATGTATCCATGTTCTACGGGCCCCAATCTCCTTCCTCTGCCTTTCTATCTTCTCTCACACACACTCCCCAAAACAATCTCCTTCAATCACCACCTCTCTCCATTTCTCTCCCTCTCTCTCCCTCTTTATCTCTCCCTCCACTATCGTAAACCATTCCTTTCCATTTCCCCCCTCTCCCGACTTATATTTCTCTGCTATATCAACACCCCCCCACCGCTGCCCCATCCCTCGTCTATTCCTATCTCTTTCTTTCTCTGCCAGTCATCCAGGCCCTGGGGTGTTCTTAGGTGATCAATCTTCATCCTCTCAGCGCTGTCACACTATCGGGTCAGGCCAAAACACACACACACGTGCGCACACACACTATACTATAACGAGTGGACAACAAATGCCAAAATTTACATATGATTACAGTGGGGAGGAGTCGCAGTCACAGAGAACACACATGCTTGGATGCAAACATACACACAAATGCACACAATCACACACTCCCTCCCTCACATGTGCTCATCATCTCCTAGCTTCTGGTTATAATGAGATGGAAGACGGGCTCTGCCAGCCCGGGGATGGTGTGACTCTCTGGCTCTGCCCGGCTGGCTCTGACCCAGTCACAAGCTCCAGCAGCTCCAGCCAGCCCACCCAGCCTCCGCCATCGCCAGACCCAGAGAGGAGGGCCCAATCTGGGCTGTAGGGTGGAGCTGGAAACTCTGTCGGCCGCTCTGGGCTCCATTCACTGCGACAGGCTCTGAGCCATGCCCAACCCCACCACCTGAACATGACCAAATACTGGCACTGCAGAGGGCTCAACAGCGTGTGTGTGTGAGTGAGTGTGTGTGTGTGTGTGTCTGTGTGTGTCACTTGGTTTAAATCTGCAAAGATGGCAATCACAACATAGCTTCTGTGAAAAGAGGATTTATAACTTTATTCTTGTAATCCGGACCTCACCAAAGATCACTGCATTATTTGTAACAATAGAAATAACGAAAATGTCCTCTCTCCTCAAACTATGTTATGGCATCACCATGGCAACACAAGACTAGATAAACAATTGCAACTGGAAATAGCTTCTATTTCAAGCTGTAGGTATTCTTGTTCAGCACCACACTCCTTCTTACCCATCATGCATACCGACATGATGCATCAGCACAGGTTGAGCATAGACCTGAGACCAGTGGGGCTGAATTAAACATGGCCAGGCCTCATAAATACTGCACAGGGCCGGCACTCAGGGGAGCTTATCTGGGACCATCAGAGCTGGAAGCCCCAGCGCCCAGCAGGAGAAACACAACTACAGCTTGCAGAGTAAATGCTCAGAGAGCGAGTGTGCGCATGCTAGCAAGCATGTAGGCAGTGTCCCTCTCACTGCATGCCTCATGAATAGTAATACCCGGCATGAATGCTCTGTTTGCCTGGTAAGTGTTCTTTGTGTACTGGCAAAAGCACATGTGTAGGGTGTGTGAAATGGTTTGTATTTTCTGCTCCCTCACTTCAGGTTGCATGCCATGCATAATAGCTTTGACACATGGCAGATTTTTGTGTGTGTTGCACTCGGAGAAGAGGTAGAAAAAACGTTTGAGTAGCACACTTTAAATTAGAGGCCAAGAGCCATTTCCATTTTGTTTAGGTGGTTCATATATTGGTTTAGAGTGATGGAGGGGAGTGGTGACACACTGTGCATGATATTCTGCTGTGTGGTGTTTGCTCACTGAACTAGAAAATGTAGCCTTCATCCACTGGATGAACTGGTAACAAATGATACTCTGCTAAAAATATGCTGGTCTCTGACACGAATCAAGTTCAAAGGTCATATCATCTACCTTTGCCCTTAGTCCTGATCTTTGGACCTTCATGCTACTTATCACTGCCGTGCATTACTACGGTATGAGAAGAAATCAGAACATTGCACTGCTTCAGGCATTCATTAAAATTTATTGTGGGAAGAATGTTGAAAATACAAACTCACTGCAAAGAAGACAATCAGTGGAAAAAAAATTCGGTGAGGTGGGTGTTAGGAGCTCTGCCACACCTCAATTTAGAAAAGTAAAGTTTCAAAATACAATGTGTGGTAACTCCAACAAACTCTACATGACTAGTGGATTTGCTTGTTTAAGAGACTTGAAGCACTGTGGAGTTCAACTATGGTAGACTTTTCACTCGCCACTGAGCGACTACAAGTCCATTTAAACTTTTTTCGTCTATCCTTCCTGATTCTTTATTTGTGTTTGATGAGTAATTAAAGCATGGCAGAGTTGTGCAAGATGTTTTAATTCTAATGGACTTGCATTCAAGCTCACACTGACCCGCAACTCGCCGTGTGAACATTCTCACTGTTACTTGTTTATCAATTGAAAACCATCTTGACAGCTGACCTTTACAGTAATGGAGCCTTGGAGCCCAAATTGGAGCTTTCATTTTAGCTGTGTCGCACCAAATTAATATAACCCTGCTTTATCGACAGGAGTCAATAATAAAAACAGCCTACATCTTGAATATACTTGAGTAAAATTTTATACTGTTATAAAGTCACAGTTAAAGCTCAGATAAGCAATTTAATTTTGGCATCATGGGGCAAAATCCCATAATAATCTTTAAGCATACTGTAATTTAAGTGGTCTGAAAGAACACTAGACCTCTGCACCTCTGCTTGGCTCTGATTTCAGGCTTTAGGAAATCTAGCCTGTGATGGGAGACTTTGGCCAATCACAGGCCATTTTTAGAGAGAGCAGCTGTCAATTATGTCAATTACTGCATGTGAACTGCAGTCAAACTGTCAAACTAGGCAGCGCTGATCGAATACGAATCAAGATTCTGTTACTGCAATGCCAATTTCTTGCCTCAAATGTTTTCAGAAACATATTTTACTGTTCAGCTGTAAAGTGGTCACCATGTTGAAAACAGCTGAGCCAAAACGAAGCATCACCTACTGGCCAGACCAAACTTTTTTTTTTTGTTTGTACTAGCTGTCAGAATATAGTGACAGTTATAAGAAATACTTTTTGTCACATTTGCTAAAACAGAGTTACCTACTGCAGCTTTAACTCACAGATTGCTACAAAACTAGCTCAAGTTTAGCAACCTAACAATCTTGGCATGCTATTGTGGCTGGCTAGCGCTAGCAGTAATATTAAGCCAGCGTGTTAACAGTTAGCTTGCCAGCCACAGCAGCCTGCGAAATAATCAGTAATCACTATGAGCCTGTTTATATCTAGTAACATGTGTCTTGGGTGATCCGATCCCAAGTGTAAACGACCACCAAGACGCATTGTGATCGGATCACCCAAACCAGAGGCGTCTGGGATGCATTTGACCATATATCTTTTGAAGTGTGAACACTAATGCATCCTGATGTGTCCCCAACAAGGACTGCTTCATCAACGCATGGTGTGGTGGTTGTCTTGGTGAAAGCGTGCTAACACTACAACTTGCCTATTTTTAGATGAGTTGGAAGAAGTGTTGCATGACTGTCTTTTTTGCCCTATGGAAAGAGACGTGTTGAATTCAGCTAACAGCGGTATCTCTAGCTGTCCTGACACAACTGCTAACGTGACTAGCGAGCATGTTAGCGAGCAGCTAGCGAGAGTGTGGCCGTAATAAATGTGCGCATGGCCCTTTGACGTTCTAGTGTAAGTGACGTAGAGAGTAACAAAATCTAAACAGA
Source organism: Epinephelus lanceolatus (assembly GCF_041903045.1). Taxonomy (NCBI): domain Eukaryota; kingdom Metazoa; phylum Chordata; class Actinopteri; order Perciformes; family Serranidae; genus Epinephelus; species Epinephelus lanceolatus. The sequence goes on from NC_135740.1 coordinate 15,622,501, forward strand.
AATGGTCAGCTGGAGACAAGGTGTAAACGGCGATGTGTCTCAGCTGTCCACTGAAACCCATGCTAAGTGTGAACAGGCACATAGTAACCAAGCTGCCAGCATCATCTATTTCACAGTGACATGTGAATTTATTACATTGTTTCTGGTGTCAGCAGGCACTAAGTTGTGTTTATGATTGTTTGCAGTGGCCTGGTAAGTAAGAATATTGCCTTCCCTTTGGTGAGTTTCTGGACATTCTAACTGTAAAAAAGAACTGAGTAAACAGGGTCGAGGGATCAGGGTTACATCCTCAGCTCTTTCTTCTCTCGTAGCATTTCTCCCTGACACCTTCATTCTTTGCTTACAGGAATGTTGTTGAAGCAGCATGGCTCTGACCTTTCATTCCTCTCTATTGATTACTCAAGGCTTATTCCACTGCTGTGCCTACTGTAAGAGGCTCGAGATATTAGCATCGGGTAAACATGTCAACCACAAAAACAAAGCAAAAACAGAATAAAGGCAAGATATTTTTCTCTAACCTGGTCTCCAGTGGGACGTTACTGTTGAGCACCCAGCTGTCTTGCAGCTGGACCGACTCCGGGGTGGTCGGCCCGTCTCCAGTGCCCGGGGCGGGGGCGTGAATGGGGTTGCGTCCCCCTCTCAGGGTGTTTCTGTTCAGGCTGTTGGCAGACTGGTGGGATAAGGTGTGGTGGTTGTGCGGAGGGGGCAGTGGAGGCCGTAGTGTGGACTGACTGTGGTGGTTGGCAGCCCCTGGAAGTAGACAAGAACAGAGAGGAATTTAAATGCCACACTTCTTTGTGAAGGAAATCAAAGAGAGTTTCAGGCAAAGGGAGGGCAGGGTTTCATTCCAAGATGCTACAAATGTAGGACAGCAATGTTATTTGATATTTAGTGTTTATTTCTCAGAATGCCAAAAAAGTAAACCTTTTGAGCAAGGAAATAACTTCATTAACATTCCATTATGTGCTACTTTTGTGTCGACAATCATTTTGCCAGAGTAGGTGTCATATTTTCCAAATGGTCGATAACTTATTTTAGCAGGAAATTCCAGCTAAATAGATACATGAAATTTGATAATCATGTTTTTGCATTTTGCTTGCACATTTTTATACGTTTTGGCCGTCCTATCTTTAGCCAATTCCTCCGCTCTCTCACTTTCACCCTTTCGTTCTTGTTTCCTTTTTCACAACTAAGAGAAAGAAGAATGTGTGTGAGCAGTGGAGCACTTCGCACAGCGTGTGCCCTCTTCTCTTGCTCTCAGACTTGGGGGAACATGTCAGCTAGAATCCAATACCAGCCCTTCCAACTCTGAGCTAATGGACTGTTTAGTGAGAGAGCTGAAAAACAAACCCGGATGACTCAGACAAGAACACCCATTCACACATCACCTTTCTATCTCCGTCTGTCTCCCTCTCTGACTCTGAATCATAGGGGGGGGTTGAGCCTGTCTAGAGCATGTGTGTGTGTGTATGTGTCTGTGTGTGGGTTGGTACAGCAGAAATCAATAAACCACATACTGTACAGTGTAGGAGCTTGACACAGTTGCATCACTTCTTGTGCATTAGCATACTGTTTGTTCACACATTGACAGGTGCATGTACTCGAAGGACAGCTGATCAAAAGGAGGTCAAAAATCACTTCACATGTCATAATAAACTGTCCGCACCTCTGTTGTAGTGCCGTCTGAATAGAACTGCTGGAATTATTGCAGAACACACAGTCACTGATGTTACATTTGACTTTGAATTCTGGCTTTACAGCACAGTTTGCTTTCTCTTTCATCAATACTACGGGCCGCACTTTCATCATTATTTTACACGTCTCAGCATGGAATACATTATAATGATTGTGTTTGTTTGCACGTTGCCTTCTTCGTGCTGATCAAAGGACAGAGTAAGCACACATATGCACACATACAGTACATGTGGGATGAAAAACAACAACAACAAAAGCAACTGCTTTGTCAAGCTGCACAATTGCACTTGCCCTCCTCTATTTGTCATCTCCTCTTGAATTAGAAGAGACAAGAAACAATGTGTAAGAGGAAAAAAGACGGGTGGATGTGTTCGCCTCTCCTGTCCACTTTTCTGCTTTGATATTTGTTGGTCAAGAGATTTGCGAGAGATGTACAGTAAATGAGAACACAGAACAGAACATACAGTAGATGCACACAGCCACGACCTTATACAAATAAATCTAGGCATTACGTGTATTCATAGCGCTGTGTCTCCTTACATGCCAACTGTCCCTCTTTCTACTTCTTCCTCATTTCCTTCCTCCTAAACGGGAGCATATAGGGGGCAGTGAGCTCCTTTGCAACTGCAGCTGTAATGGCCACCAGTTTGTAAGGTGACCTGATTCCTCCGTGCCGCCACTGGGACGCAGGTGTCACCCACATGGCCCTGACGAACAGATGCTTGTGAAAGGAGAGAAGAGCAGAAGAGGGGAAGGAGACGAGAGAAAGATGGAGGGGCCTGACCTCTGCTGCACGGGAGCGACACAAAACATCTGTCTGCACATGCAAAAGATGCTCTTGGGAGAAGCAGACACACATACATGGGTGCGTGCACTCGCATATGCAAACATACATGCAGTTACACACCTGCCGGAAAATTCAAACTCTTGCATCATACATGCAGAGTGTAAATTGATATTAAGATATGCAGAGAGTTTTACTTCTCATACTCTCCTCCCCCTCCTCCTCTCTATACAGCCTCGTTCCTTCTAGAGGATTGTTTCCCTCTCTTTCATCTTGCTTTTATTTGCATTTTGTTTGTGTCCTTTGCTGAGATATAAAGCACTTTGAGATAAATCTTGTTTGTTAAAAGCACTTTATAAATAAATTTGACTCGACTTCTCCTCTCTGCAATGCCCCTATAAATGTGAAATAGCTGCTACTACACCCTATCTGCATAAGTACTTTTATCTAGCAACAATGCACACAACACAGAGTCATATACTGGGGGGATATAAAATAAGCTTGCATGCTTGCACGCATGCACGCAGGTGTGGACACACAGTCCGAGGAATAAATAAAAGTAGGCACTCCTGTGCTCACACACCACCCTGCTGTCTCTGTTTAAATCCACGTACAAAAAATGCACGCGTTTCGCCTTTGTTCACTTTTCTGCTATAAATATTGAACGTTTTTTTTTTTTATTCCAATTCGGATGAATAATATATGGCACACCTTGTATGAGAGAGGAATACATGGGTTTTAGCCTTAGTTTTCTATGAACCTCGCAGTGTGTGTGTGTGTGTGTGTGTGCGCAAGAAGTATCCTCAAGTGCGGGGGTATTTCTCTGTGCATATGTGTGCGTGTGCACTTGTGGGCATCCTGCACTGCTGGGAGACTGTACTGTTCAACAGTCCAGCCACTACATAGTTACACAGGGACTGAGTCATATCCTGCGCTGTTTCACAGACTCACATTTTGTAATAACGATTTTAACATTTCCGTTCAAAGACAGAAATGAAAATGCTATTATCTATCATACAGCTGCAAATTCTATTACATGTCTCCAGATAATGTCAGAAAAATGTAAATGCTGAGAAAAGTACCGCTTGTAATTCTATGCATTGACTCTCTTTATAGCCTCCTGGGGCCGGCAGAATCGTCACGTACTGTCAGGTTAACTGAAGTGAGTTGCGACTTGATAGAGAGCAATTGTTTCTTTTATTCTTCACTGAATCAATATCTGCAGAATAAAGTGCATAAATGACTCATTACAAATGTTTACTGTTGTTATTGTACAAACATACAGCTCGCAGGAAAAAAAAAAAAATTTATTCTTCCTCACAGCCTTTAGTGGGAGTTAAAAAAAGGTTCTGCTGCAAAATATTTATGATCAGAGACAAATTGCTTTCTTTTTTTTCTGCCATAGCACACGGGAGAGTGATGTCAAAGAAATTCATTTTCATGTAGACTTCAAATCCATAAAATTTATCCTTAGAGCTTACCAGAGAAAATACAAACACATTGAGAAGGGAGGCCTGCCTGAGTGAGGCCAACGTGCAAGGCCTTGTTTTGTGTATGTATACCTTCGGAGGACTCCTTACTTTGGCCACAGAAACACAAGTCTGACCAACCACTGGAACGGAGGCAGTGTGCACTAACAAGTAGACTGCAGGTAAATGGATCTAATAAATTAAGATAGGGGACTTAGTCAGATGAATTGTCCGGTTGCTAAAGTACAACCCGCAGGTAGGCTAATAGGAACAACCGTTTTACCAGGAACCCAGTCTGATAAAAGACAAAACATGTGGTGAGGAAATAGAGCAATTAGGGAGCAGCCAAGCAGACCACATTTTATTCCACTTTATCTTTTCCTCCTTTCTTTCTTCTCTCTTTCACCCACCCGTGTGAGTAAACAGCGATTGTGAAAAGATTCTCTCAACAGCTCTCTGTTTTGTTTTTGCAGCCACTTTTTGTGGAGAAGCTCAGAGCCCTCTCTGACTGCTGTTGAAGGCTGACCCACTTTATTCTGTCCAAGGTCCCCTGCGACTGGAGAAGGGGGACTATAGCTGTAAGCTGGTGGGTTTGGCTCGGGCTAATCCCTGGAAGTTCATTATGCTCGCCAATTCAAAGGAGCCTCATTCAGCAGAGGAGCATTAGCCTGTCTGCTAACCTGCCTCCCCCTGTAAAGCACACTGCGCACACACACATCAGCGAGAGGCAGGGGCTCGCCACACCATATTAATCTCACAGTGTGTGTCTATGTGTGTGTGTGCGTGTGTGTGAGTGTGTGGCCAGCTGGCAGCAGGAACCAACCAAGGCAGTTTGTTTTGCAGTCCTGGATGGGCAAACTGTTTATTGACATTTTCTGTGGTTAACAGAGAAAAGTCGCAGGGCAGGATGTGCATCTATGTGTGAGTGTGTGTGTGTGTGGGATAGAAATGCCCATTCAGCAGTTAAAAGGGGATCATTGCAGGGCTCAGCTCCCTACCCTCCCTCTGCCCTTCCCACTCCCTCTGTCTCTCCATCTCTTTATTTCATGCCCCATATCTCCACTGCTTCTATCCTTCTATTAAAAAAAAAAACTATGCCACCCTCCATTGTTTTTCATGCACCTTCTCTTCGAGCTAATTGCTATGCTGCCTGTGTTTTAAGGAGGTATATTCCCATGTGCAGGCGCTTCATATGTCCTCTATCTCCGAATGTCACATGCTCTTCGTTTGTCATTCTTCTCAGAGCTCAGAGGCTGAGCACAATGGAAGGGGAGCTTGAGGTGAAACTAACAGGCACACATGCTAAACGCACACACACTGACAAAAGGGGGTTAATTTTGCACACAGGCTTTATTACACACAGGCATACACACAAACACATACGGGCACGAAAAAAGAGATAAAGTTAAAGGCATAAATTTACACACGCAGGCACACATACACACTAATACACACACACAAACCGCCTCTGCCTTGGCTAGTCATCTCTGTCTAATTAGGAGGCAATAATCCGCTAGAGAAGAGTCATCAAATTCAGCCAAAAACAAACAGTCTCCATGAGCAGAAATGCACGTGTGCATTTCACCCACACAGATGCATAGAACTGAATACACATACACACACACACACACACACACACACACACACATACACATCCCACTGTTACGCAAATGTCACCCTTACATAAGCACCATTAGGAAGAATAACATTAGTGCAGGAGAAGGCAACGCGTCTTTGCTGTGCCTTTGTTTCTCTAGATTTGTTTCAACAAAGCCATTAAACATTCATTGCCTCGGCAGTGACTTGAGGTGGCTTCCCTGGCAGCAGATAGCTAGCCACTTTAGAAGCGGCTCGGGCTAAAAATAGCTTAGCATTCCCCATGCATAATGAATGGCCAGAGACAGCGCTAACGCTAGCTCTTTCCAGGAGCGATCTGCTACGCTCCGTTTGACCGTCTCAGCTCTCCCGGCGTTCCGGGGGAGCGTTCCCAGACAGGTGCTCCGAGCCAGACAGTATTCCCATATAAACACTCGCAGACCCAATTCCCAGCCAATCCTCGGCAACACCGTTCCGTTCCCATTCACCTGTCATGCTTCACTAGGAACACAAGTCATGTCTGTCCACCTGTTAGCTTAGGTAATGGTGGACTACTTTACAGGGAACACACACCCACACAAGCACGCAAACACACACACACACACATACAAACAGCATGCAGCTTCCTGAGGATTATCTCGCTGTGGTCAGTTTCTGCCTGGCTTGGTAAGGCTCATTTCCTGCCCAGCGTCCACTCTCTACAGGACCACACAGAAACACACACAGGAAGGCGTACACTCACACAAGCACATGCATAAACAGTCGCCGGTTATAGGTGTTTTATTTCCTCGCAGCCATTCCTGTGACTTCCTACATGCCAGGGTGTGTTTATGCAGTGCCAGACTGCCACTCTAAACTCATTTAGGTCGATTTTAATGGACGCCCAAAGCCAAGGACTCTCTCTGCACCCATTAGATCAGCAGTCCTGGCTGGGAAACGTGGCAATTTGCAATTTCATCTCAATGTTGTTCTCCTTCCATCCAAATATCTCTCTTTCACCCTCTAAGCTCTCATCAGCTTTCCCCTTTTTTACTCGCATTCCCCCTTTTTTCTCTTTGTCTCTTTGACTCCCCATGTCTCTTGGTTTCTGTCTCCCTTTCAGTCGTGCTCTCCATCTATTTTTACTGGTGCTTTTTGGATGTTTTCTCTCTCTCTCTCTCTCTCTCTCTCTCTCTCTCTCTCTCTCTTTCCTTTTTGATTTTTTCATGCAAGATGTCTCATTAAACAACTTCAAAAGTCAAAGTTTGGCTTTCTCTATCTCTGCTCCCATTTGCCTCTTTGCGCCTCTTTTTTCCTGCTCCTCTGTCGTTTTTTTCCCCCTTTCTTTCTTTGTCTCTCTTGCTCGCTGTCTCTGTGTGTACATGCTCAGCAGAGACTGAAAAGAAGCCCCAGAACAGAAAGTGTGGGTGTATGTGAACAAGAATGAGAGAAAGAGAGAGTGTGCCTGCGAGCCTCACTCTCCCTCTTTGCCAGTGTCTGCCATTAGGGTGTCAGTGGCAGAGTGAATTTATTTGCTGTGCGGTTACTGGGCTAATGATTGATGTTGCCCCAGCAAACAGTAAACCAATTAGAAGGCTGATGTAACGTCATTTTAAAAGCCTCCTAATCACGTTGCTCTTGAACCTGGGACCCGGGCCTTCCCTAATGAAGATTTATACTGGATCAAAGGAGAGCCTAACGCCATTAACAATAGATTGTATTCCACCAAAAATCACATTAGGACTTCTCTGCCCACCCCCCTCTTCCCTCCCATCAGGCCTCTGCTAAATATATCTGCTGATTACAAGTGCAGATGCACAGAGGAGTAGAGAAACAGGGGAAGAGCGGGAAAGGGAGGCAGAGAGGGACAAAGAGGCAGACGGAGTTGGCCCACAGTAGCTAATTGTTGAGAATAAATGTGTATGCTGATGAACAAACTCATCACTGCAGATGTGAGTGTGTGTGTAAGGTGGAGAAAAATAGTTGCGAGGTGCTGATATAAGCACACAGGGCCTGTAACAGCCAACAAGAGAGTGTCCAATGATGAAAGAGAAAGCTTACAGCCAGGGAAACTAACTAGTTTGTCTTTGCCGCACTGATCCTCCTGCCGGCACTTAAAATTCATCATCCCCTTACCTTTCACTTTCCGCTGGATTATTAATGTCATATGGAAAATAAGTACAAACACACCTACTCACTGGCAACCAATGTGCGCTCTGCAGAGTGTAGGGGTTGCTTTCATTTGCATCATTGTTTTCTGGCAATAGTTGACAAAGGTGGGAGGGTTACATTTAAAATGTAATCCATTAAGAGATTACCAATTGTCAGCTCGGAATGTGCTTTTTGTTATGTGAGCCGCTAAAGAAGTCAAGTTTGGGAACAGAGTGTGTTTTCTGTTACTTTCTTGATAATGCTTCCTCAAAAATGGATGCACATTTAAGCATCCATTTACAGAGCACTCTGACACACACTGGGTGATCTTTTACTGTAACAAATATATAAATAGGCTTTACAGTTATCTGTAAATGATTTATCAAAGGATTTATTTCCCCTCTGATAAAACCGTAATATCCACAATTGACCGTGATTACAATCAATTTCTATCTTAAATCTCCCACTGCATATTTTATGATCTCTTCAAATGTAAACATAATTGCTTCAGTCCCTTTGGTTTGATTCCCAGCCCTGCAAACAAATGCTGACTTCAGAGGAATGCAAAAAAGCAGAAACAAAATGGCTTAAAGAACAAGATGTGACATTGGATTAAAGCAAAAGGATTGCTTGGCATTTTACTCAGCAACGACTAAATCAGATCAGGAAATGGACACATGATGAAGTAATGCGATGACCCCGGTGATGGATGACATGTTGATGTGTATATATATAAATGAATGGGAGGATAAAAGGGTGGGGTGAATGGCGAGCTCTCTTACCCGTAGAGGAGGGCTGGGCACGGAGCAAGTATGAGTCATCCGGGTGGGGCTCCAGGTGAGAGTGGGTGGAGTTTTTCTCCAGCAGGGGCACCTGGCATTCCCTGATCGGTGGAGACGGGCCGGGGGAGGGGTGGTGGGGGGCGGACGAGGAGGACGGGAGGGACGGAGGGAGCAGGGAGGAGGAAGAGGTTGGAGGGAGTGGGCGACCTGGAGGATGGAGGGAGAGAAAGAGGGGGGGGAGAAGGAGGGAGGAGCGGGCGTTAGACAAAACAGATGGCAATGACTGAAAGTGATACGGGGCTCTGCTCCGAGGCAGGTTTACTCAGAAATCATCCTGCTTAGCGGAACCTGGAATACCTTACCGGGTCGATTCACTCAAATTAAACATTTTCAAAAACAAACAAAAAAAACATGTTTTAATACCTTTGATATCTGTAGCCATGCAGATAATTTGGGTTTTTATTTTGTCTCTATCCCAATAAAATAGAGGTGAATTGGGATAAATGGACCTTCAATGTCAACAAGATTCATTCAAACAGTTTTCTCTTAAATAAATAGTTTTTGTGTAAATAGCACTTGTGAAACCTGTTGACAGTGTGTCCTGCAGAGTATTTAGATTAATTGGGACATTGTTTCTGGGCAAAAAAGCTGTTGAGTTTTTAGATGTAAGCTTTTACTGCTGTGACTAAAAACATAGATTTGAGACCAAACCCAAACTATCTGCATGATAGGATGTAAATGAGAAGATGTTTCTTTTTTTTAAATTTAATTTAATCTATTTTTTTTTTTATTTTAGTGAATCAACCCATGAAATTCTGGACATAAGTAAACAAGTAAACGTGCTTCTCGGAACAGGCCCCTTGTTATAGCAATGTATAGCAAACACAGAAGCTTGTTGACACTGGAGATAGATTCACACAAACAATCCACAGATGTCTTAAATACTGTATTGTGAGACAAAGAAGTTGCACTAATTTTAGCTTAGTTTGAACAAATTTTCCACACGACCTTGCACATCTAATTGGTTTCGGAACGTTCATTTTACATGTTTTATTTTATCCATAAAACTGCCAAGAACAAATTATTTGCACCACTGAGATATTCTGCATCAATCTTCAGTGGTGCCTCCAGGGAGCTGCCAGGAGGTCCACGGCCACCCTAACACAATCACAAGTATCCCCCTCGCGGAAATAATCACAAATAATTGGAGGCCTCTGTGTGATGTTTTTAAACTTGAGTAGGCCAGTTCCCTGTGAAGTTTTTGTCCTTTACAATCACTCCTTCAAATTAAAGCTATATATTTGTCCTTAACTTTCCATATTGACATAGCTTTCAACAAGCCTATACTTCAACAGCATAACAGAATTCCTGAAACTCAGTTATAGCTTCGGTGTTGGTGTACCACCCCAAGATTATCGGTGGCCCCATCTCGCCACTGCTATGAAAGATTCAGGGGACACCTCCATCTATCTTCCCACTGTATAAATCAAATTGAGCCCCTGCAAACTATAATATAGAAGTCTAAAATATAGTGTAACATTAGCAGAAGTAGATAAAGCCATAAAAATAGCCATCAAAAGCTTCTGGTAAAACCAGACCAAACCAAGAGCTTTTCATTTGCAAGAGGAGGAATGTGCAAATTGTTTTTAAAAAATTGACATAATCTTGCTTTCATTCAAACGTTAGGATGAGATTTTTCGTGAGGACCTAAATCCATTGTATGATTGTCCTCTACATGGGGGGAGACAAGAGAAAGTTAACAGCCAAGTCTTTAAATAGTGGGAGCCATGGGACATGTGGACACAATCAGGCTGTCCCATACACCAGAGAGAGAAAAGAGGGATGGAGAGAATTCACTCTACTCTCCAAAGGTTTGGAATCAAGGACAAAGACAAATCTAATAAATTCTATTTAGAGACTGCTCAAAATATAGAATAATTATGTCTGCCGTATTTGCAGCTCAATCAATCAACAATATGGTAAGAATGAGGCCACCGAGTCCAGCCAATCCACCGAAGGACTCGGGTTATTACAACTACTAATTAGATAGTCGACCAAAGACGTTTTGACACAGTGATAATCACTTATTTTCTCCTGGTTACGCATTTCAAATGGCAGCCTCGGGCAGCAGCAATGGTGTTTTTTTTTCAAACAGCTTTACAAATAACCCTCTTTTTCTTTTTCCTATTGATGCCTTTACCTTCACCAACCAAAGTTTAAATGTGAACGGGCAATGTAAGAATAAGCTGGTTTTAAAAACTCCATCCAGTCTTTCTTTCACCGCTGAAAACTTCAGCAGGAAAATGGAGACTTTATAATGCCCGGCTCCCCAGGACTGTAAGTCACTTCTTCTTTCATCGCGCTATTTTCTTTTTATAAAGGATAAAAAACAAGCAGGAACACAGGAGGATGAGAGAAAGAGAAGAAAAGCCATGAGACCTTGAAGAAAAAGATAGCAGAACATTCCTCATCATACTTTTTATTTTTCTTCACCTCGCCTTTTCTTACCGACAGTTCCACAGAATACAGATGTGCTGTGATTGTAATTTGACAGCATTCACCTTCCCATCACAGAGTATTGATAGAAATCAAAATGTGTAAAGGCCATGATAGATGGGGAGCTTTTTTTAGGCGACGGTGCAATATTGCTCGCATCAGGGAAATAGTACCTGGGCGAGGGAGGAGGGGGGCGGAGGATTAGACAACGTTTAAGAAACAAAGTGGTTGGACATAGTTGTTGGCTAGCTTGCCCATCTATGCTGCCTCTAAATGAAGTGCATTAATCATGGAAAAACACACGTATGAGCCTGGGTGCCAGTCCAGCTTTATAGAGATATATTTGATAGAAATGGAGGCAGAGTGATGCTTCTGTCCTGCTGTCCAAACTGCTCCAGCTTAGAGCTTTGCGTCACGGAAACCAGAGCTACAATCGATCCACAGCCCCACGTTAACTACACCCCAGAGAGATGCCAGCCTTGTCTTCTGTTTAGGTATGTGTGTGTGTGTGCCTGTGTGTCCAGTCAATCTCATCAGCGCAAACAGAGAAAAATGGATAAACAATGGCAAAGCAAACACTGTGGCAGTCAGGAGGGGAAAAGAGAGAGGCAGGGAGGGACGGTAAGAGACGGATGGAGGGAGAGGATGATGGCAGGGAGGGACGACGAGGTCACGAAGGTAACCAGGGGAATGGAGAGTGAAAGAGAGAGAAATGAATGGAGGGAGTAGAGGACGGAGGAAACAGGACAGTCCAGAAGCTATGAGCTGACAAAACTTATTGGCAATAAAAAAACGGGGGAAGAAAGCAATAGAGGAGGGTAATTAGGAGGGGAGGAGGCAATAAGAGGGGACTGAGCGGCGGAAGATGGAAGACAGGAACAAAAGTAATGAAGAGGTAAAAAGGGAATAAGCCGTGGACACACATGCAAAGAAAAGAGCGACTGATCTGAATGAATCAATCACTCACTGCAATTGATTGTGAGGAGGGATCTAGCTATTTGCATATTTCACAAGCCCTATAATGAAGCTATTGGCGACAACAACCAATGAAAAATATCTGTGTGTGTGTGTGTGTGTGTGTGTAGGTGCACACCTTTAGGATTGTTTTGTCGCATGATTTTAGTGTACACAACTCCATGCGCGCTCGCTCGTAAGGTTACGTGTGTGCCAGTGTGGTTATTAATATTTTAAATCACTTTAATTACAAAAAAAGGAAAAATTGCACTAGTTGGCCAAAAGCAATTAAGGGAACTTTAATCTCCTTAGCAATTATGCTGTGGGGCATCCTTAACTCAGTCATTTCTGCCCGCTACATTTCCACAAAGGTCAGTGGAAATTGCTTTGTGTTATTAGAACAAAGACTTAGCAATGAGCTCACGTGGTTCCTCTTGACGATTTGTTCATTGCCATCCTTCAGCCGCCTCCCCGGCCATCTGTATACATCTCTCAATCCATCTCTCCAAGCCTGTCTCTAACTCCGTTCTCTTGCAAGTGTTGATTAGTGTGAAAAAATAAAGTGCATCATGGGGGAAAAACTGGGCATCTAAAGACTGTGGCACGGTATTAAAGGCATTAGTGGAGTCTCTTGGTGATTTTATTACAATGTAAAACGGGACACAATCACCATTAGCTTGTTGTGTGAGCACCAGGCTTTGACTTGCTTGTATGAGTCATATACATGTATGAGCTTTGCCTGTTGCTGCGCTACTGTACATCTCTATTGAATCATCTCAGTATGAGCTTTGTATCTATTGTTTCTCCGCAAAGGCGTTCTTTACTGTGCAACGCCATTATACATCAGATGTTATTCTTCTTGTTGACTGTTCAATGACTTCCATTCTCTTCCCGTCTCGTCCTTGTCTCTATTTCTGTCCCTCCCTCCCTGCCTCCTGCCTCGCTCTGTCCATCCGTCCACCCATCTGGCTGAGGTGAGGAGTGGTAGGCCGAGGAGAGTGGAGTGGAGCAAGGGATGGAGCGACAGCTGGAGCCCAGTCAGACAAGGAGAGACAAATTACCCCTCTAACGAGAGCCATTCATCATCTCTTCATCTCTCCCTTCTTTCATCCCTCTCTTCCTCCACACCTCTACGTGAAATACAGCGCACCTGGATAGCCAAAAAAAAAAAAAAAAAACATGTCGATCTACCACACAAATTTATGTTGTTCTCATTTAGTCGCTACTCATGTGGCTCATGCTGCTAAGTCAATCAGTACGCTCTTCTATTAGGACGACGGAAAATAACGAAGGGAAGGGGGGGGGGGACAACGAGATAAGGGAGACGTGAAATGATTGAATGAGCGGTGCGCGGGGAAAGAGGGAGGAAAAAGAAACGACACACCCATGCTGGCACATGCAGAGACTCATTACCATGGCTGCTGTCAGCACAGATGTTGGACTGAGGGGGAGCTGTCAGTCAGTGTGTGTGTGTGTGTGTGTGTGTGTGTGTATGAGTATGTTGTAGTATGTGCGTATATGTGTGTGTGTGTGTGTATGTGTGATAGTGTCTGACAGTGATCTGAGGGCTATTTAGTGATGACAGCTGCTGACACAATGGGCCCTTTTCTCTATTTATCTATACAGTGCAGTCTGTCTCCTCCATCTCATCTCTCTTCCTGTTCCCCCCTCCCTCCTTGTTTTTTGTCAAATCCTCGCCTCCTCTTTCCTCTTATTCTTTTCTTTCTCATATCTCGCATTTCGCTCGACTGAGGCAAGACGCACACCTGTTGTTGTCTGCATATGTGAGCAACAAATGGATGTCGCAGCCTATCCAGGAACGGTCTAAGTTCATCCGCTTTATACCTTGAATGCGTTCTCCCACAACCGCTGCACTGCAGAATATGAGTGATAAAATGAATAAAGAGGGAAAGGAGAGATGAGAGAATGACTCAACAGACGTGTTTTAATTAATAAAGTTGGGCTTTCACAGCCTAAAGAGATGATTGTATCACTGGCTCTTTCTTTGATATGTAACAGGGTGTCTGGGTTCTTCTCTGGCCTACAGCTCTCCTCTGCTCACGCTCCGCTCCTCTCTTTCATCACGCCTGCATCACTCCATCACTCCACATCTATGGGGGCCCTCTTTCCAAACACACACATAAACAGCCTGCAGCTGAGGCTGAAGACGCCTTCCGGCTGGGAAGAAGGTGCCACTACAGTGTCACATGATTTTACTCTACTTTAGAGCATTTCAGTTTTTAGATTCCTTCCAGGATTAGAGTTACGGCTCATCATTTGACGCACTTAGAGATTTTTTGATGTGGCAGATCTGTTAAAAAATGACTTTCACCTTAATTTTCTGTTGCCATGCACCCAAAAGCTGTGTTTTCTGACGCAAGAAGACCCAGTTCAACATAGTTTAAACTAGGGCTGGTTGATATGAAGAAAATCAAATGTCACCATGTTTTTACCAAATACCTTAATATCACTGTTGCTGTGATACTGATGGGTTTATTATTGGTGCTTTCACTAAAAATATCAGTGTTACCGTACTTGAGATCTGTCTTGGTGTTAAGACGAGTCTCAAGAACACTTTTTAAGGACTTGGTCTCCTCTTGCACTCATTTATACTTGGCGTTGATCGTCTTAGACAAAGATGACTAAGGATTTCATTTCAAGACTGGCCAAGACCACAACTGTGCCAAAAAGGAGTACTGAATTATGACAGTCACTTTGACTTATTAGTGTTTGTTTGCTCATAGAAAACAGGAAAATTTCCACTCATGAAATTCACCTCTCCAATGCTTTTTTGACTAGTTTATCGAGACATGTCTCATGGTACACATATGCATAAACACAGCTACATTCAATATAGCAGTAAAAAAGTGTGTCATGCTGTGTGGGACTCGCACTGGTCTGGTCTTGGTCATGACTTGGTTTCGGTTTAGATGGTCCTAGCTACAACACCGGTGGATATAATGACTAAGTGGTTAAGGCAAATATCAGAACAGCTAGAACTGCTGAGTTCAGAAAATCACAACACATTACTGTAACGCCGCATTTAAAATCAGGAAAAGAAAACAGTGTAGGTCTAAGACGATATCTAGTCTTATGTCACGGTATCTAAATAATATCGATATATTGCTCAGCCCTTGTTTACACCAGTGTTTTCTTTTTTTGTCTGACATTACCCCACATCCCTGTAGTGCAAAACTGAAAGTGTTTGTACTAGTAACTTTTATTTTTATTTTCATAACTCAATATTAGGCCAAATAAGTGAAAATATATTTTTTTTAACAATTGGATTTTGACCACTGAATTCACCAACACACTTCTTTAAAGCCAGCTGTATAATAACGAGCCCTCTCATGATCAAACTGGGAAAATTACAGCCAGCTTAACAGAATGTGCAGAAAAAAATCTCTGCAACAGAATTCATTGAAAAGGACAAAGGAATACATGTGCAAAGTGAAGCGATGAAAAGATGAAGGCAGAACACCTCAAAAGACCTTCGCCTTGTTCCATCTTTTCAATTGTGAATTAAACCCCACCTCTACTGAAGATGGCAATCAATGACGGCGAGGCCATTCAGAAGCAAAAGGTTCTGATGATTAATCACCTCTTAACAATATCCTTTGAACCTCACATGACATGGAGTGCATAGGAATAATGGAGACCCATGTATGGCAACATCAACAGAACTTTGTAAAGAAAGGCAAGACGATGATGAATTGATCGACAGTCTCATCTCGACGTCATCTGTAACAAGGACAAGGACACGATGTTGTGCAGAACCTCAAAACTCCTCTGAGAGTCATGGTATTGTACACTGTACACGACAAGTCCCTTCGAGAATAAGATGGTGACACAGGGTGCTGCATTTAAAGAAACCTGTGGCATGAACTCTCACAGATCGTCTCTGAGTAATTCCAACATCTGGTTCAGAAGGTCATTCCTGCATGCTCGCCTGACTCAAGTGGCTGTTATTTTTATTTTGAGAAGAGGAGAGATGAGGACAGGCATGAGCTGACACCGAGAAATACACTCGACCTTGTGACCCAACCGCACAAACACAGCCCGGCACCTATCTGCATCTGCTAATTGAAACATGCCTCCCTGTTGCTGGGAAGTGCAAGTGTGTGTGTTTGTGTGTGTATGTCTGTGGCTATACATAGCATTAGGATGCTGCTGCACACCCATGCTGTCCATTGTCAGAGATGTCCACTGCGTAACTTGGGGCAACCATGGAGGCGCATTACCATATAAATTACATCCATGTTGCTGCTGCTGCTGTGGATTGATGGTATTGTTATGGATTCTACACATTGGACCCTCATTGAAAACAATCAAAATAAATAGCCTCCGCCTACCACATGAATGCACACACACACACACACACGCACACACACACACACACACACACGGAGGCACATACAAGGACACTTACTCATATAACTGCACACATACAAGCATGTGAGAACACACGACAACATGAACAGACCCTTAACCCCAGACGCAAAGAGATAGACACCCATCCCCTCAGCCTTCCATTACCTTTGAACATGCTTTGTTAAAGCAGATCTGCAAAGTTGGAAATATAGTGAGCAAAATCTGTAACAATACATCTCTGTCTTTTTGCTCCTGCTGTGCTCAATAAACTGCCCCATGTCTATTGTCTATTTCTAAATCAATTGATGGCAGGAGAAAAAGAAATGTCATTTTAAACTTGAGGGCAGAAAACACAATAAACTATAAATCAGTGCCAAAAATAATAACATATAAGTAGAAGAAAATATAATAACGGAGCAAAAGGGACCATACAAAATGAAGTCATTTCATGCCACAGAATAGAGGCTGGAGCTTACAAAAAATGGCACCCAATTATTTCCAAATTTGTTATTCAAATTATAAAATAAAGTGACGGCGACTGCACAATGCCGAACAATCTCTTAATAAATTCAAGGGCCAGGCAAAAAGCAATTTTCCACATTAAATCCTAGTGTTTCACATTGTTGGAAGTCGATTTTACGATACCAGCGAGACTGCATCCATATTTTCTCACTTGAGAGACGGGTTGGGAGCGAAATATGGACAAGTTCTGTGATGACTGGAGATAGCACTTGGGTCTTGGCTCTTAGTGAAGACACTAACAAAACAACAGAAAACCTGCTTGCAGCTTTGGAAAGACCCTCTTAGATTTATACTGTATCTGGAGGAGCAATATCTGTGTGTTTGTTATCTCGACTAGAGAAAGCTTTTAGATGTTGCACTGCGAAAAATCAGCAGGGTGAAATGCTGGGAAGAGCTTTCCCTCCAATCTGCCGTGCCGCTGAATCATTCGCAGAAAGTTTAGTAACATGAGAACAAATTGTGAACTACAGATAACATGTTGTGGACATGAATTGGGAGAGGATTGCTTGGAGAGGATGAGGAAGCAAATTAGATTCCACATTTTCGCCTACTTGTCATGTAAAAGTGAGTTACTGTTGAATTATAGTTAAAAGCCAGCTTCTATGTAAGCTGTAATTAATGTTTACTAAGAGGCTAAGAAGAGGCAGACTAACTATTCTGACACAGATCAAGGTAAAGATTTGGAAAAAAAGAAGCTTGAAAACATCTTTAATTACCACTTAAATCTGAGTCATCAAAGCTCAAGTTAAATGTTAGCGCCTATTCACAACACCTTATATCTCCACTCTGATGGCTCCAGCTACTGCCTGGTTATACTCGTGTCTCCTGCACATCGTCTTTTTCATGAGGGATGGAGCAGGCCTTTTATTTCCAGTTGCAAAAAAGACTGTATTTGACAAAACTGTATTTGCATTTTAAGATAGTGCTCATTTCCTGAAATTTTTGGGAGACGAGGCTCGCCCAAAAAACAAAACTACATTACCCACAATCACCCGACATCTCAAAAAACGGCTGTCATCAAGAATCCAATGCATACGGAATTACGAAAAAGAAGCACGGAAAACACATGCAGCCACACAAGAGCACGCGGAAATACAGAAATACACATCTTACACCGAGGCACGCACTTTTCGCACACGCACAGGTGCTTGTACACAGATACCTATTCAGCATAGCAGGGGCTCCACTGAACCGACCGGTAATTGCTGCAGTTGCTATGACAATCTAGTTCCGTAAAAAGCACAAAAAAGAACAGAAAACATCTGAAAGACAAAGA
The DNA here is from genome assembly GCF_041903045.1 of Epinephelus lanceolatus. Taxonomy (NCBI): domain Eukaryota; kingdom Metazoa; phylum Chordata; class Actinopteri; order Perciformes; family Serranidae; genus Epinephelus; species Epinephelus lanceolatus. The sequence continues at coordinate 15,640,576 of NC_135740.1, forward strand.
GAGAAAAAAAATATAAAGAAAAGAATTTTTGAAAGAGAGAAAAGAGGGAGGAAGAGCCCCGGGAGAAAAGAGGAGATGGTAAGCGATCCGGATTTGTTTGGCATGTGGATCTTTGCGACCTTGTGCAGTCAGAGATAGCATGTTGAATTGTAATCTCATGAATAAAGTTGATTTCAATGAAGTCTTTTTTTTTCTCTGTGTGATGTTACATTATGTGAAACGTGTGTGTGTGTGTGTGTGTGTGCGTGAGTGAGACAGTGAGCTCCTGAAGCTGAGTCAGCAGTGTCTCCTTTGACGATTAGCAAACACACGCACGCTCACACACACACACACACACACACACACGGTGTATTTAGAGCCAGCGGATAATGACTGTACTGTGGCCTGTTGCTGAGAAAAACCTCTCCTCTCTTTGATGTTCTGCAGCCGCTATTTATAGCAACAGCAGAAAAAAAGGATGGAGAGGCTGAAAAACACAGTAAGCCGCATTGTATTCCCTCTAACTAGCTTACTGTTGAGCATCGCTCTCTCTCTCAAGGTGAACAGGCTGGAAGCCTCCACACTCTGGGCCAAATTTACTGAGCTTTATGCGGCTCGGTTTGGACGCACTCTGTGCCTTAGAGATGTGTGTGTCATTCATCAAAGAGACACGGCAGCGTGAGGCCACAGTTTTGCTGTCACAACTTGTGTGCCTCTCTCGCTTTTGTGCACATGGATTTGAAGGAGGCTTGCACAAATAATAAACATAATAGGAGGCAATACGATAGCTCTGGTTGATTCCACTGGATTTTACAAAGGTTCTTTCAATCTGTGGGGGCCATTGTTGCAGGGATGATTCTCGCCTTGAAACAAAACTGGTTGTGGCAAAGGGAAAAAAAGTTAATCAACCTGTATTGTATAGAAGTTTCAATGACACCAGACAAAGTGTGAAGGGGAGCTGCAGCGAGTTTGTTAAGGGGCAAAAAACAATGTTATCTCAAGGAGACAAAGAAGTTAAAAGCAAACGAGCATGACATGTGACTTTAACGGCAAAAGATGGGGCAGAATTTGATCATTAAAAGATGAACTATAAAGATTTCTGATGACTGCTCTCTTTTGTCGAGGCATCCACACTATGGCTTGTTTTTCTAAGCAAATTTTTTAATACAATCTGTTATTTTCCTCTGACGCTGCGTTAATTACTTCAACTGCCTCACTTTTACAAACCTGTCTATAAATAGGTCATTATTACAATTTTATCATAACAGACACCCAATTTATTTTCCCGGTTAGAGTTTAATTGTGGGCTTAGTTAATGGAATTGACATTTTGGATATTACACATTTTTAGTTTTTGGATCTCAGACAAATCCTCGCTGCTGAACTGCACCTTTTGAGCTCTTCATCACGCTTATAGGAGGCTGTCCCAAACACTGATTGCATTATTAGCTGCTGCCTCAGTAAATCAGATGTTAATTACTGGCAGATTGCGAGCTCAGATGGAATGAAAGGTGCGGTGCGAACTTCCGCAGCGCACTTTCATGGGCTGCAACATAAATCCGGCCAACTATCTCCCAGCCTCCCCTCCCCCGTGAGGGTGCGTTTGTGTTTGTGAGTGTGCAGAGAGGAGAGCGGAGAGAAGCGATTGGAGATTACCATGCATGTCTGGGCTCTTTGAAGTAGCTGCTGCATTGGTCATGGATGGCTGACTGGATGTGTGTGTATGTGTGTGTGTGTGTGTGTGTGTTTGTGACAAGGATTGAGTCACAAACCTCTAAGGCCCACTTCAGCAGAATAGTTGTCGGAAGCAGTTTATGTGTTGACAAAAAATGAGAACAAAAACCATGGATCTACATACTGCACATATGAGACTATCTATCTATCTATCTATCTATTTTTTCCTGCAAGGACACGCAATCGTCACACAGCCTTACAATTAGCACAGCTTGCATCAGCTGACATCAGCTGACTCAGAGGAATAGGGAAGTCCCCATGATGATGGACTTCACATACAGCCTTGCATCTAGGTGTATGCCTGAGTGTGTATTTCAGAGCGCTTGTTTGTGTGCCCATTTTGCACAAACACTCTCTCGCAAACGTGATGCAACTCTCCAAGGCACAACCTTGCAAACCCATTCAGCTCATAAACAGTTGTGCCCAGCCAAGCAGATGCAGAAAAAAGACTTTACTAGGCACAGGAGGAGACAGACAGCCCAGTCGAATGTTCAACATTGGGCTATTAGTCTCACCCCCTCACTATGAAGCACAGACCTCGGAGACAAATAATAAATGCTAATCTTTGTAGGACGAAGCCAAGTCAGTCAGTTTAAGCTGAGAGCGTCGAATGAGATTTTTAATTACTGCATGACCTGGGGTATATTAGCGCATATTAATGAGGATCATTAACCTAGAGGTAACTAAGACCCCTCCTCCTTAACTACAACTGATAGCACCTCTGCTGTCTGACACTAAACCATCAGCGCGTCAATGTGCCTGTATCGTTTTAAGGTGGCTTGTTCCATCCTTTGTAAAAAAAAAAAATTGCATGTCCTTGGTAAAAGTAAATAACTGGAGTCAATCTCTTCTTACAGCTTGAAAGCTTGAACCGTGGGTCAAAAACGCCCAGTGCTGAATACAGAACCTTGACTTGTAACTTTAATGTTTTTGCGCCCATTTGTTGCCAGATTTATTCCAAGATGAAGATGGCAGGGGCAGGCACTGTGCAAGAAAATATGCTCATCTGGTCTTTTTATGCGGACAAAAAAATCATTTTCAATGGGCAGCAAGTAGGTACAGCGCGCTGCAGAATGAAAGATGAGGAGAAGGAAAGAACCATTTTAGTTGACATATGCAAAGGTCAAGGTAATTTCAATGGATAAAGAAGAGGACAAACAGGAAAAAAAGGGAGAAAGTTTTTCCCTGTCTCTCTCCCACTACAAGAGGTTGAGGTGGGGCAGTGGAGGGCCATTTACCACCTCCTGCAGTGTAAATGCCAGGGACGATGCTGACGTCATCCACCCATCATTTCTCTTACCCCCCCCCCCCCCAATCCTCTTCTTCAGCCTTGTGTGTCCGCGTCGGTGTTGTAGTGCCATTAGGCCGCAGTCTCAGTGGTATAGAAGGAGATGCTTTTATCTCAGAAGAGGGCGGACCAGCCGTATTTGGCTTGTAACTAAGCACACATACACACACTCGCAAACTCATTCACGCACAGATGTCTGTGTAAAGATACACTTATGCACACACACTCTTCCTTATCTCTTACTCTGTCCATTTCTCTCCACTCTCCTGTCTCAGCAGTTTATCCTTTCATCTTTACGTAACTGTGCGGTCCCTTGGCGACCTGCTCTAAAACTAGTTGTTCCACAGTATACACACGCGAACACAGCTAATCCGCAGTGCAGGGACCCCATCCACCTGAGCCTTGTATCCCATTCTAACTCTGTATCATATCTCTACTGATGTCAATGCACTGACTGGAATAAAAATATCAATAAGATAATGAGCACAGGGCCAGAGCGATAGTAATCTATTGCACAGATACACACTTATATATGAAATACAGGGCAACACAGCAGAGGGCTCCTTTGTGCAGTGAATCCAAAGAAGGAAAGTGGGCCACATTGTTGAGAGTTTTGGGTGGCTACACGCACAATAGAGGCAATCACTTGAGGAGTGTGCTGGGGCTGGTATGGAATAATGGGGCATAATGCTACACTCTGGTAGTCATTTACATTATATAATCTGATGGTAAGTGTAACATGGCTGAATGCACCATATACTGTTTGTACTGTGTGAATTTAGACAATGGCAATGGGGGCTTTTGGTACATTTTATGCAAATCATCTGTTTGAGTGTGTGCGCCAGCCAGCGTGTGTGTACGCATCTTCCTCCAGTACACAGCGCATTAATTGCCATTCCCAGTGGTCGTCAAGAGAGCGCAGGACTCCTATGGGCATCTGCACCTTCATTAGACTCTACTGATCATCACGCGGCAGCACCAAGAGAGGCCCTGTTCCTCTCTTTCATCACTTCTTCTCTGCTTCACTACTCCCTTGCCTCTCTCTCATTCTGCCACCGCTGCACCGTTTTTTATGCGTGGCGTTATTTCTCAACCAGACCCCGCAGTGTCGTTTTCTTTAAATGTTATCTTCATGGTGTTTCTGGGTTTATTAGGCTGCTGCAGACAGGAAGGAAAAGATTGGAAAGAGCAGGGAGGAATGTACAGTATGAGAAAGTTCTGGACTAGCTTGGACTTGAACACAGCCACTCCCCCACGCTCGCCCCTAAACTGCTGCTCCACGGTGTATCCCGCTCCCTCGATTTGTAATGGCTTATGATTTCACTGCCTCCCCTCTCATCCTTCAACATTTCTGTCACTTTACCCCCCCCGCCCCAGCTTCACCCCTCTCCACTTCCTCTCTGCCCTCATCTGCGGCGTTCTTTTGCATTTTCATTCCCATCAGCCTTCCTTTCGTCATTATCTCTCAGTTGATACTTCTCACTGTCTCAATCCCCAGCGCAAGTGGTTCGTACCCCCAGGGGGTAGGTTTGCTAGCACTCCACAGACCCCTACAGACATGTAATGCACCCTGTGCCCCCCCATCTCCCTTCTCTCCCCCCTCCTACTCCTCTGACTTAGCCCTCCTCTCACTCTCTCTTTCTCTCTCTCCTTCTTTCTCCGCAGTGGATGAGAGACGCCAGCTGGAGGAAACAGAGAGAAATGGGCCCAATTACAGCATTGGGAACTGAAAGTTGGCTAATTAACTCTAATTCGCTAACAAACTGCTTTTTCACCAAGAATCATCTCTCTCTGTCACATGGCACACACATGCATGAGAAACTGCATTTGCATGCCAAATAGCCAAAAGATGCATAGACACATAAACATTCACACAACTGCAGGTACACACACACACAAAAAAACATACCCTCTCTCCCCTCCCATCTACACACATACACACACACACGAGCTCACATGCCCACACAAAAATGTGCGCGGACCCACTTGCTCAGCTGTATTTACCGCAAGGGCAATATGTTGATTACGTTAGAGTGGCTGATTATTGCACAGTGACAGTAAAGGAAACAAATGTCTTTCATAGGCAGGCATCTATCTCAGCGAGAGGGCTCCTAGCTACAGACTATAGCAGCAAATGACTGCGCTGTATCCAGCTATGACAGACGAAAGAAAGAGGGCAGGAAGAGGAGGAAGGGGGTGAAAGAATAAAAAGAAAAGAGTGATTGCACAAATGAGGTGCGGGGAAAACAAAAAAAGTTAGAGGAGTGCCAGATGGAGAGGAGGAAAACAGATGAATAAAGGATGAAATAAAAAAGGGGGGATGGATAAAGGGAGAAGACTGAGAAGATGGATAAGGAGCAATTCACTGGGTTTTGTACTGAAGCTGTAAAATGCTTTGCCCCTACAACGGTATAATGGTGGTTAGAGGCAAGAACAATAGGTTTATCTAGAGCAAAGATGCTATCTCGGGTAAAACACAGACATACGCATCACACAACCTCACACACACACACACACACACACACATACAATGTTTTATTATGTGTGTGTCACAGAGTGTATATGGAATTATAGTGTAGGCAGTACTTAGAACAAAAAGATTGTCAATGTTGAGTTATCAGAACAGGTGTCCCGTGGGCACAGCACACACACATACTGGTTTTCATGCAGAATGGGGACCATCATTTTAATCATCACTTGTGGGGACCCCCCTTTCTAGAGGTTCTAGAGCTATGAAAAAATTAGGTAAACTAACCATTGCTTAGTTTGTTTAGACAGGCCTTCAAATATTTGAATTGATGAAGTAATATTTTCATCATGCTAAATAGGGACTTTGGGGAAATCAAGTAAGCACAGTTCGATTCACTGAGTTTTGTATTGAAGCTGTGGAATGGTTTGCCCCTACAACAGGATAATGGTGGTTAGAGGCAAAAACAATAGGTTTATCTAGAGCAAGATGCCATCTGCGGTAAAAAACAGACACACATTACACAACCTCACACACACATACACACGTACAGGCTGTAGAATATTTCATTATGTGTGCACAGAATGTATGTGGAATTATAGTGTAGGCAGCACTTGGAACAATAAGATTGTCAATGTTGAGTTATCAGGACAGGTGTCCAATGGGTACAGCAGCTCACACACACACACACACACTATATATATATATATATATATATATATATATATATATATATGTATATATATATATATATATATATATATGTATATATATATATATGAGTAGGAAGGGTGAAAGCATCACTTAAAGCCATTGTTAGCGAGTATCCTCTCATCCCCCTCAATGAATCGTGAAATCTTTCTGGATTACCAGATAAGAAGCATCTTACATTTGTGTGTGATAATACACGAATAGCACACACTCACACGCACACACACACGGTCTCATACTCAGCACCTGACCACTGTGCAGATGGGTTTAAATGGAAAAATGCCACTTCTCGCTTGCATTCCTCCAATCCTTTTTCTCTCCCTCACTTCTGCCTCTTTCGCCTACTCCCTCTCCTTTCTTTTCCAATAAATTCCTCTCCAGCTCTACCTTTCTAACCGATTACCCCACGAGGAGATTGATAGTTACCCCTCTTCCTCCTTTGCTCTGTTTCTCTGATCCACCTCCTTTTCGTCTTGCACTTGCTCCATCTCTGTCCCTCTCTCACACCTCATTAGTGATGCTAATATCCCAAGTAATGGAGGACACCATTCACAGCGTATATGTGTGTGTGTGTGTCTGAGTGACCACACACTCTGGAAAGGAACTGTGTCTGGGAAAGGGGAGATGAGTTTCCCCCTCTGATCCCATTTCTCCGTCTGGGCCCTGCTCTCCTTCTCGCTGGGAGAAAATCCGATGGAAATGCAATCACAATCAGTTAGGGTCCAGACGAGGACGGACACACACACACAAGTACACGCGCACACAAACATACACTCCATTCCACTACGGCAAGGGAGCCATGCAGAAAATTGTTTTGGACATGGTGATGAGGAGAGAGGGGGTCTGGGGTGTGGTGAGGGGGGACTTTTTAATTTACATTTTTAATGTAAAATATCATTCAAAGAGGGAAAGTTAGGCATCTCATTATACGGCTTCTTTATTACACAGAAGGAACATCAGTCTCAGGGTTCTGTGTCCCGAAAAATAGGCACACGCGCGCACACAAACACACGTGTGAACAACCTGCTGAGCCCTCCAGCCATAATCACCGAGTTAGAAATGGGGCTCTTCTTCAGACACCATAAATCTGGAGAGGAATAATCTACCCTGTCCTCCAGATATCATCAATCACAGATAATCTACGTCTTTGGATTTCCCCCCTCTACTCGCAGCACATCCAGAAGGGGTCACTTTGGGCAAAACTTTCCAGGAAAAACTACCAACCCTTCATATAAGACGGTGATAATGCTGCTGCAGGATTATAGATGTGGAGGATTTGACTTTGACTCTCTGCTCAAGTCACGACTGAATAACAACATGTGCTCGTACCTTAATGGCAAAATACATTGTTTGTCTTCCAAAATGACCCATACGAATACAACAAAAATAAATCATATGGTTGTTTTCTGAGGGAAAGACTGTGGAGATGGTTAAAAGAATCCAATGCTGACTGAAGAAAGCAGAAGAGATGCGAACCTTGTTGGCCCAGAGCGATCACGCCCCTTTGGATTCCATGAGAAAACTCTTATTTGCATCACAAGAGGTTGCTTGTCATAAAAATGTAAACACAGGATACTACAAATGTTTGAGCAAACCAACGCTGTCATTTTTCTCGTACAGGCAATCATTTTGAAAATCATTGCAACTTTACCACTTTCAGACATGTTTACAGTTATGACCATTGGTTTTAAAGCAGCAGCTTCTTTGACCACTTGGAGGCACAAGGCCACAATAAGCATCACACATGCTTTTCACATATTATTGCATCCAGCAGATATGGAGCAACATCATCGCTTATTTGGAGTCATTTTTCTGGCAACCTGACAAAGGTTACTCCAATATTCAATCTTCGTTTTGCTCTGTTTTGGTCTTGAAAGAAATTTCTGGCTCTTTAGCTGGTAAATGCTCCACTATGTTTGCCAGCTACTCAGTTACTTTGCTCGTCAGCCATGTAGTAATTGGCAAGTAATGTACTGTTGTTGTTTTGTTAAGCTTTTGTGGCTAGAAACATGCTTGATGAGATCAGGAAGACTGAACCAAAACATTCAAGTCATAGGGCCGTAATTCAAAAGAATGAGCTGAAAGATGCTAAAACGCTCAGTAGACCTGAGGGGAACTGCAGAATTGTGTGATAATTCTCTATGGGTTCATCACTGTGAGCTATCTTTTTAACATTACACAAAGTCATTCGACACATTGTTCATGTGAAAATATCAAGTAGTGCTTTTCAAAAGAGACCAGCCTACGTTGTTTTGGTGTGAGTTGCCAATTGTGGGAGTTATCGGCCGTAGGGATGTCTGCCCTCTCCTGAATATAATGAAACTAGATGGCACTCTGCTTGTGGTGCTCAAAGTGCTGGAAAAATGCATTTGAAAAACTCAACAGCAATGTCTCTTTCCAGAAATCATGACCTGGTTACTCAAGATAATCCACAGACCTTGTTGTGAGCAGTTTCATGTAGGAACTGTTTTTCTTTCTAAACTCACCAACTGTATCACCACGCAGAGGAATCATGCATCTACTCATGGATGAGGCATGCTCATGACAACACGAGATGTTAACATTAATGGCATCCTCGATGACTGAGCTGTAACATTAGCTAGCTCAGTGGTGCTAGGTGAGCTAGCAGTAGACGTTTCCCTCAATGATACGGTTGGTGGTTGGAGTTCAGTAAAAAGAAAATAGTTCCTACCTGAAATTGCTCACAACAAGGTCTGTGGATAATCTTGAATAACCAGGTCATGATTTCTGGGAATTTTTTAAATGCATTTTTTTGGGTGCTTTGAGCACCACAAGGTGAGCTCCCTCTAGTTACATTATAATGGAGTGATGGCAGACATCTCTACGGCTGATATCTCCAACACTCAGCAACTTAGATACACAAAAACAATTTAGATTGAAAAAAAAGCACTGAAGGTAAGAGAAAAAATATGCTTTTGATTTTGGTGTGAAATGCCCCTTTAAGTTTAGCATACAGCCAGTTTTGTATTCATTGTGCAGGATTTGGATTGATGAGCCCCAGCAATGGAGCCTTCTTTTGTCTCAGGACAGAGATGGCATGCTTTCAAATGAAGATGCTTATCCCTTGTGTTTGCTCTAAACAAGCTGTTGACTTCCATAACAGCACAAATACAGTAAATACTTCACAGTACTAAATCATTATCTCTGTCTCTCTAAACTGCTCATTCAGACGAGACACTTCCCGCCTTAAGCGTCGCCCTGCCTCCGAGGTCAAAACCAGTGATGTCATGCCAAAAATGAGACCGCGTGGCCCTTCAGAAGCCCCAAGGGCTCCTTGTGGCCAATCCATGTCACAAACGATCATCATCAGGCCATTGGTCTGACATACGGGCTGCCATGGGGTTCAACCACCTGCAGGATCACTAGTGGTGATGCCTCTAATGGTGTATGTACATGTTTTTGTCTTTATATATGAAACCATCTGCACTCAACGCCATTACAGCCACACCATCAGGATGACTCGTGGGTTATTTTTGTGTTGCCGCACATGTACGTCTGAGCATACATCATCAACATCTGCGTATGTTTGTGTGGACTAAGAGGACATCTGGCCATGTCAGCAGTGATTTAAATGTTCTCTAAACAGGAGCGCGGAGTTGTCACACAGTTAATAAACCGTTCATCTGACGGCTGAATATGATTGATGCCGATTTGTGTAAACAACGTTATGTGTCTATTTAAAACTTGGTCCCTAACCTGCAGTAATTCAAATTCTGTTTGCTTATCACATTGAATAGCGGTATTAAAAAAAATCAGCAGGATTTGTGTCAGAGCTCTGATAATCATCCCGCAAAGACCTCCTTGTCAGAAAGTGTAGTTTCACAAAGTAATGCAAACACGCGGTTGGAAAGTGAACCTGACACTGCCCTTCCTGTCCTTCCTCCTTTTTTCTCTCTCCTTTCATGCTGTTTTTTGTCCTCTACAAGTCTCCTGCAGTTCTTAAAGGCTGAGACAGCACCGTGGGAGTCTGATCACAACTGAGTCCACACACATACACACACACACACACACACACACAGAGTGAGTTTCCTTTGTGCTGCAGAAAAAAACCCTGCACCTTCAGAAGTGTGTCTGTCAAAATGAAATTGCTGGCTGCATTACAAGCCTTTGAAGGTATTGGAAACTCATTTTTACAATCACCCCACAGGCAGGTAGAGAGACATCTGTGTGAGTGTGTGTAGTTAGACAGTTTCCACCAGGTGGGATAGGCAATATTCTCTGTTCTTTTAGACAGTTCGTGGTTGATTGTTATTGTCTTGGCTACGGTTTGTTGCTGAGCTTGTTGTCGTTTCTCAGCCCTACCACCCACCCACCCACCACGTCTTCATCTGGATAATCCTTACCTCTTTCTTCCCTTCGAACTCTAAGCAAAGTCATTTTTTTTCCCCGAGACCCCCCACTGGGGAAAAACAAACTTTCAAAGCGAGCCAAACAATGAGTCACACGTACACACATTCCTCTATGAAAAGACACACTCCCGCAGAGGAACATCAAGAGGCACAGAACGGACATAATGGCTTTCTGATAATTATTCATAAAGGTGACTTTTGTGTGAGTGCTTGAGCTCAGCAGCATGGAAGAAGCCTGGAGTTAGTCACAACATAGGCAGATGACCAACATTATGGTCCGGCTGAAACAGATTGACACACACACACACACACACACACACACACACGCACCCCCTATACTTGCACACACACACACACATGGGCTATCAGCTGAGGCACACACATATGCAGATTCCGTGACTCTGCCTCATCATAACGTTTCAATTAGCTGCAGAGGACAGTCTGGCCACACACTGATGGCCATGCCTCCCATCTGGGGTTACTGCAGTCAAACAGGCAGGCGGATGGACGGACACAATGACAGACAGTCTGATGGCCCTCCACGCTGATTAATTCTGTGAGATGACAAAGGCGGGGTGAAATCAGAGCACAGTGATGGGAATAATCAGTAGAGGCAGTGAGCTGTACTTTTCCCAGAATTACAATATGGTCACTGAGAGCATATGGTTGTTCTCGATTTGAGTTTCTGTTAGCATAACACCTCCGGCTCAACAGTTACATAAGTCTCGCTCCTCTCTTTGAAAACAATCTTTCACCTCATCTCATCCGCATTCTGCGTGAACCCTGCTTTTGTTTGAAGCTGCCGGGACTTAAGCTGCACCCATACTGCTGCGGCAACACTGACAACACAACAACAACTGTCCCAAAGGACCGGGAGGGAGGAGGGCTGCATCGCCCCTCCACAATCTCTCCCTTGAGAGTCTAACTCTTCCCCCTGCCTTCATTCCTATTCCCAGTATTTTCTCCGTCTGTGGTTTCCGAAACGATGCTTTATGGTTCCCGTACAGAAGTTGCAGTGAAAAAAAAAAAAAATATATATATCAATGAAATAAGGCAAGGACAAACTAAATTTCTCCCTCTGTCTATCTGCTCACCTCTCTCTGTCCGGACCCCCACGTCATCTCTCTCTCATCCTCCCTCCATCTCTTTCTCTCCATCACCCTCTCTCTGGTGGAGGGTAGTAATCCCATTAGGATCAATATTCCAGGCGAATGAGCATCCTTTCACTGCAGCAATTACAAACCTTTAGAGACATAAAGGAGAGCATTTCTTCACAGCTTAGACCATCAATCAACTATTTAGCTTCAGAGGCAAAGGATGTTGTGCGTCTGTGTGTGTGTGTGCATGTGTGTTTGCAAGAGAGAGAGAGAGAGAGAGAGAGAGAGAGAGTGTGTGTGTGTGTGTGTGTGTGTGTGTACGTGCGTGCACGTGTTTCTGAATTCTGCAGTATTGTTCCATCTGCGTTACTGAAATGACTGTTGGGATTTTCGTCTTATAGATCCTATTATGGGTGTATGAATACATGAGAGAGCTTCTTAATGCACACTTCCCATCTGGCGGTGCAACAAGGCCCTATCATCTCCCTTGCGAATGCATGTATTAGCATTGTCCACAGTGGGATTTCACAGACGGCTAAGCTCGGTTGTTTAGCCAGGGGTTAATATTTCATGGCTTCACGTTATTCCCTCCACTCCCCACTTCCACCCTTACAACCACCCTCCACCCACCCCGACTTCAAGCCATTGCATCAAATCCATGCAAGTTGCCTCTGCAGCATCACTTCATTGCTATGCTAGTGTGCCAAACACACGGTATGCTAATTTAACAATTTTTGAACTAGGCTCTTTGACAGCTGTGGAGCCTCCCTATGATTGTAATTCTGCTAAAAAAAATTGATTTCTCCCTAACATAAATACTGCTAGAATCCCTCTCTCACCATCTTTCTCTGAATACTCTCCCTTCTTCTCTGTCTCTAATGAGGTGGCGTGACTGACAGGAATGGTGAGGGCATATCACTTCTCATCTTGTCAGCTCTGCGGCCACTTGTGCCCCTCAATGTCACAGGGCTCCTCTTTGCCCCGAGGCCCCCCAGCTTCCATCTATCTAACTGCTCCACAAACCCCCATCTGGCACGTCTCGCCCCAAGAAAGAGGCAGCCTCAGTTGGGTCACATCTGGAGGCGCTCTCGGTGGCAGGCTCCGGAGCGCAGTATGGTTACGATAACGTTAATAAAACAGGGGAAATGCACTTTATCAAAGTGCTTCATATACATTCTCTGCAGTGAAAATTTAATCTGTCCCTGGGTTAAAATTTGTTAGAGAGTATAACAATTTAATCAGTTCTTTACTGGAGCGGAAAATAGAAAATGCTATACTGTAGGTCTGACGCAGCAGTGTGGCTTACAGTGGATCTTAAAACAACAAATACTAAATATTAAAGCTTGCAAAAAAAAAAAAAAAAAAGGAAAACCACCCAGGAAATGACATATTCAAATGGCTCGCTATTTTTATCGACGATTCAGAGCCACATCATAGCCTGTGGCTCACACTGTCAAAATGATCGTTCTAATTCTTTGCCATGAAAAAATTCAATTAGACTATCATTAGACCGGGCTGATGATGAGGTTCTGTTTATCGTTAACTGCACATTATTCGATTCTTCATTTAACAGGCAGCGCCTCATTTACTGATGATCCATTTAACAAATGCTTTTCTAAAAGTTTCTTTGGGCTGAAAATGTGGAGTTTTTGAATGTATTTGTCGAGAGCGCTGCACAGAAAAATCTGGGTGAATTTCCGTGTCTCTCTGACACATGCTATCTGCTTTTGTGGTGTGCAATGACAAGCTCCCCTTTCCTGCCAGTTTGACTCAGAAATTCGAGCATATGATGGCATGTGAAAAAAACAAAGGGAGTGGCAGGGGGTTTAACTTGTGGATTGTTGTGTGCAATCCCCCCACCTCCAAACCCCCCAGAAAATGGGAGATGGAGCAAAAAAGCCAGCATGCATGTATGGAAGAGTGTTAGTGAGAGCAGCAGAAGGGGCTTGATGGCACTTGTAGTAGTGGATTAACTGTTACATCCCTAACAGAAAGTGGTAGCTGGAGAGAAGAGGCTAAAGCCGGGCCCTCTTTCTGTGAGGGATTTTTTTTTTAACCAACAATAGAGAGGGGGACAGATTGACTCCTATAGGGCCAGCACTGTCTGTTCCTCTTTTCCTCCATCCCATTCCTATAACACTCCAAATTCTAACACTCCCAGGAAGGAATCTACTGTAGCTCCAGCTGCACTTGGAAGCCTCTGGGACCGAATTTGGCTTTGCACCCTACTCCCTTGCTGGTGAATCTACCAGATGCCATTGTAACTACTGCACATCCTTCGCCTTTTTCCATCACATTATCTCGCTCCCAGCATGCACATATTCGCACACATGCAGTTGCTCAAACCCACACCCGCACGCCGAAGGTCCCCATACCGATCACCCACTCGTTCCTTTCAAAACCCTAGAGACGCAGAACTGAGGCTAACAAGGGAACAGGGGATGAAAACAGAGATCTGGAAGAAATGCAGTGCTGGAGGAAAAAAGTGTCAGGGTGGAGGACATCTTTCCTCGGAATCAAACTGTGCATATTTTCATCTTTGCTCATAGACCAACTCCCACAGGACATCAGTATGCCAAACCAAAGGCCTGCTGCGTCTGTTTACTCTGCGCTACAAGAGACGAGACTGAATCAAACTCATTTCAGTAAAGAGAAATTATATCTCCTTTGATACCACTGTGTGAAGGCAAAATTCGCTATCAAAGCTGCCTCATCGAGCGCCTAAGTCTTGTTCCAACACCTTCGAGGAGCGAGACGCCCGCTTGACAAATATCAACCAAACACTGTCTCGTAAAACACAGCGGTCAAATATAGTAAAAGGCACCAGAAACGGTCATAGTCAAGTTCAATAATTGAGAGATTTTTGATTCTATACACACAATGTGGAAACACTGTGAGACAGCTTTTACGGCGAGCATCCTCACAGCTTTAGTGTGTTTAGAGGGGCGGCTGACAATAACAGTTATAATGGTGGCCCTTGGAAAAACAGTCCACCGCTATGATATTTGCTAGACAACATCTACAATAGCCTATCACATACACTGGGGCTTGAAACACAAACAATGGCTTTAAAGTTTGTTTATCTTCCCCACACACCTTTCCAATTATAATGTCAAGAGAATAGCGCCTGTGAATCAACAAACAATTTTCCTTTTTTGACGACAGGCCTGCAAGACATACTTAGAAGAAATAAATGCATGGAAATTCAAATGGACTTCAGTAATACGGCTGCGCTGTGTTTGCCTTTCCTGCTCTTTGCGGCATGTTAAGCGTATGCATGTGTGTATGTTGGTGAATAGATATGTCCTGACAGTCTGGCAGCCTCCATCAGAACCCTGCATCTCTGTCAGACCGCAGGCTGGCTGACGGATGAGGGGAAGAGCAGCAAAGTGGAAAATGAGCAGAAAAGAGCAGGAAGAGGAAGACGAGGAAGAGGAGGAGGTGTGAAAGAGGAGCAGAATGGAAGGAGGGCAAAGTGGACGAGAGGATTTGAGAAGGGTGAATAAAAACAAGAGACGGGAAAAAAGAGTGGCTGTGATTGTGCTTGTGTGGTGACAGAGAGGAGGTGAGGAGACTCTAGCATCAAAGGATGGATGGAGGACGTGTGGAGTGGTGAGAAAAACAGTGAAAAGAGAAGATTTAATAGCAACTTTAAGGTGTGTGTGTCTGTTTGTGTTGCGTGTGTGTATGAGCAGAAACTGGTGTAGGTGAGTGGCAGAGTGTAATAAGAAATGTGACCTATTGATTGGCTGTAGAAAGATGTCAGAGCTCAGCGAGCAGGGGGGTGGGTGGGGTGGAGGCGGCAGTGGTGGCATGAGGACAACATCACAAGACAAAATGGCTTCCTTCTCCTTATCCTATGTGTTTATTCAATCTTAATTTACCTCTCCTCAGATATATCCACTTGCCAACACATCTTTAAGCATCTATCCCGAGTCTTGGCTCAGCGACAGATAAAATCTGCTTATTATATGATTATGATGTGTGGTTAAGGTAACGGCACCCGAGGGCTGCGCGTATTATCATGTGAGAGTGTTAAACAGAAGAGGAAGTGGGCTTCCCCAGATTGACAATCCAATTAAACGAATGTGTGGTGTGTTAAAAGCGGCTACAGAGACCACCCAGGGAAACAACAAATAAAACATTTCTGGCCTACATACACGCTTGAATTTAAAGGGTCTGTCTGTGCAGCCAGTTGTGAAGAAAAAAAAAATTACACTACACTGCAAACACACACTTATACACAGCTTATATCGTCTTCTCAATCTTTGTGCCTTCAGGCTATCATATATGAAAGCAGTGAGTGGACCCCGCAAGCAAGGCAAGGAGGATGAAAGAGTATGACTTGACCTTGACGCTGTTGCTCGACTCCTGCCAATAAAAGTAAACCGTCCAGCCTGCACACTGTGGACTATTCAACCTATAGTATCCACTCCTCTGTAACAAGCTCCCTCTCTCACGGCCCACCTTGTCAGTGTTTCTATGTTTGCAGGATAGGAGATCAGAGGAGTAAGTACACAGGAAGCCTATAGACAGACCAAACACTTCAAATGCCACGCAGGTGATTGATTAGCTGACCTGACCTGGACTTCTGCGTCAATGAGATGGATCATGAAAGAGCATCAAAGGGAGGGCGTTTAAGGGTGTGTGTGTGTGTGTGTGTGTGTGTGGGTGTGTGCGTGTGTCAGGTTCCTAATGCTGCTATAAAGGGCCGTTCATAGCTGATCAACTGCCAGGCTCTCGGTCAATTATTGATGAGGCTGTTTGATATTTAGAGGAGAAGCGAGGTGAGGGGAGGAGTGACACAAACTTTACTTTCTTTATCTCTACAATATCTTTGTTATATTTCCTAATCTGTCTTTCCACACGCACTTGTTCAAATCTTTTTTTTTTTTTTTTGCACCTACAGGCAATTTGCTGCTGCTTATTTTGTTCGTCATGGTTAAACATAATTTGAGCTGAATTTTTCGGAAGTGAAGCGGTGTTCTAAAACAATCTGGAGGCCTTTTTGTGGATGCTGTCTTGTACACATCCTGACAGGGGCACTCCACTTGTTGTACATTACTCATCATGGTCAGTACTAGTAGAGAAAGATGTTTTACTTAAGTAAAAAGTACATTAATGTTAAAATAATCAAACGAATGACAGCATGACTTGCATTTAGAGTATGACCAGTAAAATGTACTCAAAGTATCAAAAGCAAAAGCACTTGTACTGCAGAATGTATAAGTGGCATTTAAAGGTATACTTCAATGACAAAATGACAATTTGTATATCAATTGCTTACCCTGTGTTGTGTTGAATTCGTGAAGAAAACATTGTTTTGTGACAAACTACGAATGTGGAGCTCAAAAGAAGTAGGCGTTTGCCAGTCAAAAACGAGGCAAACAAAATGCAATTTCAAGTTGCATTATGGGGAATGTAGGATCCCGCGGCCTTGGTTTAGTATCACACTCGCAGACATGCAATACTAAATTGTCGGAGCGCCCCTTCCAAATTTGCATGAATATTCTGATCTCATTTATACATGCTACTGTGTGAGTGGTTGTTTCACAGATTACAGGCACCTACAGATTTGACACTGAATGTAATTTAAGGTCCTCCTGATGTATCACCATCCTCAGAACCAGATGAAGGCACAGAGGCAAAATATGTCGGGTGAGAGGAGGAACAGATTTTATTTGCACAGTGCGGAGTTAAGTGCATCCTTCATTGTTTCCTGTGAGCCTTATGTTGCGCCACACATCCGATGCATGTTCCTTTTTATCTGCGTCTCGACTTTATGTTCCTCCGCGCCTTGTTCCTTCCAATATCTGCTTGGCTGCAACCAACCCATGTCGACCAATTTATGCGGAGGCACATTGTCCCATACGGAGCCCATCTAGACAATCAAGGCTACCTGATGAGACCCTGGGGGAGATGAAGGGAGGGGAGGGGTGAGGAAGGAAGGGTGGAGGGGAAGAGCACATACAGGAGTTGGAGGGGGAGGAAGATGAGGGTGGGAAACAGGCGCCGAAAAACAATGAGGCAAAATCAGAAGATAAACGAGGCGCTATTTCAGTGGCAGGATTTATGTACTGTCAACATTACCCTCGCTATTAGGGGGAATCCAATTACTCTGCGCCTCTCCTCTCCTCTCCCTTCTCTCTGGGAGGGAGGAAATAAGGGAGCAAAAGAGTGAAGGATGAAAAGAAAATGGATACAGAAAGAGAGAACAAGAACACCTCTGCATGATTTATCCAATTTCCAACACATATTTAGATATTAAGGAGAGGGAGCAGGAAAGGGAAGGCAGAATGGACTCAAAAAGTGAGTGAAAGAGACAGGAAGAAGCGGGGACGCACAACGGCGCAGCACAGAGGAATAACACAGCGTAAAAGGACGTGACTGAAAGCTCTTGTGGATGTAAGGGGGGGGGGGGGGGATTATGAAAGTGAGAGAGGAAGGGGAGATTTGGAAAGACAGAAGCTCCCTCTAGATTTAATTGCATGCACCTCAGCTTTTAAATGGCTGATAAATTATACATGAAGGATGCTGAGACAATAATTATGAGCTGTTTTAGTGCGGAACAGTGGGATGAGGACAGACAGACAACGGCGGAGGAGTGGAAGAGTTGAGTCGGCCAAGAAATTCTCCACGGACAAATCTCTGGAGAGTGCGCAGGGTCTGGGAGTGGAGGAATCACAGTGCATTATCATGATATTATGGAGGCTACACGGAGCAGGGAAGTAGTGGGTTGTCTCGGTGAAGCATCAAGACACACACGCACACTGAGCAACACACGTACACATGCACTGGATGTCTTTCCAATACGGAGCCCTCAGGTTATAGCCCCAGCAGCTTTGGCCCCTCAGATTTTTCGACTTTGTTTATGTGACCCAGCCTGCAGCACACACACACCAAGAATCCTTGCATTTATAGCGCTCTGTCAATACTTCAACGTTTCCTCTACTGATTTCTTCTTTCTTCCATCTGTCCATGCCCTCTATCAGTAGATTTTTAAGCAGTGACGATATATTCTTCCTAAGTCTCTTGATAATCATTATAAATCTCTATTAAACCCCCACCTTCTGGATAGATGGGGAGTGTCAGCCCACATCTGGCACTCTATGAGAGATTGTGTGTGTGTAGGTGTGTGTGAGGCGTTTAGAAATCTATAAATGAGAATGTAGAAGAAAAGGAGAGGAAATGAGAGAAATACAAATTGACAATCCAGCAAAAACAAAGGATGACAGAAAATCAACCCCCCCACCCCCTGCGCACACATACACATGCCGTCCATCCACTCTTCAGCTGGGCGTGCGCATGTGTTTTCATGAGCCCTTTATCTTGTTTCGCAGGGCTCCTTTCGAAAAAAGCTGCTACGGGAGCAGCCAGTGATCGCAGTGGTTGCTGTTGTGCCCTTAAGCACAGCCACTTAACCCAGGCTAACTCACTCACTCAATACACTCAATACCCAGTCGGGCAAAAATGGAAAGCCTGCAACGGCATGCTGCTTAGCATAAAAGCTATAAAAAGACACAGAGCCTCACTAATGCTGTGTCCACAGTCCGTGTACTTGTCATATCTGCTAAAGCTGTGTGTGTTTGTGTGTGCATTTCTGTGTGTGTACGATCCTTAGTGGCTAGCTGGGGGCGCAGCCACACTGGATGGCACCATCAGCTCCGAGGCAGATAGCGACTTAGCTCTAACTGCTTCCCTCTGCTTGGTGTACAAACACACACACACACACACACACACACACACACAGAAACGAAAAGGTCAATTTCTTGCCACACCACTGGTCTGCCCAAGAAACCTGAATTGATTGATTTGACTCGATTCCACCGCAGGCTGAGAGTGAGACGGAGAGAGTGGGAGAAAGAAGACAGAAGGACGGACTGACAGCGCAGATATATGGAGAGAGAGAGATAAGGTCGAGAAAGGAGCGAGGGATGAGAGGTTTGGAGAAAGTAGGGAGGAGAAAAATATGTTTACCGTGTGCGTTACATGCTGTAAAAATCTAAAAGAGCAACACCTGAAAATATGAATCACGAGCCAACAATTCTGTCATTGTCTATTATCATCACAGCCCCACACACACACACACACACACACACACACACACACACACACACCTTGGTGTGAACCTGGCATGGTAGAAGTGTGTGAGGAGAGGTGCGATTGGATCACTCTATTCTAGTCATGGTGTCGGAGGGGGGAGATTTTGTGTGAACAGATGGTGTTTACCTAGTAGCAGGTTGGTTGGATCACCTTACCACCCCCCCTCTGCCGACCATACCATTTTAGCAATCCATATAACAAACACTCTCTCACTCACACACACACACACACACACACACACACACACACGGGATGTGAGCACACGGACAGGCAAGCACACACTGGTGCAAAAAGAAAAAAAAAAGACCCTCATGCACGCCACTCCTCTCATCTGAATGAGGGGTGATAACTCACCAAGCCGCTGTCGGGGAAAGGATAGAGATAAACGAGGGGTGACGAAATGAGAGAGAAAGAGAGCAGCTAGAGAGGGAGCGGCAGAGATAGAGAGAACGAGGGAGTGGAGTGGAGAAGAGGAGGAGAATTGGGCCATTGGTGTTTTTTTTTTCCTTTTTTTTCTGGTCTGTAGTTATGTAGGTCACTTTTTCCTCCGACTCGGGAGTGGGGAATTTGTAAATCTGACATAATAAGGCATTTGGCCTGCAGTGACGCTTCTGAAGACGCTCTGTCTTTCCTGCTCATTTTCGTTGCACCATTGCACAGCTAGCCGAACGCTACTCTACCTGCTGATTTGAGGAGTCAAAACGGAGTGAGGGAGGATGAATGGAGGGAGGACGGCTGATTAGTTTTTCGCCCGGGGAGGGAGACGGTAGAAAAATGAAGAATATTTAAATGGGAAGAGGAGTCTCTCCACACGCAAGCACAGACAGAAGTGGTTGCAAGTTACAAAAGACACAACATTCCTTGATGGCCTCTGAATTTCAGAGGAAACTGAAAATGTTTGGTATTTCATGCTCGCCTTCCTTCAGAGACTTCTCTTGCTCTTCCTCACCCCTTTCATGTAAGACGCAGCGGGAGATCCGAGGTCGAGCGACAATTCCCTATCTCGTTAATAATTCACCTGTAGCTCTGACCACTCCAAAACAGACAGAGAGAATGTAAACAAAGAAAGAAAGAACTAAAGAAAGAAAGACAGATGGACAGAAATGAAAAGGAAAGATCTTGTGGGGGATGTTTTCTTGATGACACTGCATTCAGTCAGCTCTGAAACACTGTAAAATGTGAACATACATGCAAGTGCAGCAACACACACAAACACAGTGGAGCAGACGGTGCAGTGTATGAGGTCTGACAGTGCTCTCCAAGGACCAGCTTGTGTTGCTAAAATAAGGCTGTGTCTGGAAAGAGGTGGATTCCCCTTGAGTGGGGCACAGAAGAGCACTAAAAGCTAAGTGGAGATGAAAAAAATAGCCTCTAGAAGTGGAGGAGAGAGTGAGAGGATGAAGGAGAAGGAGGAGAGAAGGTGAAGGGCAGGAGAATGGAAACAAAATCAAAGATGGAAAAGAAAGTGGCAGAAAATATAGAGAGCGTGGTAACATAGTTTACTTTCAAGGACAATAAAACTTTATCCTGAGATTCAGAAATTAATCAATTTTGACAGGCACAGTGCATATTAATAACATTGGTGAAAAGTTAGCCAGAAAGGTTAATTTTCATCTGTATTCCCCAGGCAGGGAATAGTTAAAAGCACAAACATTAAGAATAACAGCACTGAAATACAATCAAGGATAGAAGCAGTAAAAATACGCAGGTATGAACAGAGCCTAGTGACAAGGAAGATCCATGGCAACGTGTTGTCAGACAGTAATTATCCATACATGACAATTATCCATACAATATATGATAATTATCCCATGTAATAATATCTAAACTGGTTATATTTAACACAGGCAAAAGATAAATTAATTCTGCACACCGACAGACTGTGGTGTGAATATTCTAGAAAACAGCCACGATGTGACGTTCAGTTTTATACGTCACAAGTGGTGAAATTATTGGTTGATTGACTGGAAATTGACAACAATTTTAATATTCAAATAACTGTAAAGTCAATAATCAAGCAAAAAATGTCAACTGTCACCTGGTTATAGCTTCTCAAATGTTATCTGCTGCTTTTTCTGTTTTAATGTTATCTTGAGTTGCACCATGTCTTCACGTAGGTGTGTGCAAGTGAGCATGCAGATGTATAAAAGCACGAACACATTTATTATAATCATTGCTGCCTTTATGTTCTCTTCTGTTTTCTAACAGCTGTCTCTCCTTATGTTGTTAGTAGGGTTGCAACGGTGTAAGATTTCCATGGTATGATTACTGTCTCAAAATCATTGTTTCACTGTACGTATAGGGTATGACACAGTTCTTATAATATTATCAGACATAATGATCCTTTAGGAATGAAAGAAGAAGGTTTTTTGGTTGACCAAACACTATTTTTTTAAATGATTATTTTTAACTGAAAATATGTGTAATAATTCTAAAAGCTAGTGGACTAGGAAAGGAGATGTGCACACCAAGGTGAGATTCCCGTAGATAAGCATCACTGCAAGAACTCCATTATATGTGTGTTATATGTTTATGTTACATTATTTAGCTTCAGTCAATAAAACATGTGTTAAGGATTGTTGATTAGCCAGCACAAGCAATCTGAAGATGTCACCTTGGGCTCTGGGAAACTGTGATTGGTATTTTTCGCCATTTTATAATTTACAAGACTAAACGATTCATAGATTATGACAAAAAAATATGGAGTGCAAGAGACAAGGTGTTGATGATAGTAAAAAATAAAGTGCTCTTCAAGGACAGGCCAAGTAGTTGATTAAGAATAAAAAACAACTGTTGAATATAGAATTTAAAACTGTGACCTTTAAGCTTAGTTAATGTGGAGGTCCATGCTACAGGTCAGCCGACTGAAAAGCATCTGAAGTACTCTGATTTTAATTAAATATCCTTTAAGAATAAATGGATAACCGTTGCATTTCAACTTAAACAGTCTTCATCAGGCTCGACAAATGTTCTTATACACTGATAAAGACTTTTTACTTGTGCCTTGGATGCTTTTTCAGACCACCAACATTTATCATGGACTTCTACATTAAATAAAAATACTAATCGATAACTTGCAGCCCTAAAACTTCACCTATGTTCGTAGATAGTACAACTAGCGCGCACAGACTTATACTGACTTGCTAAGTACTTTTACAACTCGGAGCAGAAGCCCTGGATAAACACAAGGAACAAGGGTGTTACACTGGCAACATGACTGAGAGCTTTTTACTTTCTTCTCCCCTTCACCATACGACATTGTGCCTCCCCTCCTGTTCCTATCCCTCTCCTTCTGCATGGCTCTCTACCTCTCTTTTATGCCTGTGCGCCTCTACAGTACGTCCCTCACCCCCGCCCTCTCCCTCACACTCTTCCTCTCCGTCTGTGCCTGTGTGTAGGTACATTCCTTCTCCATTAGCTGCTTTTGTTGCTGTACCAGGGGACACCGGGGGGGGGAAGGTCTGGAGAAATGAGTAAGAGAGAAGGTTGACAAAAAATAATAGACGTGGCTGAATGCAGCACCTTGTCCACGTACCTGCACTCATACGAGAGGCGCTAGGAAATTGGGTTTAGGAGGGACTGTATGGAAAACAAGAGCCAAACACACAGCAAGACCAGGTACAAAATAACACATTTTGTAGATTGGCAGCATCGCAGCACTGTCTTTAAGTTGGATTGTTTTGTGCATCTGTCATTCTTCACGCATGCGTGTGTGTGTGTGTGTGTGTGTGTGTGTGTGTGTGTGTGTGTGCGCGCGCGTGTGTAGCCATTGTTTTAGGAAAACATGAAGCATTTTTGGGCTTGCTGCTGGCTGAGGCTGAAAAAAACAGACACATTCAAATAAGCTGCTTTTTAAGTCACCTTGAAAAAAACCCACCTTTGATACGTTTCACTCGCCCGTCACTCCCGCATGTTTTGATTCCCCACTTTATTTATTCGGCAGCTTATTTGCTTGTATTGTTTGTTTGTTCTCAAAGATGAATTTACAGGGCCTGAAATTGGCAAGTGGTGCTTTAAATTTGTGCGGCCTTGATCAGGTCACGCAGCTGAAAAAGAGACAAGAGAGGAGTGATGCTCAGTTAGAGAGAGCCGGAGCTGTGCTTTAAAATATTCTTGAGGGGTGGCTTTTATCAGGAGGCTTTGGGTGTCTGTGTTCGGCTCCGGCGGTCGAAGTGGTCGCCCGGCTATTTTAATTGAGACCGCGACAAAATGAAACGACAAGTCCCCTTTCTGATGCCAATGCAGCCTGGGTAATATCCTTGCTGTGTCCCCAGAGCACTGTTTCAATCTCACCCGGTCGGTGTGAGTATGATAGAGCGAGATATGAGCGCATGAGCACCGGAGGAAAGGGAAGAAAAAAGAAGTGTGGCTGTAAACAACCTCAACCTGTTCTCTGAGCGCTCCCTGTCTATGTCTGCACGGGGAGCGGCGAGAGACCGAGAGATAGGGATGAGACTAGCTGGAGTGTGTTTGAGGAGAAGCACTCCTCCCACTGTCTCCCTCTGTCTATCTTTTCCCTTTTCTCTCTCTGCAATCCCTCTTTCCCTGCGAGCCAGTGTGTGTGTTGAGTGGGTGAAACACTGCCACAGTCCTATAGCCTCCCGTGAGACACTACTTCAAACAGACTGGAGAAGTACTGCCAAGGGTTCACTCGCTGGATTTGTGTGTGTGTGCGTGTGTTCATACATCAGCTATGTGTGCGCATTGTGTCTATACACGCAGATGCTCTTTATGCCTCCATGTTCTTTCACTTTCTCATCTACTCTTATAGCCTTTTCTTCAAATTCATTACATTTCATATGCACAGATTCCAAAACAAACTGTCATCAAAGTGGCGCTCGAACACTCAAACGCCCTGACTTTCTCTCCCTCTTTCCTAAACACACATGACAGTGGCACAGAAACACACACACAGACAGACGTAATTAAACAAATCCACGGTGTCTATTAAGCGTGAAGGCCTCCCTGCTGCGAGAGACATATTAAAACCAGGATTAGCCCAAAACAATTACAAAATGCTACAGATAGACCATGTACCCCCCTCTCCCCTCCAAATGGTGCTTTAAGTGTGTGTGTGGGTATGCGTGCGTGAGATCGCCTCTGTCACCTCATGTGGGCATTAAACTGGGAACACGGGTTCCTTTGCTCACATTGCTCTTACGTCTTATGTTTTATTTAATACTTGGCAATTGTTGGTGAGCAAATGCAGCAGGGACCTTGAAGCAGTATGCAGCACTAAATAAAAACCACTTTGAACTGTGCAATGGCAACGACTCAAGTCTCATTATATTTGAATATGTGTCGTTATGCTCAAACAGTGATGTGTGCAGTTAACAATGTTAAGAGCTCTGACAAAAAAAAAAAAAAAAGAGCAAAAGCAGATTTGCTGACACAAATACATATATATATATAAAAAAAATACACAAGGTAGAGAAATGATTTGCTCCCATTACTGGATCTGAAAATTCAATTTTTTTTTTTTGCTTTACTTGGAAATTAGGCTACAAACCATTATCCTCCTACTCTGTAACCCTCTCTCAGTCTCTTTTCCTCTTCCTTTCTCTCAGACTCCCTCTCTCCGAGAAGCAGAGCAACATTTGTGCCACTTCTTTCAAGGTGCATCTGCATATTTGTATTCTACTACTCCTTCTTACACACTTCTACTCCAGACCTTCAGACATGGCACCAGCTTCCACTGTGTCACGGAGTATAAAAAACTCTTACGTCATGTCTATAAATCATTAAATGACTTAGCCCCAAGACACATTGCTGATTTGCTTGTACAATGTGAAGCTACTAGAGCTCGTAGATCATCTGGAGTTGGCTTGTTTGCTGTTCCCAGAGTAAGACCAAAGATTAGCCAGTCCTCATGCATAGGAAGTTATTATGCATTTGTGGAAAAAGGAGTTGAGGTGTAAATTTCTATGCATGTATACATGTATAATAATCTTCTCCTTCTTATTACGGGATTGACTTCGAAAGGGGCTCTTTAAATACCGTTCCCCACTCTCCCTTATGTAAATATGTCTTTAATTTTTATAATTAATAGTTAATTAATAATAATTCTTTTTAAACAAATTTTGCATGTTCAATCCTTCAAGTGTATGAATTATGCTGTATAAATAAACTTGCCTCCTCCCCCTCTAACTCTTGCCTCCATCAATCTCCCTCGATCCCTCCATCCATCCACCTCTTCCTCCCCATCCTCTCTGCCTCTCCATCTCCTCCTCAGCAGAAGAAGTGGGAAGTCTACCTGCTGGATAATCCTGCATTACATCCTTAATCCCCTCAATGTGTTCACACACACACGCACACACACACACACACACGAGCACACACATACCTATTCGCTCATGCACACACACAATGCTAAACAATAGAGGCAGGTATTGGAGGGACTGCACACACCTGCACATACAGCACATTTTTCTACAAATAGTAAATGTGTATTATGAAGTGACACTTTTTACATGGACACACTGCTGAAGCCTATATCGAAGCACAGTTTTCCCCGCATGACACGAACAGACTGGACAAGCAGAGCCTCTGCACATGGTGGACTGTCATCACGGGGTCTGACATTGGGCTGTCTAAGAATATCTTAAGGACAAAAAACCAAAAAAAACAAAACAAAGGCATATGGAAAATGAGTTCAAGGTGTATATGTGTGTGTGTGTGCATATGTGCGTGTTCTGTAGTGGGCGAGAGGCGAAAGGTGAGAGAAACGAGAGCGGTAGAAAATAAAAACAGTGTGAGAGATAGAGGCAGAGCAGCGGGCGACAAACAGGCAGAGAGGATGAGTGGAGACGGAGGGAGTATGGAGATCTCTGAGCAGTGGTTCTCATTAAGAAGTGGCTCCGGGGTCCAGTCACTTGGCATTGATTTGTTTAAAATCCAAAGCTCAGCCATCGACAAGCTTGGCGTCCTCAAGTCCCTGTCAAAGCCAACAAGTGCACACACACAGCGCACAGGCCAGTCCAACGACCCATCACGAGTCAGATCACTGATACTTCTTTTTTATTTCTCCAAAGCTGAGAATTAGCACTGAAGTCAGTGAGTCATCTTAGAACCTCCACACATAACATTTTTAAAATGGAAAATACTCAAAGGTTAACTCAATATTTTTCAACTTGGTACCCATTTTCCCGTATTTTTGTTTCTAAGTGACTAATAGGAACATCGTTTTTTGAAATTGGTTCAGTTTTGAGCAAGAGCGCTACGACCCTGAAACAGGCTGCAATGTAACCTCTCGGGGCATGTTCACACCATTTGTTTCCATCCAATTAAAGTGCTTGTTTTTGCCACTGACAGGCTCAGATTGTTATTCTAAGCATCTGAAATCATTATGGAATGGACAGACCTTTTTATCCAATAGTAAGATCCTTTTTGTTAACCAGAAACAGCCTTGAAATTGCCAAACCCACCACACTCTATTCAGATAAGACATTTCACTTCATAAAACACACTTAATTCAAATTTGAAAGACACAAAATAAAACTCACAAAAGCTGTCTTGGTTCATCTTTCCACCATTTCAAAAATCAACTCTGGTTTGGTCAAAATAACTCCTAAATTCGTCTAGTTAGATGTGAAAATATGCTGGTTGTACACGCTGAGTTCCCCTGCTGCTTCTCTTTTGTCTGACCTCCTTCTCGCTGTGCTCCTGACAATTTCAGATCTAACTGGGTGAAGAAAGGGTTCATTTCAACCAGAGCTGGTCAGCATTTGTCAGCAATTTTATTTGTTTCTGTCGGTGTGACAATAATAAAATTACTGCTTATTTGAACGGAGTCTGTTGGCTTTGGTGATAGCAATTTTGTGGCTTTTCCTGATTAAACAAAAAGGATTTTAGTCTTTAACAAAAAGGTCTATCACTGTAGGGATCCTGTCCATAATGTTGAAAGACACAAAAGACAGAGAATAACAATCTGAGGAAAAACAGTCTGGCAAACACTTTTAGTGGACGTACACTGAGAGTGCAGATTACCCTGAGTTATTACGTTGCAGCCCGTGTCACGGCTGACACCTGCAGACCTCTCGCTCAAAACTGGACCAATTTCAAAAATTGCTGTCCCAATTAGTCACTTAAACACCAAATCATGGGAAAACAGCGTCCAGGTTGGAAAAATACCCTTTAACAATCACATTAAAAGTCAAATGGTCAAAGTCAAAACAACAAAATGCTTCTAATTTCTCCCATGAACCCAGATGAAAATCTGAACTCCTCAAACACTTAAGTGTGTGTCTGGTTTCAAATACTCCAGACTCATTCTAGTGCACTTGTGTGTCCGTGTGTATGTGCGCTTCTGGCTAAATAGCCTATGAATAGAGGCCATAGTCAATCAATAGCAATCTACGGCCAGCCTTCGCAATGCTAATGGAACTGTGAAAGAGCTGGCATTTGGCCAGTGCCATCACTGCAGCATCAGTCTGAAAGCACACAAACGTGCACACACACACACACACATACACCAAAAAAAGGTTCGAAAGACAAGGGGTGAGAGTCACAATGTGTGTCAATATGAGAGACAAAGAGAGAGACGGAGACAGAGAGAGGCGGAGACATGCATACGGAGAGATGAATGTGCTGCGCGACATTGTTTAGGTGATCGAGGATGATCGATGGAATCATTTCACTGCCCCCTCTGCCCCGCTGCATGGCCCATCTCCCCTCATCTCCCCCTTGGTTTGGTTGGTCATTAGGAACACACACACACACACACACACACATATATAACACACATGCAAGGACTGAGTTTCACTTTGTCATCATCCCTAAGGCAAGGTCACAGTGCCCCGTCTCCTCAAAACACACCTTCTGTGTAGTACAGCAGCTGGAGCCACTGTCTGGAGAGCTAGTGTGTGCGTGTGCGCGTGTGTGTGTTTATGTATCCGAGCCTGTAAATTAGGATGAGAGAGAGATTAAGGCTGGAAATGGACGGGAAAAAGGTTATGTAACTATAGTTTATATATTGAGTTACAAAGTCCTATGATGACTTATTCCTGTATCACAACTACAGTGACCTTTACAAGTCCTTTAGAGTCTGAGTCTACAGTTCAAACTGAATATACTTTACGGTACTGTCTGCTCAGTAAATCCCTCCTGAGCTGTAAATAGGCCTACGCTGTGACTGAATACTGATATGGAGGGAGGAAGAAAAAAAAAAAGGAAGCCATGATGTTTCTCCGTTTAATCACCTCCTTGTGGAAGCGAGCACATTACGTCGAGTTAATTGAGGGAAAAGTGAAAAAAACATTTTAGTCGAATGTGTCACCCACCTCGCAAAATTGATGGACGGCTAATGTACCCTTTTTATTCAGAAAAGACATTTCCGTGTGTTCATCAAAGTAATTCAGAAGTCATAAAACTAACTCTTTAATGCATTACTGTCTCTACGAAGACAGGCTTGAAGTCCTTGCCGTGATTTAAAGGACACATGTAATCGATAACATCTTTCTTAAAATGGATGTGACAGCAGGAGATGAATATGATATAAGGCAGTTGTTCTCAACCTTCTTTTGTCTGACTCACCCCTCTAAGCCCTGTCAGATGACCTCCAGTACCCCTTCATCGACACCATGAAATACGTTCGTATGAATCGATTCTCACACTATTTATTACACAGGCCAAAATAAATGTTTTCATACAAGTGAACTGCTAGTGTTTAGGTTGGCTTGAGGGGCAACTTGTCCCCACAATGTCTAAAAATGGAGGCATTTACAAAATTTGGGGGCCACTTTTAAAGTAGTAATTGGTGCATAAGGTTGCCATTTTTAATGTGAAATGAGACCAGATTAAAATGCATACAGTAAACACCACCTCATGCCAACGTGAGTAAATAAAAACAATACTATTGCTGTTCCAAGGAGAAGTGTGCGATCGTCTGTCTGAATATAGAATACCATTTGTATGTGTGAGGGAGAAAGCAGGAGACAGTTTTAACTAGCTTTTATTTAGCTCTTAATAGCCTCTGTATAATGCATCCGTTTATAGATAATTGAAAACTTCATCACAGTCCTTCAAATGAGCTGGTTTACAGTCTTTTTTTAAACATCCTCTTTAGAAACTGTGGAGGGTCTATTAAAAATATTTAGGAAAATCAAAGGAAGTGGTTCAATTTAGCCCTGCTGACTTTTTTTTAAGCATGGCTAAAATACAGTTAGAGACTTAACTATGCAGCTCTGCATCATTTGACAGTTGATTTAAGACAAGCTTACTTAACTTGGTGCACTGAGCTCAGTAAAGTTATTCAACCTCACTGATCACCCCATTGATCGTCCATCCAGCCAATAGTCGGCAAGCCCCACATTTCGGCTGTAACATTGACTTTAGTTAGCATTTAGCACAGGGCTGGTCAGTATATTATATTGATATTGTGACATGAGACTAAATCACGTCTTAGATTTTGGATATCTTAATATTTTAAGTAATGAAAGTGATGTAATTATCTGAACCTACCAGACTGTTCGAGCTGTTCTGTCATTATATTCACATTACTGATGATTATTTATCAAAAATGTCATCATGGAAACATTTTCTGAAAGCACCAATAGTCCACCCCACAACACTGTCAATATCGATATATTTGATCAAAATAGGGTGGTATTTCTTTTTCTCCATATCGCCAACACGACTGTGCCAATTTAGCATTAAGAAAATATTTACAGCAAACTTCCTGATACTGTTAGCTCAGGCAGTGGTTCCCAACTAGTACAGTCATGGGTTCCAGATTTCTCCTTAGTCATTAGTTCAAGGTCCCCTCAATTGAATATATTCAGGGTCATACTTGCGTTTGGCCATGTCGTCAAGCTAGTTTGCTGTCTCTGTTAAGTAGCTGTCTATCATTCACTCACTCTACAACAGGAAACGGCACTTCAGAATAAAAGCTCTGTGCTAGAAATTCACTGCACTTTTAAGAAAAAATGTAAAAAAAAGTCACAAGCCACTTTTCCATCCCACAACCCACCAGCTGGGAACAAGTGAGCTAAGGCGCCAGACCAAAAACATTTTAAAGTCTCTTGCATTGGTGTTAATGTTACTTACTATAGGCAAATCTATGATGCTTGCCTGTTTGTTTATTTTTTTACTTTTTCACTTCCATTAATAAGATAGTGATTCACTTTAAACTGCCCAAGGCTATGTTTGGGTACGTGAGCCATGCATGCTTTTCAGAAGACACCAAATGAATCTATTTCCTGTTTTTTCAATGGGAGAAGCAACAGTTCTTTTTGCCGTCTTATTTACTGGGCATGTTGTTGGTGACAGCCCAGGATTTGGATTGCTTTCTTCAGTAACAGTTGGAGTTTTTTTTTTTGTACTTCAATGCAGATGCAGGATGCCTGGTCTCTGCCAGGTATTGTAACAGCAGCATGTGTGTACAAGTATGAACAACAGTGCTGTTTGTATGAGTGTGTTAGAGACGCAAATGGAAATCATATGAATTTAATATAAATAAAATAACTTACTAGGGTACGGGCCTAAACTGGTAAATAAATGTATATATTTTAGAAAACTTGGGGCCAAGTTTTGCCCCTTTATTGTGGTTTTTAGGGGCATTCTGTGATTTCTTGGCACATTTTGGCCCTTTTTTCCTGCTCATATCCAACTTAATACCTCAAGCAAAGGTTTTCAACTATTTACCTGATACATGTATCTATAACAACCATTTATCCATTACTTTAAGGCAACTGTTTAAACGGTTTATTCATCACTTTTATAACTGTTGAGCTCTTTCTGCATGCTTGCTAACTAGTTCTCATGCCTTTTCAACTGCAACAAACAAGCTTGTGCTCCAGTGTTACAGCTGACTCAATCGCTTGGACATTTCATTTTAAAACATATCTTTTTCTTTTGTCAAATTAATAGCTACACCAATATCTATTCATGTATCACCTCGCGACTGCAGAAGTAACCCCAGGGGGTACATGTATCCCTGGCCGCGAATCACTGCAATAAGGTATACCCTGACACAATAAAGGCAGTGACAGAAATGCACA
Source organism: Epinephelus lanceolatus (assembly GCF_041903045.1). NCBI lineage: Eukaryota > Metazoa > Chordata > Actinopteri > Perciformes > Serranidae > Epinephelus > Epinephelus lanceolatus. The sequence goes on from NC_135740.1 coordinate 15,672,320, forward strand.
GGGGCAGCTCCTTCACTGACGAGAGTAGCCTCATTTCCACAGATGCTTAGCAAAAACACCTCCCTTTCTGTGCTTGTGAAAGAATCCTATATTTGACCCATTTTTGCTTCAGACGCGGCGCGGCAAACTACCTGACTGTCTTAGGCAGAAGCACCGCTCTTTGAAACTGCCCGATGCGACTCTCGAACGTGTGAGCCATTGTCCTCACCCCGTCCCTTAAAATTGGTTTCACATCTGTCGCGACATGACAGCCAGGGAGGCAGCCTGTGGCTGGCGGGGCAGACTGACTCACAGTCTGGGCTGGAGGAAAGGTATAGTCTCTCCTCCTTTTTTATGTTAATAACACAGACCTGAGGAGAGTGTTCGGGAGAGGGGAGAAAGAGATGCAGAAGAGAGAACAAAAGAAGGGGTGAAGAGTTCAGGAAGCTGGAGTCAGTGCTTTGGGGAGAAGGATATTAAAGATGAAGGGAGGTGCTGAGGAGGAAACGTGAACGGGAGGTAGTAGCAGCAGCAGCAGAGAGGCAGAGATAGCAGAGAAATGGGGGACATTAGATAAGATGAAGAATGGAATAGAGAATGGTTAGTCGGGTTTCAAGTTTACAAACAACGGTGTGATGAGTCATTGAGTCAGCGCTGTTGCCACTACCCCAGAGGGTATAATGAGGCTGTGTAGATGAACAATGGCACCTCTAAGACAAAAACCCCTTTCCAGCAGAAACGCTGGGATCAATTTGTCACTTCAGCATGACTGTAATTGTGACACTTTCATCTGTCACATAGTTAGCTCTGGCACGGATCGATCACTTAGAGCGTTAGTGTTGCATAGCTAACAAATGGGATAACACTGCATTCGACACAGTTGCTTTGATTGAGGATACGATGCTTTCTTGCTTAGAGGAAAATTAAAAGGTGAATGAAGATGATGAATAACTATGTAAAAATATTCGTCTTCCTTATTAATATGCAGCATAAAATAAGTGAAAGGATTTACATTAACTGTGATGTCAGCTTTTGTTTTCTTTTTCTTTTTATAAATTGGCTTTTAAAATGGAAGCAGAAAAAGCCGCAGATAAGAGGACAATGACTCGACAGCGTCAGGTGTGGATGGAGGGATTGTTAGAGATATGAGAGGAGTGGGATGTGTTGGGGTATAGGTGACACACATGGCAGCGCCACATGCAGATGGTACACATGGATGAGCAGCCAGGGTAGTGAAGCATAAAACCAGCCAGCTCACTGATCAGACACACACACACACACACACAGGCACACACACACACACACACACATACACATACACACACACTCAAAAGCATGCTGAGAACACCAGTTAGCTTGCCAGCCCTTTACTCACCCAAATCACCACTGTGAAAATTAATACCTCCAACCGTCCATACAAAAACCAGCCACACACTCCATAAAAGACACACACACACAAACACACACACACACACACACACACACACACACACACACACAGTCACACACACACTCTAGAAATCAATAAATGCATTAAATATTTACATAGGAAAATGTATCCATAAAATTTGCGAGAAAACCTTTTTGAAACATTTTACTTTTAAAGTCGGCTCAATAAAAAAACAATCTCAGATCCGAACGTTTTAATATCGGCCGTGTTAATCTTAACGATTTCCTTTCCTTTGCCATTTCCTTTTTCTTCAAAACGGACTCGAAAACTGAGATTGACTGCCGGCTGACTGCTTTTCCATCAGAGTGACACACACACAAACACAACCATGACGGCCATACACACAATAAAGCATGGTGCGTCGGGGAGGACACAGGGGGCTGAAAGCAATCTTCCAACTGACCTTGAGTGGGGAGGACAAAACGTGTGATGGAGGGAGAAAAAAAAAAAAAACCAATGCGAGGAAAAGAAGTGAAATACATAATCTATCTCCACTGGCAGAGGGAAACAAATGCTTTCACTGTGATTGAGGACACATCGCCCTCACACATCGACACGCACACATACCTATATACACACATTTTGGCTTAAAGAGCACCGATGGAAAACTGAAAGCAGAGAAAAACTCATTTTCCTAAAGCAGGGGGGGACAGAGAGAGGAATGGAGAAAGTGATGCAAAGAAAGAAGGAGAAAAGCCGTGGGTGCGCAGAATAGAGGAGTCGGTAAAGAGGCCAAAATAGGTGGAAACAAAGAGGGAGAGGGAGCGAAGCAGACAGAGACAGATGGACGGAGTAAAGAGAGGGAAGGGAGAAAGAGAGATGACTGCTAGTGACCGGCCTTTGTAGATAACTGTCGTTGCTCACTTTCGAGTCAGCTTCACTGAGGCAAAGTCTTAATGACTCACGGCCCAATACTCCGCATAATCAAGCTGTGCATGTGTGGGTCTGTGCGTGCGTGTACGAGCCACTAGTCTTGTAACAGAGAACTTTATTACCATCTGTTCCCACACATGCTTATTTGTTTAGCCGTGACACGCACGTCTTCTTCAATCGCTTTGCTGTTTTTTCTCTCTCCCACTCTGTGCCTCTTCCAATCACCTCTCCTTTTGTGTCCTCTCCTCCTCTCCGCCTTGCTCCCCGCGTGGAGGGGGTCATATTCCAATAAATAGTGTCCGACCAAAGAAAAAAAAAAATCATGGTCATTATCTCAGTGGCTCTCTAACTACTACGCTCGTCATGGTGAAATGGAATCGCGCTCCAGCCATTTTAATCGAAGCGTGCGTGTGTGTGTCAGTCTGTGTCACTGTGTGTGTCAATATGAGTGTGTGCCTCAGTACCTGTAGAGGCCATTAGGTGGAGCTGGTGACTGACTGAGAGGGAGAGAGAGAAAGGACAGATAGTTGAATGAAAAGAAAAGGAGGGCTCACCCACTTCTACCTGATATCACCCATGTTTCTGGCAGTGTGTTTTTAAGGTGTCCAATAGGCTGGTTTGCTTGTGTCTAGGAGCATCAATTATTCATGGAACAGTGAGTATCACTTGGTAGTAGTAGTATGTTTTTAGTTGTAAGTAAAAAAAAAAAGAGAAAAGAATGGGAAAAAAAATCCCATTTATGCACCGTTGAGCGTGATGCTTTTAGAGCCACAGACCATACGACATAATTGACCATTTTCATGCCGTACATTAATTAGTCATAGCAGGGAAAGCACAAGTGCAGCTAATGACATTAACAATGTCCCAGCAAAGAACCATGCACATTACCAAACTCCCAAATCTGTAACACCTTAATGGGATGCAGCCATCTTTGATGTTATTAATTACACCTTTGCTCTGGAGTTTGCAGTGGAAAAAACTGAAGGTAGCAGATCTTAGCCTAATGCTAAAACCAAACAGGGCCTCCAATCATCAGCGTGAAATTCCTCACAATAAGATCCAGACATTTCCAAATATCAGCACAGACCATCCCCGGATTTGTGAAAACACACAGACACACGCGCACCTGTGCAACCACAGATCTTGTTGGCAGTTCAGAGAAAAAGGGACGGTAGCCTGGAGGAAGGGCAGGTGTCCACAGATGGAGCTCTCTCTGTGTCTCTCTCCCTCACTCTCTCCCTTTCTCCGCCACAGATGGACCCAATCACACCTATTTCTCTCTCACATGCCCTATAGCTAGATGATCAGCGTGAGTGTGTGCACGTCTGACTTGTTTATTGTCACATAAAAAGGGGTGTCTTCTGAATGAGTCTCTAAATATGCATACGTCTGGAGTGTTTTTAGCCTACAGCAGAGCACATGTGGTGTTTACTGTCTGAAGCAGTGGCTACTACGATATGGAAATACTAGACTTCTATCAATCGACCAGTCTGCTTAAGCTAAAGTACAAGTTACGGTAAATGTGTGTGTTCGGCGGGACGCGCACAAACGTTCCCTAAAACACACACTGATGTTTCCGAGCATAGCATGCGAACGAATCCTAGGATTCAAAAAGTGTCTGCTGGCTTAGGATAACATTTAATTTCATCCCATATTCGCATGTTTGGTGACAGCTGAACACGTGTGAGGTGGCCTGCAGAGGGTCTGTCTGTCTCAGATGGCAGGGGGTCCCGCTAGCCAATGGGACCACCCGCTCTGTAAAGCAGGAAGTGAACCACAGATCTGTCATCTGTCTTCATAAACCCACCAGTCAGGACCCTCCTAATTAGTCACCATGGAAACCATGGCTAATTCCCTGGTCTGCCATGCCAATCACGTCCTGTCTGTGGCAGCAATCAGAAAGGCACATTTATCCACCGCTGGGCCGGATCCGTGTAACAGATGTGTGCGTGTGTATTCGTGGGTGTCTTTGTGTGTGTGTGTGTGTGCGTGTGTGTGTGTGTGTGTGTGTGTGTGTGGGCGGTTCAGGCAGTTTGTGTGTGTGAGCTTGTGAAAGGCCTGTATTTCCTTAGACAATGTTGCCTTTATATTTTAGCAAAAAAACACCACCGTATTACGCCTGTCTAGCTTGTAAATTCATACTGTTTGTTCGGATAGGAGGCAGATGTGTCAGAGCTGCTGAGAGGGGTGTGTGCCATGTTGTGATTGTCTGTGGGAACTGTTTGATTAGCTTGACGAGTGCTAGCAATCCCCTCACACCCACAAAGCAATCAAACAACTATTATATGACACACACACAAACACGAGCACACACGCACACGGTTTTAGACGCAGAGACAGACTGTAGACACACCTAACCTTTTCTCTGAGGTCAAACGGTTCTGTCAAACACAACCGCGCACAATACCACCCCCGCTGTTCTCAAATAACCTGCACGTTCACACATAGAAGTTCACAACAAATCAGACCATTCTGATTCTGAAATCAAATCACATCTAAATATTCAATCAATTAATCAGCATTGAATTAGAAAGGCAAATACCTCGAAATAACCTTGTAAATACTGAGGACCACACGCATGAATAAATTATGGATTGAAGTGGAACAGGGGCATCCCGTGTCCCGTCCATTTCTTGCCTATCAGCTACCTGTCAATCACTGTAATTACCATCAACTGAAACGTGCTCAACAGAAAGCTCAGGAGGGGGGTGGGGGGGGGCGACACACAAGGGCACACTTACGTACGCACCAACTTCAAATCAATGACCAAAAAAAAAAAAAAATCACACACGAGGACACGCAGAATCGAACAGCACATACTGGCATTCACAGACGCCAATCATAACTTCAAGCGCACATCAAAGCCAAGTTCTATTCAGATGTATGCCGTTTGATCACCACCACCGCCTCCAACGTGTACACACATTCTCGCACACACACGCTCCACCATATGTGTATATAACCTACATAACAGCAAGGCATTGAAAATCCAAGATGTATATGTTGGAAGAAACTGAGAAATAATTCAAGATGTTTTTTCTGTTAGAGCGTGTATCCATCCACAGCAGAGGATTGGCTATAGTCAAGTTACAGCGACGCTCCATTGTCCTTACACTGGTGTCTGGGGAGGACATAGCACAACGCCATCTGACTCGTGACAAAGAAGTATCCGAGGGTCTTACCTGTCTCGTGAGAGAGGGTCTTGGTTCTTCCTGTGTTGCCCGAGTGATGCATCGCTCCGTACTTGTCTCTGTTTCTGGTTAACCCTCTACCCTTATCTCCTCTCCTCCACACTCCACTCCTCTCCGCTCCCTTAAGAGTCCTCTTTTCTTGATTCTCAATTTTTTTTGTGCCCTGTTTCCTCCCTTTCGTCAAAGTCCTCGCTGCCTGTCGCCTCTCCCTCGCTCTTTCTCTTCTTCACCCTTGTTTCCCTTGTTCTTCCCTTCCCCTCTCCCGTCTGTTTGCAGTGAGCTCTGTGAAGCACAATCCGCTAGCTGAGTGCTGGAGCACTGTGCAGGAGGAGAGCGAGGGAGAGAGAGAGATAGAGCAGGAGCCCGAGAGACAAACACACACATACACACACGAACTCGCGCAGTGTGGATCGACACACTTGCACACGTGTAGCTGTTGCACTGCAGAGACGAACGCCACACACCAAAACACCAGTGGGGGGAAGAAAAAAAACAATGAGCGCAATGCCCTGCACTGCTTTCCCCCCTTTTTTTCCTTGAGACTGCAGGTCTTTTTGTCTCCCTCCTGTTTCTAGTCCTCAGTCCTTCTTTCTGCGCAATCCGTTACAGATCAAGGCCGGCTCAGGCATGGGGGAACGGATGGATGAGGAGACACTGAGAGTGAAAAAGAGAGTGCCTTTCAGCCTGTGGCAGGCAGAGCAGAAGAGAAGGAGAGATGTGGCTGCGGCTCCATCCTCCATCTGCCCACAGCTGAGACTGAGAGCAGACTCAACACACACACACACGCACTTTCTCTCTCTCTTCTCCTCTCTCTCTCTCTCTCTCTCTCTCTCTCCTCCTCTCTCTCTTGCTTTCTCTCTCCCAGCAGCGCCGCACCACCGAGATGGAGGGGGAGGAAGGATGACGGCGGGAGCTAACGAATGAGCCAAAGGGAAAGAGGAAAAGGGGTAGGGGTGAGACAGTGAAAGAGGGAGAGCGTAGTGGTAGACAGAAGGAGAAGGAGGAGGAGGAGGAGGAGGAGGTTGCAATGAGGGCGGGAGAACGCGTCAGAGCCCACAAGCGCTGGAGAGTGAAAGAGTGACAGAATCATGGGAATGTGACAAAGCATGCACATCAAAGGCGAAGGGGAAAGGGAGAGGAGAAGGGATAAAATGAGATATAGGAGGCGCGAGGGAGTGGGTGGCGAGAGAGAGGAGAGGAGAGGAAGGGATGAGGCAAGGTGGGAAGGAGAGGGACGACGGGGTTGAGGGTAAAAGGAGAAAAGACAGGGCGGCAAAGCAGAGACGGGGAGGAGGGGGAGGGAGGGAGGAAGGGCAGAGGACACTGCGGCGATGAAGCCAGTAATATGTCAGATCTCACATGGGCGCGCTTACGCTCACATAATGTCCCTAAACAGGAAAAGAACAATGTCAAAAAATGCAGGAGGATGGCAGCCACAGGAGCAGCCTCTTTGACAAAACTCTGCCCTGGAACAAAACATCAAATGCCATAAAGCAAAGGATAAATCATCTTCCATTCCAGATAAATGATAAATTATTTTGTCCTCTGACATAACGACAAGGATAAACTGGAGCTATCAAGCTAGCTAAATTAAGCTGCTGTAATATAAAGTTGTCTTCATCTCTCTCCCTCTCTCTCTCTCTCTCTCTCTCTCTCTCTCTCTCTCTCTGTCCCCTCAGAGACTCCTGCCACCAGCTCAGGTGTCAGGTTACCAGGTGAGTGAAGGCCCTCGCAGTGCCCAGCAGAGGGCAGACATCTTTGTCACATATCAACCAACAGGGGCTGAGGTCATCTGCAGCTCATCAACATAATCCTACATTACTGAACACATAAATCAACATTCAGTATACATTTGACACATCCATTAAGCCACTCGTTAGACGTTATGCATTCAGACAGCCTCGCATCCCTAAAGCTGTTCACCATTTAGCGTGCATTTAGACATAATTCAACATAACTAAGAATATATTCAAGCTGGTTAATTGTAAGATTTTTTTTCCATTCTTGCTCGTTGTGAAACAAGTGTGGATGATCAAGGTTACTAGGAGAATGATGGCATACAAATAAAAGCAGACAGTGATCTAAGAGCGAGAGAGAACAATACACACACTCACAGAGCTGCTGCGCAGAGGAAAGGCTACGGCTGACACAAAGCAGGTGTGTGTAGTGCAGTGTGTACTGTTGAGAAGAGGGAGGAGGAGATGAGCGGTAAAGGCCAACCCCTGAGCCACCACTCCAGAGGACCGCTGTCAGCCTCATTTTCTACCTCTTCATGTGACATTCTCAGACGCCATCTATCATCCTCAACGAGTCTCAGATGCACACAGTGCGTCTGTGGCACCCCGCCGCGCACACACATATGCGAGCACGCACACTGGCATTGCTCACGCATATGTATGCGCAGATCAAAACCGCGGGGGGTTGCTTTGCGGCTATGACTTCATCATATTAAAGTTGAGAGTGCAGCGTAGGTAGAATCAGCGGGAGCGCAGGAGGAGACGCTGGAATTTCTAGATGAGGTTCATGTCGATTTGTCATGATAAAAAAAAAAATAAACCCCATCTGAGACAGAAACAAATTGCTTTCTTGACAACACCTTGTAATACTCCATCATGCGCACGTACACACACTCACATGAGCATCCGCGCATATACACATGTACGCACGCACACGCATGTGAAAGCAAAGTGATACATTTTCTCATGCAGGTTATTTATCAATGCCATTCAGCATCATTATACCTGGCACATCTGTATAACCGTATATATATTCGGTGTACATGTGGGCTACACAGAAGATTCCACTCCATGTGATTCTCTGGAGAGGCCACTCAGCCTGCCGTACTTCAGTATGGAGGGCGTGTGGTTGTATGGAAAAGATATAAGGAAGAAGAAGAAAGGGAAGGACATGGTAAAGGAACATAAAAGCAAGCATATGGAAAGGTCACAGAGACTGAGGTGAACAAGTATCACGTAACAGTATGAGATGAAGTTAAACCCTCCGCCTATTAGGCCTATTATGCAGATTTACTCTTCATCTCTTTTTTATCTTGCTATTACACTCTTAGGTTAATGTTGGGTTTCTCAAACTCAGACAAGGCAGTTTGAATTGCCAGCTGTCGATTCATATACTCCTAGCATGTTATTTTATATTTCTTCAAATTTTCGGTGTTCCTTTCTTCCCTCAGTGACAGTTTTTGTTCTTTTTTCCCTCGTACTCTCGCCTGTTCCCATCCACCTACCTCCCCGTGTTTCTCCTCCTTCCACCTGCCTCCTGAAGTGAAACACCAAGGTAGAGCTGGTGAATGGGAGAGGGAGGGAGAGGGAGGGGAAAAGATGGAGAGAGAAGGTGTGCTATAAGGTGCCCCCATGGGTTGAACATGGTCATTTGTCATGAGGCTGAAAGCTTAAGAAAAGACTAGTTAACCTTTACAGCTGATCCCCGTGAGACACGGAGAAAAAACACAGCCCAGCAAAACACTGCCAGGAGAAGACATACGCACACACATGCGCACACGCATGCATGAGTGGCCCCTTGCAGTAGCCTTCAACATTCGCAATCGATAACGGTAAAACCGCTCTATGGAAAGCTAGGAGAGGTTGCCATTTTCTCTCCCCCTCCCCATCTCGTGCTCCCTTCCCTCAGCGAAAAGCCTTCTAGTCTCTATGGTCCTTTTCCTTCCTCCTGCAACCCCCCCATCCTTGCCCACACCCACACCCTGCCAGAGTAATTAATCACCTTGTGCTAATGAGCTATTAACTAATGACAGATTGACATGCCTCTGCCTGTGTGCGCATGTCTGAGTGTGTGTCTGTGTGTCGGCGCAAGCATGTTTGAGTGTCGCCAGAGCCACCCTCAGCACACTAATGTGATTAATAAGGTTAAGCTCTTATTAGGGTGGGAGCACAAGGAGTACGCATGCACACACCTGAACACAAAGAGGCCAACTTCCATAAGCAAAAAAAAAAAAATTCCCCATATTTCTTTTTATCCACAGGGCAAAGAATGACTTGTGTCGGCCTTCTGGAAGTCTGAGTATAAATAAAACTAAGGCGCAGAAAAAAATAACATCAAATGCTTTATACCTTTCACCATATATTCTCATTACCCAGAGGCTGACTGCGCTATACACTAATCACATCTCGGGGAAAAAGAGGAAAGCATTGGAGGACTGCACATCACTACAACAGAGCTGAAAACGTGCTTTTAACAAAAGCTACAAGTCCCTTTGTTGTTGTTTTTTTTGTGGAAATTCTCAGTCGTTTGTCTACATTTTTATAGTCATCCAGCGGACGACTCACTCAAGCCCGTGGAGATCAACAGAGAGTGTGCTTTGCTCGCTGTTCGTGACACAAAAAAATAAATAAATAAATAAAAATAAAAACACAGAGCACCCCCCTCTCACCACCCCAACTCTCTGTCCTCGCCTCACCTTCAAGACTGGTTTCAGCACCACGGACAGCTACACAAAGGAGCTGCTTTATGAGCAAATTTGAAGTGTCCTCAGAACAATGTCCTTGTTTTGGTGCACAGCGTGATACTCTCCTTCTTTGTAATAACACTCACATCCTAATAGACTGTGTACCAAACAATTACAGTGTAAAAGAGAGGCACTACATCAAACTGTAACACAAATAGGAAAGTGTTGCTTGAGACAGGTAGTTACAGTAGAAGTCTGTACCTGGAGCCTGTTTAATCAGATGTATTGGACTCTAAAGCCTCTGCTTTCCAATTCCAAGAGAAATGTAGTTACAGGAAGATCATTTGATACTCAGGAGAATCCTTGCACTACATAATAGGGAGTCTAACCCAGCTGCACGTGTGTGTGTACATGTGCAACTGTGAGTGCCAGCACATGCACTGTACTGTATGTGCTCCTGTGTCTCTCTGACCTAACAGTGTGTCCCTCCGGAGAAGTTTTGGCGCATACCGAGACTCATTTGCATTCTCACAGCTCCCTCTTTTTTTTTTTTTTTTTTTTTTTTTGTGGCTTTAGAAGTGAACAGCTGCTTAATGGTCATAGCTCTTCAGAGACGGGACATTGGGAAAGCACAGAGGGGGTTAGCCAGGGTTTCTGCACTGCCAAACGCGCACACACACACAGAGGCGCAGGCACACAAAGCACACGCTGAGGCACACACCAGGTAAAGGCTGGTTCAGCTATGGTTCTGAGAGCGAGATGTGACCATTTAGCAGATGTTTTTCTTCCCAAAAGTGACTTTGGAGGCTTTTCACACTGTTGAATTTAACTACAATGGAAAACAAAGCTAGGCACACATGCATTATACTGTAGCTGATGTGACAACAAGAGAGAGAAATCCTTTGCTCAGTATGGCAAAAAACAACACTGGTGTTTGAAAAGATAGTGTTTGTACTGATATGTTAAAGAGTACGCTTCATATTGGTACACGTTCCAAGCAGTGGAGGGTGTTTTTAAAACCTGATTTAAAAAGCAAAAAAGGGGATTGAGGCTGGATTTCTGTGATGTATGGAGGTTGAGTACTTTCTCTAATTTTTCGTGGAGCTCACAAATTCAAATAAGCTTTCTGAACCCCGCTCCACGGACACACATCCAAGCACAACTAAATTGTCTTCATCTCCACGCTCATTTTTGACTGTTTGACTTGAGCAAACAGCCCAGACACACACACAGATGGGTTGTGTTTCATGAGATGCCAAAAGAAGGGATTTGGTGAAATACAAGACAAGTGAGAAAAGGTTATCGCCTTGCAGTGTGTAAGTGCGTAAGAGCCGTCCTGGTTCCACAGTGTTCTCCTCAGCGGGGAACCTCACGTCTTGACCTTTTACATCTCCGAGATTACTCAAATGTCCTTTTTTGACAAAAGCGCATTGTCAAGAGCAGGTCACACACAAAGCAGCCCATCGATTGACTGACAGGTTTATTGACCCACAAATAATAGCTGTTTGGTTACCAGAGCTATAAATAAACATAAAAAATCAAATCTTGAAATATATTTGATCTAATATTAAAAATAAACAAGTAATTGAATATGGCTGTTTTGACTTAACTAGGATAAATAAATAACTGCAATGTGTTGAAGATGGCTTAAGAAATAATTGTCAAACAACCAAGATAGACCAACTGCTTGGTTTAAAAGGAATTCATCATGGCGACTAAAATAAATAGATTCCTTTGATTGCTATGTAGATGAATGTCTAATTCTGTTTGGGCTCCTTGAGGCTCTGGGCCCTCTCCTCAAGGTCAATACACTTATTAAACATGATTTTAGCAGCTTAAAACTTTATGAGCTTTTCAGAATTTTATTGGATTTGCTTATAAATATGATTTTGAGAAGTTCTGTTTGGTGTCTCAGATACTTCAGTTTTACAGCATGGTTAAACATAATGGATTTTCATAATGCTCTATATTGCTGACGGTACTTTTTGCACAGCAAGTTTCAATGGATTCTTGGGATTTATTTTATTGGAGTTTTATGACAGTTTGGTCTAATGGGGAGTCCGACCTCCCTAAGGAATGACTTTTTGGCAAATCTTAGAACATATAATTTAAAAATATGTCCTTCCTTGGTGTAAAAACAATGCTTACTGGTCATTTAAATAAGTTGTAGCCTATATATTTCACATACACAGCAGTGTGGTATCCAAAATGATGGGGAAGTAAAGACAATCTCAACAAAACACAAAGGTTATGAAGTCCAACAGTAGTGGAAGAAGTAGTCAGACCTTTTACTGCAGTTAAGTCCTGAATTCAAAACCTTACATATGTAAGTACAAAAGTATTGGCCTCAAAATATTCTGTAAGTACCAAATATAAAAGTACTCATTGTCCAGAGTGGCTCATTTCACAAAATATGTATTATAATACTGAATTACAATTACTGATGCATTAATGAGTTCATTACTGTGATGTTGCAGCTGGTAAATGTGGAGCTAATCTTAATTGCTTTATAATGCTGGGTACCTTAACCTATACTAATATATCATAATTTATTAGTTGTCGTATCTGCAGAGTAATTAGTGACTAAAGCTGTCAAATGAATGTAGTGGAGTGAAAATACAATATGTGCCCCGAAAATGTAATGAAGTACAAGTATGAAGTAGCATAAAATGTAAATACTAAAGTAAAGTAGCTCAAAATTGTACTTAAGTACAGCACTTGAGCAAATGTACCTAGTTGCTTGCCACCACTGAAATCAAGGGGTGTAAATTACAATATACGATATTATGTCGATTCTTTAGACAATGTTATGATACTTGCTAATATTACAAAGTCTGTCACAATATGATTTCAATTTGATGCGATTCATGGGCCTGCGATCGATATGAGACAATACTACCTGCCCATATAATACAGTCTGTTACAGAAGAAGCTACCACACCTTTCTTTTCTGCTTTTGGTCATAAAAGGTAAACACAACACATAACTAATATAAGTAATTATTACCGCTCAAGCGCAGTAAAATATACTTTATACTGACTCACACACACATAAAACAGCACACTGAATAAGTTAACCTTCAGGGCTTTCTGTCAGAAAGACCTTTGTGGAGGAAATCTTTTCATTTTAACCCAAACCATCATCTTCTCCTAAAACTTCACAGCTATCTGACTTAAAAAGCAAAGCAAAGCAAAGTTCTCCCAACAGCCATAAAACATGGACTAACAACAACATTGTTCAACAAAAGAATAATAATATTCAGCTCAGTAATAACTGCCAAGGTTCAGAGACAAGACAACTGATTTTTGCTCATCACCATTAAGGAAGCTAACATTCTATAATTTAGCCTAGCGGCTAGCGAACCTTATTCCTCTTCTCATAGCTTAACAAATTACATGTAAGGTTATAATTTTCTTACTCACCGTTGGTGTTAGTCACTCCTTCCCTGACAGAACAGCTTGGTTGAATTTCAGCCTGCATGCACGGTTTTTCAGCCGAACATTGTTGAAACAGTGCTAATGCTAATGCTAATGTTGCTGTAGTGAGAAGTTAGCAGAGTGAGATGCCAGTCCAGGCGGGTTACTTTATGTCATGTTTTATCTTGTAACGGCACTGTTTACACACTCCATGTGCTCTGTCTGTTGACCTGTATGTTCTCTGAAATACAAAATAATTTAATTATTCCCGATTGAATACCGTTATCCTCTTTCTCTCAGCTGAATGCCATCTGCCTGCCGCTGTTTGACGGTGACATAGACCTTCAAAATAAAAGCATGACGATGTAGATCGATGTTTTCACTTTGCACAGATGATATGGGATCGTTGAACATCGAATATATATATTAATCCAGATTGATGGATCTTTACAGCCCTACTGATATCTAACATTTGCCATAATAACATGATATGGTTTCTAAATCTCAGTAATCAGCATGGAGCATTGTAACCAAACTCAAAACCAAATCCCAGCAACAAGAGTACACACACTAGTTTTAACCAAATGCTCAACAAATTGGCAAAAGAAAATGTAAAATATATGTGCATTTCCATCCACCATTGTTATGCAAATATTGGGAGTAGGTTCATGGAGATAAGTAGTAGGTGGTCCTAATTTTGCAGTAAGGTGCCACAGCAGAAGAGGGCACAACAAGATGACATAATAAAGAGCACCTGTCAAACCTTATACAAAGGAAAACAATGGATGTATACTAACAGAGAGAACACTGAACAATGGAAATAGAGAGTTTTAAACAATTAATATAACAGCTATGAGCTCTTAGAGCTCTGGTAACAGTCCTGTGTGTGTCATTATTTATACAATGAATTTGTTTCCATTGGGCAGCATGGTGGAGACGTGGTTAGCACTGTCATCTCACAAATGGAAGGTTTCAAACCCACTGGCTGGCTGCATGGCGCTTGCATGTTCTCTGGGTTCTCCAGCTTCCTCCCACAGTCCAAAGACAGGCAGGTTGAGTTAACTGGTGACTCTAAATTGCTCGTGGGTGTGAATGTGAGCATATTGTTGTCCGTCTGTGTATGTCCAGCTATTCTGGCGATCTGTCCAGGGTGTACCCCGCCTCTCGCCCGCCCAAAATCAGCTGGGATTGAGTTTAGCGTCCCCATGACCCCTAAGAGGATAAGTGGTTACAGAAAATAGACGGATGGATCGATCTGTATTCATTGCACTAAGTCACATTTATCTTTTATCGATGCACCAACATTTCCAGCTCCCCCAAGCTTAAGAACTATTTTGCAATATATCAAGATTCTTTCAAAGTTTTGGTGTTCCCTCTCAGGTTTTTTAGGCACAAATCAAAAATGTGTATGCAGGTGAATGGGAACGCACCCAATGACATCCTTATTGTTGCTAATTGAAATCATCTATGCACAATCACGTAACAGATAATTAACTCCAGCAAGTGAGTGGCTGAGATTCATGGGGACTGGACTGAGTATAAATCCTGCCTTTGTCATTTTGATTGGCAAACAGGTAGAACTGCCACAACTTGGGAGTAGTTGGCTCAAAAACAAAGTGCCTTGAACTCCTGACCACAGTCGAGCAGTTGTGTGCGACACAACATTAATTTTGCAGCTCTAATGATTGTTACAAAATGTTGGCTTTTCTGATGAATAGCACCTTTCTGGTTTCCTGGAGGTGAAAGCGTATAACTTTACTCGTGGACTCAACATGGCACTTTTTTTTCTAGATGCTAAACACTGAATGGTATTGACAAAATAACCAACTGAGCCACACATGAATGCCCCTAATAAAAAGAGAAAAGAAATACAAGAAACATGAATACAAGAGACACCGGCCGACCAAATCTCAGCATGTTCACATATCTGGATGATGATGAGGATGCCGAGAGGTTCGGAGGAGCCGGATAAGAAAAGCAGGGGACAGGACAGCTCTAACATAGAGACAAATGACCTCCCAACATCACAGACATGGTGGGCCCGAGGAGAAGCGGGTAAATAAAAGCCTGGATACATAGAATAGAGAAGGCAAAAGACACAGAGGGAGAAGA
The DNA here is from genome assembly GCF_041903045.1 of Epinephelus lanceolatus. Lineage (NCBI taxonomy): Eukaryota > Metazoa > Chordata > Actinopteri > Perciformes > Serranidae > Epinephelus > Epinephelus lanceolatus. Next base: position 15,687,761 of record NC_135740.1, read on the forward strand.
GGGAGAGCCAGATCAAACACGAGGATTGATGGGCTTGTAATTTTCTCTTTTCTGCCTGCTAAAGATGATGAATCCCTCTATGGGGAATTTAATCAGACTCCAACAAAGAGCATACACACAAGCGGGGCTGCAACAAACCTGTCATGGGTAAGTAAACAGCACAGTACAAACAAATAGAAAAGCTTGTGTGTGACACCAAAGCACACACATACATTCTTTAATTCTGGGCTCAAGGAAAAGTTTTTGTGTCCATTCATAAACAAACATAATAGTCAATAATTTTGCTTTATTTTTGAGGACAAAAAGGAAAATTATGCACACACAGTCGTTGGCTAAGATCCTGTAAGAAAGCATGCATGTATTTCCCAGGGAACGAGGGATTGATTTCCAGCAAAAAAACGTGTTGTCCTTTGCTGGCTCTTTACTGGGCATGAATGCTGCCTCTTTACCAGACTGAATAGATTACAATGCCTATGCCACACAGATCAATACGCACAAGCTATGGCCAAATTAATTGCTTGTGACAAAGGCAAAGGAAGACCACAGAACTTGTAAGAGGAGGAATCAGCCTTGGATGGAGGGAGCCATGTAAATGTTGAGTGTGCCCGTGTGTGTGTGTGTGTGAGCTCACTGTCTGGGTGAATTGTGCATGCTTAAAATAGTTGTTAGTCAATAAGCAATTTCAGTGTGAGAGGCCTGCAGAATCTACAGTCAATTAATTCATTTACACCCTTGAAATTTCCTAATAGAAAGAAGAAATCTCGAAGAGGAGAGTAGAATGTGTGGAGAGAGAAAAGTAGGAGAGGGGGAGGGAAAAGGGGAAAACAGGTGAGTTTGGGGGGTTTCTGTCATTATGATGGATAGATAGAGAGAATAGGGGCTCCCAGAAGGAGAGGTGTAAAAATAGGATAGCACCACTCCCTTGACACCTCTCCTCTCTGCGCATTTATCCAATCACGAGTCTCCTCTCCCCTCTCATCCCCTCCTCCCACTCTCCTTTCACCTACGACTCCCCTGCTCTTCCTCTTCTCCTCTCGGAGCTGTTGTTCTCCACCGTTTGCCAGGCATCATCTCCCAGCATCCTTCCTCGCTCCTTCCTCCTCTGTGTCCATTTACTCATCCGCTTACACCTACACCCAGCACAGACAAAAGACAAAACCTCTCCATCCCACTGGGTTTTCCTCTTCACCACACTCAGCTGTAGAGGCTTTAATTTTTTTTTTTTTTACTGTGCTGATCCCAGATGACACACTTACACTGTAAACTTTGACTTTTTTTTTTTTTTTATCAAAAACCTATATTTACACCCGGGGATTGCTCACAGAGCCTTGTGTCCTTTTATCTGAGCTGTCTCGCCCTGCTTTGCATTCATGCCGCTGCACAGATTCAACACATTCAAGCTAGTGGTCTATGAGGGATACTAATGGAAGTCGTTCAGAGCACCACTTATTGTCCTGTGTGTCTCAAATGCTCAACAAGCCAAACAGCACTGAGACCACTAAGGCGGGAATAGAAACAGTCCTCCAATGTTTCGCCCAAGTTTTTCCACCCAAGTTCCCACTTCCATTCTTCTTCTGTCCCCTCCGATATCTATCACTTTCTCACTCATTAACCGCCCACCCTCCTCCCCCTTCGCCATCCCTCCATTCCTCTTCCTCTCTCCGGAGAGGAAAAACAAACAGCTGTCAGGGTCAGGCTTGCAGATGAATTCCAAATGACTTTGAAGGGCAGAGGGGCCAACCAACTTTCTCCAGAGGAGAGGCCGTTACAAACACAACACGTGCATGAAAACAAGCACGCAAACAGCATCGAATAAATATGGCCCGATCCTCGACCCACACATAGACACACACACGTACAAAGTGCAGCTGCTCTTTGAATCAATACTGCATCTCAAGTCAGCCTACTGTCAAGGTGAAGGCAGTTGTGTGTATAAAGTGGATCTGTGGGTGGTTGCGCACACATGATGCACACGCGGAAGTACTGTATGTGTGTGTGTGTGTGTACAAGTGGCTAAAGCTCACTCCCATGTGATGACACGGATGCCATGACGCTCAATAAACAGAAATGCATTGTGCGCAGGTTTGCTCGCTTCCTCTGGCTCAGATTTACTTCACGAGAAAATCAAGTCCTCCTCTAAACTTTCTAAAGACGCGAGGAGTCAATTTCACCTTCACCGGCTTGCCACCCTGTGGCTCGATTTGCAGCGCTCGCAGGGTCAAGATGAGTCGATGAATCACTTTTCATCTTATCAATCATATCTATGTGATATCTCTCCATCTTGTCTGTTGTCTGAGTCCACTCTCTATCACTGTCTGTTACCATTCATCCATCACCGATAAGAGAGACCTTTACATTATTCAGCCAGAGGCAAGCCGATGTTTAATCAAGACGTTTACATCACTCTCAATTCTTTTCTGCTGTTTTCTCCCTAATGGAGTCGATACCAAAGTCTAATTTGATTAGCCAAGAAAACTTTACATTTCTAAACTAGTCGATCTTCATTGAAATAGCCACATTAATTAAAGAAAAAAACAACAGGAAGTATCTCAGTTTGCTGTCTCACTTCTGAATAACATTGTTGCTCTTTACAGCAGCAATGATCCTGTTAACATGGTCATAAGGACAGACAGGTAACTCATTGATTGGACAGTTTTGGAGACTGTCACCCTGCATCATGCATCATAACTATATGGAGCAATGAGAGGAAATCAAAGTCCGGTCATAGATATTAACTGCACTTTGTGTGTATATTTATCTCCACTGGTGTTACAAAGAGAACATGAAGAAAGAACTGATTATGAAGATTATTAGTCAAGACTGCAACCAGACCTCATGTCGTGACTAATGATAGACACGTGGGGACAGGATGGCAACAAGATGCTCTGTAATATTTCAAGGGGATAATTATATAGATTGCCTATTCAAATTGATTCCCTCACATGATCAGCTAATGGATTTAATAATAGTTTAACTTTTATTCTAAAGTCAAACAATCCTTTGGTTGCTTTGCTTTGCTTTCACATCACAGATGAAAAGAGTCCAATTAGATTCATGCCAAAGCCAACTTTTTCAGATCATTTTGGTTGGCTTGTTTAGTTTGTCGGGTTTGTTTGGTTTGAGCTCGACTAACAGCTTTCGTGCCAGCCCAAAAGAACCGCACCAAACGGGCAAACACACCAGAGTTTGTTTTCACTGTACCGAACAGGTTGGATGTGAACGCACCCTTTGTACGCACCCTTTGTTTCTGGCTTCCATAAACCAACAGAGAAGCTTCAGTGTTTGACACAATTTCTTAAAGTCTCTGGATTTCTACTGGAAGGATGAACTCTATCCTTACAAAAGATGTTTCCTCACTTGGGATTTGGATAATGGAGACTTGACTTGGGTTGAGATCTAGAGAGTGAATTTTTAATATATCACTTCAATATTTATTAAATCACCCAGTGACCCCTGGTGCCCTGTTGAGATGCATCTGAATTGGTTATGTTGCCCTACATATTTATTCAGGTTTTTCAGGGTTTCCCACATATTCATTTATTTGTGACATAATATCAATAATTGCCATCACATATTGATTTCCTGTTTTTGGAGATTGACTGTTCAGGAGTGCTGTTGGAATATATATACTGTTTCGTTATTCAGAGCACCACACTTTCAGAGTGCAGAGTGTACTCTGGGCACAGATGGAGCCGCTGAAGGCCAGACACAGTGAAAGTAGAAGTGACTGTAGTAAATGTTCATTCATTCATATAGAAATAGAACACTATTTCTTAGAAAAACAGGGCTCTCATTTTGGTGTTGTCTGTTGTTTTTTCAACCTACTTTAGATGAAACCGGCTGCGCTCTTGTGGAAATCGCACACCCTGCGGTTCAGCACTGCATCTTAAAGTTTGCTTTCACTCATGTCTGGAGCAGCGGCTCCTCTGATTTAATCTGTCGATCTGATCACAAACAGATCAGTTAATCAATTCTCAACCCCTGCAAAAGTCAACAAACTCAGCAGCAAAAAACATATCACACTAAGTATTACAATTGCACTGTGTTCATGGATTAGCAAAAAGGTTTTTCCAAATTTAGAGAGGGGGCATAGAACGATTACAAAGGGAGACAAACACACAGGAAAAAAAAAACAGAAAATTTACTGATATGACTGGACTATCGCTATATTGTGCGTGGTTGGGTCCACAACTGAATGCCATCTTGTTTTGGGGCGGGTAAGTAAATATGCTTTAATGAAACTGTCTTTTATATTTTAACCCTGTACATGAATGTGCCGCTGTTAGGCTAATGTTACTAGGTAACATATGCTAACTTTAGCTATTATTTTCTACCTGCTAGATCAACCATTCTAAGAGGTCTGGTGAAATGCTGTTCGAAATCTGGGTTGTGGCTAAAAACACTGACAGCTTTAACAGCATCCAACTTGAGGCATGTTT